>NW_010973307.1:196457-844124 GCF_000737465.1 Haliaeetus leucocephalus | reverse complement strand
AACCCCAGCCGGCAACTCAGCCCCACGCAGCCGCTCACTCACTTCCCCCCACCCAGTGGGATGGGGGAGAGAATTGGAAGGAAAAAGGTAAAACTCGTGGGTTGAGATAAGAACAGTTTAATAGAACAGAAAGGAAGAAACTAATAATGATAGTAATAGCAATAATACCATGACAAGAATAATAATAAAAGGATTGGAACATACGATAGTAATAGCAATAATACCATGACAAGAATAATAATAAAAGGATTGGAACATACCAAACAAGTGATGCACAATGCAATTGCTCACCACTCACCGACCGATGCCCAGTTTGTTCCTGAGCAGCGATCCCAGCCCTGAGCTCCCTCCAGACGTGTGCCAGAGTCCGGCTGCCTGTGTTCCCGATATCCGTGGCCCAAGTGCGTACCCTTGACTCCTACTGCCGGGAAAGAGCAGAGGGAATGTTTGTAGAAAGACAGCAAAGTAAAAATGGGAAGAGAAGAAGTACTGTTGAGATAGGGTTGTTAGTAGCTCAACGATTCAAAAAGGAAAAGATCAACATGGAAATGTATAAAGTCCTAGAAGAAAAAAAGCTAGGGAGGCAGGTGAGGAGCTAATTGGGAATCACCAGGCTTTTGGGTGAGTCATCAGAGACACCAGTGTCCACAGGCCTGGTGGAAGTTGGTATCTCAGCACCACTGGGGATGCAATCCAGGGAGCTGGGGAGGCCAACCCATCCCCTGGGTGCCTGCCCTGCCAGCAAAGGTTCTGCACAGCCGTGAGCCTATTAACCTCAAAGCTCGTCAGACCGTAGCCACCTTTCCATATGATAAAAATCATATAAAGCAATATATAATTGCCTTACATTTTGTCTCTCTTGCTTGAACAGTTTGTTCCTGACTAGATATGCCAGAGCAAACAGACCCAAGAGAGAGGTTGTAACACGAGAGGTGACCAAACAAAGAACTGGGAAGCTGGAGGCATCCAGTGAACCTCCCTCCAAACAACATGACCCTCACCCTGGTCCACACATTTGACCAATATTGTTGTCACTATGCATAGTTTTCCCTGTGTTTACTCAGGCCTTTCACATAGGAGTAAGGGACAAAGAAAGAAAAAGATTTAGGAAGGAAAATCAGGGAAAGGGGTTGTAATTTGCTCTTAAACACAGGCTTTCGGATGATGGCGTGCTTTTAAGGTAAATATACATTAACTTGTTGATTTGATAAGCTGAACAGAGTTTGTGATTTGTTGCTTGGCAGAGAAGTATTCTTGGAGCAGATGAAAAAAATGCCCTAGTTGTATAACATGGAATATTAAAGAAAAATTACTTTGGCAAACAGAAAGTTTTCCTGGTAAACACACTCTGACCCTGTGGGAGTGGTACTTCACTGACTCAAAATGTTTGCTTTCCACAGAGCAAAGGACAAGCAAGACAAAAGTCCGTGAGACTGTAATCTGCAGACCTGTCATATAAGAATGTCACAATGTAAAATCTTTTTTCTATTTCTCTCCTAAAACTACACAGATATGGGGATGACCCAGGCAGTGAAATTAAATACCTAGTCATACGCAGGGGAGATGCAATAAATCTCCATGTAAATTGTCTTCACTACAACAGAAGACAGGACAAATCCATCTGCAAGATTAGAGATAGCAGGGAGATGGCAGAGGTGTAGCCAAGTCCGATGAAATTCACCACCTCCGACATTTAAGGAACGAATTGAATAAATCTTTGAACCATGAACAACCAAGTTCATGAAGGCAATCACCTCATGGAAGAAGTGATTTAGAGCTTTGGGAAGATGAATATGGAACTTCTGCCTAAAAAGGGAACTAAAGGAGCGTTTGAATCCTTGGCCTGGTTTGATCCAGGGAAAAATTCTGGATGAGATTATTGAAAAAGCAATGCATAAATCCATAAGGGCTTTTTTGATAACAAAAACACATGTAATATTTCAAATTTCCATCAGGCAGGCCTAGGAGATGAAGAGGCCTTAGGGTAGCTAAGTCCTTGAAAGGGAACTTTTACATTTTCTTTCACATATGCAAAGCAGAAATGTGAAACAAGTTACTCTGCTGCTCTGGTATGCAAACTACTGGCACATAAGATAAGAACCTGCTTGTGTACAACTGGAGCTAGGCAGAAGAATTGAAGCTAAAGTAGAATAATTGTGTCAAGTGACTGGATATGGTAAAGTAAATAACCAGTATGAACTGGAAAATGACAGGGGTGTTTTGGGTTGCAATGGCACTCACACATATCGTATCAGTAATATCATATAAGGGCAAAACTGCCTAGGGAATGCTATTAGAAATATCAGGTTTGGGGTATTCTAGAAGCAAAACTAGGATCAAAGTGGAATATGTAATTAGGAAAGGACCACTTATTTGAGAGTAATTTGAGAAGAGAAAATGGGGTGCAAGGGCAATGAAAAGGTGGGCTCAAACTCAGAAAATTGGAAAATAAAATCAAAGAGCAATAGTAAGAGAATCTTCTGGAAGCAAGAACGTGGATACCTACAGACACCAATGATGTCACCCTTTGGACCTGAGTCCACCAGGACAGTTGAGGGTCTCCCAATGGACAAGCCGTTGTACTTTGTATCAGGTCAATGTCTGGCAGGGCGGGGGACGGAATAGCAGTGTGTCATAATATTTACAGAATTGTAATTCAATAGTGGATCTAGATCTTAAACTGGATTTAAGAGCTATAATGAATAGTTTCATAGCTGCACATAAATGCCTGCATAGTTATATAACAGTCAATTAATATTAGTAGCTCGGTTTTTTGTTAATTGGATTATGGATCCTTTTGGTTCCTTAAATTACTGATTGAGTTTACTGGCTGCTTTGCTTATTACCTCAAAGTGTGTTCACTAATCAATAAATGCCTTGATCAGTTTGCATAAATTACATCTCAAGTGTCCAATCCAAAGGGGGAGTATCAACCTTCAGCTGTAACAGATGGATGACTGGCAAAATGAGTAAACTGAAAGCAATGGACAAGATATACTTTGATTTTAATAAGACTTCTGATATTGACTTATATGTCATTATATATAAAGAAAGAAAATGAGGTTTAGATTACATCTCCATGAAGGAAACACACACTTGAAACGAAAAAGTTTCAATTCACTTCTCACTTTGACATGAAGAATTGATATCAGGTAAGGGCCCTGAGGGCTCCTGTGCTGTGAGCCAATGACTATTTTCATTGTTTACTTGTGCAGTTGAACAGGGAGTTCAATTCTAAAAAATGTTTTATAACTGAACTTGGTTGAGGTTCCACTTTATGTAGGGGATGGGACTGGAATTCAAAAAAAAGCCTAATAAATTGGAGATGTTATTTGGGGTAATAAAAGATGAGACAACAGAATAACAAAGTATATAAATGCGAATTGGAGGATAGCAAGCTTTAAAATGGATGAGACATCAAAAAAGGCATATTTTGTTGTGGGATGTATTAACCACTTTCTTGTTAGTAAGACCTGTAAGTTAATTATTTCACTCTGTTCACCATCAGTAAGTCCTAAGTTGATGTATTAATGTTGCAAAGAAATTTATAATATAATCATTATGTAAATATTAGTACAGAGATGACTCAGTACATAACAACTATACTGCACTTTCTGGAAATTCCTAGCACAGTTTTTTAGAACAGGGATGTGTGAGTTCAACTTTATGCTGGGCTAAGTAATTTGCGTGATAACTTAAAATATTACATGGCTGCAGTAAGCAAGAAAATGGCTTCTTTCTTGCAGATATTTGAAATTTTCAGGTTTTTTTCCTACTAGAAATTTACAGCTGTAATAATCCCAGTAGCATCATTTGTCCATCTAGAGCAACACTTTACCTCAGGATATGGGAATGTTAGTGAGGATACATTTGGCCCACACAATATGTCAAGACCTTCCTCAGTTTCTCAAGGTGATTGTGAGACTGATAATGTTTAGCGAAAAGATAGCAGGAAGCAGTCTGAGTAACTAAAACTAAGGGATTTATTTATTCTTCCTTTCTGAGGGGGAAGGAGTAACCAGACCAACATGAATAGATGGTCAGAATAAAACACAACATGCAATACAATAATAATAATCAAAGACAGAGTTCTGGGTGGCCCATACACTGCAGTGCATATTTCCAAAGAGAGATGATGCATAAATCAGTATTTCTCCTTCATAAAGTAACAATCCTTAAAAAATGACAGGACAAATTAAAAAAAAAAAAAAAAGGAGAGAAAAAAAATCAACAAGCATCTGTAGCAGAAAGCTACAGCCAAAGCTTTAAGATTTCACCAAAATGCTTTAAAAGGCAGTGCTGGAATTTTAACTGCACTTGAAACAAGAAGCCTGAAGAAAGTCACCATCCTGGGACTCCATAGTGCTCCCAAAAAAGTCATATACATTCTCCATATTTTGCATCCAGTGCATTTTTTCCCCAAGATTATGGGATGGTTCTTTGACAAAGGGTTTAAAATAATTGGCTGGAAGATATTTTTGAGATCTGGATAGAGACTGTTCCTTTCTCCTACCAGACCTTTACAAAAGCTTACATCAATCCTATTCCCAAACCTCTCTCACCACAGATGAATTCAAAGCTGATCAGGGTTGTACCCTCTCCTACTTCTACAGCTGAACATTCTGGGCCAGAACCAGTAAAAATTCTTCATGATTGTGGAACCGCTGGAGTCTTCCCACCCTGAGAAACTGGTTTGTAGCTATGTCCTCAGCCAAACCACAGTTCTGCTCTCTCTGACTGTAAAGTCATCTTGCCCGTTTTCAGAAATTGTTTTCTTGCAATTTTTCACAGGACTAAAAACTCACAGATTCAAAGCAATCCAGTTACATACCAGAGTAGTAACTTCTTTAGGTTAGACCGTCCAGATAAGGTATTCCTTTTCCTCAGAAGAGGCTAGTATGTAGTTCATGAGTCGTCTAGGTTGAAGGACAGCTTGTTATGGCTTGCAAATGTGACAGATTAAAATGTGCATCATGTCAACACCATTATCTACCCTTTCTCTGTAGAGTCCATTCTCCTAAGGACCAGTGAATGTCAGCCTAGCTGGCTTCACAACCTAAGCTGACACTAAAAAGTGGCATACTCTCAATATCTCTTCTTCATCTTCGTTGTCAGAGGTAGGATGTGAAAGATCTGCTGCTTACACCATCAGAGATTGTTTTTCAGCTCTAGGTTGACTCCCAGCTGGTGTGTTCTCCCCCTCTAGGCCACAGTTTTGCTATTTGTCTGGCAAGCACACTTGACTGCTTAGTTTGAGCTGGATGGATAGGAAATCAAACCTGGAAGAGCTTCAACCTGCAACAAATGGCCCTAGGCTACTGCTGCACTGTTCGCATAGTGCTGATCATGGACTTCTGCCCTTATGCTTAGGGTTTTATGAGCCATTAGCCCTATGTTTCTTATCCTACCCATTTCCTCTCTGCACACAGCTGCAGCCCCTGCAAATCCACGTCCACAGCTGTTACCATAAAACCGATCTCTCCCGGTGCTCTGCAGCTGTACTGATGCAGTGAGGGACGGGATTCCCATCCCCAAAATCCTAAATGTAAGCAAGACACTAGCCAAAGGTATTAAGCTGTTAAGAGAGAGAGGAAA
Source organism: Haliaeetus leucocephalus (assembly GCF_000737465.1). Classification (NCBI taxonomy): domain Eukaryota; kingdom Metazoa; phylum Chordata; class Aves; order Accipitriformes; family Accipitridae; genus Haliaeetus; species Haliaeetus leucocephalus. The sequence continues at coordinate 838,529 of NW_010973307.1, read as the reverse complement.
AGAGAGGTAGTACTTGTTTCTTTTTGCACCTGCAGGTTGTATATCCAGGAACTTTTTGTGGTGACTTCTCATTGCCAGCAGTGGACGTGAGAAGAAAAGCGTATGTGCTGTTCTAGGAGCTGATTGCCAAATTGCTTGTTTAGCTGCTGATTGTGTGGTCGGTGGATACAATAGAGCAGGATTTAGCTCTATCCACCTGAGCAGCTCCCTGTCAGGCTTTCTCCACAAAGCATAACTGCAGGTGGGTATGAATTCAACAGTCGTGGTGCCCTTCCATGGCCTCGTTTTGTAGCTGACCTTGCTTTGAGTATACCTGTGTCTTACTTTTGCATGGTTCTCTTTTTGCATCCTATTTCTTTCCCCTCCTCCTCACTAATTCCTACTTACTACATTTTGTATTAAGGTTCTACCATGTCCCGACATGTACCGGGCAAACTGAATACAAAGGTAGTCTTTGTTCCAGTTTTGATACCAATAAAATACAGCAGAATGTCAGAACGCAGGACAAAGATGGCAACTTAAACCAGACACGGTCAGTAAATGCATGTGAATTTGGACCAGTAGGTGAAACAAAGCCATCAGACCCACATCTCTGAACACAATTGTTCTGAGCAAGGTGAATTTATTAGGATAGACATAATTTATGAGACATCAGTCACACAAGGAAAACAGAAGACTGAGAATATTTATTTACTATGTTTCTAAAACAATTTCTGGCTGTTGCAAGTTCAGTTTTGCATGATTTCTTTCTCTCTACAGATTCATTTTGGGATACCTGGTCCAAACTAAACTTCCTCATAGACAACAGGTACTTCCAGTTTGTTACACTCCATTGCTGAAGAGTAGGAGGTGAGCTTCAGTTCTCCTGGACTGAAATATCTAAAATGCTCCAAATTACTTTTACTGTTAGCTGAGGAAAATACATGTTTTTAAACCCAGATTTCTGTGGTCTGTTTTAGAGTGAGACATTCAGAGCAATGCACATCACATCTCAGAAGTGACTGTTTTTCTTCAATGGCTGTAAAGGGAACTAAATTAGGATGAAGGCAGCTATACTATAGATATATACAGATTGAATATAAATTGAATTCTACCCTAGTTATTAAAAGACTATGATGGCTACATGGAATCATAATGGCAATATTGCAAGTCATGAAATAAAAGGTTCAGGAGTACACACTTATAAAACAGGGATGCTTTGAGTGCCACTGATCTCATCTGCCTTTCACCTGGAGACTCACCTGATTCTACAAGGTTAGCTTTTCCAAAAAAAATATTCTGCGTTCCTCTCCTTTGTGGAGCTAGATCAATGAAGACAATAGAGCTTGATACACGATAAACTTGCTGAAATGTAGACATCTTAGCATGAGAGAAGTCTCTCCCAAGACACCCCTCATTGTCTCATCTAAGCATTTAATTCAGCTGGGAGTCCACAACCTCCTGAGATGCCCCAGAGTATCCTGCCAGGGCTTCAGCTACAATTTGGAAGGGCACAGGTCTTCCATATGTCCTTTGTAACATCTTTAGCACTGCAAGAGTGTCTTAGTTATCTTGTTTTATATTAAATGGTGCCAAGTGCCTCCATATAGGCTGCTGCATTTAGACTTAGGTCTCCACTTACCTAGAAGATCTCATTCTCTCTGTTGGGATAACTAGCTCAGATGTAGAAACCTACATTTTAGATACTCTCTTTTAGTTAGACACAACTATATTTTATGATGTCTTTCAAAAGAGTCTGTTCACTGATTTATGAAGAAATGTGTGTATTTGCTTTTCCCCGCCTTGATCATAGAAAAGCACTGAAGTAAGCACATGTGCTTAGATATCATTGATAATAGTGTGAATAACTGGATACTTCCCAATAGCAGAAACTTGTAAAAGATGTGTATCAGTTTCAGCCAGGCAATATTTTTCTTCTTACCAATTATTTTTCTGCAGTTCATTACAGAATAGAGTGTTCCGGGTTCTGCTTCCTGGACTGTGTGTACATTTTCTATCAGATCATGTCTCTTTAGAAGGGAAAAACATTACAAGATGCAGAAACCAGAAATCTATGCCTCCCTTTACAGTGTTTGTTTTCACTCAAGGCCTTTTGCATGCAATTAAATACTTCCTCTTGCCTTCTTTTTTCCATCTAGCCCTATGGTTCCTGCACATCAGACTGGAATGGCTCAGCTTCAGTGAGGTGTGTGGAAAGCCAAGTTATGCTGTGAATGGGTATGTAATACACCCTCTGGTTATGTAGGTTAGATTCATCTTTTATCAAGTAGTTTCCCATTTCAGGGTGTTATAACCTCTATGCTATTGCAAAAAAAGGCGAGAAGCTGCTCAAAAACAAGCTTGGCTGTGGCCAAATGCAGTTAGTTCAATAATTATTATAAGTCAAACCACAATTAATCAGCAATATCATTTCCAAATGACTCTTCATGCTGGGATACTGTGATTTTAAATGGAGATTATCTTAATACTTCTTTTCACTCTTCCAAATGTTTCTCATTTGCTTACTGCAACCAGTCCAATAGGATAGTCCATGCAGGACTCACTGACTTTCAAATAAGATTTTCCTGCTTTCTTCTACATTTTAATGTGCTTTTCAGCCTCAGCAGCTTCAAGGTATTTGTTACCAACTGGACAATGTTACAAGAAGACCAACCTTCTTTCTGTGCCACCTGCAGTACCTCTGGTATACTCTTATGTCAAGTGCAGGAGAAGGCAAAAATGCTTATATATGGAACGCATTTAGGGCTGACATGTTTTTAAAGAATTCATGGCAAAAGTCCCCACATTGTCATCCCTATTGTTAGATTAGAGAAACACCTTTTCCCAGCAAATACATGTAGCAAACAAAAAGGCATTCATGAAAAACTTCAGTTTTACAGCCTGTTTTACACAGAGATAGTTATGGCTGAAGTCATTGACCATGTAAACTGAAGCTGAGCCCTTAAAACCATTTTTATCCATGAGTAAGAAACAAATATCTCCAGATCATCATTAGATTTGAGGTATCTGTGATAGTTTGGAGTCTGCTTTGTGTCTTCCACTATTAGAAGGAAAGGGATGTATTTTCAATTTCCTTTTTTTATATATACATCACTCAAGAAATCACCTATATCAAAAGGCCATTTGGATTCTGAGAAATGTTGTTGTTGTTTGCTTGCTTTGTTTCCTGTTGGCCAGATTTATTTCAAATAACAGATTTGTCCTAAACCAGCAGCTGGGCATAACTATGTTTTGTCTGGTTACATCAGACTCTCACAGAGAAAGACGTATCTGAAAAAAAATTGTTGTTCCACATGAGTTTTCCATACGGAAGTCTTCTATGTTCACTTCCTTTGTGTTCTTCCATATTGTTGTCAACATTCACTTACAACGGGCATTGGTTTATTTGTTTTATGGGAGAAATGTGATTGAAAGGATGTAGCTTCTGTCTCATTGACCAGTAGCTGACATTTTCTTTTATTCTAATCTAACATTTTAAATGCATTAGATATGTTGCTATGTAAAGGTGACTTGAAAAGTGGTTCTTAGCCATTTACAAGAAAGGGAGAAGAAAAAGACTAGCTCAAATGCAAGTACTTTCACTATGGAGTTGTGCCAGGAGTTGGAATTAATTTTACCCCAGATTTCTTCTCTGGAGCCAGATCCTTGATGTCCCATAGTATAGAGTTAGAAAATGTTTCTAAGGAATTACTAAATCTAAACAGTAGCTGAAATACCAATCTGTGTACAGTTAAAATATCACAATTCTACCTTTTTACATTGCTCAGCTTTGCCACATTTCAACAGAGAAGATTGAAAAGAGCATGAACACATGCACATCTTGAGCTTTGATATCAAAAGTGTATGATTTTAGTAATTGAATCATTTGCTAATCCATTTTGGACTTCATGCAAATGACTTCCACCCTCCAAAAAAAATTTCCTTCTGCAATTTCCTAAGTTAGACTTTAAGGGCAGTTCTTGCATGGTAAGACTAGAAAGGAATAAAGTTTATTACCCAAGGAACCCATGAATTCTCCTCACTGCAAACTTTTGTGGAAAAACACCTGTCAGGCACAGCCTATTTATAACAGATCCTGCTCTGGGGGCAGAAGCGGGAGAATAGGCCTCTCAAAGTTTCTAGTTGACAATTTTTTTAATTATCTATTATACTGTGCTTATGCACAGTTACTGTTGGTTCATTCATTTGGGTTTTTTTTTTTCCTTGGTTATGAACAGTCACATAGGGAGTGGTTTCAAGTTTCACACTGTCATGAAAGGAGACTCACTGCAATCACTAGGGAAATCACTGTGTCACCTGGGCACTGCAAAAAGTTGAATTCCTTTAATGGGGGAAATCCCTTGTGGAGGATCTAGACCCATATTTTTTGCTTCAGGATGAATACTTTCGTAACTTAGCTGCGGTCCAAAGGATGGCTACTAGCAGTGGGTTAGCAGCAATGACTACAATTTCTGCACTGCAGTCAGTGCTGTCTCCATTTGCTTGAGAAATCTGGGGCTTTGCAGAAGGAGGAGAGATTAGAAAAAATACTCTCCCTGTGCTCAAAACACCTAGAAGTATCTTGTCCCCTCCCACAAAGGGGAAACCTGTAGAAAGCTCCTACTTCGTATGCTCTTAATTCAGCCTGCCTCGTCCACTGACTACTAAGAGTTTAGACAAGGAGTTTGGAGTAGATGCTTAACTTCTTGATAGCCAATGTAAGGGAAGTGAATCCTGTTCAAATCCGGTAGTCAAACCTTTATTCAATAAAACTAGCAAATTAACACATACTCAGTGGGAATTTCCTAATGCGGTGATTATAAGAAGTGATGAATTAGCCAAATAAGATAGACTCATATTTGACCATAAAAAAAACCTTTTGTCTTTTATTAACAATATTTTTTTTCAAGTAACAATATGCTAGGGTTGTTATAAGTTTCTGAATTCAGTTATGAAGCCATCATTCTTTTAAAAAATATTATTTCTAACTACAAATCAGATTAGTACTTTAGAACAAATGTTTTGTCAAACAAATGAAAATTGTATGGGAAATTAAAGGATTTAACCTGGCTAGTCCTTGCAGAAAGTGGGAGTGGCTAACATGATTATGCTGATGGTTTTATCTCTTATTTTATTAATTGTCAAGATGACCTCTATCCTTGAAAAAAAAAAAAAAGAAAAAAATACTACTCTCTATGTTTTCCTCTCCTGTGCTGTTTCTAGGGTGCTGATTTCTCTAAGGAAGAATGTAAGAATAAAGAACTCCTGTTTACAAGCCACAAAATGTTAAAAATCTCCCTTTTCACTTCAAAGCAAGAGATCAGGAAATTCAGAAATACTTCCTTCCTATTTTGTAGGCTATATACAAATATATTTAACTATTAAACCTATTTATGAGATGATTCGTCTGCGGCAGACGTGAGTAGTTATTGAAATAACACTGCCTCAGGTAACCACTGTCAGACACAGTTATGTGTGTGCTTAGTCTACAGCCTCACTTGTTGAGAATTTCCTTGCTACAGGCCAGAGAGCAAATAACTTGAACAATACTTATTCACAGTAGTTTTAGACTTACAAGTCAGTCACGTTAGATTATGTATATAAGCATACAAAGCTCATTCACCAGAAGGACAAGACCAAAACAATCTCAGGATTGAGCAGAAGTCTCCAAACCTAGCTCGTGGGTGATAGTTTGGGTCTTTCTCAGCTGCTCTCCGACGACTGAGGGCAGACATCGAATGGTGTGTTTGTCTGAGGAGGGTGGATTTGCTCTACCTGCTCTCCATGCTGGCTGAACACACGCCTCCTCCAGTCCAAAAACAACGGTGTGGTATTATAATGGTGCTGGAGTCAGGATTTCCAATTTGCAAGTTATCTACACCCATCATCTCAACCATGGTAGTCCAGTAGCCTTCAAAGAGACTCACAGCTTCTGCGTTTATGTGCCTTGACTGTGCCTGGGCTAGCTTTTTTTGGCATCTACCCCATCTGACAGTAACTGAATTACTACCCTGTTGGTTATTTCCCTAATACTAATCTGGAGTGGAAGGTGGGTTGAGTTGCGTGGAAGAAATTAATAATGTTCCTTTTTGCAAAACAAAGTTAGCTAAAAGGATCAGGTCTGCAAGGTGTTTTGTATGGCTAAGGAAAAGATCTATGTAAAGCCTGAACCACACAGAACAGCATGAATTTTAATCAAAGGCACTAGTTAAGCTGTCATTAACTTCAGTGGAACTGAAGAATTGAAGAAGGTCAATTTTGCCTTCATTGCTTGAGCTTAAATCAGATTCTTGTCATTCAGGTTTATATAAGGGCTGAAAGAAGAACTTCCATAGTCAAATCTCTCAAGATGATTCTTTTTTTTTTTTTTAAGAACTTTCCATAGATTTATCTTTTAAAAAAATACATACATTTGCAGAACCCTGTAGAATTAATTTTTGAATTTTTTTTAAATTAAATTACTCCACGCCTTCAGCTAATCCACATGAGGAAGTGGGAATTGATATGCTAAATTGCTCTTTGTACCATGATCCCGGATGTCAGTTTTATTAATCTTTGTTTTTTTCCCAATTATTTTACCCATAGACCGTGAATTGTAGCATATCTGACAGACTTTCTTTAGAGAACAAATGGAATACAAATAAAGCACAAAGGCAGCTGTGTCAGAAAGGAATTATAATCTGATATTAAAATGCTGACAACAGCATATAGCTGCAGAAATACTGCAGAAAACAGGAAGCAATGAAACAATATTGAGTTGTACTATGGAGAGCAACCTCAACCCAGCGTGACAAAAATGGTGCTCAGTGTGCAAGGCATCACAGCAAAGGCAAGGATGAAGAAGGGAACTGCAAAAAAAAGAATGAGTAGATGTGCAGATGTTTTATGCCTTCTGAAAGCCAACAGGCAGCATGGAAGGAAGCAAGAGAGGTTGTGTGTAAATAGAGCAGAGTTGAGCATTGAGGACCTGTCAAAGCTGACTTCGTAATATTACCTTGTAAATGAGTGGAAGCAAAGATTCTGCAAGAAGGAAAGGTGAGCTGAGCGATGCTGCACTGGAGCAAAAAAGCAAACACATGCCACACGTCTCTTCAGACTAAAGGGGGAAGATGTAGACATCTGTAGACATTCTGCAAGTAGGTTACCCTTGAGCAACACATGGAGTGAGTTGTGTGCAAAATAATGCGTAGTGCCACAGCCTTTTGGCCTCAGTGAGCTAATGCAATATAAATTTTATTTAGCAAACGGAAGTTCAGGAACTGCTAGGAAGAAAATATCACTGCGTTGCCCAGTGTGCAGGTCATTCTGTGCATGGCTCACATGAAATGAGTTGCTGACTTATGTCTCTGCCTCATAATATTTATTCCATTCTTTTGCCAGAGCCAGAAAAGACAATTGCAAAGCAACCATCCCTAAACTTGAGCTTTCATTTTTGTGAGCACAATATCAGCACTGCAGCTTGCTGATCAGACTACAAGTATTTTGGCAAAGTCAAAGTGCTGCAAAAGGACAGGCCTTTTATCTTCTCTCTTGCCTTGCCCTGGAGACAAGCAAAAAAACCCAGAACAATGCAGTTGGATTGGTTCATTTTCAGTCACCTGTTCCTTAAGAAAAGTTCTTTCTTCTAAAATGTACAGCCCCAAAGCTGATGTAATTTATCAGCAATAAATATTGACAAGAAGGGAACCTATATATATATATACAACTCTAGAGTGAGGAGAGCCTCTCACTCCTGCCACTCTTCGTAAAAATACAGAAGGATTCTGGCTGGACAAAGGTAATGTATGCAAAATTTAATTTCCTTATTACAGATTTTATCCATACAGTCACTTGGCCATTATTGACTGGGCACTGTGCTACAACAGGTAATGTAGTTAATACCTATGTTGTTCCAGTTGTGATAATTAGAAGAAAATATCTGCTTATAATAATCCCAGAGGAAGAATTTAAATATAAATTTTATCTTCTGCTTAGAAAGCACTCCTTCCACCTGTGTGGGTGAAAAATGGCTTCAGTGAAGTCTAATTCCCATATTTCTTTAGATCAAAAGGTAACACTGACTCACTTGCTTCATTCTTCAAATGTGAACATAAATTAATCCATTTTGCAGAGGGTGCTCAATCATGGGAAATGCTTTTCTGATGTCACTTGAATTATTTTTATGTTGAATTTATTTCATTTGAGTATTGGGATATATCAGTACACCTGAACTCAGAATTTTGCCATCTAGAAAAGTTAATTATCTGTCCAAGCTTTCGGGTATATATGCTATTAAAATGTCTATCATATCTTACAGTATGAAGTAAGCTGATTGCATTTTCTTAATGCAGGGTGAAAACTTTTTTACAGAATGAAAGTTGAATATGTAAACTAAGAAAAGGTAGAAAAAACTTACATCAAAGTAACTGTAAAGACAAATATTCCCACTCTTACAAACTTTCAAGCCTGCTACGCCCTGAAAGCTTTATCAGCTGGCAGGAAAAAGGTTTTGCTGAGGAGTGAAGCACCAGGACTAAACATGAAAAGCCTGGACTGTGTTTTTCAAATAAAGCTTTGTTTTTAGCTTTTTAGCCATAGATTTTATTTTTTTATGTTCCATCAAATTTGCATGAAATTCCAGTTTGCAAGCAGAGCTACCTAAAAGTGCATTGCTAGCATTTGTCTTTTCAGAAGCATAGAAGTGATTTAGTGGAGTGAATGCTATTGACATGGATGGATAATTGTATCTGGGAACTGTCGTCTTTTGACTTTGAACGTAATACCAAATACATTTACTCCAAGGGACAGATTTGATTGTACAGTCTGACAGTCAAAGATGTGCTGTAGCATTTTAATCAAGTTTAGTTCTGGAGCTGGAAATGTTTTATGTTTCCAGTTGTAGCACTTTTCTGGGGACTCCCAGAAAGACCTTGTTTCTGCATGTAAGGACAAGATAACTCCTCAGTGTCCAAAGATATCCCTTCAGTTTAAGAATTTATTCTTCATTAATATGAGTGAGATCCCTGCCTCTTCCTCATGCAAGTGATTTCCTTATGCAAGCAATGGGAAAACAAGTTAAAGACTGAATATCTGAATGACATGAAGTCTTTCGTGTGATAGGATATGTCTTGTTGATTTATGTCATGTAATGGAATACAGTACTGAAATAAATGATCAATCTAGCTGCAACCTATCTAGTACCAGGAGCATTATAGTCACCAGATCACATTCTCCTGGTGTTTTCATAGGCTGAATAGACCTCCAAAGACTTAAGATTTCTTAGCCCCGGTACAATGCTACCATAATGTAACTATGAAGCTCATTGGATTCAAACTCATACCTCTGCATGGCTATGCTGTACTACCATTTTTTGTTATTATCAGTTTCAGAATCAATACGTCAAGGTCATTACCTTGTGAGCTCATGAAAGAATACAGCACATTGCATAGAATAACCCAACAGCCTTTGGTCTGAATTCAGACAACTTAGTCTTGCATTGCTACCATGCAAGTGAAAAAAGAATTCACTTTTTTTCTTTAGTTTAATCTCCCTAGATGTAAGTTGAAACTCTGCATAGCTGGGCATCTAAAAAATAAAGAACTTACCTTGTTCCAACAGTGGCTTGATTGCCACCTTCTGATATATGGACTCATGCCTGATATTTGTTCATGAACGCCTTGCTGTGGATATTAGCCCTAAGATATTTTAGCTGAGTGTAAAAGTCACATGGTACATTTATGTTCTCTGGTTGATTGAGCTCCAATCTTAGTGGAAAGTCCTGTGTTGTAAAAATGATTAATGTTTCTAGCTATACTTATACTTACGAGCAGCTAAATTCGGAGGAAGTCACTCCCAACCTCAAAGGTAAATGCTGGCAAGAGCATTGCTACTTCAAGTCCTTTACCATGACATTATAAGCTGTGATGTGAGTTGGAATACTCCTACTGCAAACTAGTGTCTCACACACAAAGGTGTTTGATAAACACATTTTCCAGTGTTCTGGCAGGTCTTTCCCAGGTCCTCTGCGCAGGGCTGAATTTTAGTTGGAAATTTAGCCCCAAATGAGGGTTATAAGTGGACCTGCTTGTGCCCAGTTGCAGACCACAATGTATAGAACTTGCTCCTCATCTAAGATGAAAGTATCGGAGCTGCTGCACTGTTTATAAATGAAAGAGTCACACTAAAGCATCTGTGAAGAAAACTAACACTCTTTCTGGACACCCATCATTACTTCTTTTTATTGTTATCATTATTTTCCCTATAATAAGCACCAATTTCTGACACCATGGATGTAGGCTGACTCACTCACACAGGACTAGATAGCAAGTAAATCCACTGACAACAGTAACATAAACCCAACATAAATAAAAGGGAGATCAGATCAAAAATCTAGAGGCAACTGCAGGTGTCAAATAATGGACAGGATATGAATGATGCTATAAATTTCATCACTTCCAAGTCATCACTCTAGGAACACGAAATATTCATTCTATTCAGTGAAAGAAGAATGAAATGCAAGCTGTTTGTCCAGGACCCTGGTAACTTGCTGTTAATTCTTTGCAATGTTAATCCGTCCTTCAGTTCCTGCCAGAAGTAAAAGCTCTTAACCCATTTTTCTCACTTAACATCAACATGTCTATTTAATCACTTAGCAGAGATGGATTGGTGGATTGTTTATATTTTCATTGTATATTTACGGTTTTAACTGGTATTATCCCAATAGTTTCCCTGTCAGGCAGGATCTCCTAGATCTCTACCACTGACCTGTACTGCTCAACTGCTCACGCTGTGGATTTTTTCTCAGAGGCCAGCTCTAAGGTTTATTATGTTCGACATTTTTTATTATGTCTATTTTCCTTGCTTGCTTCAGTCTGTTTTAAGATAAACTGTTGAGCTCAAAGTTAGTCTTCCTTGGGATTTTGCCACATCCTTACTCTTTACCAGCTAAAGGTATGATTTCCTGTATATCCTCGACAGTACAAAGATGTATAACTTTGCTTCTTCTGACATGTAGAAAAAATATCCCATGAATATGAGTGGTTTTCAGACTGCCTGTGTGCATACTGTGGTATTTGCTTCTATAGGGCATCTTAGCTGCCAGAGGACAATAGTTAACATTATTTCTTGAAGGTTTTGTTTATGTCTAGGTGTAAGATGTAACTTGAGGGTGATCCTTACTATTTACTGGAGCCATTATGGTGCTGATTTGATGATGAAACAGGGCACAGAAAAGGAATGGAGACAACTGTTGATGGGCTCGGTGCTCCACTCCACAATACCAGTTCCCAATACAGATGCTTACTTAAGCAGGACACTGATGTGACCCTACTGAACAAATTAATGGGCTTTTTTTTAATACAAGGAGGCAAAGATGAAGGAAATGCTGCGAATTCAAGATATCTGGAATAAAGAAGACAAAAGGGGGTTGATCCATCTGTTACAAGAAACACAACTTTATGCTACTTATGGTCCCTGCTTCGATGCACAGTGAGGTCTTCTCTCTGTACGAGATAGCGGTGCCCATGCACCATCGTGCACTCATTTACGCAGTTTCAGCACATTCAACTGTATTAGGTATCAACTAAAATAATCTTCTGTGTGACAGGCTTGACTTTGCAACAGTTTGTGTCTTGTTTACATACCACATTACACCCCAAACTTTATGCAACAGAGATTAATGGATTTCGGGTTTTGGCTTTTTTTGTTTTTCCTCTGTAGAAATGGATCTACTAACTGCAATAATTTTCCTCGCTGCTTTGCTACACCAATCTGATGGACAGGTAGGAGCATTCATCTATTCAAAAGAGTCCTATCTGGGCACATTGTGTAGATAGCTGACGTGGTATAGTCTGGTATAGTGATCTCTAGAGCTTTACAATTCAGGGTTGAAATTATTGTTAAAAGGTTAACATAAGACAATAAAGATGAAGTCTCATTTTTTTCAGATTTTTGTATTAAAATATTTCTTCTGCCTATCAAATTATTCTTCTCTTCACAAGAATAATTTTAAAAATACATTTTCCCCCGAAAATATGAACTGAAGCTATTCTAACATAGTTTATCTAAGTATCAGAAATCTAATCTTCACTTCTCCTTAGAGAGGATTAATCCTATAAAATGTAGATACTTCCAACATAGGCACTTGAATGTGAGCTATTTATCTTAATGAATAAAAAGAAATAAGTACTTCAGGGATGCCAGTCACCTCTTTCTTCAATAAACCTCAGGTGAACTATGTCCTAAGTTGCTTGTTTCCTTTACCTGAGTATAGCAGCAGCCTAAAATAACTGGCTGAGATGTTATTTCTACCACTGTAAATGTCTTAAGATAAACAAGATGTACGGCACCTCTTGGGGTAGGTTCAGTTGCCCAAAGAGAAGTGTCTTAGTGCAGCGTGGGACTCTTCAGCGTATCTGAGCCTTTCATGGGTGGCTGTACAGACAGCTATACCTTTCTGGAGCAGCAGTCTGAGGCTAGGTAGTGCTCCCTGGGCATTTAAAATGGCATTAAGTGCTATTTTAAGCCACTGAGTACAGCCTTTAAAGCCTAGAATTGAGCTCTGAAGGCAAAGGACTGGGATTCATTCATATTACTTGGACATTTCAGAATTCAGTCTCTCTCATTTTATGCTTTTCTCATTGACCATAAAGGCAAACTGAGATGACTTTTAGATATTTATATCTATGGTATAGATATCTAAAATAAAATAAGATTAATCAGTGCCTAGAAAAGAGACCATGACACCAACAGTGGAACTCATCTCACTGACTTAAGCATCAAAGTATTAGTTGTCTAGATCCCTGCCAGCCTCTCTTTACAGAGGAAGGAGAAAGATGTACCTGTAAAGAATGGTTCTTCCAGTCCTAAAAAGGCATTCAGATTTTGTGGGATGAGCTACCTCTGCCCTCTCCAGTAATGACAAGGAGAATGCAGCTGTCTAGCTTAGACTGAGATGTCCATTTTTAGACATAAAGTGGAAAGAATCCTTTCCTGAGGGATGTTTGAGTCTGAAAACTCCAATGTAAGCTTTGTAACTCTTTTTCTTTGCAAGGATTCATGACCTGATGTCACTATATAAGAGACAATCTAAATCATGCATTGCTTTCTTGACCTTAGGTATTTCAGAAGATGGTCTGCAAACAGTCCTAAATTCTGATCCAGCTACACACACTTCCAAAGCTTACAAATAACAAGAGCTAGGGACTTTTATAGTGCACACAAGAGATCAAAGCCAGTCTTCAGATTTTGATCCAGAGCTAAGCTTTCTCGGTGTTTGATGTGGAGGCATCTGAAGGTAGAATTCCTATCTACAAATTTCATTTAGGGCCATATCTCCTAATAAAAAGTGCAGTTCAAATCAAGGAAGGAAGAAAAAAAAATTGTAAGGATAGAACAACCAAGAAAGGAAAGTTGGGAATAACCAAGAAGCTTTACTTTAACAAGCAGCTCATAATTTATCTTGCTTATTAAAATTCTGATAACTGGAACCTTCATTGTTATTGTTTTCCAGGATTTTCACTATGAAAAAATGGGAGTTTCCTCCTTTTCTCATTTTAAGTTTCAAAACCAAAAACAGATCCTTGAGCAACACAATGAAATACGGAGATCTGTGGTTCCCACAGCCAGGAACATGCTGAAGATGGTAAGCTATGCACTGCAACTACCCTGCTTTCTACGTCATTCGCAGAAGATGGTAGCCTTCTAAACAGCCCACACTTAGCGAAGAGACAGGGCAGGAAAGGTGCTCTGGGATTGAGATGAAGAAATCAGAATTTTCTCTCTTAGTTTCTGCAGGCTTCATGGTTAATTTTGCACACCTCGATGCTGCAAGCACTTGTAAAATCATTGCAAAGGTCTCAGGACGGGCCACAAGCACTATTCAAAATCTCTCTTCTAACCAACATACCTTAGCTTCTCTACTTAGCAAAAAACTCAGTTAAGCAACATCGGAAATGTTCCATGTCTCAGGTTATTTGCCTACAGGAGCTACAAACACAGGCTTGCCACAACCACATCTATTTATTGCTGTCAAACGTATGTTAACGTAGCCTGCACAGTGGATCACAAGTTCTTGCCTTATGTCTGCTCATTGCAATAGACAGCAACTGCCAGCCTTTCCAGGGAAAGTATTTAAACTGGGGATAAGGTACAAAATGCAGTAATGGCTCAAAATGAGTTTTATACCGTTTAGTCCACTGCACCCTGCAATGTTAACTCACAAAGCCAAAAGAAAGTAACAGCATGTTATAAAATTCCTATTCATCAGGGCCGTCTGGAGATCAGGACAGTGTGATACTGTGCAGAATAACCTGCTCTGCAACCTTTAAGAGCTGAAGAAATGTGGTGCCCATGCCCCAGTAGTGTAAACTGCCATGACTCCTCTGCTTTCTGTTGAGGACCATGGGAGCATTCAGTGCACAACGTCCAAATTGCTCCCATTTTTTTTCTTCTCATGGACTGCACTAACATATCTGTTACCTGGATATTTCTTCCTTTGTGTTTTTCAGGTGTGGAGTGAGGAAGCTGCCAAAAATGCTCAGAAATGGGCAAATAAGTGTGGGATGAAAATCAGTCCAAGAGATCAGAGGATCGTTAACGGTACGTGACAAATATGGAGCCTAAGCTGATGGGTTAATGACAATTTGCAGATGATCCCTGTGCATATGAACTAGAAATAAGGATAACTTTTAATCTGTTGTAGAGTATCTTTTTAGGATTATTAAACACAAAAACATCATCTTTGGAACGTGAGAGAGAGGGATGCTGTGAACTTGCCCTATATTTGTACCTTTCTTGAAGTGTCTGCTTTTGGCTCCTGCAGGAAACCGTTGGTATGACTAAGTACAGACATTTTTGTGTAACATTTTGTGGTCATATAAGTATCGGTGACTGAAAGCTCATCAAAATCAGAGTAACATTTCCTGCAGTTTTCATAAGATCAGAAGTACTGTCCACTTCTTAAAATCACAGTGCAAATAGGTTGGCATCGTAGAGATTTTTTTAGGATGTAGCTACAACCCCTCTGTCTTACCTCCCACCCTACAGCTTGCTTCTCTCCTAAGTAATAAAATAGACTTATTTCTATTTCAGGTGTCACCTGTGGTGAGAATGTATTACTATCATCTTACCCAAAAACATGGGCTGAAGCAATTAAAGTCTGGTACAGTCAGTCCTCCAATTTCAAGTATGGATTTGGAGCAACCGCGAAAAATGCCAATATCGAGAACTATACTCAGGTATGAAGAATTGAAACAAACTGCAGTGACACACTAGAATTACAGGAGTACACTTCAGGGAGTCAGGAGATATTTAACGTCAGAAAAAAAAATTATCATTGTCATCAAACCATTATCTATCATTCACACTCTGATCCAAAGATGAACGATAAATCAAAACTTTTTCATCTAATTCTGAGGCAATGGAATCAGTATTTTGGAAGAGCTGTCCAGAAGAGAAATATCATTCTGTAGAAAAAAAAATTCAATACCTTTAATTTAGAAATAAATATTTTCTATATAGGGATTGAAATATCTAATTAAGAATTATCAAAGCAAAATATCTGTGATTAAAATATCTGAATTTAAACTTTCGTGTCCTGCCACAAAATGTTCAAAACCATTTTGAAACTGGTGTACATGTTTAATTCATTTTTCTATTTATTATTTTTGTCAGCTAAACTGTGAATTTAAAAGCTAAATAGACAAAATGAAAAAAAAATTATGTTCTAGTTCTGTTATTTTGTGATCTCTTTGATGAGAATTCAGTAAAATATGACTCTGAAATAATGTGTTTATTTTTTATTCTACAGCTAATCTGGTACAACAGTTACCAGATTGGATGTGCAGTTGCCTACTGTAATAAGAACCAGTTCAACTACTTTTATGTTTGCCAATACTGTCCTGCGTACGTACTACCTTTTTAGTCATTTAAGATGCAATAATTATGGATATGTTTTCAAAACCTCCTGCAGTCTATTGGTCATATGTAGGATAAAATGATTACAGTTTATTATTTTAACTATTTATAATTTTAAAAATGCGGGTGTGAATTATGGGTTTAACATCAGGTTAAACAGTAATATTTCTTTTATTTCACATTGAAACAGATATGAGGCAAATTTTAGCATGTGAACAAAGAAAGGCCTATCTCTGTCAGAATCAGGCATCGTGCACAAATCATCCTATAACTTTGACCACAAAAAAGAAAGTTAGATGCAAAGTGAAAGCCAATGGCAAATAAATATTCACAGATGTAAATTGCATATCTGAAACAGCTGCATGTCAGAAGGCATCTGCTGAGGTTATTTCCTTATAAGCCACAATCACTTGAAAGCCATTAGAAAAGCAGACCTAGGAAGCACATAGGGTTGGGGTTTTTTTAACTGATAAAGCTATATAAATGCAAATAATCAATTAATTTTCTTTCTCTAAACCTTAGTGTCCCTCTTATTTAAAATCAAAGTTCTTGTATTCTATGAATATCTGAAACTAAAACATGAGTGGCTATGAAAATAATTTTATCCAAAAACTTCTGGATGCCTTTAAGTGTGATAAATAACATACACTCTTGTTAATGGCTCAGAGTTGCACTTTGATCTTGTTTTGTGTTGTGTTTCTTTCAAATTTCAGAGGAAATAATGCAATGCAAATAGCTACACCTTACAAAAGTGGACCAAAATGTGCAGACTGTCCTGGCCACTGTGACAGAGGACTTTGCAGTAAGTGAATGTATTTTCCTCCTTACAACAACCATTGCATTACCTCAGATAATTTGCTCCTTTGTAGCATTTTACTTTTGCATAGTTACTTCTTGCTAATTTGGACAAAAGATCCTAGAACTGCCTCTTTCATCTACCCCCAGAAATAACAGTCGTTAAATATCCCAGCAAAACAGGCACACCCTTGAGCAGGGCGGTTGGACCAGATGACCTCCAGTGGTCCCTTCCAACCTCAACCATCCTGCGACAGCGGATAAATTGTGTTGCCCTTGAGCAATCGGTGCGTTATCACACCGTCAATCTTCCGCTGCCCTCTTCTGGAAAGCTCAAGACAAAATGTCTTGATGTACGGCTCTAAGGGCACGAACAGATTGTCAGGCTTCACATATCTATATGTACGTGAAGATCTGCATGGGCTCCTGGGTTCTGCAGACTTCCATGTGGAGCAAGTCAAAGCATACAAATAGATGGGAACTATAAGATACCACCTTTCTGCCTGCATTCCCTTTTCTGTAATATTCACGCAATTTTAACAGCAGAGTGAATGTACAAAGGCTATACAGACATGAACATTTGGAATTTTTGGAAAATGCAGAAATATCAGAGCAGGACTTGGTTTTCAATCAATATTTCTTGGTTTTATTTCCATCTCTTGTATTTAGCCAATCCTTGCAAGTATCAAGACGTCTTTGGAAACTGCAGAAATCTGAAAACGTTGTTTAGCTGTAACAATTCATTTGTGAAGGAGAAGTGTCCTGCTACCTGTAGATGCACCACTAAAATCATATAATGTCCTGGCGGATGTCATTATAGCTGCTGTGAGACTTAATTATTAGGAAAGAGTAGAACTCACTGTGAAGTGTATTCACTCTCAGTGCATCGGCTCGGATTGACCTATAGGTAACATCCTTTTCTGAAATCTCACTATTACTTCAGTCTTAAATAAGTCTGGTAGCTCAAAATAACCTCTGATGTTATTTTAGACTTTGTAGAAATCATCCTTAAGCTACTAAGGTGTTACTTTGTGGTTTTCCTTGCAGTGGATCTTCTACTGATTCATTTCTTTTTAATGGGAAACACACTTTTAAAACAATTCTTTTTTTTTTTACAAAATATATTAAATGCCACTTAACTTTCTTCTGTTACCTTTTCTTTGATTATCAATGGAATGTATTCCTGCTAAATAAATACATGATTTACCACCAGTTCACAAACAGAGCTTTTCATTGAAGTTACTTATAATTCAATTTTTTCATTTGGAAAATTCCTTATGGATATTTCAAGGCTCTCTGATACTGCATGTGAGTGGGGATGAGACAGGAAAAGAAAGACAAGCAAAAAGTGATGCATTTTTTTGTATGGCCAAAATAAGAGGCATACGTTGAATCTGCCAATTTTACTCTGTGGCCTAAAGACAAAGCTTCTGATACATCTGTGTATGCTGGTGATAAATGATAATTTTTGTCATATGGCACCAACGGTTGAGAAATACAAAGCTTTTTAAAAGCATTCATACAAAGGAAGAGGTATATATATCCCTTCCCATCCTCTTTATGAGTAAGTCCCACACTTGCTTGGAATTCATATTGCAACATGTAGAAAAAAATGCTGCTACAAAAAAGAAATAAAAATATCCTAGTGCCATGCAGAATGCAGTAGCATGTCCCACCGGACCCCCAGGTGCTCCTCAAGGTGGGTGCTGGTCTCCCATAGGTCTTGAGTCACATATACCAGCCCTGAGCAGGACTGATCCCACTTACCACCTTCCCTTCCTATTTTAGACCAGTAAAAAATCATTTTCTCCATAGGACTGCAATTCTGGTTAAAAACACAAGAGGGTGAACCATACCCAGACTTTCAGCTGCATCGGTTTTTTGTTTTGCTGCCTGTATAAAGAGCTTCTCCTTTTACTGGAAATTAAAATTCTGGGCCTACCCTGGCCTGATTTTAACACTTCCTTGCACAGCATCCAGCTAACACTGGGTGAATAAATAATCACTACACAGAGAAACAGCTTCGTAGAGGTTTCTTCCCCTCCATTGTTTCATCCTGTCTCTGTTAGCCAAATTACTATCATATTAGAGCAATTTATACCATCAAATTAAGGCAATTTGTGGTTTCCAGGATATCAGTGACTAATTCAGGTAGCCTTGATTTTCTACCTGCCTGAAGCTCAGTTTCAACATCATGACTGTGTGCCACCATTCAAGGCTCCTACAACCACAGCAATATTTGTAGAACGTTTAATTCAAACCAAAGCTGGGTGAAAATTTCCTGAGAAATCTATGTTTTCCTCGGAAAACACTATTCTATAAAACCCCAGCTCTCTTACAGGAGGATACATAATTTTGGCAAAACTCTCAGGTGTTTTCTGTAATATTTTCCAAGATTTAATTTCTGCTTACAACCAAGGAGATGGGTGTTAAAACTCCTTCCACGCACACACTTTCTCTTTCCTCCCTCTCTCTCTGGGCCAATGAATATTTAAGGGGGAATGACTTTACTATCAGAGATTTCGGAGAGAGCTCCCTCCCCAAAAAGCCAGCTTTTGTGCTCTGGATATCCAGCTATGATATTTGAGCATGGCAGCAGCAGGAGCTGGAAGAGATCTTCTGCATCACAAAGTGCCACCCTGGAGCATCATGCATCCTGCTGGGCTGCTGCAGGGTATCCAGGCATTAACCTTCCTATTTTCATAGGAGGTTTCAAAAGATTCTGCTTCCCTATTGATGTGGAATAGGAGAAATAGCAGGTGAGATGAAATCCTACCTGGATGATCCTGTTTCTCAGTACAGACTTCAAGGAGAGCTTGGGTCACTCCACTTCGTTGTTCATATCCGTGGGAAGGCTGAGATGCTTCTGGATATGAGTTTCCCATATACAGGCGAAGTAAAAGCAACATGACATTCACTGAGATCCAGCATGACAAACAACATTTTTCTCCATTCTCTGGCTGTATTTTCACAAATTTGTTTTTTATACTGAGAGTGGTTTCCTTTGTGGTACTAGCAAGTGCCTTTTCGTATGTGCTGAAGTTACATCTACAGAATAGTGCAACTTTTTAGGTGTAGTTAAGGCAAGAAGCTAGTAACACCAAGAATTTCTTCCAATTTCTATCCTGGTTCCAGACATACTCACAAGAAGCACATATGCCGAGAGATGATAAGAGCAACTACTACGGTACAAGTCTAAGTCTTATCTGTGGAGAATGATGTAAGAGCTCTTCAGCAGTTAACTTACATGCAAGGACTTTAAACACAGAGTTTTGAACAAATGTTATGAAGTAACTTTAAGAGTCTTTTACTGCTTCTGAAGAAAGAACATTTTTTATATTTAAAATGCACCAACTGTGTAGTCACGTCATCTAATTTGGCTGTCTGAGAATCAGCCTTTGGGCTAAGCAAAAGGGAATGTCTTTCACTTTCAGTATCACAAAGTCTTGTTCAGAGTCGTGGGCCTAAATCTTCCCTGTTTTTCTCCATCAGCTCTTCCATAAATCTTGCCTTACTCTTCTCCTTAACATATCACACCTGCAATAGCAACAGGTTAAGCAGCTAAAGCTAAGACTTTATACTAAATAGAAAGCAAGGGTTGGAAATCTTGATACGCCATTAGAAATTTGTGTTGTCAGAATACCCAATTAATGCCCAAGAAACAAAACTGTAGCAAGAGGCTTGAGCAAGACCAAGCAGCAAAAGGCCATCAGAGCAGGGAGAGGATGAGGATGTTCCCCACCCCTGGGCTGCTCCCGGCTCTTCTAGGACAGGCTGCCAAAAATTGGATTCCTCTAAGTGTAAGGGCTACAGTTAAACTGTGAAAAACAGGAGACAGACTTTCTCATTAAGAAGCTACTTGACAGCTACTGTCTCCACTCCGAGCTGCAAGCAAGACATTTAACCTCCGTGCTTCAGTCTCACTGACTGCAACGCAGAGATAAACTGACATAGTCAGGGCAAGCAAGATTAATTATTGAACGCCGAGAAAGAGCCTATGAAGCGCTAAGACCTGTTAATTATAACAACACATTTGGTAGCCACACCTCCTTTATAATTATATCTCAGTTTAACCACACGTCAAGGGGACAGGGGGGCACCAGGAGATACCGGTGAGGAAATGAGACTCCCTCCGGCGCTGACGTGTCGGTGATGTCTGAAGGTTCACGGGCTGGTCGTGGGCTCAGTCGTCTGGTTTTGGGGCGGTGCAATGCAACCATGGGGCTGTTCCCTAGGACTAACAAAGGTATTCTGACACCCCGCATCAATAACAAGTCTTGAAGAAAGGCAATTTTTAGGAAAAGTTGAGGTAACAGGTTGGCGTGGAAATACTGTCTCACACATTAAGGAAATGGCCTGTCTTGACTAATCATTCTGTTACTGATGGGCAACCCAATGCTCAACACGTGTAACTGAAAATGACTCTTTAAAATGCTTATCGTCAGATTTTTGGTTTTTTCCACAGTAACGGCAATGATCATTTAAAATCAAATGACATTTTTATCTTTCTGTTTTGCATCATTAACACTTTTCTGCTTTCTTCTCTTCTCCCACTTCTGCATAAAGTGATGGAAGTAAAGGAGGAAAACCCAAGCTGCCAAATTAAAATCAAATTAAGGCTTTTATTTGTTTTGTTGACAAATTTTGAATGAAACACAAGATTTTTTTATTTTATTCATTGACTTTAAAACAGCAATTTTTATTTTAGGGCATGCATAACCATTGATCTATCTTTTCCAAAAAGTCCTTCCCAATGTAAACATATTCCAGAAGCCTATACTGAAGAAAACAAAGGAAGTATATGTTAAACCATGTTATTTTTATTTACTGATACACAGCATTCTTTGTGCAGGCACATATGATAACTCCAGTTTCCCACAAAGTTATGTCTGCAGGGTCAAATGCTGTTTATTTTGGCAAAAGTTGAAATGTAGCCCTTGTGATTTTTGCACACAGCTGAAACACTGAGGAGTAAGGTGGAGTTTCTAACCACTACTGCTTCTGAAGCACAGAAATTACACAAACCCAGTAATTTCAAAGCAAGAATGGATTCACCTCTTCTGCAGATGTGGCTGTGCAACTCTGGCCGTATGATGGAGGAGACTTTCCTCCCTCACCCAACAATGTATCAGAAAACATAAAAATGTAATCTTTTTTTTTTTTTAAGTAGACTCCTAAGTTAGTGCTCTGGTTTTAGGAGTGGTTCCTGTGCAGGTGTCACTATTTCTTATGTCAGGAGATGTTTCTCAACATATTGGTTACCACAAGTGACTGCTTTTTTCCTTCTTATTTTATTGTACAGAGGGTAATGCATTAGTAATGCAAAACTGTGTTTGATTAAAAGGAATAAATCTGAAAGACAACAGAGCTTTTGCATGAACTTTTAATATCCTGCAAATCTATCACATGGAACAGTTTAATCATTCAGTTTAACCCCAAGTTGTAGATGTCCTTTGCAGCATTCATCTCCAATTTGTGGCTTACAGGCAAGCCCCCTTGACATTTTTTTCACTCCTATGCTTGATTCCATACATATTTCCTCAGCCTGATGAGGATTACAAAATACGACACTGTTCAAGCACAGTCCGAATGTTAGAATAATTTATGGGAATATTTTTGTTAGCTCAGAGGTGTGAAGAATTGTCACCTTCCAGCATTTCTGTGCTGGCAGAAGTTCCACTGCACAGAAGCTTACAGCAGCAAAACATGTCTGTCGGGGTTTAACTCCGGCTGGCAACTCAGCACCACGCAGCCGCTCACTCACTCCCCCCCACCCAGTGGGATGGGGGAGAGAATTGGAAGGAAAAAGGTAAAACTCGTGGGTTGAGATAAGAACAGTTTAATAGAACAGAAAGGAAGAAACTAATAATGATAGTAATAGCAATAATACCATGACAAGAATAATAATAAAAGGATTGGAATATACAAAACAAGTGATGGACAATGCAATTGCTCACCACTTGCTGATCGATGCCCAGTTAGTTCCTGAGCAGTGATCCCTCCCAGCTTCACTCCCCCCAGTTTATATACTGGGCATGATGTCCCATGGTATGGAATACTCCATTGGCCAGTTTGGGTCAGCTGCCCTGGCTGTGTCCCCTCCCAACTTCTTGTGCCCCTCCAGCCTTTTTGCTGGCTGGGCATCAGAAGCTGAAAAATCCTGGACTTAGTCTAAAAACTACTTAGCAACAACTGAAAACATTGGTGTGTTATCAACATTCTTCTCATCCTGAACCCAAACCACAGCACTATGCCAGCTACTAGAAAGAAAATTAACTCTATCCCAGCTGAAACCAGGGCAATGTCCTTCATCAGAGATTCTTTTTTAACATTGGAAATGCTTTTTTGCTACTAAAAGCTGTGTATCCAGCTAGGAAGGAGTTGACAGAATGCTCTGCTGGTATATAAATACAGACTTCTCATCTACAGGCAGACTAACTCAAAGTCAAGTTCTGTTTTCACCACCTTGAACCAGAAGGCGATGAAGGTCTAATGATGCAACACTCTAGCCATAAATAGTTCCAGTATGTAGAAGAGCCTACTAATTGGTTGTAACATCAGCATCTGTCAGAGGGAGTCAGCTAACATCTGGCAAGATCTAGATGAAAATCTGGGAGCACCTAGTTTGCACATGCTCTAACTCCTCTGGAAGTGTAAGGACAGCGTCCTCCTCTTGGTTCAAGGCAAAATCTGGGTATTTGAGACAATGGCAGGAAATGAGGCAAACACCTCATGTCTGACAGTTTGGTAAATCTGGACATGTTTTACTCGCAAGCCTTTCCAAATCAAAATCAGGTTTTGAGTCTACTCCCTGCTATTTTTTCCAAAGCAGGCACTATTGTTGTGACTTGGTGGCTATCTGGCAGGCTTTCCTGGAATTCTGTGGTTTTGTAACTGTCTGGAGAACTACTGTTGCAGGTTAAAGAGTTTTATTTACCATTTTATGTACCCAGAGGACACTTTACCCTCTCTCCTTCCTCGGGTATATATACTGAGTGGATCGTTTCCATGCAGAAGTGGTGCTATCTAGTACACTGTTGTCTCAGCTAGCCCTGTTTCTAGGAGAAATTAAAGCAGCCCTTGTTTAAGATACCTATTTATTTTTATTACATATTTGCCTTTAGTTATAAAGAGCAGGCCCAGGATTGTGTGATTTTCTTCAGGATGTGCTAGGAGTAGCCATGCCTAAAAACCTTTATCCAAAGCCCATTGGAGACAATGGAATGAGTGGGTCTGGTGACTGACACCTTTCAGTGACCCAAAAGTAGGACATGTTTCATTTGCCAAAACATACACCCAAACTTCTCACTACCATTCACAGTGAATTTTCTGATAAGTGTCCTTACTATTTTAAGAATGATACCTGACATTGAAAACATAAGAGTAATCTGCTCAGGTGTCCTGGAGTCCCAAAGAAGACTTCTCAAAAGACAGATGGATGTTTTGACATCTCTTCATATCACCCTCATCTCACCCAGGCAATGTCTGCAGTTAAGGCACTGGTGCTGGACCACAACAGACATGAGTTCTGGTCCCAAATTTCTTCAGTCTCCCCTGGAAAGGATCCTGGAGTAAGTCAGGGCCTGATCCTCAGACTGCAGAGGATGCTTTGCTTCAATTCCTCATTCCTGAAACAGAAATTATATTTCCTCAAATTAATAATCTGCTATACGGCTAAACTAAAGTCTATGAGAGTTTCAGGTGCGATTCATCTCACCTAACTTTAAAGGCCTGCAGAGTTAGTCCTTTTGATATTTGAGAGAGAGGCAGAGAGAGAATGAAAGAGTGAGAGAGAAGCAAGTAATTTTTACCTACTTCAGATATCTGTATTAGGATATGTTTAATCACACTCCTTAAGTATCTATTTCCCTTATCTCTAATAGAGTGAGCACCAGTTAACTGAGATAAATGTAGACATCTACAATGTAGACGTTCATTTCTGCAGATGCCACATGGAATTAAAAGCTAGTAACTCCCCTTTCTCCCTTTTAGTAATACAAGAAATGTATTATCACAGAAACCTTAAAGACATTTGAAGTGTGTTATTATACGTCGTCTTAGTCTTCTCTTGTTCTAAATAAAAAGAAAACTTCCAATTGTTCCATTGTTCTTTCTGAGTCATTGAGTAGGAGGCAGATATGGGTGGGTAATGTGCCTTCTTTAGATGACGATAAGTTATTTGTCCAGTTCTAAGCAGCGCAGTCTGGATCTTTTTTGTTGTCAATGGGGAGCAGGAGAAAATAGTCCAAAACTAGTAGGATGAAGCATAGGCCTGGAAAAGCCTCAGGCCATAAAGGGAGTCAGGATGATTAGTTTAGACCAGATGCTTAACATCTACTCAGTTTTCTGGGATAATGTGGGAGGCAGTCAACATGAACAAACTCTACAAGGGAAAACCCAGATATATTAATTGCAGGATGATTGTTAACAATAAAAGTGAAGTTGTAATCAAATATGAACCTTAGGATGTAGCACGCATTTCCAGAAAGAGCTAATGCTATCTTACATGACGTTGATGAGAATTTATTAGAAATTCTGTTTACAGCTCTAGTTATTTGTCCTTAAACACGTTGAAATTAGGGCCCAAAAGAAGAGATATTAACATATTCAGGAAAACAGACAGTCTGCAATATCAGAGGAAACCAAAGAGCCCACTTGATTAGAAAAAGCAAAAGCTGAAAAGGAATATGATTGCACTCTACAAACATCAAAAGGGTTAGAAAAATGTAAGAGCTGCTTAAGCTACCAGACATTTTTGTCACAAGAAAAAGATATATACACTGTATTAATAAATTTAGCGAAGAAATCAGTTTCTAAGCATTAAAAGTAGAAAAGTCAGCAGCAGCCTTCCAACTGCATGAAGGACATAAAAACCTTACAAATAGAGGGCAAAACATTTATGGAAGGGATTATGTGATAACCTAACTATAGTTCCAGGAAAAGTCCTGAATGACCTAAAAATTCCATGTATTCCTAAACAGACAAATGCTGGGTGACTTGAAGAAGTAAAAAAAGTCAGTCATGATAAATAACTTGTTGGAAGCAGCCATCGTGTTTCTTCCACAAATTGTAGCAGCTGAGTGTTCATGAGGAAATCAGTTTATAAATGGAAAAGGAGAGAGGAGATAATGGAAAAAAAAGCAATGCGTAAAGGACCAGGAGGGAAAAGTGAAATGAAAGGAAGCAGTAGAATGTGAAGGCAGGGACACAACCCAGGAGATAAGGGAGAGGCCATCCAAAATGTAGAAATTTTGCTGGACAGGCAAAAATCACCAGAAATATGAATGACCATCCAAGCGTAGTATTTAATAACAGGTATTGAGGAGGTTTTAGGGCAGTGAAGGCACTTATCGGCTTTAGTGGCCCTGACCAGCCTCCCCTGAACCCTCTCCTACCACTTGCTCATGGCCCAGGAGCCCCATTTTAGTACCTATCTCCACTCTTGTTTTTTGCCCTGCCTCCTGGATGGGCCTTGGACCATCCTTTACGTAATCAATAAACATAAGGATGGGTGCTTTTGAAACACAACAACAATCCAAACCATTTTGACATAATATTGACTATAATATTTCATAAACTAAGCTTGAATCTTTGGAGCTTAGATAATTCCAGTAGCCTCACACTAACAGTCATTGCAGATCTAGCTAGACAGATCAGGTGAACAAACCAGTATAAAAGACTTTTTTATCCAGCCCTACTTGAGTTATTCAATGCTGGTAAGCATATGTTTTAGATTTACCTGGAAAGTATCTAAGAAGAATGTGGCATCCAATGAGCTATGGCATGAAAACTTGTATCTTGATATGAACACTTCAGGGGCTGGACTTTTCCACTAAAAGTATTTTTCCTTATATGCCCATATTTATTTGCTCTCAATTCATTGTAGTACCTCCTCCAGTGCTGGTTGGTCCCAGGAGAAATGTTGTATTTTAGATAGCAAGGTGGGTTGCAGTTGTTCATTGAATTTGTGTTTGGCCCATTGCAAGGAAATAATAAATTCATCTTGTCAGTTCAATAGCACAGGACTACTTCTGGGTGTTCAGTGATTTACTACCTACTTCCTGGTAACTAAAAAACAGTCATGTAAATTAATTACTAAGGTCACAAATCATGTCTTCCATTTGGTCAGCATTCAAGCCACAAACAAAGTCCCTCCTTGCCTAATATTCAGACAACTGAAGGAGATGTTAGTTGTACATAGGAAAAACAAACAATATGGGAGTTTCTTGTAGGAATTTTTTACGTACTGGTTGTTCTACCTACATTTGCAACTTGTGCCAAGGTTCTACTCATTAGAACTTGTGGATCAGTGTTAATGCATGTACAAAATGCACAGTTTATGTTGGGTTTTAACTTGTGGTGTCGCTCAGAGTTCACAGCATTCATTGAGTCATCGAAATCAGATATTTACTATCTCTCTGCCTTGACAAATCCTCACGTAGGTCAGACCAAGTATTTCATGCATTGCCACTAAATGGCACCTTGCTGCGGTGCCATTAAGAACATTATAGCTTGGCCTCTGAGAGGCTGATGTTTATATAAATGATGAAAGTGCCACACATAGCAGGAGGTCTTCTGGGATCAGCTCCCTGGAGCCTGTTTCTTACGGTCTCAGTCTACAGACACCCTCTCCGATCTGGCTGCTATGGATGGATTGTTGTACAAAAGTAGCACTGGGAGCTATATTAGCTAGGGAAATTGAAGCTAACACATTTTTTCATTGAGGAATATTCCCTAACCACCCTCTTTGACTCTTCATGCATGTATTGCAATTATTGCGGCAAACTTAGCATTATGTCGCTCACTTAAGATTTCTGTACCATTTGTGTACTCTGCAAGATTTAGTGGAGAGAGAAGTACTTAACCTTCTCAATAGGAGGGCACGACGAAGTGGAAGAGATGGGAACAGGCCCTTTTGCTGAAACAGAAAGCGTGCCAATTTTCCTGTTGTCATCACTCCAGTGATGTGGCCTTTCCTTACAGCAAATGGAGCAGACAGGACCTTTGCAGGAATAGCACAGTATTGTACTGAGCAAGATTGTAACTGTAAAATACCATCAGAGGCAAAAAACCCAAAGATTTATTAAGCTGAAAAGGGTTTATCTAGTTTTCAGCAAACAGGTAAATGGAAATCACACCCAATATTTACAGGTAATGGAATAGACACCTTAAAACTCAGAAACACAGAAAACTGGTAAAAAAACTTGATATGAGGAACAAAAGTATCTGGGCCACAAGCCAGGGATTGTAAATCAACTTGTCACAGACAAGGCAAAGAGATGAATACACTTACCATTGCAGTTACATCCCCTAATGTCATAGCTTAGAGTCTAGAGTCACTATTTCTCAAAAGCACTTTTTTTTGCGATTATTTCTCACAGGGAAACAGATCCCCACCCATGTGCAAACTGAGGCACCTAAGCTGATAATTTAAATTATTAAAGTGGTACATGTGATCCATGCATAAGCTCAGAAAAATATCTTGTATTTGTCTAGAAAACAGTTTCTACAATGTGCCATTTGGGAGCAAGGGGCGGGGGGGGAAGTCACTACATAAATGAAACTGTTTGGGAAGAAAACAATTGGTAGAGAAAATTCATATTACTTGCTAAGAAGGGTGAAACTAGTAAGGGAAATCAGCATGTTACAAAATCTCTGCAGATTCGCAGATGATCAGGACTTTTACCCAGAGCTGTAAGTCCACTTAAGTTTTATTTCAACTGATAGAGGAACCAGAAAGGTTTGCTAGAAACTGTTTTGAAGACTCATTTGTGCATAACGTGATCATCAGGTAAAAGGTAATTCAGAAGAATACATAACTTCCTTGACACTGGAAAACAACCCTCCAAATTCCATGCTGCCAGTAAGTCTATAGCTAGCACAGCTAAGAAACCCTGTAAACAACATTGAAAAATAATTATTTTTAGGTGCATCTTTCCAGTTTTCTTTTTTAACAGCATCCCCACTACCGAGCTTCTACCAAAGCCTTTGCTTGGATAGAATAAAGCTTTCTGTTTCTATTTAAATCTTGTCCTCTGTTTTGGGAAATTTTTGCTTTGATTCATATGAATGTTAAGAAGAACACATCGAAGGCAACAGATCTAAATCAAGTGATATTGTAGGGTGTCTGCAACCCAAGAGAAACTTGGAGATCGCTCAGACTGATGTGCACTTGCATTTGCTGGTGCCAGTAAGGAAAGCTGTGTCATGAAAGGTCAGTGAGAAACAGAAGACTTCTCCTTAATTTCCCTGGCAAGTGCCCTTTCCTAGTGCTCTTCTGGCAAGGTGCAGAGAGTAGAGTGAACACAAGTACAGGTACATTCACAGCTCCAGATGGGATCTTGAAACCTAGAGACAGTCCTCAGTAAGGAACGACAGCTGAGATGATACATTGCCATGTCTGAAGTCATCTCCTTGTGCTTTTTCAGAAGGTTAATACCTGCTTGCCTTTAGAGCAACACTTAAGGAAGGGACTTCACACTGGCAGGAACAGCATCTCTGTAAGAGCCACCTCAAGTGCCCAGACACAATTAAGCACAGAGGACTGATGGGGAGCAAGAGAAACATTTAACACAAGAAAGGACAATAGACATACCTGATTTATCACTAACACCTTTTGCAAGTAGCATTCGAGACTTAAAGCATTCATCTCATTTATACTATTTCTTACTGCTTGCTCAGGATAATAGGTAGAGCTTTAAGGTGTATGTAAAGCAGCCATCTTCCCTGTGGTAGTCCCTTTTTTATCACAAAAGCTGTACAAACTGGCCCTTGTGTAAGGGAGAATGAACCCCGTTATCTCTTGTAAACAGCTTTCCTGCAACTTTGGGATACACCTCAACCAAAAGCTTCTGCTTCTGCATTTTATTCCTTCTTTGCAACTCTCATGCAATAAAAGCAGAACATGAAAGAGTGAAGTTTTTAAGCCCACCATGCTCCTCTTCAACAAGGTACACTTTAGCCAAACACAGCTTAACTGGATGTAATTCTCTGGTCTATTTTATTTAGAGGGGAGAACAAAAACACTAAGTAATTCCTTCTAGCCTCAACCTCTATCAGTTCTTTGTGTACTGGAGAGAGGAAAAGCGTTGTATAGTAATCAAGCAAGGTCTTCCAGAGAGAATAAAGTCTGTGTGATTTAAAACGGAAAAGCAAAACACAGTTACTTCAGCAAGAGACCCTGTAATAATGAGGTAAACTAACCCATCATCTATCTATTAAGCTGTGATTGCTATTTGTCCGTTGTGTTTCCTCTCTCTTCTGACAGACATCTTAGTGTTCCCTGTAATAAATTTTTGAGTGGTGCATTAGTGACCTTATTTTCCCCGCATTTGTAAGAAATCAGGTAAGAGGCTGGTGGGGGTGATATGGATCCAGTCAAGACAATCTTATTGTTGCTATCCAGAGAGTCAGAAAACACACTTACTGTTACTTCCCTCTTCAAGGTAAAGGAGGCTATTTAAGGACAGCATGGACAAACTGCATTTATTTGGCTGAGCTTTCAACTTGAGGTGAGGTAGGTGTCTGCTGACTTAAGGCATTAAAGTTAATGTTTAATGAAAAAACTCTTCTACCATGACACCACAGAAATGGGATAAATGTCAACGTTCTCAAAAAAACTTAGTCAGCTCAAAGTTCAGGAGAATCTAAGAAATATTTCTGTCGCAGTGTGCAGGCAAGCTGCACCTTATCCTACCTTTCTGGTCTCTGTAGCTGTGTCCCCAGTAAGAGCACAGACCAAGAAGTAGCTTAAAGATTGGCATGTACACAAGTCATGCTCCATAAATCCACATCATTGGCTAAGGGATACTCATAGCTCAGACTTCAATGAACTGAATTCAGAGTTTTAAGTAACATCAGTCTCTTCATCAGACCACATTGGTTCCCTTCTGGGAGGCATCCTGAAGTTGATTTGAGCCTGTGGCAGCCAAGCAGCATGAGCAAAAGGGCATTGAGTGTCAGGTCCTTGTATTCACCTGGCCTATTTAGCCTATTTTAAGTATCTTCCTTTCAGATGAAAACAATTGCTCTTGGAAGTTTCTATTTCTCTCTTCTGACTTAAAAGGGAAGCGTTACTGGTTAGATCAGATACAGAAATGTATAGCATATGTCTGGTCAGGTGAATGCCATTCCTAAGGATGCTTGAGGGTATTCTGTAAAAAGATTATTAAAAGCAGCTTCTTTCTCATCTTTAGGTAAGGATACTGCTCAAACTACCCCTTTATCTCTTTTTTTTAATTTATCTTGGAAGCTTGAAAGTCTGCCATAACTTTTCACATTTATTGATAACTCACCAAGATCATATTTTTCCATCAGATGGAAAGGTAGAAGGAAAAACCCAATGGCCATTCAAAAGACAAATACCCAAAGTTAGTTAGTAGATTCAGGTGTGCACCAATATTTTCAAAGAACACTCTCATTTCTTCCATTGCATTTATAGTCATCATGGTTGTGCTGAAGCTAAGGAGGAGACACAATAGAATTTCCTAGACACTAAAGACAGGCAGCTCAAGATGTGTGTGGTTTTGATTGCCCTATGCAGCAGTTGGATGGACATGTAAAGACTGCTGGCCTTTGAAATGAGATGTTGCAGGTGGTTGTTCCCCATCACCTGACAAGCTCGTGTCAGAAACGAGACAACCAGGAAAAAAAATGGAAATGACAGACAGCCATTGACATTTCCTGAAGCAGTCCCCAGCCCCAAAGACAATACAAGCCAAAGCCCATCTCAATGGGCACAAAGTGAGGCAGGCCAAACTGGGTTTTCCCAAAAAGTCCAGTGAGCAAAGTAGCCCAGCTCCACCCTCTGGATAAAGCATCTTCTTCTTCCTGGCAGTCAGTGTTGTCAGTCATTTTTGCTTCAAGTTGGTAATACCTGAAGTTAAATGTTGACAGATTAAAGCTCGTTAATGGTGAGAGAGAAGTATTTTATTTATTTAGAAGAGCAAATATTGAAGTACATGAATATTGGAATATAATTTCTTCAGAGTTCCTATTTGCATGTAAATCATCTGTACATGTATAAGGGGCATTAATCTGTGGCTGCTGGACATTAGGTCACCTCACTGGGAAAACAGCTAAGTTGCTCTTTCTGGAAAAAAAAAAAAAAAAGAAAAGAAAAAGTGTGGACAGGAGGAGGGAAAGCTAGGCATTAGGCAGTCTGCTAAGAAGGCAATGTGAGGTTTGCTAAATGTAATACTTAAGGACTGTGTATTCCAGTTACACTGGTACGTCAGCTTTCTAGCCCATACGTGCCGGAGCACAGCTTTTGTTTGTACTCTCAGGTAACAGATCCCCATCTCATGCACTGCACAGGCCAGATGACTTACAGCAGAGCAAATGACCACATCTGGCAAGTCCCTGAAAATCTTGGGTGAAAAGCCCGGGTATGGTCCTGAGTCAAGTTTCTAGGGTTTTGATGCTTAAATCTGAACTACTCACCAAAGGTTTGCAATATAATCAATGAAGGGAAATGAGAATCTCTAAAACATTATGCATCTTTTCCTAAGACACCTGTTTAAGAGAGTTAAGACTAATAATTTTCTTGAGATGCACATAATTTATTATTAACTACAAAGGCAGTACAATGTGACTGACAAAGACATGCAAGAATACTCTTTCAATATAGATTGTGTGTCTGTATGTGTTTATGTACCTGCATGCAATTTAAAATATAAAGTAATAATCCTAGAGAAAGTCCTGATTGAACAAACTTGACTTGACCCATTTAAAATTTAAACATTTATTAAAAGGCACTTTCCTCAATCAAATTTCAACAAGGAGCCTTTTCCGCTCCCCTGAAGGGACTTAATATAAGGATTGCACTTATGTCATGAGATATTCACTAGGGAAAACATTATGTAAGGAATAACACAAGTTATTCACGGTTGAGCTATGGGTAAAAAACAATGAACTTTACTTGTGATTTTGTTCTTTTTTAATCACTTCCTGTGCAAATGAAAGAGCTCCAGGTCCTTACAATAAAACACTGCCGTCTGTCTTATCCTGTGGTACAGCAAAGAAGAGCAATAGCTTTTTAACAAAGCTCTGCTTCCTCTCTTTGAGCTGTCCAGATGAAATACAGTCACTACAAAGAAAAGAAAAAGGATGTGGTTATTTTAACTTTGCCACTTGCAAGTTTGACTGTGCGACAGACTGGTACGTTCTTCTTGCTGAATAATTTGGTTTCCATTCCAAATCCACAGGCCCATTTTCAAGGAGAAAAAGCTGAGGTCATTATAAACTTAGTTTGGACAATGGTCTAATTGTAATCTTTATACTTAGAAAACTGAACAGTGCCTGGGCTTTTATCCTCCTTAAGATTACAACAGCAGCATCAAGCAGATTTAATCCAGGAGTTACTGTGAGCAGGGGACATTTCTAAAAAGTGTCATGTCAGCCACCCTGCTTGGCAAGCTAAAGATTGACAGATCTGTAAATTGGCCTCAGGACTGGAGAAAAGGCCATGGCACCGCCTGGTACACCAGTATAAATGGACCCTAAAAACCCCAGAGTTCTTTAAATCTCATAGCATGTGAGCAGCTTTCCAACAGTAGTCTCACCAGGGCAGCAGCCCAATGTAGCATCACCTCCCAGCATCTATAGTTTATACCGATTTTTATACCCATGGACTGACAGCATTTTATTGCTGTATCCTAGCACTACTACTTCACAACCAATTAGTCTACTACTGCAATATCATCCTTTTTTTTCATAGATACAATTTTTCATGAAATAAAGGCTCCTACAATACAATTTTGGCCTATCTTCTGAATACTGGATTAACAGAGGCCGAGTAACTCAGTACCACATCAATAAACTATTTTATCCACAAAACTTTTAAGAGTCAAGACAAATTTTGATAAGCAGTGTGAATCTCAAGAACAAGTGATCGTCCAACAGTAATCTAAATGAAATTTAATTTGCTCCTTCATAGGAAAGTTTACAAACTGAGCTTTTTAAAGACCCTTTAAGAGATTTGGTCTCTGACCTATTTTCATTGTCTGAGCTAAGGGAAATGCAAAAAGCAATAATTAAAATTGAAAAATTGAGCTGTTTTTTCAAACTCCTCTTTTCAATAATCCACAGCTTTATTGTTTAACAACTAGGAATATCCTTTTTTCTTATGAAGAAGTATAATTATTTTCTCTTTAAATGAGTTCACAATGAGAACTTGTGCTCTGAGTGCTTCAATCACTGTGAAATAAGAACAAGTATTTCTTCAGCCTGCTGAAAGAGCTTCTCTTTGCTTATCATATCCTATACGAAGAGATAGGAAATTATCCATGTTTCATATAAGATGAAAAATTATTTACCTTTTAAAACAAAAGCTACAACTTCAAGAAATTATTGACTACAGGAAACACAACTGACTGTCACTGTGTTCCTTACTATGTGCAGCAAACCAGGCTCTGTGAGATTTTCTTTTAGGCTACTTCCTTTTTAAAATGCGTATAAGGTAGCGAGAAGAATATCTGTGGCTAAACGAGCTGGTTTGCATTACAAATTGAAAAAACAACTAAGCCAGCATTTCATGCACAGAAATAGCCTGGGAAATAGAAATTGCTATATAGACCCACACTATTTCCCATTTCCCTCCCATAGTGGGTGTGACGGTGTGTTCGCCTGTCTCTCTGTTTCTTTTTTTTCTTTTTTTTTTTGCTATATCACCCACATCCACTGAATTAGGCAGCTCCACTGAAGGCAAGTGTACTTTATCAAGCTCTCACAGCCGCCTGCTCTCCTGCAATACCTTCAGCCCTTGACACCAACATGAGGTTCAAGTTCTCGATCGTGGCTCTTCTTCTGGAAGTGTCCATCATTGTTTTGTTTGGGATATTTGTGGAATATGACGACCATAGTGCCCTTGAAACTTTATACCCAGGTAAGTGTTGCTATCTAAGATTTATAGAAGTTAGAATTTCTTTAAACTAATCCTAAGCAAAATTTCTGAATAACTTGTGAGACCTACCGATATAGCTAGAAAAAAAAGGCATGGTTTGGGGCAGACAAAGTTTTTCTGAGGTGTAAAAGCAGCAGGCTTCAAAGTTTCAAATTCAAGTTAAGCACATATAAAATTCTGAAAGTAGCTAACTGCTGACAAGTTAGGTGTTCTGGGAGAGAAGAGTTCTGAAAATAGTTCTAGTGTTTGCACAGCAGGTTAAAACTTTGAGAAATATGAATTGCTTAGGACAATTCTAGCATTTTTCAGATGGATGGTAGTGCTTCTTGACGGACCTTCTATCCTGATTACTGCATCAAATAATGAAAATGAACAGAACATTTCATTACTATTACCCAGGATTCAAAAAGTTATCTTATGAGAACATGGAAATCGGGAAGCGTATTCATCATCATTACAAAATAAGTTTGCAGAAACTGGACTCCATAAAGGGCAATAGTTTTTGTCACAAGGTGAATAACCCCCTTCCTATTTTTCAAAGCAGTGACTCAGCTGTAGACAGCAGTGGTTCAGCTGGTAAACATTTCTGTTGATCTGTTGTTCTGCACATGCTTGATGAAGTTTAGGGAGAAAGACTTTAGCCTGATAAGTAGTTGCTTACTTCTCCCACCCTCCTCCTCCTCCTCATGCAAAGATCAGACTGTTGTAAATAAATAGAAAAATAAGCCTGCAGAGGAGCAGCCTGTGTCTTGATGGCCGTATTGAAGGTTTGTTGTTCATTTTCTTGGCTCTGATGTCTTAACAACTTGTAGCCCTGATTGCAGACCTCTTAATGATGATCATAACAGTACAGAACTCCTTGCCTGTTATGTAGTACCCATGTAATTTTGAATGTATCCCTCTTTTTGTCTCATTCCGACTGGTCTTTCAGTGACTGTTACAGGGGAATGTGATCTCAGGGTCTCTTCACTCCCTAGTAGTCTTGTGTTGTGTATTCTCACACAGAGCATTGTCCAGTTGAGAGAACAGTGAATGCACGGCATTATTCAGCTCCAGATGCAAGTCAGGTGATGAACACCAGGGGCTAATTACTCAAAATTGGGTTAACTCCACTGAGATACGGCAGTATCCCTGGGAGATAGTAACTTAGGCTATGCCAGAGCCCGTTCTCTTTCTGAGACACAACTTGGCCATGTCCATGATATTTAACTATCCCAGTTCCGAAATTAGGTGGCCTTATCTAGACACTATATTGGGAATGACCGTTGGTCCGCTGTCACCCATGAAGTGATAGTTGGCCTAGGTAAAAACTATGCCAGAAACCACACAAATAATTTGGCAGCACAGATAATTCTGCTCTGGACTGTTATTTTATTAACATAGCTATGGCCTAAAACCCCTGTCCATCTACCTCTTCTCTGACTCTACCCCAGAACAACACAACAACAACAGATACAGCCACAGAACAATAGTGTTTTGGGCATTGTTGTACAATTTGGTAAGCCGGAAGGATGTTGTCTAGGACATGGGTCCTTCAGACTCACAGATTAAGGTCTTTTTGCCCTGCAAAACCAGAGAAAATTACCTTCTCCAGTCTGAATATCATAGCTGCTGGCTCTGGTACTAAATTGACCTGCATTTTCTTGGAGTTGCCCTTGCCAAGGAAAATGAAGAAAGATGCATGGGATCTTCATGCTTATGCCAGTAATTTAATAGTCTTCCGTGGCCCCTTACAGTACTGTCGTGCATTTCTTAGTAAACCTTGAGTCTTCTGGATGGAGATTGCCTGTGCCACACGCATCACCATGGGTACTGTGTCCCCTGGGGAGCTCCTGGGATAGACTGTTCTTGCACTTAACAAAACCCTCTCCCAGCCCTTGTGTGGAGCCCTGTTTTCTAATTTAATATCTCCATTTTAAAAAGGTGTCAGAGAGAGGGCAGGAACCTCATCAACATCATAAAGAAAAGAATTCTTCTCACCAGATGCTAAGACTACAAGATAGGCCTTTAAATGCAATCTATCCAGTTAGGGATCACCTATAGTTATTTCTTCCCTAATTCCTGTGTCTAAAGTATGTGGGAGAAATTGCCTGCTGTGTCCCATGCCTTCGTGCACAGGCAGTGTATGACTACGTGATACCTGCACCCCATCCACACTACTGGACTGCTAGCAAGCTTCTGGCATGGTTTTTGCTCATGCAAACCAGCACCTTGACATCCTCCTCCATATGGCTTTAGGCATAGCATAGATAAGGGACTACTCTCAATAAGTAGAACAGGTGTGAACAGTGTTTGGGAGAGAAGAGCATGTAACTGTACAGATGTGTCAGCCTGTGCCATTCGCCTTCTGGTTAGGCTGTTCAGTTTACCAGTAGAGACATAAATTAAGCAAATGCCGCAGATGTAATGTTGGACTTTTAGATGCTGACCTACGAGTTGATGGATCTCGTTCACAATAACAAAGTGGAATAAAAGCAGGGTTTCCTAATACCTGTATTTTCACTTTTAGGCCCTCTTCCTCTCAAACTTCCCTGTCTACAAAGTGCACACAAGAACACAGTTTGCCTGAAGACCCCACAGAAAGTTAATGCTATGGTTGTTTAGATGTTTTAGGACACACCCTGAGCAAGGACTTCCCCTGAGTTCACAAAATGATGGGTTCAAACTGCTTCCCATGCTGTCGCCAGGGATGCTAACCCACCTCATAGATTTAGTTGTTTCATGCAGGGGACAATTTATATTCTCAGAACTGCAGTGCAGGGCCTGCTTTTATATGCCTTAAATACCTCAGCACAATGAATCCAAGCTGTTTCAGTATTTTTTTGATGGAAGAAAGATGAAAATAATAATTGAGGATTACCATAATTTTGTACTCAGGTAAGGGGGGAGCTGAGCTGAGATCATTCCCAAAGCATAGCTTTGCGTTATATCGATTTCTGGTTGATGCAAGTACAGGCATGGTGAATTGGATGGACAACTTCACGTGTGCCATGCCACTAGAATGGGGGGACAAAGGTGTGTGATGGTTTTGCAAGCACTCCTGGAGGGTTTCTTTAGTACTGGTATCCTGTATGTAATATCCTGTGATTGATCCATGACTCATGGCTTAGGAAAACTTACGTGCCCCTTTTGTTCAGGGTTCTACAGTTTACTCCTTTAGGCAGAGCAAAATCACAGTGCTAGTATAA
Source organism: Haliaeetus leucocephalus (assembly GCF_000737465.1). NCBI lineage: Eukaryota > Metazoa > Chordata > Aves > Accipitriformes > Accipitridae > Haliaeetus > Haliaeetus leucocephalus. Next base: position 800,771 of record NW_010973307.1, on the reverse strand, counting down.
ACCTAGATGCCACAATCATCTTTGTGTTGAGACTGACCACCATGCGGAAACCTTGCAGTGGAACTAATCTGTTGGTCTCTGGCAGCCTTGCAGAATCACATACAGTGGTTTTGTTCAGGATCTGCTGGAGTATTTTTCCCAATCTTTATTTTCCTGTCTCACAGACAGAGGTACTACGTTTTGTTAAACACAACTAGTCACTGAAACAGTTTATTTCAAATCATGCTGTTTTCTCCATCATTTTAAATCATTCCAGACCTACTCTTCTTTAAAAGGATGCGTAAGAGGTAGTTAAAGCACAAGGTATAGGCTAGACTAGTTGAGATTTGTCCTCAACAACCATGAATTCACCTAGTTTTAACCAGGACTCTTAATCTTTTTTTGTAAATAAGTCCAGACAGCTTTAAAACATTTATATGAATCCTGGCTAGCCCTCAGGAGGACCCAGGATTACATGCCAACCAGCTGCTTGTTTCAAACAGAATTGCTTTTAATCTTCAGGGCTGGGGTAAGATTTCTAAAAGCACTTTTCAAAAGAGACCTGAGCATGCAGAAGCCCTGTTGATGGGCACTGAGAATTAAATTCCTAAGTCATCAACATGTTTTTCAAACCTGTTCTGTTGCTTGCACATAGAGTGAGGTTACTTAAGCAGTAAAGGATCTTTTACTTAGACATGACTTACCGGGATGTTGTATACATCAAAGGGATTGTTCTGATGAGAACAATTTACTTGCTTTGTCTGCAATGATTTAACCAGGAGACTGCAAACCGGAGCAGGTAATATGCTGAATGCTAACAAACCATAATGTCCTCTGGGAGACTGGAAAAATTTTGTTACCTGGAGCTGACTAGTCTGAATGGGCAAAACTAAAACTTTATTGGAAAGTTCAGGGCATAGGCTGATTAAATAATAAAAAGAGCAGAAGTAGGTTATTTTCAAATGTACCCCTCATTTTGTGCATGAAACTCAAGTATAATATAAACTGAAAACTGTTGAAGTCATATATCACTTTGACTTGTCATGCTAAACATTTATTAAATACATTTCCATTTTCTTCTGCTAAAGTCAAACAAAAAGGCTACTTTTGTAGATGTTGCTGTGCAGCTTTTATGGATTTGCCCTCAAGTTCTGTATTTTTTTGGTAACATTAACAAGTTTTTAATAAAGTGGTTATACAAGAGTCAGACAAACAACCTGGGCCATTTCTCAAAGGCAAAGGTGCTGATCCCACAGGCTACTGGGTGAATGGTCACTCACAGAAAATTATTTTTTAAAGGGGAGAAAAAGGCTTGTTCAGCATCCAGTTTCCATTTATTCTCAAAAAAAGAAGGAAAGAGATCTTGCATTACTCCTTCCCTTATTTGAGAAGAGCTGTCTTATATTTTTGTTCCACTTTAAAAAAAAAGGTGGGTGATCACCTGTATCTGAGATCATCAGGGTGGTGTTAGAGAAATGCTGGAAAGGCTATCCATTCTCATTCCTACCGGCCCTAACCACTGCTGCATGTTTTCCAAGACATTTGAAGGAGAGTTGCTCTAGATTTGCAATCCACCACCCCAGCCAAGCCAGGTATGAAGGCACAGCTCTGTGTTCCTGCGGCACAGGCTGCTGCAAGCTGGGAGGATGCACAGACAGATGTACCTGCCAAATGATCTTGGATTTTAATATCCTTTTCCTAAACACCCCCCGCTGACTCCGGAATTTGAGCCAATTAAGCTGTGGTTTGGGTTCTGCATCTACTAAAACACTAAAGAATTTGCTGCTGGTAGAATCAGGAGGGTTGTGTTAGCATGGTTTGTGTTGTCCCCAGCCATATCTTTTTCATGTCTTGCCAGGTCCTCTGAAGCAAGGGAATATGTTGAGCTCTAAGCAAGACAGTTATTTTCACGCAGCACTGAAGTACAGTTATTTTCACACAGCACTGCAATACAAAATATGCAAGTATATCAAAGGCAGAAGCCCAAATGGGGAAGTTAAGTTGATTATGTATCTTTTAAAATAAGTAGTAAGCACAACACAAGAGTCTGGATAATAGTTCTAGAAACTGAGTAACATGGAGGAAAACGGGTAGCTTCCAAAGGACTGCAGGGGCCTCAGAAATCCCATCACTGGCCATTACTGAAGTTGGGAAATAAATGTGAAAATGTCCAGCCTAAAGAGGAAGCAGAAGAGTTGGGAATGTCTGCAAGCCACCTGCATTTCTATGCTGTTTCTTAGATGCATGTAGCCCAATTGAAAGGATCTTACTACATGTGTGTATGTATTTCAGTGCTAGGTCAGGGCTGGAATGTGGCAGTGCAAATGTAATAGACTTTATTAGGAATCTCCAGCAGCTTATACTTTTGGGCCCTCTCTTGGCTAAACATGGTAATGCATACAGCAAAAGTAGGAAGGCTGAAAGTATGTATCTGGGAAATGTAACTTCAAGCCAAATATTATACTAACCAGGTCAATGTCTCAAGCTTTTCCCATGTATTGCATGGAAGAAGCAATGAAGTAGAAATGAAAATAAATAGTTTATCTATACTGAGGTTCTTACTAACAATAAAATCAGAGAAAAGGCTTTAACTACAGGACTCAAACCTGTTTGGTGTAGAGTCAATTAAACCACATAAAACACTTCAGACTAACAAAATATTTTAAAATATAAAATATCCATGTTATGATGATAAACTCAGCTTGTATTAAAAAGCCTAAAAAAAGGAAATTAAAAGAACTTCCAAAAAAAGTAGAAAAAGAACTAACCATATTTTAATAAAATTCATGTTTGGAAAAAAAAAAAAAAAGCATGTTTAAAGGATAGCTAAGTATATGCTGATTAGCAATGTTAAATCACTAGTTTAGACATTACCTTAAATGTCTTTTTCTTTTGCACAGGTAAAGAAATCAATCTCTTGTACAGTAATTTTTAGGGATCACAAGTATACCTTTCACTGGGCCAACTAGCATTCTATCAAAAAAATCCCATGTACAATTTTGGAGTGAGCTAGAACACGCTGGATGTGACAACCTTTGTTTGAGGGGGAAGAGAACTTTCCTGTAAGGACATGAAGCTGTGTTGTTCCAGGTAGCTTCACATGCAAAGAACCATTCCAGACCCATTAAATTTCCTAATATAGAGACCTAGAGTTATTTCCATAATGATATAGCAAGGAATAAAATCAATAATTGGGTCTTGCATTTTCCAGAGACTCAGTCTTCAACTAGTAGACTGGTTAAAGTGGGGAAGGATGGATCAGATTGATGACATGATTTTGGAACTCTTCTGTTAAATCCTCATTTGTCCCTAGCTTTCCTCCCTTCATAGTCACTACGCAGACATGTTTTCCCTTCAGTCTTTCAGGATGTCCATGTGATGATATTTGTTGGATTTGGTTTCCTGATGACCTTTCTGAAGAAATATGGATTCAGCAGTGTTGGTATCAACATGCTCATTGCTGCCCTCGGTCTCCAGTGGGGAACCCTGATTCAAGGATTTTTGCACACAAACAGAGAGAAAATTCCTGTTGATATCAAAAGGTACCTGTGTTTTTACAAAAATTAACATTTCTATGCCTTAAGATCTCAGGAGAAGCCGTAAACTACCACATCTGTGGGATCAGACTTGTAAGTTCTCTGATATTTGATTGAGTCTTACTGTCCACCTCTCAACATTCCTCTGCCTTTCACCTCTAAATGGGCAACGTCTTGTGCCCTGAGCCAAGGGAACCAAAGGGTGGGATGAAATTGAGGTGCTATGTTACACATGCACCATAGGTGATGGAGAGACTCTGCTTTGGATCTCTGGAGCTGTGGAAGCTGGAAGACCTCCAGCAGTAGCACAGCACCTCCTGCATCCAGCAGGCATGAAAGGATCTGTCCTTCCATGACACATGGGGTCACAGAAGAAAGGCAGGAACAGTGTGTTTGTCCATTCACATGGTTTTCTCCTGCTTCTCAAGGAATGATCTGCATGAGCACCATACTGCAGTAGGTTTTGGACCCCAATCATAGAATAAGAGACCTCAAGAGCAATGTCTCTAGATACTTTTAATCCCCCTCCCATTCATCTGTCCTGCCTCTACTAAGGTCTCAGAATGTTTTCCACATCTGCAGTTCCATTTTCTGAGACAACTTGTAGACAATTTTGAAGGGGACAGCATCCAAATGTTACTGAGGGACAAGCAGAAATAATATAAGTAGGTCCTTAATGCTTACAGACAGGCATTTGCAGAGGGACCCATAAGTTAGTGCCCCTCTGCGCTGCAAGTTTTTGACCAATTTGTGGTTTTATTTATCTTTGCCATTCCCCATAACCTGTTAACACTGGTCCTTCCTGACAGCTAGTGTAAACATGATGCACAGTGATAGAAAGGCATGCAAGGCTTTTGGAATGAGATAAACCATCTGACCAAAGCTAAGAGCTCCCTGTCATCTTTGGAGTTCAAAGGACAGTCAGAGCTGGAAATATCCCTGCATATCCACACTACACATCTCATCTGACTTTTCACTACAATTTCAACCAGCTAAGCGTATGTATGGTATAAGCAGGAGGTAACCTTCCCACACTTTTCCCTCAGTAGCTCATAAGATCCCTACAAAACCCATCTGGAAAGGTTTGATTTAATTTTCATCCACAAAGATGATCTTGATAATTCTGTATCTGAAGAGTTAAAGCTCTATCATTTTAATGATAAGACAGGTTTGATATTACAGCCTTATTTCAGGTCTCTTTAAACTGATTTTCTTTTTTCCTGTGTTTGGGTTTGTTTTTTTTTTCTTTGTTTTGTTTTTATTCGTTTTCTTAACTTCAGCATGATAAATGCAGACTTCAGTACAGCAGCTGCCTTGATTTCATTTGGAGCAGTCCTGGGGAAAACAAGTCCTCTTCAGATGCTGATCTTGACAGTTGTGGAGGTCACAATCTTTGCAGGCAATGAATATCTAGTTACAGAAATACTTCAGGTACAACTATTTAGCAATAACTGTTTTCTGTTTATAACAAATGTTTTCACTTTGTAATACTTCCAGCTTACATATACTAGGTTCTAGTTTCTACCATAGAAAATAAACCATTAAAGTCATCCAGATTTCTCTTTCATCAAATCCTCATCTTCATGCTGTATAAAATCTGTGGCATTATTCTGGGTCCTTATTACAGGCCACAGATGTTGGAGCCTCAATGACTATCCATGCTTTTGGAGCTTATTTTGGTTTGGCCGTAACCCTAGTCCTGTATCGTCCTGGTTTGAAAAATAAACATGAAAATGAAGAATCGACCTATCATTCTGACATGTTTGCCATGATTGGTAAGTGAAGTAATAGTAAGTGTTAATCAGTCGTTCATCCCTCTTTCATCCCTATGTTTTAATGATCACTTATTATTACACTGCATCCATTTTCTTAAGTACACTCCTAGAGGCATATTCTTTTTTGTCTGATGCATGCACAAAGTTTTCAGTAACACACATATTTTTACAGTTTTTCCTTGGTTAAAAAAAAGGAGAGATGAAATTAAAGTTGCATTTTCACTTTGCTTTAGTGGTGACTCTCTTTTTGTTAAATATTCTCTTATAAGCAGCATTTGCATAGAAATTGGCCATAATTAGAAGTATTGATCTGTTCCTGTCCCACTAATGAATGTTAGCAACCATACATCTATTTGTCCTCCAGATCTATTCATAGATCAATTTACCAGCTAAAACTATCAGTTATATCAATAGATGATAAAGGATTTGCATGTGAACTGTCTTGCTAATGCATCCTATTATGGTATGGTTTTCACAGTGGTGGTGAGCTCTGGCAGCGAGTGGGGCATGACAAGGGGTTCTTACTCATCATCTTCCTCATTTCTTGTAGCTAGTTCTGTTGTGTTGGATCTTTCACGTTGAAATACCCCTTGTGACTGAATAGTCTTTGTTTTGTTTCGGCTTATATTCATCCAGGTACCCTGTTCCTTTGGCTTTTTTGGCCCAGTTTTAACTCTGCCATTGCATCTGGACCAATTTACCAGCTTAAAGCAATTGTCAACACTTACTATTCCTTGGCTGCGTGTACTGTTGTAACATTTGCCCTCTCCAGCCTGGTGGATCAAAGAGGCAAATTCAGTATGGTAAGAATCACATCGCAACCCCTATTAAATTGAGTCACCCATCTATAACAAGGATGATTAGGCAGATTCCCAATGTCCGTGAGCTATCTGGAGCCTTTGGTCATACAGTGGGCAAAATTAGAGCTATTATGCTTCTAAAAGCTATAATGTAAGATTGAGCCCTGAGGCAACCCACCCTGCTTTAGTGATGTGGTGATTCCTCAGTGAGATCACTCCATCTGCAGAGTGATGGTCCTGCTCCCTTGATCTCTTTTGTCCATGGAACCTGCTAGACCATAGAGACATCAGTCCAACGTTCAGGTGGACTTTTGGGTCTTGCTCCAAAGAGGATCCTATGTGAGTTAACAGTGTTGCAATAGCCAAAATAGGTCTCTCAAGGCAACAACCTGTTCCCTGGCAATCTCACAGTGCAGCTGCACAACAGGCAAAGCCAAACTAGGTTGGGGCTGCCAACTTTCATCTCCTACCTAAAATCCAGCCCTATGTTTTCACCCACTTTTTTCCAGTAGTTGCAGTGTTTACCTAAGCCCAGCGTGAGCAGGCACAGTTCAATGAGCTTGCAGAATTTGTTGTTGTTGTTGTTGTAGGAGGCAGTTCTCACTGGCTCAGCCTGGCTTCTCGAGAGGTCAGATGAGTTTTAGTGACTTTGCAAAAGTTGAATGTCATTAACCTGGCCCGAGTTAAACTGGCTTAGAGCAGCTTTGAACCAACACTCTGAACATGTAACAGGGAACCCTGTTTTAAATTCCTGTTCATTCTTCACTGGAAAAATCCCGCCTGAAGAAAAGGTAAACTTCTGTATGCAAAAAAGCCTTCAAAGCCACTCAGCCCTGAAACAAGCCTCTGTTCCCCATATCTCATCTCCACCTCTGTATACTCTTTGCAGGTTCTCATTCAAAATGCCACCCTGGCAGGAGGAGTGGCAGTGGGTACCTGTGCTGACATGCCCATCCACCCTTTTGTTGCCATGTGCATTGGGAGCCTGGCTGGAATCATCTCTGTCCTTGGGTTCCACTTCCTGACTGTAAGTATTGAGGACCCACCTCTTGCTTCGCTGGCTTTACTGGAGCTCCCTTTGTTTGCTAGAAAGGGAGTTTTAGGCTGATATGGTATAGAGAGTAAGCTCTAGCTAAAGTTATTTTTAAATCACTGTGATTTAAATATATGCTTATGAGCTAACTTCAGTCCCTCAACTAGCTAGAAAGAGAGAAGGATCATGAACATATTAAAATTCATTAACATTGGGATTTCTGTTCAAGAGGCTGCCAGAATTTTGCTCCAAATCCATGTTTCAGTGAAATAGGACTAATTACATTTCACTCTTTTGAAATTTCTAAATAGATCTGTAATCAAAAAATACTTTCAAGGTATAAAATGGAATTGTTTCATGTGCAAATTGTAGAGACAAAATATTCTGAGTAAAACTGTTTAAACTGTAATTTCCTGATGGAGAAACATTCTGGAAGAAAATACCTGACTAGCAGACTCAGAACAGGTGTGTATGTGCTAGTTAGCCACCTCTTTCAACCTTTGCTGCAGTGGCTGAAAAGATTAGAAATATCAATGGACTGTCATATCTTTTGTACTATTATATTTATGGTGGTAGCTTGGACATTTGTACCATTATACATACATACTTGGTCTTCTCTGCATAGAAACAATTTTCACAGTGAAGGGAAAGATAGCAGGTTTTATAGCTAAGCTTTCTGTACATAAAATAAGTTAAATTGTTTCTTGTACTTCTGCACTACTTTCTTTTGCATATCATTCTATAGATAATGGAAGACAATAAACCCCCTATAAACTTCATATTTCCCCTCATTTCAGCCTTTCTTGGCATCCAAGCTGAACATTCAAGACACTTGTGGAGTTCATAATTTACATGGTTTACCTGGAATACTGGGAGGTATCGCTGGCATCGTAGTAACTGCGATAAAAGATGAAGCTAGGTGAGTTATAGAGAGAAGAGAGAAAGGATCTTCTTGATTTTTGAAGATCTATCCTAATTTTCCACCTTCCTTGGATCTAATTATGATTTTTTTTTTTTTCAGAAAATGCATCTTTGGTTTGATGTCAGACATCATGTTTTGGTTTAAATAGAACTCTTCTTGATGTCCTGCCTTTAACATATTGTTTATATGCCAATCTTGTTCCAAATTAAAAGCTCAAGTAAAAATAAATAAATTAAAAACATCGTACAAAACAGCATACAGAACCATTCAAATGTAGAAGAATCTTTATTACAATTCTACAATTACACTGCTCGTAACAGTAAGATTTCCAAGAAAATTGGCAAAATGCGCTATTTCTCTATCTGAAATGACTCTAAGAAGATGAAATGCTGCTCTTTTTGACAAAGGGGAGCATTCTCTAAAGGCTTACAAGATACTAATAGTCCTTTCAAAGAACTTGTTTTCATCTGTGGTCCAAAAAAACCCCAGAATAAAATAATGATTTCTGTCTTGTACACAGCAATGGCAGGATGTTTTCCTGTGAGCCATCTTGTCCAGCAGACAGCAAATACGATGTTGTAAGACCACTTATCAGTCTCAAAGTGTAACATTTTTTTAATTGCGAATGGTTTGGTTTTCTGCCCTTTTCAGGCAAGGTGACCGTTTTACTCCTGGCATGCAGGCTGCTGCCCTGGGCAGCACACTTGGAATTGCACTGGTTGGCGGAGCCTTGACAGGTCAGTATGATGCATAGAGCAACTGAAATATATGTGAATTTAGAGGTTTGCCCATGGAGAACCTCAGCGTATCAACAATTTCATGTGAATAATACAAAATAGAAAAATAGAAATAATGTGTGATGGCAGAAACTTAAATATAGAAAAGCAGTTTTCCAACAATTTTGTCTTCAAATTCAGTCTCAATGCCTTATTGAATACATGCTTCAAAGATACTGGGTTGTATATGTATAATAGTAAGATGTTGTTCTGAATGGAATTCTTCTCCAGATTCAGACACTTAAAGCTCTGAACAGAAACTAGTTTGAGATTAAGACATATTCATTTAGGTGTCACATGTCTCCACGTGATTATGGAAACTTTCCAAACAAAAATTCAGGCTGAAATAGAAAATTCCAGTCTGAAACCTGGGAAAGTTTTGAGCAATTAAAAACAAGCCTTTATTCATGTCAACATGAAGAAACCTGCATCTCTCACAATGAGAGACCTGATGTCCCAAGATGGTTGGGCATTTCCGTAGACTGGGAAATGAGTCAGAAAACTTAGATGACTCCCCAGAGCACATCTGAGGAACACTTATTTGGGCATTTTGTCCATTTTCTAACCTCTGATGCTGTTTTTCCTGCAGGTGGTATTCTAAAGCTGCCCTTCCTGGGACAAGCATCTGACCAGAACTGCTTTGATGACTCTGTTTATTGGGAGGTAAGATACAACCTCCCTTTATTTTCATTATGTTCAAAGATGTACAGCACATAGCAGTCCTGTTCTCCTGGGGTTTGTGGTTTGCACACATGAGTCAGCTTTCAAAAATATTGCTCTGCCTCAGGCTGTGAATTTATCAAGGCCACCTTCAGGATCTTTTTTGGACTTGCTAGCTAGTATGCCATTTACATTGGACTAACCTTGAACAAAAAGCAGAAATAGAGCCAATAAATTGAGACCTCAGTGGAGCTCTTTATGTCTCTTCTAAGTGCTCACTGTGTCAGGTATCCTCTTCCTTCTTGTAGTTTAGACACATGATATTTGCATTTTTGGCTAAATGTTGCTACTTTTCTAGTGTCATCTAGAATTTCATACTGAATGAAATTTAGAGCACTTCAGTATTTGTAGGGTGAGTCTCCTTTAGGCTGAGCAGAAGCTCTTCTGCATCCTGGTTGAATGATCTGACCACTGAGGTTATCAGAAGATGGGCCTCATGGCACTAATGTTTTATGCATGAAGACACAAAAAATGGGGCAGAGAAATGAGTACATCTGAAATAGCCCTGCCAAGCTCCCTTTGCGCTCAGTGAAGAACTGGCTCTAGACTGCAGTTCATTTGAATCCTTCCAGATCTATGTTAGGTTACATGAATTAAAACCTTGAAAGTCTCTATATTCCCCACTGACAATGAAAGACCTTTCATTGCTTATGTCAAACATAGAGCTCTGTACTGTAGAGACCTAGATTTGATCAGTTTAGTCCCGCACACATCTCTGAGTTGGACGCCTACAGTCAAGTGCAGAGCAGAAACTCAGACATACTTTTCCTCTTCGCTAACTTAAGAAGCTCCCTGTACTGTTTGTAGACTTTCTGCATCTCCCTTCCTTAGAGACTGATGACAGATTCTTAATTTAGACAATCTGAATTTTTTATCCTTTATGCCAGGACAAACTAAAGAAGGCAAGACAAGAAGAAATACATGACTTGCATTCCTTGTAAATAAAATGTTGTGAACCCAAAAGGAGATTTTATTAGTTTTTTAATGAATTAAATGCCAGTATGAACTATACAATTTAGCTTTTGGTGAGAGAAAGTTTGCAGGCAAAGGGGCACTTTTGAGCCAAAAGATCAGCTGTAGCAATAGCAATCATAAAAAACCACTTTTAATGACAGCTCTGCAAGTCATTCACTGTTTGACCTCGGGAAAGTCAAAGCACCGGTTTTTGGCAAGACCTGAAATAGGCTGTCATACGTAAATGATAAAGAATGTCAGGAAAATAAAAGTTTTAAAGTGTGGCAGAAGAATTCACAGCCTGTGTTGACCAGTGATAACAATACAACCCTGCTCAATTGAAAGTCCTGTAGAATCAGAAGAAGGGCTCAGAAATATTCTATTTTGAGTGAGCTTTATCAGGTAATGGGAAGGGACATTGACATTTGGTATACAACATCATTTACATTTCATTAGAGATGGTCACCTTGTTTCTTTAGAGCTCTTTGAAAATCTCAGATATTAATTTTGCACTCTTGTAGCTAACATCAGTGTTAAGATATTCTTCTATTAAGAAAACCCTGAATTCATCCCTTAGAATTCACAACTGGTGCTTCATGTCAGGCTGGGTCAATGTTAATAAAAAGACACATAATATCTACAAACAGAATTACATTCTCAGTGCACTTTAGTCTCCTTTTGTGGAAAAAGGAAGTCTGTATCTCATCAACTGAACTCTTCTCTGATTTTCATGGCAGGTTCCAGAAGAGGAGAAACTACATGAAATTCACGCTAACAACTATGATGGGCCCAGCAGATTTGAAGCCACAATGTAGAAAAATAATTCATCTGTAATATTTGTCCTGATGATGCTCTTTTCAGTCTCTAATGCTAAAAAAAAAAACCATCCGAGTATTGTCCTAATCACATTAGGTTTTCAAGAAAGGGTGGTAGATAACTATATTTTTGTAATATAAAACAAGCTTGATTTTAGAATACATAGTCACTATGCTGAGCTCAAGTGAATTAATTAGTTCCTTCCAACATATTTGTTCTTCAGAAAAACCCATCCCAAACTGCTCTACAAAATTATCTGTATTTTACCTTTTGTCATCACTGAGTCAATATAGCCATTGAGCAACCTTTGTGTTTCAAGCCTATTACAGGATACCATATTTAACTGCAAGATTTCTGAGTTAGAATCACACCCTTCAACTGCATAAGGGTTATCAAGAAGAAATTGATTGATATTGTTTGTTTGGATTCTAACAAGCTTTCCACCAGAGCATCTCAGATTAACTTTTTAAGAAAGTGTGTTGTCCTATTTTTGGATGGGGAAGAAAATGTGCTGTATTTTGAAGACTGGTTATGACAGGAAACAAAATGTTGAAATTTTCATGGCAAAGCACAGAACATAGTGATTGATGAGGTATACTAAGTGGCAAGATGAGTATCAAGATTCTTTGTTAATATGTTTATTGAAAGGGAGAAGAAAGTGAAATGGTGAAAAATATTATTATTGGCATAGATTTATTTAGACTGTTTCAAGGACACAACAAGGGAATTGAGCAGGAGTTATGAAACCAGGTAATTTCATAATATGTCTTATCAGGTCCAACAGTAATAAGTGGATAGTAGCACTGTTAATGCCAATAGATATAAACCAAACTAAATGCTAGCTCCAAGAAAAAAAACGTCAGTTATTAGAAACTGATCGGAAAGCAACTATGTTCAACCTACAGAAGACTCAGTGGAGAACTTCTGTGTGGTGAGTCGCTACCTTTGAAGTCACTGCCTCCTAAAACAAGATAAAGCAGAAAGAAGAAATTTGAGGCTAAATTAAGATAAATTAACTCCACCCGAGAAGTGATGATAATGGCTGCTCATTTAAGAGATACAAAAATTGAGGCATCTGAAGGAACTCTATGAGATGGCAGTAGCTGGAAGCAGAGTCACACATTTGTTCCTACCTACGTGGGATAATCCATTGAGAGGCAATGGATGGGAGATGAAAACCTAACAGAAGGATCACAGTGCCTCTAGGCATTATTCAGACACAGAAAGCTACCACTGATGTCTCAGAAGGACAAGCTACCATGGATGAACTTTCAAGACTTTTTTATATTAGCATCTTATTTCTAGTCTTACTTATCAGATTTAAGGGGAAAACTCTTCTCATATAAAATAGCACAGATATTTTCGGTTCTGCCGATGTATTTTTCCTTGAAAAACTTTAGAAATATACTAGGCAGGGCTGTTCCATATGTTATATCAGCTGTATACTGCTATATATGTCAGATTTCTATCTATGAATGAAAATACATTTGTTGTAACACACTTTAGTCCAGATATGCTCTTTTGCAGATGTGCAACGACTGACTCTTTTCTACCATGTTGGCTAGAAGACATCTTTTGTCCTTTCAAAGCTTTCACACAATCATTTTTGTAAAAACTGAGAAGGCATTTAACAATGTAAATATTGCATATGTAAACATTTTACAAGTATTTTGTGCATAATTTACAAGCATGAAGTATTGAAGTACTTGAAAAAGATTCCATATGTAGACAGACTGTAAAAATCTTATCCTCAATACATAAAGCGCAGCCCTGAAAATCCTACTGGGGGATTCAAAGGGTCTTTCATTCACCTACAGCTGTAAGGTAATTATTTCACTGATTGTGAGTGTTGACCACAAAGGAATACCTGAGGGAGGAAGTACCACTGACTGTGAGTAAATCTTTCAGAATGATGTCCTCAATACTTACCTTTGGTTCTGGATGAACAGACAGTGAGGTGGATTGAAAACTTGCTGAAAAGCCAAGCCCAGAGGCTGGTGATCAGCAGTGTGAAGGCCAGTAACCAGTGGGGTACCCCAGGGGTCAGTACTGGGTCCAGTCCTGTTTAATGTCTTCATTAATGATCTAGATGATGGGGCACAGCGTACCCTCAGCACGTTTGCTGATGACACCAAACTGGGAGGGGTGGCTGATACACCAGAAGGTTGTGCCACCACCTAGAGGCACCTCAATAGACCTCAATAGGCTGGAGAAATGGACTGACAGGAACCTCATGAAGTTCAACTGGGAGAAGTGCAAAGTCCTGCTCCTGGGAGGAACAACCTCAGGCACCAGGACATGCTGGGGGCCACCCACGTGGAAAGCAGCTTGACAGAAAAAGACCTGGGGGTCCTGGTGGGCACCAAGTTGAACATGAGGCAACAATGTGCCATTGCCGCAAAGACTATTGGTATCCTAGGCTGCATTAGGAGGAGTGTTGCCAGCAGGTCAAGGGAGGTTATCCTTCCCCTCAACTGAGCACTGGTGAGGCCACACCTGGAGTGCTGGGATCCCCAGTACAAAAGAGATATAGACATACTGGAGAGAGTCCAGCAAAGGGTCACAAAGAAGCTGAAGGAACTGGAGCATCTCTTATATGAGGAAACACTGACACAGCTGGGTCTGTTTAGAGGAGAGAAGGCTCAAGGGGATCTTATCAGTGTGTATAAACACCTGGAGGAAGGGTACAAAGAAGACAGAGCCAGGCTCTTTTCAGTGGCGTCCAGTGACAGGACAAGAGGGAAAGGCCACAAACTGAAACAGGTTCCCTCCGAACATCAGGAAACTCTTACTGTGAGAGTGACCAAGCACTGGCACAGGTTGCCCAGGGAGGTTGTGGAGTCTCCATCCTTGGAGATACTCAAAAGCTGTCTAGACATAGTCTAGGACAACTGGCTCTCGGTGGCCCTGCTTGAGCAGGGGGGTTGGACCAGATGACTTCCACAGTTCCCTTCTGACCTCAGGCATTCTGTGATTCTGCGATTTGAAATTCCCAATGAATTCAAGGGAAGCAAAGTTATACCAACTCCTAAGCACTTTCAAAAAAAAAAATCTCTGTGTACTAATCACTTGGGCATTGGCATTCTGATTTCAGTTCTCAGGGTATCAAGGCTATGCCTGTACTAATGACGAAAGTATAACTAATCAGTAACCTGAAGAAAATGCAGAGTTTGTAACTTTTATACAAAACACAAGGTTGACGACCGGTGGTTCTCCATGTTCTTGGAATTTCATGCTTGGACAGTGAGCTACACACTCACCCAGGCATGCACACTTGGCTAGCAAACATTTATCTGCCTCTGTACTCTACTGAGGATTCATTAGCAAGCGTGGGGGAAGAGAACAAAACCAGTCACCAACTGCAAGAAAAACATACCCACTTTCACTGGGAAAGAGGTTTATGGACTAGTACAAGCGTCTCTGACAGGAAATTTTTGCAGAAGGACAGAGATCCAGAGTCCACATTTTCTCTTTTCTCTTCTGTAGCAAATACTTGGCTAAATAGAGATGGAGTGGAGCAGCTGCACTTCCATTGGTTTGGTGTTCATCCTGACTTTTCTATCCGTTTTGAAAATGAGAGGTTTCTGGAATAATCACCGGGGAAAGAATTTTCCCCCAGGACCAAGAGCATTACCTATCATTGGAAATCTGCACCTCTTTGATTTGAAAAGACCCTACAGGACTTATCTACAGGTAGTCATTATCTTTTCTATTTGCCCCATAATTGCACATATCACCAAGCCCCATAGTCCAAGGTGTCAGAGAGTTTCTCCTATTGCACTCAACCTGTTGCATCCACAGATGATCCTTAGCAAGGAACAGGAGACTGTTATTTGAGCAGAAAACTTTGAATGTAGCAAGATTTGTTCTTTACTGTAATACTTTCTCTGTGCAACTTCATGCATTAGGTTTCAGCCTTCAACAACTCTTAAACTAATAATAAGTGTTCTCCTAATTTCTGTGGTAATTTTGAGGAAAAGGTAACCGAATAAGGAGTGATTTTGCTCTGTGGTCTAACTCCCTCCACCTTCCACTGATTGATGTGACTGCAGCTTCCTGCCTTCACTGATTTAGCAACCCTTCTCATCTCCCTTTCCTCCTTTCTTCCCCAAAAGCTGAAGACAACTATATACTCTTAATATTCAGGGCCAACAGTTGCCAGAATAAACAGCAAAGATCTAAGCAAATCAAAGTAATAAATCTTCCGGTTTTCCTCTAGTGCTTTCTGTACCTAGTTTATTGTAGGATTTTCCTGATTTTGAGTCGAAGACTTCTATGAGCCTGCTCCTTAGAGTTTTTTCTACTTAGACATTGAAATTGCACATCCTCGTTGCTGATGATTTTTAAAAGGGGTATTTGCACCTACATATCTGTATGTATGTTACTTCCACAAATCAAAAGACTGCTCAGATGGAATGTCTGGAAAATCACCTTAGCTATCCAATGCAGCCTAATTGTGTTGCCAAAAGCAAGCTCCATCTCTTTTCAGGCCAACAGAAGCAACGTGTCTTTGCTGTAATTCAGTGATTCCGTTCTAATGGAGGAGGTTGGTTCTCTGGCTCGAGCTTAGTTCAATATTCACACATACTCAGTGTGCAAATGCAGCTGGAGACCATTTGCTCATCCTGAGCATCACGATTGCAAGCATTGGAGAGTCCTTACTGGAGAACACCCTTTGAAAGATCATATTCTGCCACAGCTACAGCAGCCTGGGATAACAGCATCGCCATCGAAGTAGCTACTCTTAATTCAGACGCATGCTGCCGCTGCTGTGTTATTTCATATAGTTGGCTGGACTTGCTTACCAGTTGCTGAACATTTTGCATAATGACGCTAAATAGTTGCCTTCTGTTTCTTTGTGCAAACACACTAGAAAATAAGTGCGGTCAGAAAAAAACCTTCCTACTCCCGGTCAGGAGAATCAAGAACATTGAGTTATATGAAAATAAATCTGCCTGTACAAGCTAAAAAGGTACCAGCTTAGGCCAAAGATTGTCTCTGAGAGAGATTCGTGGTGGATGTAGTCATATATAAAAACTGAGAATTTACTTAATGCTAGATCCAGACCCAGAAACACACTGGGGTTTTTATTCAATAACAGTAGCAAAGGTTTAAACAGGTTTAGTCTATGGACAAAAGGAACACAATAACATAGAGATCAGTGTGAAAACATGACTCAAAAATTGAATTTTCAGGGATTCCTGAGGGAGGGCAGAGCTGTCAGCACAATCCTTGACTGACTTGGGGTTTCAGCTGTTAACACTTCTGCTCGGTTTAACGCAACGGGACTCCACTCCTGACTGTGCCATTTAGTCATTAGCCATCATAATGTCTGGCATGTTCATGTTATTTAAATCAATTCTCTTTCTCTATACTTAGGAAAACATTTAACGTTTTAGTAACTTAGAGGCAGGACAGGAAAATAAGCAGCACTGAAAGGGTGGTGAATTTCTTTGTAAGCTATAAAAGCTGTGAACCACTGTTATCTTCTTCTGACAGCTGTCAAAATTATATGGTCCAATCTTCAGTGTTCAGATGGGGCTAAGGAAAATAGTAGTGCTTTCTGGGTATGAGACAGTGAAGGAAGCTCTCGTAAACCAGGCAGATGCGTTTGCAGAAAGACCTAAGATCCCAATCTTTCAAGATTTGACTGGAGGATATGGTAAGTTTGTTTTATTTCTCCTTATCAGCTATTCAGAAAGTTTTTTCCTACAGACAGAGCAGAAGCTAGCACATCATTTTGAATTAGAGACCTGTCATGGTTTAACCCCAGCCAGCAACTAAGCACCACGCAGCCGCTCACTCACCATCACCCAGTGGGATGGGGGAGAAAATCGGAAAAAAGTAAAACTCTTGGGTTGAGATAAGAACAGTTTAATAGAACAGAAAGGAAGAAACTAATAATGATAGTAATAGCAATAATACCATGACAGTAATACATTATTGTCATATACAATTGGAATTACAAAACAAGTGATGCACAATGCAATTGCTCACCACTTGCTGATCGATGCCCAGTTAGTTCCTGAGGGGTGATTCCCCCCAGCTCCACTCCCTCCAGTTTATATACTGGGCATGACGTCACCTGGTCTGGAATACCCCTTTGGCCAGTTTGGGTCAGCTGCCCTGGCTGTGTCGCCTCCCAACTCCTTGTGCCCCTCCAGCCTTCTCGCTGGCTGGGCATCAGAAGCTGAAAAATCCTGGACTTAGTCTAAACACTACTGAGCAACAACTGAAAACATCAGTGTGTTATCAACATTCTTCTCATACTGAACCCAAACACAGCACTACCAGCTACTATAAAGAAAATTAACTCTATCCCAGCCAAAACCAGGACAGACCATACAAGGCATTGGAAATAGGAAGGAATTTCATTGACTTCAGTGCATTTATTCAAATTTGAAAGTACTGACAGTGACAACAAAACAACCATAACTCTAACAATAACAACAGCAACAGATAACAGATAGTGTCACATTTTCAGGCTCTAGACCAGGGGCATGCATGCCAGGGAAGGCATTTCTAGCTCCTGTGGTATGGTTCTGGACTTCTGGTGTTTTGAGCTTATCATAGAACCTCCTTTTCCTCAAATGACTATTATACCGATGCTTCTCATTTCAAGTGGTGAATACTGCTTTTAAAATCTGAATGTGACAATGGAATGGAACACATACAGAACTGGGCATTTATTTTAATAAGGGAAATACTGTGTACTGAGCTGGGTTCCGAATGAGAGTTTCACACCCAAACTTCATGAAACTCATAAAAGTTTCATATTTACATCTCCAAAGACCCTTGGACAAATTCAGCAATAATTCTGTGAACATTTTAACAGTTGCATCTTTTGATCACATTATTGCCTGTAAACTTTCTTTACATCTTATTTTTTCTCCTTGAAAAGAGTATAACTGAAGTCGCTAGTTACATGGTGTAACAATTTCAGTGAAAAACCAATTGAGGAGGTTTTAAGATGCTACTTAAATTTTAAAGACATTTATGCCCAGTCAGGTTTCTCCTGCAATCACCAGAGACTTGAGATCTCAGTTCAATTCCACTTCCAAAGTACGATGATCAGCGGTTTGAATTTCCAATGCCCTTTCTTTCAGTGACAAGTGTCTCTCAGAGATATATATTCTTCTTAAGATTTGATTAAATACCTCTTAAATAATTTACACTCCTTTTTTTTTTGTGCAATAAACCTATTGTTGAGGCCTGAAAATACTTAAGGGAAAGTTGTTTTTTTTCCCCAGCCAGATGTAATTTAGCTTGTTTTAAAAGTGACTGCTACTAAATATTAACTTTATTTTCCTGCAAATTAGTTACTTAAAACTTCTGCCACCTTGAAATGCTCTCTGTGTGTCAGGGGTTGTTTTTGCTCATGGTGAAAACTGGAAGGTGATGCGAAGATTTACTCTCACAACCTTACGAGACTTTGGAATGGGAAAAAGGGACATTGAGGACCGCATTGTGGAGGAGTACGGGTATCTGGCAGACAGCATTGTGGCACAAGAAGGTGGGTAGATGATTCATTCTTCAAACCTCTAAGGATTTGTTCAAGTACCCAGACGCTTGCCAGTAACCTTCTCAAGTTCAGATCTTTTCAAGAAATGTACTTCAGGCTGAATCGATTTGATGAATTTGGCTCCTCTGGCATTTTTGTGTCTTGGCATGGTATTCTAACATTGAATAATAATCAATGATAGCAATCAATCATAACAAAAAAATAGCAATAATTAGTATTAAATTTATATTTCCAAATTACATCTTTTGCCACAATGTAATATATTCTTTTGTTCCCTGTATAGGAAAGCCCTTTGATGGTAGTAAAATGATTAATGCAGCAGTTGCTAACATAATTGTGACAATATTACTTGGAAAACGATTTGATTGCAAAGACTCCAGATTTGTGAGACTTATAGATTTGATCAAAGAAAACGTGAGGCTTGCTGGGAAACCTTTGGTTACGGTAATGATAAACATTTTTATGTTGCTGTTCTACTGGATGCTATAGGAACATAGTAATACTGGTAGTCAATTGTTTCTATTAAACAGAAAAATCTGAGACTTTGAGATATAATAGGTTTACAAGCACTTTCTGGGACAAAACAAAGCTTGAGAGACAGTCTGGGAATCTTGAAGCTAACAATCAAACTCCCAGTCTTTCAAAAACATACTTAAGCTATAGCTTGAAGAGTCCTAAATCTTGACTGGAAAAAATCAGATCATGTAGTGTTCAGCATTCTCCCCCAAAATGTTTCACACACATAAAGTGACCTGGCATAACAGTACACTCTCAGAACACAGGGCAGGGAGAAGCTATAGAGTATGTGGTCTACCTGTACAAGGAGCCTTGATTCAAAATCTATTTTCCCACACTTTTAGTACACTGAAATATCCCAATGAGTAATAAATACTCTCTGATCCTTGCATGCAATGCTGCCGCACAGCAGATTCACTTCTGTTCCTTTAGGCTTTGAAACAGAAAAAAAAAACCCCAAAACTTAGCGGAAGAGCCGGCTGAAACAATAAAAGAAGTTGCTGGCCAACATTTCCATCTCCCTGGTGGCAAGTTGCAGGTGTTTCAGTCTGACATCTACACTACTCCTGCAAAACAGTAACTTGGGGCTGAGAGTTTTCCATGTATTCAGTGGTCTTTGATGGATTTTCTACCATGAACTCATCCAGTCACTTTTTCATGTTCTAAAGAACAAAATATTAATGTCAAGTCTTTGCCTTTATGTCTGCAAAATGGGCACAATATTGTTAATTTGTTTCTGTAGTGTTTTCAGACCTCTGGCTGGTAAATTCTCTCTAATCCACTCTTGTAGATATACAACATCTTCCCACAACTTGGATTCCTCCTAAGGGCTAACAAGATTCTTCTCCAACACAGAGGTGAATTCCAAGATTATCTAGAAGCTACTTTTGTAGAACGTCTCAAAACCCTGGACAAAAATGATCAAAGAAATTTTATTGATGCTTTCCTGGTTAAACAGCAGGAGGTAACTGAATCATTTCTTATTTATTCCAACTTTTATGGTTATGTGAAGAAATTTACAATCTGCTTTCAGTCCATATAATTATAGCTATATTTCTTTAGGCAATCTATCTTTGACAAAACACCAATAACGAACTGCTAGAGTTGAACGGATATTTCACTCTGTTACAGTTCCAACCCCTTTTAATCGGCAAACATTTATCCTTATTTATACTTTTCTTCCGACTGTATCAATATATTATTAACAAAGGCTGCATCTTTTTATCTGGTCACTCTGTTGTCCTAGCCCTTCTGGCTCTTTCAAAACCATAATGCATTACAGAACAAAAGCACTACCTGGGCTTTACTGGGATCCTTATTCGAGGTCTCTGAAATATCTGGGTTACTTTCTTCACAGAGAAAACAGCTCTCTTTGCAGCTGGCCCCAGTAAACGCAGAGATCATGCAAAACATAAAACCTATGCCAACACTATTCTCCAGGTACAAGCCCAAAGCTGCTCTTTGTCTTTCACACTTTTGCAAAATATAGGAGTTATTTCTTAGTAAATGTTTAGCTACGTAAATTGCATTTTCACATGGAAAGCTTTATGTTTTCATCCTTTTATTTCAACCACTTCTTTCAGGAGAAATCCACTACCAATGGCTATTTCCATAATGACAACTTGCTAAGCTTGCTAAGCAATTTGTTTACTGCTGGTATTGAGACAGTTTCCACCACACTAAACTGGGGCTTTCTGCTGATGCTAAAGTACCCTGAAATTCAGAGTAAGTGGTTTTATGACAGATGTTGTTACACTCAGTGCATTAGGAACTGAACAGGAACCTGGAGGGTCAACATATCTGTTAATACGCTAAGTTACAAAGAGCCAAGATTTCCAACTAATTGTTGTCTAGGTATCGCTGTGCCCTGTGGTTCAGGCCCAGTGAGGCGCACACTAGTCAGCCTACCAGTAGATTATAAAGAGAGTTCATAGGGGCCAGGCCCTTTGCTCAGTAAAATCTCATTAATTAGAGAGAGCTGTCCTGTGTTGGCCGATGAAAATGTTCCAGGTTTCCCTCAGAAACAGGCTGTTGATAAACCAGAGGCCTGTGCAGATGGTAAATGGACTGTACTGAGGCTTTAAATACCTGAGAAGATTCAGGGAATTGCTCTTTGTCTGACATCTCCATTCCAATTTATGGCACAGCGTTGTTAGGAGTCAAGTGGGGTTTTTGAGAAACCTTTTGGTCAGAGCAAGAAACTTTAGGCAGAAGAGAGGGCAGAAAAATACAAGTCTTTAGGTTTTTTGTTGGTAAAGAAATAAACAGTGTAGTTCTGTCCACCTCCCATTATTTCTGAAAGGAAAAAAAGATTTTGGGAGAATTTATGGTTTTCACTCAAGGTCTTTTATACTTTACATCAGTAAAGGACAGTATGTCTCAGGGATGACTGAGTCCTTGTCCCTTTCTTATAGTTGATTCTTTCATCAGGAAAGGTCCGAGAAGAGATAGAGCAAGTGATAGGGTCAAACCCCCCACGGATCAAGCATCGAACTCAGATGCCATATACGGATGCTGTCATCCATGAAATTCAGAGGTTCGCTAATATCCTGCCATTGGATTTGCCTCATGAGACTGTTGCAGATGTCACTCTCAAAGGCTATTTCATTCCCAAGGTGAGATGCCTACAGGATTGTTTCTTTTAACATTTCTTTTTTCTCAGACCTGGTTAATGTGATAAACGTGAACTCTCTAATGAAGTCCCATAACCGCAGTCAGAATAATCTCTTCCTCCAGGCTGACAATCTTGAAGTCTTATTGCCATTACTGCCACCACAATATTTGTCCACGGATTAATTCTAGTCTTACTTTGCAGGGAACCTACATCATCCCTTTATTGGCCTCTGTCCTGCAAGACAAATCGCAATGGGAGAAACCAGACATGTTCTATCCTGAGCACTTTCTTGATGCCAACGGAAAATTTGTGAAGAAAGATGCTTTCATGCCTTTTTCAGCAGGTGCCTTCTCTTTTCCATGTACTGCTGTTGCAAGTACAGATCTTAGACGAGAACTACTTGTACCAGTGTTTTTTTGTTACAGAAGCCTGGCTTCCACCCTGTCTTTTTCATGAGACCATTTCACAATCCATAGTTCACAGATTTCTCATCACCTCTGATAAGAGAGAGTACTCACAAATGTCTGCTAATTCTTCCAGCCTCTGGACGTTATTGGTTTCTCCGCATTCAATGATGATAA
Source organism: Haliaeetus leucocephalus (assembly GCF_000737465.1). NCBI lineage: Eukaryota > Metazoa > Chordata > Aves > Accipitriformes > Accipitridae > Haliaeetus > Haliaeetus leucocephalus. The sequence continues at coordinate 778,227 of NW_010973307.1, read as the reverse complement.
ACAAGAATTTGTAGTGCCTTCTTAAATATGAGGGAGGTTTTCAGCAAATTCCATGATGGTTTGGATAACACATTTCTGCATTACAATCTGTAGCCCACAGCTGTTTTATGGCCTGGGCTGCTTTGTCTGTGACTCTTACCATACCCAGCTGCGTTGACTATGACCACACACAAAGCACACAGGAAAGGGCTTCTGTGTCTTTCCTGGGGAACTATGTTTCATTTTTGCATGTCCCTTCTAAAAAGTTACAAATAATGTTGGTCGGGATCAAGACCTCATATACTGTGCCAACAAAGAGGAGTCGCCTTATATAAAAACCCAAATTCTGTGTAAAATCCAAGGACAGAAAGGGGTTGCCTTTTGAGTCTTCCACAGAGCGTGATTTTCACCTAAGCTTACACACCTGCACTGTTTGCCATTGCTCAGTTAAGTTCCTATACATCAGTCTCTGGCTAACTTGTCTATCATATCCACAACACCGCATTTTTTATAGACCTTATTTGTGTATTTTTAATTCTGCGTGATATTTGACACTCACCATCCAACATATGGAAACCCATTCTTTTTTCATAGAAGGACTTACAATACTTCCAATTCACAGGTCTTCTTTTTCAGATTTAAGTCTAGATGTCCTAGCTGAAAGCATATCCAGGGAATGTCAGGTCTGGGCATTCCCTTGGAGGGCTTATTTCATAGCACAGACATGAAATAGCTCTTCATTTTCCACTTCTGTCATACAAGGGAGTTAAAATAAAATCTTAGTTGAGGTTTCTGTTAGTTCTGGCCTTGAGTCATCATGGTCTGATTAAGGCAGATTATAGATGCTGGATTTGACCAGGACTGAGAAAAAATTATATTCACAGCACTTTTGAAGAAAGGCTTATATTAGGGGCTCCACAGAATATATTCACCACCTTCCTCCTCAGTCCCACTCTACCCAGCATTTGTGAGTCTCTAAGGTCTTTTCTGACAAATTTTAATATAAAAAATTGCCTGTGACTAGACTAATAGAGCCAAAGTCTAGACTAAACCAGCCAAAGTTGGTCTGGGACCCAAAAATTGAACCAAGTAGAGGAAAAATCTGAAAATGAAGAAAAATACAAATTTTATTGAAAACTGGAATTCAGAAATTCAGATTGCATTTCCATACATTTCTCTTCACATGCATGCATTTAGACAAAGGAAAAGAAAAAAATTACCAGGTGGCTTTGTCATCATACCTCTGAAGACCAAGTATCCTCTTTCTCAGATGATTCTTGTACTCAATAGACTTTTAAGAGCTACTGTATTCTTTATTTATAGCTAGGATATGACATTTCAAATGTTCTGGATTCCCACTGATCTTCCTCAGAATAAGAGCTGCTCAGAAATTTTTATTTCTTCCAACTATTGAAGAAGCAGCTCCCACTGACTCTTTATGGCATTTCTGCATTTTGTTTCAGGGCGGAGGATCTGCGCTGGTGAGACTCTTGCGAAAATGGAGCTCTTCCTCTTCTTCACCAGTCTCCTGCAGAAGTTCACCTTCCACCCTCCCCCTGGAGTTTCTACCTCAGACCTGGACCTCAGCCCTGCTATTTCATTTAACATCACACCCAAACCCTATAAAATGTGTGCTGTAACACGTTCTTAGAGCTCTAATCAGCACCAGTTTGTTTAAAAAAAAAAGTTTAAATTCCTTTTTCATGATATCTGCTGCCTTAGTTCATTGTCCAAAATGATTCACAACATTACATCTTAATGAAGGTTTCCAGTACTTCTAAACCAAAATGGTGTTCTTTTTTTATTTATTTATTGGGGGAGGGCGGAAGCGGACCAGAAGTGTGGACTAATTGATGACTCATGGATCAATCTGGGCTAAAGAATACAGACCCTCAACTTTCATATTTTTACTTCAGTTTTCATTTGGTAACATGTGTTTGTTGAAAGCATATCCCCCAGAAATGTTCTCGAGTCCAGGTTTCTCCAAAGAGACACGTGGACCACGAAGCTGTGCTTAGCTTGTAGTATCCTGCTTAAAGATAAGCCCTGCAGAGCCTCTGTAGGGATGTTCAGAGCTTCAGGTCTCTGGAACAGAAGGGCTGTTTCGTCTTGGCAGGCAGATGGGTTTGAAGCTGGGTTGGATGTACCAATGTTCCCCAATGCCTCACTGAGGTTTCTCCCCTTGGCTCTTCTCCCTAATTCTTCTGCCTTTCAGGAGCATTCAGTCCCTGCCTCTGCCTGGGCAGTAATCACTACTGACCGCCTGTGGTATGCCTTAAAGCTCAGCTTTTCTTAGGTTGGCTATTTTACTTGGCACTGGAAGGACAATATTCCCTGCTCTGCCATTTCTCCTGAGAGTAGGCCTTGAAGCAAGACACTCATTCCTTCTCCTTGAAGGAGACACTCCTCTGAACATTCCCTTTCGTTTGACCTCATTCCCTTGGCTTGGGGGGTTTCATATCAACACTTCACCATATGCCTTTGTTTCCTTACCCAAACAAGATTCTGATCATTAGGCTGTAAACAATTCAATAATTATGAAAAGATTCAATCCACTTCAAAGTTGATATACGGAGCACAGTTCAATTGCTTTATCCCCAAGTCTCTAGAACCATTTTAGATACCCTCAGACCTTTTGCTTGGCCTTCAGCTGCCAGGCTGGGGGGCAGATCCTGTGCCATATAAGCCCTGTGTGCATGTTTCAGGTAATGCAGATACTTCAAACATCTATGAGTGTTCAAATATAGACTACAAGATAGAGACAAATGATTAAAGACTCAAAAGTGAAAATATATGAGAATCCAAAAACCTGCATGAGTAGTTGCATCATTTTTATTTTCAGGAGCAAATTTGCCCTCTTCTTTAATTCTTCTAATGTAATAATTTCCTTTTCATTTTAAGGAAAATTTTTACAAAGGAGTAGTAAACTTCTCACTTAGATCTGTTTATTTTAGTTTCTCGATTCACAAACGAGGGTTTTATTTGTTTCCAAATTTCAGGAGGCAAAAAAAATTTTAAACTCGTGTCTCTCCTACTTTCCAATCCAGGCTACAGAGCAGGTGCAGGTGAAAACCTTGCCAATGTGGAGCTCTTCCTGTTCTTTACAAGATGCCTGCAAAAAGTTCATGTTTTTTCCTGCCCCTGGAGTATTCATTTCAGGTCTGAACACAGTTAGGTGCACTAGCCTTTCAGTAGACATTTTAGGATCTGGACTATGATTTGATAGTCTTTTTTTGCTAATACATAAATCCACAGACTCCTGTGACCACAGAGGACCATACAGGTGTAATGGCAGCAGGAGTCTATTTTTTCTCCGCTTTTTGTGAGCTTTTACAGATGTCTCCAAAGCCATCCTTCAGCCTGGCCATTTTAAACAACACACAGTTGTCTCCACTCCAGTAGAGGACAGATCAGAAAAGCAATGCAGAAGAATGGTCAAACTTACTAGATACAATAGCAGAATACTCCTACATATCTTCATGGTGCTGATTGAGCTGTATATCCTCATATTATTCTCCTCTCTGAAGCGCCGACTGTGCTAACTGTGCATCCTCATTATTGGGTACCATTTTGCATCTCAAGGGGAACAACTTTTAGTAAATCAGAGCTGCTGCACTGGAAGTTGTAGTCCTCCAGATCCTCACAGCCTCTGTTGTTATTTAGTTCAGGGTTCCTGTGAGAAAAACTAATGTAACTTACAGGACATTTCCATTGCAATCTTATGTAAGTCTGTCTTCTGAGCTATGTTTGCAGTTGGAGAAGGTGATGTTTTTCATCAGTTAGCTGATATCTGTGAAAAATTACAATTTAATTGGCTTCACCAGGAATAAAAATATTTTTTCCATTCTCTGCCCCTGAATTTTAAATGTTAAAAACACTTATGAAAATATGGGGGAGTTCCACTGAAGGCAAGGTTTGAATAAGGGAATCACTGTAGAAAAGGTGTTGGAAGCTGGTGATCACACTTCATTTTCTGAAGCTGTTTCTTCTCATATCATCAAAGTACTCAAAACAAATCAGATGTTTGCATTTCTCGCTCCTATTAACCTTTAATCAAATCGCATTTATCCCAGTAATATCAGAAATCTAATGTAACACAAAGTCTTGCATTTGTCTTACAAAAAAAGACTCTGAAGCCATAGAAAGAACGTGATAACTGAAAGCATGATCACAGTGCAGGAAGATGTGGGAGATGATACAATTGCACTGTGTTCTCCTGAGAGAGTTTTTGTTTGTACGAAACAGCTAATCTTATCTAACCACCTTTGTACATATTGATTTATGTGACCTCCATTAACCTACTATCTGAGGCTTTTCCAAGTATTTATCTTCAAAGATAGAACCAGATTAAAATGGATTTTTTAGTCTCTTTCCAGTTCTAACATTTCAGAAAAAAACCACTCAATTTAAACACTGCTTTTCACTTGAAGGTTTGGAGACAGAATTATGAGAAGAAATTATTTTTTCATGAGCAAAACAGGCCCCTGTTACTTTCACTAATTCTTGCCACCAGCTGCCACCAGCCCTGGAGAGGCTAAACCTCCGTTTCTAGGTCTTTACTAATTCAGAAGAGGGTGGACGTCATCTGCAAGATGGCAATGCCAGATTGTGCATGAGTTATAGCACCGTTGCTTGATGTTTGCAAGATCACCAGGATGAACACCATCACGGAGGCTGTAACTCCTCCAGGTGAGACCCACACACTTCAGAAGAAGGCAGAACCCACTTGTACTAGAAACAGGACATTCATTCACATCTAATATTCGCCAAAAAGGCCCACAGTTATAATCACAAGAGTACTTTGTTGGTCTGCCCAGTTGCCTTGGACAGTTTGGGTACACTGCTGTCAGACGCACCAGCTGACTGACTGCAGGTCACCCTGAGAAGAAACAGAAACTCTCCCTCCACATGACACTTGCATCTTTAGAGTGGCAATTTCTTCTTTAATTGTTATTTCTCTCTCATTTCCCTGCTATTTTCTGTTGACCTTCTTCCAGTGATGGAATGCTACAAGTCAAACAGCCCTGAAAATTTATTTCACAAATATGGATGTATCTGCCACAGCCTACCATATGCAAAGAAATAGCACTTGTGTACTTGTTACAGCAGATCCCTTCTCAGAAAAACCTGAAGCCAAGTTGACCTGAGTCCAGAGGGTCATTAGGATTTTTCCTGAATATTCCATAACTGGATACCCTCAGTAAACAAAGCATGCATTCTGTAGGCTCGGTTCTCTAAGGTCCTTGCCCTGAAGCTCGTGGCTCATTTGCTCAAGTAGAGAGACTGACCTAACCTTGTTTCTCCAACAGGCTAGCCCCTCAAATCTTCTCTCCCTTCTCCCCATGGCTTGCCTCTCTCTTTCTCTCTTTTGCTCTGTTGCCCAGACAAATTCAGGAATGACATGGAAAAAGACACCTGGTTTAAGTGGTGAACATGAAAATGAAAAAAACCCTGTACATTTGATAAATTATTCAATTTCCTGCCATGGAGGTTTTTTATTAAAAAATGATATGAAAGTTGGAACAGGGGATTTGTAACTGAGCATTAGATAATCATGTTTTTACTACATGTTTCAGGTTTAAAGAGGATTTAAGCCCAAAACAGAAGTTAGTTTGCTATGAGATACTACCTTCACCGATTTACAGATGTGATATACAAGTGCAAATATGATGGACTAGGTTGCTTTAGTCCATGAAAATGCCCAAATAAACTCAGGATCCATTTCCCTCTCTTCTCCTAAGAGAGTGTATATCATCATTAGAAGTCATCACAGGTCCAAAACCCACCTGACAAAAAACTTTGATTGATCACTTAAATCACTGAAGTCTCAGAAAGCACTTACAGACTTGTATACCAATACACATAGAAAATGTTTTAACAGAAATTCAGCAGTCACAACAGTAAAGCCATTAGGAGGAAAACACTGTTTCCATGATTGGCATTCTGCTGCTCTACATTAACACAGAGTGTTGGCCTAGGTTATCTTCTGCAAAGGAGACTCCATATATTTCGTTTCTCAAAGGAAGTCCACCTTCTCATAGGTCTTTTCAATGAGGGTTAACATGTTCTTCAAGGCAGCTGACTGCTGAATAGTGTTCATATCCTTTAAAAGACCTTTCTGATTTTTTATCTTCAAAATTTCTTCCTAAAGAAAGAAAGAATAATAGACAACAAATAAAAATCAGCTTTCATTAAGTCCAACAGAATTTTCACTTTCATGCAGCCTAGCTGTACCTAAATACAGCTCAAACAAAAAAAGATTTAAAGACACAAAACGAGACAGTCTTCCTTCCATCAGTTACAGAGAGATATATTTCAGAAATTATTACAGGTTCCCTAGAACCATAAGGTTCCTAGGAAAAGACATGTGATCCTTTAAACAGCAGTTTTTCTAGGGTTTTGTTCTGCTTTTAAAACATAAGCATATAGCTCTCAAGGAAAAAAAAAAAATAAAAAAAACAAAATTTCGGTTATTTCAGAACTGCCCCCTCTGGCAGAGGTTAAGTGATAAAAGCACATTCTGTTGCCTTCCTTCTCATAGCCAAGGTGTCTCTAAAAATATATTCCCTGCTCACCTGCAAAGTAGGTGCCTGTAAACTGCGCCTGGGGAGCTCTGGAAGGCAGAGTGCTCCACTGCCATTTTCCTGGAATACCTAGAAAGGGAAAAAGAGACATTAAAAATAATCCAAAACCAAACATCAGGCACACATGTAGGAAAATAAACTGGTTGTCATTATCTGACTTCTGAAAACTACACTTCCTGATTTTGCGACTGAAGTTAGAAAGATTGAAAAGATACATTCCTGAAGGAAAATAAATCCTTCCTTACATGACACTGTCTGCAGAAACAGCTTGTATTGTATAGTTCTGGAAGCTAGCCGATTCCTCTAGGTTAGAGGAGTGCAGCAACATCTATTGGAAATACCTTCCTGGCCTTTTTTTCATCTTCCTCTAACTGGTTCTTGAGCACCTGGATTTTGTGCTGCAGCTGCTGTATAGTTTCTTCAATGCGTTCTGCTGATTGCTCAGCTTCATTTATTTCTTCCTAAGACAAAACAGACACAAAACCAGAACAAAATTTACTTTAGAGATGGTGGGCCTTTTGCGTATAAGATACTGATAATCAGCATCAGCTGAGTCACTGAAAAACCATCCAGAAAGATACATTGCTTTGTAGTGAAGGTGGATGACAAACATGAACAGTGGACAACTCGTCCACAACAGCACAGGCATAGCCAGCAGTCCATCTACTAAAAAGTTACAACACACGGAGCAGCAGCAGACAGGTAAGATATTTTCTTCCCTTCCTTGCCTTGCATACCTGCAACTGTACCAAAGACTCTTCATTTGTCTCAAGCATTTGTTTCTCTGCCATTTGAAGGCTCGGGATATTCTTCAGGTTGCCCAGCTTCCCCGGAGGCACTTTTAAAGTCTTGAAAAATCTCAGCACCCTTTATTACAGAAAAAGGAAAGCATGACTTGTTTGGAGTTCTTTGCAAAACAAAAAGAAAACTGACTAATGACTTCTTTGGGAAAAACTAAACTCAGTTTAGCCCAATTCCTGCCAGTGAAGTAAAACGATCCAGACAGGAAGAAAAGCTGTCTTGAATTGTTTTCCAAAATCACGTGGAATAGCTGTCTAAGGAAAGAACCAGGAACAAGAAATCCCACCATTCTAACCTTTGCTATTACACTGACACTGTGTGGTTTTTATCCCATTGGCCTCTACACTCCGTGACTGTAAACTGATGTGAACTAATATTTTCCCAGTTCTGACCTTTCTGTTTTTCAAAGTAAAAGTAAGTTCTAAAAGCAGCATTTTTAACTGCTTCCAAACAAAGATCATTTTAGTAAAATCTGTAAATGCTTTTGTGAAACATGATATATAGTTTTATGCCAGAGGAAGAGTTTTAGCTTGGTCTCAAAAGTCCTTCTGATTCTGAGGAAGACTTGAATTCTTCTAAGTTGTATCTGTCCGTTAGATACACCAAACTGCCACAATTTCCATGCATCTCAGATGAGATTGCAGAAGTTTGGCAACTCAGAAATTAAAATTGTCACAAACTAAACATTAAAAAAAACCAAACAAACCCAAACATTTATGAAAAACCTGCTCCTCATATTTGAATCTTGAAGTACTGCAAGAATGAAGAAAGCAACACATAGGCTCAGGCTCTATACTGATAAGAGCCTGGTATACCGACACACACGCACACAAAAGTTCGCAGACACTCAAGCATACGTAATTATTCCCACAATGACATAAAAAGGCTACAAGTTACGCCTCAACACAAAATTTCAATTCTCTTCGAAGTAACTTCAGCAGTCAGAAAATGAATTAGCATTTAAGAAAATTTAGCTATAACTGCTCCCGCCACTATCATAAAATGATAACAAAATAAATAGCTGCCCACAAATTTAAACCCCATATAAAAAATACAAAGCTGATTCAAGGACCTCTGAAGAATACCTCCTAGGTTCTGTTACTCATATAGAAATAGTTAAAGTGAGTCTTTCAACAACTCTTGCTTGTCCACTTCAAGCAACATATCGTTGAGGTACTTCCCTCCTTGATTTTGCATCAACTCTCCCTTCCAAGATTTCCTAAATGAGATTGCTCACAGGAGCAATTCTGTAAGCATGGTACAAAACAACTGGGTAAACTAAATCCCTTCTCTCCCTCTTTTTTTTTTTTTAATTATAATTTCTTACCTTTCTTTCAGTAAATTGAGGTGCCTCTGAACATCATCTTTTCTTTCAATTCGTTGGCACAAAACAGATCTGGAAAGAAAATAAAGAATTTTCATCATGAACCCTGCAAGCACAGAGAACACATCAAGTGAAGTGAACATAGTCAGAACTTCTCTAGCTAAAAATTTCCAACTTCAGATAGAAAGTTTTACATTATACTGGACAAAACTAACACAGCCAGCCATACTGCCCAAAAAAGCTCCAAAGCTTTTCCAGTTCAAGCAATGTTATGATTTTTACTTTATTCCTTGTGGAAACAAAGAACCACCACCAGGATATTTGGCACTTACAGTATTGTTGAATCCATAACAGTTTCCAGAAACTGCCTACTGCTCTCTGAGAGAGTCTGCCAAGATCCTGTTTTAGCACTGGTTAGCTTCACCTTTTTTGAAGAACCTTTTTCTCCTGTTTACACAAAGGAAAAAAGGAAAAGATATGATTTGTCAAACCTGGATAGAAAGCTTCGTGACTCAATTCAGTCAGATCGTAGTCAAAGGTGTAACAGTTAAGATTTTTCCATGTCACAAAACTACCAGGTCAAATCTATCCACACTAGGTGGTACTTCTTATTTGCAAATCACAAGTTGTTCAAAAAGCACAAAATAGAAAAGGTTCTTTCTTACAGCAATTTCATTCTAAACAGATACTTTCCTAAAAATCATTGGCAATACAAGTGAGAAAACCCAGAATGAAATAAACAAAAGAGCGGGAATATACATAAGAATCTCAGTTCAGCAGGGGCCTCATCTCATCTGTATGTTCAACACAACACATGCCAGTCTTAAGACCAAAGGTTAACAAAGAAGACATTGACCTGACCTGTGATGAGAAAGTTAAAATGTTCTGGGTGCTTGTAGTGGAATTTTACAAGAGACTAACACTACTTGCAAACAAAAGCATATGATTAATACGTGCATATACAACACATATAATATTAACATACACCGGCTAAGACTGTACTGTGAATACTCAGTTACCGTTCAGAGAGAAAACTTTGAAACTTATTTCAGTGACATTTCAGACACCTATGATTTCAACACAGCAGTTATTACTTTTACTTTCAGTGTTTTTTCAAAACACTGAATTTGCACGAGACAAACATAAGGAAAGAATACAATCCTACCTGCAGGGGAATAGTCCCGTTGTTCCTTAGCTTTCCTTTTGACTGTCTGAGTGACCTGAAAGGAAAGCAATTCACTCTTCTTAATTCCTCCCATTCCAAGAATGAGGTCATGAAATAAGAAACACACAAGAAGTTTGGCTATCCAGCCACATCTTGAGATCATGCCATTCCTAAGTTCAGTGCTTAAGTGAGCCATCTCCAACAGAAAGCTGTCTAGGCCAATCCTGAGACATGCAGAGAATATTTTCCAGAACTGAATAAACATCACCTGAGCTGAATGAACTCTATCACTCTGGTCAAACAGATGCCATGCAGCTCTTCAAAACTGCACACCCAGCTTGCCTTTCTATTAATGACCAGGCAATGCTTCCCTCTACTTGTCACAGGCATAGTAGCACGCAACTAGAAATTCTGGAAACTTGGGAGCAGCTAAGTCAGTGGGTCTCAAAAGAGCTGTTTACACTGGACATTTTCTCAAGAGGACTACAATTAGTTAATGAAATATTCCGCATAAATTCCAGTAAAAAAATGGACAAAAATGCCCCTTTTTTTTCCCCTTTGGTTACTTTTGATCCAAAATAATTATTACCTTCTTTTTTGACCTTGTTTTCCTCCTTCTCCATCTGTTCCCTTTTTTTTGCTGGAGGGCCCTTGCTGATTTTCTGATTGAAATGGTTTTCTTGCTGATCCTCCACCAGCGGTCTTCCCCATTTTACTGGAAGATGTGTGGTGGCGTTTCATTACCTGTAAACCAAATGGAACAGGAGGAAACAAAAACAAAATTAAAATCCAGCACTTATAATCTATAAAGTACAAACCGCACATTAACAAGCAAAATGACAGAAATACCTAGTGCTAAATGAGCCCAAATTTTTGCATATTGGCTAACCCAAAGCCTAAATCTTCCACATTTATTTATCTAAGTGCAGGACTACTAAAAAAGCATCCCCATTTGCCTTTTAGACAAGTGTTATGGTTTAATACCGGCCAGCAACTAAGCACCACGCAGCCGCTCACTCACTTCCCCCCACCCAGTCAGATGGGGGAGAGAATGAGGGAAAAAAAAAAGGTAAAATTTGTGTGTTGAGAAAAGAACAGTTTAATATAACAGAAAGGAAGAAAATAATGATAACAATAATAAAGTGACAACTATAATAATAAAAAAATTCAAATATACAAAACAAGTGATGCACAATGCAATTGCTCACCACTTGCTGACCGATGCCCAGTTAGTTCCTGAGGGGGTGATTCCCCCCAGCTCCACTCCCTCCAGTTTATATACTGGGCATGACGTCACATGGTCTGGAATACCCCTTTGGCCAGTTGGGGTCAGCTGCCCTGGCTGTGTCCCCTCCCAACTTCTTGTGCCCCTCCAGCCTTCTCGCTGGCTGGCCATCAGAAGCTGAAAAATCCTTGATTTTAGACTACTGAGCAACAACTGAAAACATCAGTGTGTTATCAACATTCTTCTCATACTGAACCCAAACCACCATACCAGCTACTAGGAAGAAAATTAACTCTATCCCAGCCAAGCCCTGGACAACAAGTCTTTGCGTATTCCACATCTCTTTCTAAGCTTAAAAGCCAGCGTGCCTGTATGTCAAAGAGCAGCAACAGCAATGCACCGGTAACTGCACTAAGAACAGCCTGGTTTGTTCTTAAAGGCCTCCAACAATAAACATTCTTTATCTTTCTAATGCAGTTCAGTGCAGCGATCCTACTACCAGAACTTTTTACCCTAGCACCTAACCATGACGTTCCTTGGGGCAGTTTCTACAGTTTCTTCTCTTACTCACTCTAGAGATGGAGGACAAAGAAGTCACACAGAAGGGAGTAACCGTTAGACCCCACCAGCCCGCTCTTTACTGAGCACAACGACTCAGGTGTATTCAGTTGCTCTTTCGTCCCCTCAGGCCACTTCTTCCCTCACGCACAGGCCCCATCCCGGCTCACCAGGCGACAGTCGCGACCGACACCAGGTACGCCAGCCCTGCCTCTCCCCTCCGCCTCCCGGAACGACGGATTTTGTGGGACAACAGTTGCAGCGTCCCTCAGACTGCGCGGCGCGGACTACAACTCCCGGCACGCAACGCTGCCCACCGCCGCCGCGCCACAGGCCAACTGAGCGAAAGGCATGCTGGGAGTTGTAGTCTTCACCACCAACACCCCCCCAATACCCCCCAAACTCCTTCTCCCCGGTGCTACCGAATAACACCGCGGGAACCTCCACAAACCCTCCCACCAGCTCATCCCGCCCCGAGAACTCACCGCCTCGCCGCCTCCTCCTCCTCCTCAACGCTCCGCCGATTCCGCCGAGCCCTTCGCAAACCGTTTTCCCTCCCTCCCCGCTCACCTACGGCGCATGCGCGCTGCTCGTTCCCGCCGGCTGCGACAGGAAGGCGGGGCGCTGGGGGCGGTGCTCTGCGCATGCGCCCTGCCGCCCCGGGCGCATGCGCACTGCTGCGAGGGTGTTAGGTAGCGGCGAGCGGGGGGCGACAGGGCCCCGGGTTCGGGTCCGTCCTCAGCTCGATTCGTGTCCCCGGTCCTACTCGGGCGGGTAGGGCCGCGACCTTCCGGGGCGCAGCCCCCATACCGGTCCCCGGTACCTGTTGGCCACCGAGGGGACCGTGTTGGGGCCGGGCTGCGGCGGTTGGGTGTGCTGGGCCCTGGGCGCTGCGTACAGGCGGGCCTGTGAGGGCGGTGTGGGGGGGTGAACGGTGGGTTTTTTTGGTCTCTGCCCCGCTCGGGCTGTGGGTGCTGTGGAGGGGGGGTGTGGAGGAGGGTGGCAGGGCAGTTTTGTGGTTCTTTTTGGGGTACGGGGCTGGGGGGGGCGCGTTGGGACCCGTGCAGCAGCGGGGGCAGAGGTTGCCGTCCATCCTGGCTGCAGGGTCACGTCTCTGAGGGGAACCCTGTGCTCCTCTGGAGCTCCCTTGTGCTCACCGGATTATCTGGATACCACACGTAGCATCTGTATTGTTAAAGCAGTTGTGTGGAGCGTGTTGCAGCAGCAGCGTAAGAGTGATAGAGGCGCTTTCCAGTTTCACGCAGACTTTCTCATAAAGGTGTCGGGGAAGTGTGCTTCCAGGTAGTTGTGAAGGAGATGAGGCGTAGAGGAGGCGACTGGCCCTTGGAGCCAAGCTGTACAGGTTTTGGCTTGGGGAGGAAGTGCAGGGGTAGGGTACGGAGAGGAGAAGCAGAGGAGCTTACAGCTTTCAGGAATTACTGAACTTGTCCACCATCTCAATCTCGTGCATGGTGAGACAAGCTCTGCAACTTGTGTTATCCCTGTGTTCTTGCATACTGCATTTTTTTGCTCCTTTCTTTCTTAGTATAGCTTGGATTTTCATCCAGCCCAAGCCACCTTTACCAAAGTGTACGACATGTCAGCAGTTTTCTGACAGTCAACTTCCTTTAGAGTGTCTCTTTGATGGTGAAGGTCCCTCTTTGACATAAAGGAGTTCGTAGATGAGAAAGAGATGGGAAGGTGAGAAGGTAGCTAGGCATGCCATCTTCATACGTAACGCTGACTTTTTGGTGACGGATAAATGGTGGTGCTGCTTAAGGACTGAAAAAAAGTTGCACATTTCATATGTGGATGTAGATGAGTTGTAGGAATGTTTTCCTTGGCTAGAGAAAAATATAGGATTTTTCCTGAACTGTGTTTTATGCATTGTCTGGTTGAAAGGCAAGGGGAGGGCATGTTTATTAAATGAGTAAGTACACTTAGTTTTTTCCTGACTAATTTTTCTGGCTTTAGCAAACTGCTTGACCTCTCCACGCTCACTTCTCCCATGTCGGATTTATATGATAATGCAAATTAGGTGTTTTTATTTTCTTCAGCTTACACCATACTCGCCAACCCGTGGTACAGACATGCTGAGAGCCAAGGATGCTCTCCTGCGCCTGTGGCCCCACCACTGCATGTGTCTGGCACAACTTCCAGCCTGCCGGTTCACGTGGCGTTCGCTGCACAGGCAGCCGCTGCACCCCGAGTGGGCTGCCCTTGCTGAAAAGCAGCTGAAAGGCAAGAATCCGAAGGATTTAATTTGGCACACCCCAGAGGGGATCGACATCAAGCCTTTATACTCCAAAAGGGACACGAAAGACTTCCCTGAGGAGCTGCCAGGGGTGAAACCTTTCACTCGAGGACCCTACCCAACCATGTACACATACAGGCCGTGGACTATCCGCCAATATGCTGGCTTCAGTACAGTGGAAGAGAGCAATAAGTTCTACAAGGACAACATTAAAGGTAAGACCGCTGATTTGGGAAACAACGTTGCCTTGCAAAGCAATGGGGAACATTCATATGGTGAATTACATGGCAAATGTGATTATTCCACCTTGTGAGTTTTGGTTTCTGATAGGATCTTCCCAGTGGTACTGTATTTCTTTATTACTGGGAAATTTGATCATTTCTGAAACTGCCTTTGCTTCATTTTGCTATTGAGATGGAAAAATGAATGTGTTAAATGCTACTTTTAGTTATTCTGCCTTAACACTTATAGAGGCATAATTTGGCTGCATGCCAGGGTCCAACCGGCAGAGATCATGAGCACTTTACGCTTGTTTTGTGACCATGAGAGAAGATTTTAGTGGAAAAAAAATGTTGAACTTTTTCACTTAGCTAAACTTCTGGTGTTAGTGCGTTCTGGCATTTGGGGTTTCTATCTCATATTATACATTTTAAATGAACTCATAAATTCATATGAATAGTGTCATTCATGGTGTATTAGTAAAGCCAGCTTCCTAAAAGTATGGGTATTTTCCTTATTTGAGAGCAGTTGTTCCAATATTTCTGCAGATTATTGTGCTTTGCAGCAATTTGTTTAGCTAATAGCTGGAGCGTCATCATGATACACTATTGAGCTAGGCATTGTAACACCACTACTAAAAAGTTGTTTTTGATAGACTGAAGCATTAGTTCTACACCAGCCATGCATCTCAGCAATTGTTTGAAACTAGTTATAACCTTAACAGTCAAAACAACACACCACTGAAAGTTATCTTCTGAGTAATACATCTGTGACACTTTTATTTCCCACTTTACAGTCCCTCCTACTCAAAACATAACTGTTTAGGCTAGGGGGGAGGAGTTGTTTGGGGATTTTTACCTCGTGCAATATCATGGTTAGCTAATATGAAGCAGTATCAGCTGCTGCAGTTTCCTTGCAAGTATTCTTGATTCTTGTCATTTATAAAATTCTCAGTAAGTTAAGAAATTATAAATACAGGTTATTAGAGGTTTGCAAATAAACATTTCAATAGAAAGATTGTTCTCAATATACTCTTACTGCTGAACGTTGCTGCTGAAGCAGGAGTGCTAACACTTGGGTTACCTGGTGGCACAGCTCAGTTACTCAAGAATGTCTGCTGCCAGGAATTTTTTATCTTTATTCGAGTTTTGACATTGTGATGCTGTAATTTTATCTTGTTGTGTTAATGGTTTTATTAATATTGAATTATTTAGCATAGATCCTGAATCTGACCTAGTCATTTGTAAAGCATTTTTAATAATTCAATTAAAATCTCTCTGTAATTAGAAAAAGGCTGAAAAAGAATAAATTATTAGTTTTCTTGACATTCTATTGCTTGAAACTAGGCAGAAATTTAAATTTTTGTAATTATGCTTCAGAGCTAATACCTAGCTTTTCAGATCAAAGATGATAGCTGGTATCTGACAAGTGCTGCTGTTGTTGAGAAGTGCATTTGCAAATGCAGTAGATAGTTACTTTAGGAATAGCGGTTCTGGTCAGAGGGTGAATGCCTGGAGGTAGCAGGGTTTCAGGTGCTGCTTTCAGGTTGCAGTAACAAATCTGCAAAGAGCTCTAACTGTCCCGTTCCCTGCTTTATATGAATTATTTTTTTCCTACCGTAGATTTAGTAACACATCACTTTGCTTTATAAAGAAACAACGTATGTCACTAGAGCCAGGGTAGCAACCTGTGTGCATGTGTTTAATTTGTGATAAAAAGAAGGTAATGTGACATAGTTTATCACACTTTTGTTTCCAGCTAAGCTAAGTAGAATTTCTGTATATAAGCCCTGATACCGTCTAGCTATGCACATTTATAACTTGTGGCTAAACTGTTATTCAGTAATTTGTTAAGCACAGTAAGCTGGTTTTGTGGCTGAGCTAGAAGGACTGCAATTTTTTTCCCCCAGTTAAAAGCTTTTTTCATTTAAAGTCCAAGACTAGAAGTCCTTGGACAAGTTTGGGTAGGGGACAGTGTTTAACATCAAAAATCGGTTTGTCATCCAAGCCTGGATCATGTAAAATAAAATTAATAAATTTAGATACAGTTCTAATGCAAGTCTGTTCAACGCTTCTGAATCTCTCTCTCAATTGTTTTTTTGTTGAGTTTTTGTTGTTGTTTTTTTTTCTTTAGCTGGCCAGCAGGGATTATCTGTTGCTTTTGATTTAGCCACTCACCGTGGTTATGATTCAGACAATCCACGAGTTCGAGGAGACGTTGGAATGGCTGGAGTTGCCATTGATACAGTGGAAGACACCAAAATCCTTTTTGATGGAATTCCTTTAGAGAAAATGTCAGTTTCTATGACAATGAACGGGGCAGTCATTCCTGTGTTGGCAACTTTCATTGTAACTGGAGAAGAACAGGGAGTGCCTCAGGCCAAGCTGACAGGGACAATCCAAAATGACATCTTGAAGGAGTTCATGGTCCGAAATACGTACATTTTCCCCCCAGAACCATCGATGCGGATTATTGCTGACATCTTCCAGTACACCTCAAAGGTATTCGTTGTTTAAATGTACTTACTTCTGTTATTACATCTAGTAAACTATTTATGAGGCACTTTGGAGAAAAAAACAGAAGATGGGAAGACCTGTCATAGTGAAGAATGATGTGGTTGTGGAAAGGGCCAGGAGGAGAAATTAAGATTCCAAATCACTTACAGCATAAATTTTAAGATTTTTAAGTCAGTCCAAATCAAAGTCAGATTAAGATGAGCCTAAGCCTGAAAGAATGGCAGGAACCTTGGAGACGAGAAACAGACAGGCTGTTCTTTACATAGAAAATAAGAAGCACCACAGTTAGAAGCATTATACAGCTGTAAGTAGGAGCGAAGAGGTGGGAAATCTTGAAGGACTTCTGCTGCAAAATTAAGCACGAGAAAGAGATAATGAAAGGAGTGAAGTCCTGAACTGAAGACTGGTAGTGAAGTAGTATCAGTTGTTTTCTTAGTTGCATTTTCATTGGAGAGGTAGCACACAGCCTGTAATTGAAGACATGGTGGGTGATAGTTTAAGCACAATAAATAGTGCAAAAAGGTAAAAGCATGTGAAGTAAACATCTGCAAACATCACTTAATAGAGATGGGTTGTATTCACAGTCTACAAAGAGATTATTTGTGAACATTGATAGACCAATTATCAGATCCCTCCTTCTGCTGTTGTACCCTGTTGTCTTTTATTTTTACAGTATATGCCAAAATTTAATTCCATTTCAATCAGTGGGTACCATATGCAAGAGGCAGGCGCTGATGCCATTCTGGAATTAGCTTATACTATAGCAGATGGCTTGGAGTACTGCAGAACTGGACTTAAAGCTGGCCTTACCATTGATGAATTTGCACCAAGGTGAGCTAAAGAAATTTGCAAGTATAAAACCTCACTTTTGGTAAAACCTCTATAGAGTTTAATATCAAGTTCAGTATTTTTACACATACAAGCATTATTGGCAATGCTCACATTGCAGATAGGTTTTATTTTGGTTTTGTTACACAGTTTCAGAGGTAGGAAAATGGATCTGGTACAATAGACACTTAGACTACATCCACACTAATAAACTGAATAAAGTACATGCACAAGCCCAAGCATTGTCAGGGTCTGTTGTGACAGTTGGTCTTTTGGTCAGAAAGAGGATCTCTAAGCTGTTATATCTAATACAGTTATAGGTTTGGGACTGCAGAACGCAGCAAGAACTCTTGCAATTCTTTTATGCTGTAGTGTTAATGAATTTTTTTCATTAGTATTATTTTGAAATATTTGGGAAAAATGCCTAACAAGGAGAAGTTCAGGTAGTTCAATTTACCGTTGCAAATTTCCTACAAATAAAATGTAATGTTAAGCAAAATACTGTATTTTTGTATAGTTACTGCCAAAGTAAGCAGAATCAATTTCAGTGGTCTAGTTGATTTACAGATTCTCTAACTATACAGTGAGTCTAAAAAACAAAAGGCATGGTTCTTGTATCCTATTGCACATTCAAACTATAGGAGTCGGGCGAAGTAACCTGTTTCTGAGATCTGTGGCAAAATCAAAGTGGATTATGTAGAAAAAGATACAGCCTTATTTTCAGATTTTCTAGTGATGGAGAATCTGTAAGAGCTTTTGGCAAATTGTTTCAGTAGCTAATTCACTGTTAAAAAAGTGCATCTTCAGTATGATGAGTTTTATTGGCTTTAACTATGCATGTTTACATTTAGGAAGCATAGAAGCTGTAAGTAGGAAAAAGTAGATCAATCAGTCTGTTCCTTGGTATGCTATCCAGCATGATGTTCAACATTAAACATCAACATCAAACTGATCTTTGATTTGGATTTTGATTAAAATTGTCAGGAAAAGGATGAAAGCATGCTTACAATGTGTAATATATTCTCATTATAAGTAGTTTGTGAACGTAACTACGCTACTAGATTGTGTCCAGCATCACTCCCTGGCACTAGAGTGTCACTGTCTGTATTAGTGACTTGCTGGAACACCTTGACCTAGGGCTCCCCCAAAACAGTCCCCGGGGATAGTTTAGCAGTTCCAGGGACCATTGTTGCTGGGAGTTTGACTGCAGTCACCTTGTTTGGAGGCTAAGTCAGTTTACTGGCATAAATGTGTATCATTCTTTAGCAAGTGGCATCAGTGTCCAGGAACATTCCCATCATCTTATGTCTGGGGTATATGTGTAAAAGTAAATTAATCGGAGGCCTTGCTGTAGGACTGCTCCTTTACTGAAACAGAGTTACTAGAATGGTTTAATGTTTCATCCTGTTCATATGCTCTTATTACAGGCTCTCCTTCTTTTGGGGAATTGGCATGAACTTCTATATGGAAATAGCTAAGCTGAGAGCTGGAAGGCGGCTGTGGGCTCATTTGGTAGAGAAAATGTTTAAGCCCAAGGATCCCAAATCTCTTCTGCTGAGAGCGCATTGTCAAACTTCGGGCTGGTCGCTCACTGAGCAGGTTAGAAATTGGACTCTCATCACCCTCCTCATTATATCTTCTCATGGTGTATATCTAAAAGGAGGCTGCATAAAGTGCAGCTTTCTGAAGGAGACAATCTGTCTTACTCTCAGTCTGACAAATGCACATACTAGCATTGGATACATCTTTTTGCTTATGTAGCACAAAAAGTCTTGTTAAGTGCCAGCAGCATTTCTTTCCAAAATGCTGGTTTATGAAACACCTCAGTATTCTGGACTGCCCTGTAGTGCTCAGGTAAAAGGGCAGAAACTAAAGACTTGCGACTGTATTTACAAAAGGGGTTCCGGTATGGTGATAGGCAGAGTCTCAGTGCCAAACTTTTCATTCTCTGGCTTCATTTTCATTCTGGAATCATTGTCTTAAGCATGTGTGCTCCCAGTCTAGTGGATACTGAACTGAGAGTAGGATGCAAACCTGCTAAGCAGAGAAAGAATTGCAGAGAGGTGCTTATGTTAGTTCAGGACTCAGAGGATGAAGCTCTCTCTTGGATTTGTCCTATAAGTTACCTTTCAAAACATAGCTGAATGAGGAAGTAGAGGCACCTTTTTCTCAGGACCACTGGCTTGAGAATCCATTTGAGCAGCAAAATCAGTCATTCATGTCCCTGATTCTCACTGCTGAAGAGTAAAGTAATGGTTACAGCTGGTCTGTTCTTTGGGTGCACTATCAGCTCTTCCTGTTGAGTTACATCACAACAAGAAAATAAATCATTGGAACTAAACTAAACCCAAGTGAGGTCAGAGCTGGGTTCCAGCTTTTATTCCAAGGCCTGCTTCTCTATCAAAGTCACGCAATATGAGTTATTTTTAGGTTGTGATAGCAGCCATTGTTATTTGACTTCTGTGCCTTGGTTTTATTCTTTTTTTTCAAAGCGAATATAAAGTTTGCTTATGTTACAGGAACACAGTAAACTAAAACAATGGAATTTTCTGAACAGTGGTTTTTGCAGGTCCACCAATTAAAGTTTGTATTAAAAGCATGGTATTATTAATATGACCAAAAATATGTTCAACCGTCTTCCCGTGTCCAGTGTAAATATATTTCTGGCTGGATCATAAGCCTTTTTTCCTCTCTAAACGTTGTTTATCTTAACATACCTCTTCAGTGCCCAGTGTTTACTCCTTACAGGTTTCAGAGGGCAAATATATTTTCCTTTGGTCTGCCTTTAGATAGGTATTCACTCATAAATTAGGTTTTACATTCTTGCTCATCCAAATCACATTTTTCTGTACTTCTTTAAATGGAATACTTGAACCAGAAATGTACTCCAGTGTAGGTAGAATTACCGTGTCCCTGTAAAATAGTGATATTAATTCCACTTCTTTAGGGAAGATAATGTAATTCACAGATCTCATGATTCACTTTGCCTTCTTCAAGGTCCTATTATATTGGTAGCTCTTAATTATTTTGGATACATTTCATCCCAACTAAGCAAGTCAAGAATTAGGTATGCAATCTGAGCTACTGTTGAATTTCCTCAATAATCACAGTGTGTGATTCTTCACTCCATCTCAGAAGATAAGTCACCCCCTGGAGATCATGATAACTCCTCTTTGACTATAAAGGCACATATATACAACTAAAATGTCTAGATGTCTGAAAAGAGCAGGTAAAAATTTTGACCTAAAGGCTGAGATTATATTCTGTAATACTGACTCTATTTCTGTATCTTGTACTTCAGTTTATCCATTTGTTTTGGATAATATCCCAGTTCTCCCATAGATATCTTCCAATTTTATAGCACCAGCAAATTTCAACTGTAATTCCTACCTTTATGTAATGCTGTCATTAATGAAAATACTAAGCACATTTAGTTCCAAAACAGATCTTGACTAGTAACCTGACAGATGTGCTATTCACTGCTCTGAGAATTCTGGAATCTGAGAATGGAGGACATCAGGACTACCTGTTCCATCCTCTCCAGCTTGGATTCGTTATGTTCTTTGAAACACCACTAAATATAAGTTAGGCTTTGCTTTGTTATCATGACCAGTGTACTCATACACTGATAATTTTGGCTTTCTTTATGGATTAATCTCTTCGTCCGAGATGTTGATAAGTGATGCATCAGTTTGGTTGGATGTTTATTATTGACTGTTTTCTTTTTCAGCTTTTGTTATGATTACAGTGTTTCAATGGGGAATCTTGCATTCATTTCATTGTGGTAATATATGTGTGACTAATCTGCCTCAGCCCCGTGGCAGAACTGTTGAGCTTCAGAGCTCTCCTTTTCCTTCCAGGATCCCTTTAACAATGTTATCCGTACTACAATTGAAGCAATGGCTGCGGTGTTTGGAGGTACACAGTCTTTGCATACAAATTCATTTGATGAAGCCTTGGGTTTGCCTACCGTGAAGAGTGCTCGCATTGCTCGGAACACGCAGATCATAATTCAGGAGGAGTCAGGTATTCCTAAAGTGGCAGACCCCTGGGGTGGATCTTACCTCATGGAGTGTCTCACCAACGATGTCTATGAAGCTGCTTTAAAGGTCAGTTTATACAACCTTTTATGTTGTGTGGGAAAATTTTAGGTATAGGAGTTTTGAGAGATGTCCTTTAAGGGACTATTTGATAAGTTGGTAACTTCTAAAGAAGGAATTATTTTACACTTATGCTTCAGTGATTTCTTTGTAAATTAACTTTATGAATATACAGTGTATATTTAGAGAAAGAGAGACTTCAGCCTTCTAGTAGACTACATTCAAAAGGGAAATATCCCAGAGTGGAACAAATAATCAAGCCCTGCAAAGTCCCTTGCACACTGAAGACTCCCAATTTGCTGGGTTCTCATGTTATATGTGTAAGAAAAAAAAGCGTTCAACAGAAGAAAGAGTCAGACCAACCTACTTAGTTACATGCCTACTCATGCTTGTGGTGATCTGCGTGAGACTTTAAAACTAGGGATTACTGAAAGCAAAGTTTTATAGCCAGTCATGTAGGCAGACAATTGTCTGCCCATATTATGCAGAATTTAAGAGAAATTTTTCTGTTGGATCAGCATATTTTTTTGTAATAATGTTTTTAGCTGCCAGTTATTACTTGCATGTGAAAAGTACTATGCAGGAGTAGTCTTACTGGTGGCAATCCTGCATAAAGATATAGGCCTACATGTCTAGCCTACAGCTAAACCCTAATTTCCTTTTGAGCAAATTACTGCTCTTATGTAAAGTCCCAAATCAATAAGCTAATGCAGCCTAAACACTAGCCTGGGACTGTGCAGACACTGTTAGCACATTGTCTGACATGTGGTTTAGGTCTTTGTCAACTAGGATACTTCTAGACAGTGCCAGGCAAGGTCTGATGGCCATTTTCAGTAGGCAGTTTGAATGTGGTCAGCATGTTTTGGAGCTGAATAGGCTTCTGCTGTGTGAGAGCTGAACCGTGCCATGCCACTTGTCTTCAGGATCAGAGAACTGACCCTGGCTTTTTTTCAATTTATTTGTGTTTGTATACATGTAACCGTAAGAGCTGCTTGGCAGGCAGAAGTCAGTGCAGAGTCAAGGTCTCAAATTTTAAGCCTTTTTGTCCATGGGTGTTACTGATTGAACAATATGCCATTCACTGTTATTGAATTAATGGAGTTTTGGTAATAAAAATGCTCTTTTGTTTGAGATGTCTCTTAATTTATACCAAGACCTGTAGTCAGAGACATGGGGATAGGAAACACACTTTTAGAGCACAGGATTGTATATATAGATATAATAAAAATTTGGATGGCAGTACAAGTGCAAAGCTCATGTTGTGAACCTTGCTACTACTCGTTTTATCAGTCCTTTTCATTTTGCAGCTTATTGAGGAGATTGAAGAAATGGGTGGCATGGCCAAAGCTGTTGCTGAGGGGATTCCCAAACTTCGTATTGAAGAGTGTGCAGCCCGAAGACAAGCCAGGATTGACTCTGGTAGGGAGCAGGGACATGAAAGAGGGGAAAACTGCCAATAGAATACCTTTGCATAAAGGTTTTTTACACACATTTTCATTGGTTTTTTTCCTTCTTAGTTTAGGAGTAGCAGATTGTGAGTGATAAAATGGTAATATTTTAGTTTTATGTCAGTGAAAGCTTCTGGAAAGAGATAGCAGTATGTATGAAATACAGTGCCAGTGTGAAAACAGTTTTGCTTGACATATTTAAGACTAGCATAGACAAAGCACTAGAAAGGCTATTTTAAAGGAGTATTTTGGGTCTTCAACAGTTAATCGCTTAACTTCCATGACTCCTAAATCATGACCGCCAGCAGATGGCAATATTGAATGTATCTGGCCAAATTCCTGCTTTTGCTTGGGAGCTGCACATTTTTCCTGAAGACCAGAAAAAATGCAGTCATCTCAGATTAGAGGATGATGCAGCTCTTTGTGAGATACATATATGTATATGCATATGTACACATATAATAAGTACATGTGGAGATGTGTATACGTGTGCTAATAGCTCTATTCTGCTTTTTGTAGTCTGCATTCCAGTAGCAGTCCAGTAAGAGAAACTAGGGATAACTCAAACATAAAAGAAGTTATATGAACTTTTTTGTTTGGAGGATAAATTTGAAGCAGGTCTTTAATTAAGACCAATAAAGAGTAAGCAATAAAGTTCTGTGTTTTCTCTCCCAAGGTAAATTACTTAATGTTGCTTTGAAGAGTGTAGTAATGTTATCAGGCACTGCAAATAAAAATGGTTGTCAAGTCCATACTGGCTGAAAGCTAAAATACAGTTTTCCAACATGAACAATTAATTTTTATTCATATGGAGTAGTTTTAGGTAGGAACTTCACTTTCTTATTTATCTGGTGAATCAGAAATGTAAATGCAGAGCAGTGCAGGAGACCAGCACTTCTGCTTAATTCTGTAAGATTCAGATATGTAAACTTAAAGAGAAAAATAGCTAATGTGTATTAGTGAGTCATTAAATCAGTTTGTAAGATAAATATTGTTCTATTTCAAATCTTTTTTCTGGCCCAGTATTCACTGAGTTGAATGTTCATGCATCTAATCATGTCTCATCATAAAATATGGAAAATACAGACTTAAGCCCTTCCTATAAGAACAAATTTTAAGTATTTGAAATATATACAGTTATAAAGAAAAGTGCTGCATTATATTGCTCAAAATTTTCTTGTCCTATTAATATTGTGTCTTTTCACAGTAGTTTGCAAATGTATTCTGAGTTTCTGGTGTTTCCACTGGAAATAGGGTCTGAAGTAATTGTTGGAGTAAACAAGCATCAGCTGGAAAAAGAGGAGACAGTCGAAGTTCTGGCTATTGATAATACCTCAGTCCGTAGCAAGCAGATCGAGAAGATCAATAAGGTGGGAACTACCTTCTTAAAAATGAAAGTTCTTGTAATTGCAAATAGAACTTGAGTAATACTAAGGAAAGGTGGCTTTCCAGAAACTTGACCCTCAAATTTCTGAGAATCTGCTCTAGTCTTTAAGCAGCTGGATTTCTGTTCTACTTCAGTGCAAGCTGATGGAAAATCTCAAGAAACAGTATTAGAATCCAAACAAAAATGTTTTTGTTACATTCATTTGGGTTTAGTCATTGTATTTTGGATAGTCTTGTGAATACGTCTGACCTTTCAAAACTGAGAACTTTACGTTTTCTGAAAATAAGATAGAAAATAGCTGTGCGGTGTTTTACTCTAAAAGTATGTAGCATTACTTAATCACTCAGACTCTGGTGCAGCTTGTCAAGTGCTATTAAGGGACAGGGTTATGGAACCAGCAATCAACATCCACTTTTATAATTAGTAGAAATGTAGATAGAATGGTTTAAGAGTTATTTAATGGATTTGTACACGTTTTAAGGTCTGAAGCACCTTTTCTAATCTTTTTGATGTATATAGCATATATTGACAATTGATAATTCCATGCCTCCAAAAGTAATATTTGAAATCAGAAAGTCTTACACACTCGACTTCCCAGTTTACCTTGTAGTTTGTTTGAATTTAGTATTTTTCTCCTCCACTTTAGGTGAAGGCTAGTAGAGATCAAGCAGCAGCCCAGCAATGTCTCGCTGCTCTAACGCAGTGTGCTGCTACTGGGGAAGGCAACTTACTTGCACTTGCAGTGGAAGCAGCACGTTCAAGGTATGGGGTTAGGGGTGAATATCCAACTGCTGTCTAAAAATCAATGGTTCATTTTTATCTTTCAACTGATCTTGAGTATGGCGTCAGTGAGGTTGGTGTCTTGAGATGTTTTGGGCCTTTTTTTCCAAGGTGGAAGTAAAAGATGGCTGTAGTTTGGCATTGTAAGATAGGCTATTACATTTTACAGTCTCTTAAGGCTATGCTTTAATTTCTCACAAAGAATATGGATACAAAGAATCTCGTATGAAATTATGTTGTTCGTGCACATTGTGTTGTTTACAACTCAGACTTACCAGTTTCAGGACGTAACTAGGTTTCTCTGTCACCCTGCTTATTCATAGGTCAGGGAGCTTAAGAAGTGTCTGAGATGTGAAAATGGATATTCACAGTCTTCTTATGGTCTGTTGCTTCATCCTTCCTTGCACCACAGATTGGTGTGAAAACATTTTTTGATTGAAAGAGAAACAAGTTTACTTACCCAGGCAAAGAATAAAAGATGCCCTTCAGTAGAGCAGTGAGGCATCCTTTAGAGTCCAGTGGAACATTTACTTTTTTCACCTAGGGTGTTTTTAAGACTGTTTTATTCCTGCTTCAAAGTAAGTGTCAGTCTCTAGAATAAATCACATCTGTCTGTTCCTTAATTAACTAAATGCCCCAGAAATGATCAAACCAAATTCAGCCCTTATTGGGGCACTGTCCTATTTTTACTGTGATATCTTAAATTCCTTCTTTCCCTTTCCTTGGACACTTAACAGCCAAATTTTGGGCACATCTTCTCCCGCAGAGAGCTTGTCACAATTCTGCTAGCAGCATGTCTTTGAACTGTAAAGGTCACAGGAGGGTAGACCTTTAGGTTAGATTTAGACGGATTAGAGTTAGATTTTAGGTTAGGTTAGAGGGTTAGATTTACCAGGGATTCATATCTTCTGTACCGAAATTGACCAGTTAACTGCTAATTTCTCTCCTTGGCGACCTTGTTTTTATTATTTGTAAAATAATAAAATGGACTGCAGATCCATTTTGTAATTTGCAAACACAAAACTTAACTCTGCCCCAAAACTATATATGGGATGTGGCCACAGAAAGAAGTTGTCACGGCATCTGATAAAGAGTGTTTGAAGGAGGATTGTGAGCTCTGTGAACATTTCTGGGGAGCCCTTCTGTTAGGGGTAACATGGGAAAAGATTTTTCAAGTAAGCACATTCATCCTTCACAAATAGTAGACAAGTAGGCCAGTATGACCAGCATATTAGTGACAGATGCCTGTCTCCTCTTGAATGGAAAATGATGGAGTTTGATCATGAAGACAAGTAATGTAATTCAATTGAAATAAAAGGAGTGGCACAGAATTTTCAGCATTGAACTATGGAAAAGACTCCATGGACTAATACAGAGATTTCAGTGCTGACAAGCAGAAGTAGAAAAGTCATTTTATTATTGTAACCAAAGTAATAAGGCAGGCCAAAGGTGGTAGGGAATAGGGAGGAGTATTGCTTCCCTTCTGTGCCTCATTTCTCATGAGAAGCCACATCACAGGAAAATGGGTGTACTTAGGTAGAGCTATGAGACAGATCATGCTGAGTTCTTTCTCATCTCTTTCATCTGCGGTGCTGTTTTTCTGTCCCTCTCCAGACTTGCATTTGCTGCAGGGCCAGCCATCGGTGGTGGAAGAGGAAGTCATGAAGTGTAATGTAGCATGTAGTGCTGCTTCTTTGTCTGCCTGGTCTGTGTCTTCATGGTACTTTGTCACCTGATGACACAGTGCTACCTCTCATTACTGGTGAAATGCAGTGAGGCAGTGGCAGTGGTGTGAGACTGAACAGACAGAAGGTGACAGTCCTAACAGGCACATTATGGTCATTGACTTTCTTTCTTCAAATTCGTATTTGTGCAGCATAGCCTCTAGAGCTGGTTGTGAACCAGTGGGAGAGAGTCACAGCACAAATTGCTAAAGGAGATAGATCCTGTGCCTGACAGAACACACTGAATTGAACAATATCCTCTGTGGCCATCACAGTTGTGGATGTATTTCATCCCATTGACCTCGTTCAGTTGCCCAAAATCTTAGCAAAGAGCCAAGCTCCTCTTATTTGGAAACCCCCTGCTTTTGAGGAAGCTCAGGGAATCTCGGAACAGTTGAGGGCTCTGCTATAGCACAGTTGGTCAACAGTAATTCTGAGCAGTGCAGAAGTTCATAGGATGCAGGCTACAGTTTATGTACAAACATGCTGTCCTTGCCACAAGACACATCGTAAGGGCTATAGGCTAATAAAACACAAAACGGGGAATATAGCTATCTTTTGGTCTCCACTTCAAAATTTTAACACGCAGTTCCGCACAAGGCAAATGTGAATGACAGTCATATGAAGGAAACACAAATGTATACAATGAAGGCAAAGTGACTTCTGTTCCATCAATTTTGCATAATTGTCTAGTAGGTTTTTATCAGCATGCATTGAAAAAACTGTAAATTAATAGTAATAATTGTTGCTTATGCTACTTAAGTTTTATAATAGTGAGATGAAAACAGTTGTCTCCAGGACAAAACTTTGCTGTAAAGATAAACAGAAATGGGAGGGATTTTATACATCCAGATTATAAAGAACCCGTCCAGTGTAACGGCTAGCTGATTAAAGGAAAGCATAATTGTCATTAAAAGTATGCTTTTCCTCTCCTGTTAAGGAAAGAGGCTGTATTCCTGGCTCCAGACAGAGCTATTCCACTGTGGATGCATAGATGGCAGCCACTGATGCAGCAGGACTAAGAACTAAGCAGAGATTTGAAAAAATTGTTTATTGGTAAATAGTAGGAAAGCATTCATGAGTAGTTTAAAAGCAAAACTCCTATTATTACTTAGATTTAAAGCACTGCAGAGACTTGGGGCAGAATTTTCAAAATATTCTAAAGGGATTTCAGAAGCAGTATTTACAGACGAAAGAAATTTATTTCATTTTTGTGCAGTACACAAAACCCCTTTATCCTAGCCACCAGATTATACTTCAATAAAATTGATAGTCCAAGCCATTTATTTTTCACTTGTTACATGAAACTTTTACATAGGAAGAACAGAAAAGCACAGCACAACTATATCTACATGTGCTGTGCTTTAATACTGACATTATACTCAGATGCTGCTTCTGCAAAAGAGAAGGAAGAGAAAGATTTATCTAAGCTTACAGTTTTCTCTAGAAGAAAAGACACGTGTTATGTCACTGTAAGCCTTCACTAAACTGCCAGTGTTTACACAGGAGTAAGTCATCAATGTTTATGCATGGGTTGTATCTATATCAAGCTGCAATCTGTGATGTCTGGCACTCTGAGAGGGAGTCCGTATTTCTAGATAATATTTTTAAGTCTGCTGCAAACTTGCTTTTTAACCTTGAGGAAGTCACTTAATCTAGCACTTATGCAGTTTACTTTTCAATTTTTTGTTATTAATATCAGAGAGCAGTAATATTAATAAGATTATTTAGATGTCCTGAAAAACAAAAACTAATGATATAAGTGAGTAAGGTCTGAGAACTATTGTAACTCAGGTAGTGCTTGCTAAGCTTTCTGAGATGCTACAGATGCTGTGAAAATGAAGCGTATTACATGTGTTGTCAATGGGTTCTGATGCAATCGTGAACAGGTTGCTTTATAACTAATGCTTTTTAAATCATTATTAATAAATAAATTCAAAGACTAAGTTGTATTCACACATAGCCATAAATTTGGTATTAGTTTGTATTAGCTGCTTTTCTAGACTATGATCCTCATGATTCCAAATATGAAGTCCTTAGTGCGCTAAGCAAGAAAACGGATAAAAGCAAAGAACTTTACAAATATAATTCCAGAAAGCCAGGGGGAGGGGAGTTGGCAAAAAGTGGTCAAGACTGTGTCAACAACATGAGTTAAAAATGTGTGTTCCAGCATGATACTGTCTTCTAGACAAAGCAGGCCAACCGTGAACAGTGATACCTAGAGATAAGAGGCCAGCTTCAGGCATATGCATTATACAGATCTTGCCTATATGTTCAAGATGGGATTTCTGCCATTTTACATTAGTGTAGTTACAGTTTATAACTGTGGTTAAGTTTGCTGAGTATAAAAAACATGAGTAGCAAAAGCTAGGGGGGTCACAGGAAGTAAGATGTCTTTCAAATTTACTGAAGGATTCAGTTAATACAGCAGAAATCCATCTTCTGCTACACTGGATGCATGGCAGATTGCACAAAGTAGGAATCAGATAATAGCTACTGAAACTGCAAACAGCAGAAGGAAAACTGAGTACAGTTAATTTGGCTATTCCCTTCCAAAAGTATGTAGACAAGAAGTTGCATCTTGTCCAAACATCCTTCGAGCATTTTATATAAAAGCTGTAGAGGATGCTTAACCTAATACTGCCTCAGAGTAGGTTATAATTAAATGCAATATGACAGGAGAAAATGTGGATTTGCAGGGGTTTGTAACATGCTTAGCAGTAGCTGAATGGATGGGGTTTGGTCTCTATATTTGTAAGCATGCTTTTAAACTGTTTTGTAAGAGTAGTATTTTTTCTTTCTTTCCTTTGACGAAGTTTGCAGCAAGTTGTATTCATTCCTTAATATACACAGGTTGTTTAGTCTTTTTCTGTTCAAGTATAAGCTAAAATATATTCATCAAAATATTTTTGATGAAAGATTTCATCAAGAGCTCAGTAGCATACCTTCAAAATCATTACGCAGTACTGACTCCCAGGTAATTTCATACCAGAAGTAAGAAGCTTGCTGTGATGGAGCTACTAGCTGAACTGCTCTTGTCTTTTTTGTTACAGTCTGCATTATAGATTTTACACAAAAAGGTAGAATCCATTAAGCATGAGATTTTTAAATGCTTTGGGACAGAGGCTGTTATTTCCGATGTTTGTACAAGACGACAGCACAGCCTACTTGGCTTCTAGCACTTGTGCTACAGCAGTAAAATGTGTATTATTTCTAACATGCACAGTGTCTCTAGTAGCAAACAACGCTTGTAACTTGCATGTAGATGGATTTCCCAGATTCTTCTGCATCTCAGTGGATAAAGGAGCTATGTGAGGAGTAGAGAAGAAGAAATACTAAAATATAAACATCAAGGGAAAGGCAAACAAATTCCAGTTAAAAAGTTAGGCTTCAGTCTTTTCTGTGTGTTCTTCCTTTTTTTTTTTCTCTTGATTTATATTTTGAATTTTAGTATGAGTACAAATGCAAGATCTTGCAGTCTGAGCCCAAAAAAATTCCCAGTTGAGAAAATTTGATTTAATTTCCTGAAATATTTTGTCATGCAATGGTCCCTATTGCCTTGTCACTTGTAAAATCGCTTCTCACATCAGCAAAACAGTATTTTCTTAAAAACACTTCTGCACATTTTATTAGTGGATGACAGTGGGGTGAGTCAGATGTTCAGAGTTGTAGCACCAAAGGGGAAACAAGTGTAATTGAATTTGTCCTGCAGCGAGGCAGATAGTTGGGCCTCTGCCAGTGATTTCTGTATTCTGTTCTCGTATAAGCCTCCTGATAGCACTAATACTTTGTTTCTGTATCTTAGATGCACCGTTGGAGAAATAACAGATGCAATGAAGAAGGTGTTTGGGGAGCATAAAGCCAGTGACCGAATGGTGAGCGGAGCTTATCGCCAGGAGTTTGGAGAGAGTGATGAAATTCTTCATGCCATCAATAGGTGAGAATAGCTTCCCAGGAAGCCAAACGCAGCCTCACATTTAATCCATTAAATATATGTGCTACTCGCTGTGCCCTAAAAAAGTGTTCCCCAAACCTGAATGTCATTTCCAGAACAAAACAAAGACCTGCACAGTCATTCTCATGCCTGTAAGCAAGTAAGCAGAATGAGAAGAAATAGGTGCAATAAGAGAATGGTTGAAACTTAATAGAACTCATATTTGCTTGCAGACAAAATCCACTGAGGTGATATTATGATTTGAGGATTTTGTTCAAATCGACTAGGCAGCCATAGGATTAAGAAGCTGAGAAACATTGCCTGAAGTCCCTATACATTGGATTGCTTCTTTTGAAGACTCTGTAATAGTAATCTCTACAAATATTTCTAGCAATTCATATTTGCAAAACCTGGTCTTGGTCAGCCCATAAGGTGCCCTTGCAACTTCATTCTTACTGTTCCTAAAATTGTAAGGCTAAAATCTGTCTGGATTTCCACACACAACTTCCAGTCTACAGGTGTTACTCATATCACAAGGGAGAAAACATCAGAAGATGGTAGTATGTGTGAAAACAGTGCCCATTTGTGCCTTTTGTCAGCTTCTGCCTTTGCTGGTGTCCTCTTGGGTAAAGAGACTGAATTGCTATAGTGGGCGGTGATGTAATATTAATTGATGCTCATAAGTCCCTGCTGTGTTGGACCTTAAACATTAAAGAGTTACAGAATCTCTTAAAAGGGA
This sequence comes from Haliaeetus leucocephalus, assembly GCF_000737465.1. NCBI lineage: Eukaryota > Metazoa > Chordata > Aves > Accipitriformes > Accipitridae > Haliaeetus > Haliaeetus leucocephalus. Next base: position 746,662 of record NW_010973307.1, on the reverse strand, counting down.
ATTACTTGATGTCTTCACAATAGTGATGTTTAGCCTGACTTGAAAGTAGTTGTGCTGGGGGATGTCACCATCATTTTTTATTTTAAATATTTATTTTAAGTTTAAGTATTTGTAATTATGCATTTACATGAAAAGGAACTGATGCCTTGAGAATCAAGATGTAGCTCCCTTTCTTACATACCTGCCTTTATGTCCAAGGTCATATGTACCCAGTTAGTAAACATGGTAACAAAACTGGATTGACTACGTGTCACCTTTGCATAGGCTCTCCAAAGTGTGATTTCTCACTTGCCCCACACTTAAACCAAGCCCTGGGTTGCAGTGACTCAGGTGGTTTTAGCCTGGCAGGCTTGGAGCACCTAGAGCTGTCCTTGTTAGGAGGGAGCCTGTGGGTGGGGAAGTAAGAAAACAAACATTTGGAAACAAAAAACAATACAGAGAAAAGGATTTAAAGATATCACAAATCAATTCAGGTACTTAGTTCATTGATATTCTCAGCAGTCCTTAGGAATAGAGAAGGCAGGCCCAACTCCTATACATCCTCAAGCAGAAGCTTTGTCAGTCTGCTTCTTCAGGCTGTCTTGACATAATTCCTTTTTAAGCTGTCAGAGTTCTTATTTTTTCCACTCTTACATAATGCATATTCCTGTCCTGGAATCATCTCCTGAGGCTGTTCAATTCTGTGCTGATAAATGCTTTATCTAGAGTATTCTTTTCCCCAAACTAAGCCACTGGAGTCATAGCGTGATCATCCCAGCCAGGTCAGCATATGGTTTCAAGGTGCATCAAATCCATACGACTCCATCATTGGCAGAATGCTCAGAACAATACAACATTAAAAAAAAAAAAACACCCAACCCCCTCCCCCCCAAAAAAAAACCAAACCCCCAAACTTTTATTTCTGAGAAGTGGTAATCTTAGTGTCCCAGTCAAAGACAGATACTGGTGGTACATGGAAAGTGAGCAGTAAGATGAAAGATTAATATCTGAGGCTGTGGTTACACAGTCACTTTAATACAACAGAAATATGAACTGCCACTAACCAGAAAAAGGGAGGCACTGGAATGAGTGCACAGAATGGGGGATACAGTAATCATTTTCTGGACAGACTTGTTCCCAGTTGAATGATGATGATGCACAGTATGATGTCTAGGACCCATCTCTATAGCCTGTGTGCCATGCAAGTACTTTTGAAATAGTTGGTCACATTATTCTTAAAATCTAAAAATTGTGTTTTAGTTAGTTGTAATTCAGCTCATTAAGCCCTCAAAGAATTCAGTATTTTGTCCGTTAGAAAGCAGAAAAGTATTGGAGTGGTTATCTGTAAAAAAGAATGTTTTATTGTTGAGGCTAGTAAATACAAGAAATCAGTTAGTAATCATATAATGTGAATATTAACATAGTATGCGGACTACACAAACTATGACTTAGAAGATCTTTTTATTTGATGTACAGAAATGATGATACAGTTGCAGCCAGCCAGTGCTTTTTTTTATTTGTGGAAATACTTCTAATGATTCTCAGTGACTTACAGTGATACATTATGTGTTTTCAATCAGAGTTAACAAGTTCATGGATCGTGAGGGGCGCAGGCCTCGTATACTCGTTGCAAAGATGGGTCAAGATGGTCATGACAGAGGAGCTAAAGTTATTGCTACAGGATTTGCAGACATTGGCTTTGACGTGGACATAGGTCCCCTCTTCCAGGTATGACTGATTGAGCAGTATCCAATGTATTTCAAATGCACCAATTTTCCCTCTAATGCTTGTTCAGCAGCCTGGCTGGGGCTATAACTTCTCACATAATCCTCTTTCTATACAGACACCTCGAGAAGTGGCCCAGCAGGCGGTTGATGCAGATGTGCACTGTGTTGGTGTGAGCACACTTGCAGCAGGTCATAAAACTCTTGTGCCTGAGCTCATCAAAGAACTCAACGCCCTTGGCCGGCCAGACATTCTCGTCATATGTGGAGGTGTCATCCCACCTCAGGTATGGGTCAACATCATTTCCATCCAGACTAGGAGACTGCTTTATTTCTGTCTGTGCTGTTTTTAGCTATTTCCTATATTCTGTTAATGTCAGAGGTGATTTACAGCGCTGAAGGCTACTGCGTACAATCACCAGGGTCAACACAGATCTGTAAGGTGGTTGCGGAGTGCTGTCAGGTCTCATTGATCTGGTTTTCTGTACACCATGTCCTGGTTTAACTTACACTGTTTGTTGGATGGAATATTAAGTTGTGTTATGAAAAGATTAGCCTCAGGGAGATGTTCCTTATGCTCTGTTGTTTCCGATTACCAGTACCTTGCGTATTACTGATAAAGGCTAGCTCCTGTCTTAAGAGACTTTATGACTTCCAGTAACAGTTCAGAAGAGGCACAGCAAGTGACTAAGACACCTGGCAGGTCCTAACAACTATAGGCTACACATCTCATTCGCTGTTTAGCCTCTCCTCATGTTCCCCTTCATCAGGCCTCAGTGTTGCCTCTCATTCCCTCTGCTTTCTCCTAAACTGTTGAACAGTTGTTGGATTCCCATGCAGTCAGATCTGTGCTTTTGTTTTAAAATTTTCCTTATCCATGGTTTTCCCTGCTGTATCACCTTTAGGGTCGTCTTCTGTCTAGAGAGATTCAAATTGATTTTGCATATAAATCTCCTGTTCTCCCTTTTCCCAGACTTCTTCCTTTTCTAGCCAATTAGGTAAGTGTTCAGGAATGACAGACTTTCAAATCAAATAAACAAAACTCAGTAGTATTTTTCTAGGAGGCAAACTATGTTCTGTCCAGTCTCTCAATGGGATGCTACTAGCTTGTGGATGGTAAAGGTATAATATATCCTATACAGAAGTAAGAGAGACTACAAAACTGCTTCCCAGGTGTTTCTGAAATTTCAGGACAATCATAAAATTAGACTAACTTAGATTGCAAGAGACCACTGGCAGTTACCTGGTCCAAGCCCTAGTTTAAAGCAGTATTTGCAAAATTAGAAGTTAGTTCAAATTTAGATTAGGTTATTCAGGGTCATGTCCAGTTGACTTTTGAATATTTTCCAAGGATCTGACATTCCTCTGATTCTAAACAAATAAAACCTTTCCTGTGGATTTTTTAAAATATTTCCTTTTTACCTTCGAACTACCATATTTCTCCCATTTCCTTTGATGCTATGCTGCCTCTCTCTGAGACTTGTTGCATATGCTTTCTCAGGCCCAGCATACAGGATAGAGCATATACCAATTATAAATCAATTATCAATTTTCTGTTGCACTGTTAATTATGGATCTTAAATTTCTTTCTGAACAGGATTACGACTTCCTGTATGAAGCTGGCATTACCAGTGTGTTTGGTCCAGGGACTCGTATTCCAAAAGCAGCAGTCCAGGTGTTGGATGATATTGAGAAGTGCCTGGAGAAGAGGCAGCAGTCTATGTAATGCTGAAATGTCACACAATGCAACCAGCCTTATACTAATCGCTTACAGAATGTAATCATCAGCAAGGGATGGCCAGCTACATACCTTTGGTTCCACTGCCCCACGGCCTGGTGTTTTGTGCTTTCTAAGAAAGTTGTAAATTCTCTGCTTGTTCTATTTGAGGATTATTTATATATGTACCCACAAGAAAATTTTATCTCTAGAACTATGACTTCAGGGAATGAAGGGAATTGAGTAGGTGGGTTTGGTTTTTTTTTCCAGATATACTGATAAATAAAATATCCATTCCAGCTCTTTGGTTGATCTCTTTTGCATGCAGGGAATTTCTTTTGAATTTTTTGGCAGGCATTGTAGACCTAGAAGTCTTCAGGCAAAATCACTAAAGTTCAGCAGAGCTGTGATTGAATCCAGCAGCACTTTGATGTTAATCTGACTTAACTCTCTTTAGAAACGTATAAGTAGATAAATCGTAATTTTTCAGAGTTCATGGTTTGTTTAATAAGATACAAATCCAGTAGTTGGCAGTAACCCGTATAGGAGCAGCTGTGCACTTCAGCTCTGTCTGCATCACTGCCCTTCCCCAGTACTTCATTATTTCTCAAATGAAGTTCATTTCAGTGCTCATTCTCCCTTACTTAGTTCTGTATTTTTGTCCCGTATTGTTCTTGCTATCCCTGTCTATTTAGCAGTTGGACTTTCTTGAGGTAAATTGATCCTAAATTCTTACCATTTTTGTCTCCCCTCCAGAAGGAATTTGCTTTATACATGTGAGAATTCCTTTGTGGAATCCATACGAGGCAAATGGGGTGTGAGAGTCTTTTGACGGGCAGTTCCTGGCATTATGGCCCTGTCCCGCTTTACTTCATTTTGCCTTGTTGCTCATTGCATCCCATCATTTTATGAGACTGCAGCCTCCCTGGGATAATGCTTGTATCTGCCTTATGGTGGAAGAGGCTGTAGCACACTTCTACAATGTTTAGCACCATCATACGTTATTCAAAATGAGATTGATGCAGTTGGCTAGAAATTGCAGATCCAATTAATAGCATGGTATCCTCACTTCAAAGATTGCAGTTGAACAGATCTTTACTTAAAGTAAGCTTGTTTAATCGGGCACTTGCCAGTAGTCTCACTGCTCAGAAACAAGAAGGTTGAGTGCCTTGCTGTTTTCTTCTCTCTGTCTTTCTAATTAAGGTTTAAATTATTGATCCCAAACCAGACCTTTGCCTTGAGAACTCCTTGGGCATTTATCCTCAACTATTTATAAGTATCTAATTCCCTCCAAGAAATATTGGTATGGTTCAAACCAGGATATATGGAAAGTGACAACAATTATGTCTTTTCACAAGCCTTCTTGACGACTGGAAAAATACATAGTCAAAGTGTCAGTGACCTCTAAACTTTGTAATGACAATCATTTCATTCATTTCTTTCTGTCTGTGGTTTCTCTGCTCTTTGATAATAATATGTCATCTACCTGTGTTTGCCTTACAGATTCTGCTTTTTTTTAACTCTAATGATCTTTAAAATCTGCATCTTGTTCCCTTGAATTCAATAAAAAAATCCCCACCAACTTCAGTTGGAATCACTCCAGGCCTTCAGTGCTTGCAGGAGGGCCCTTTAAAGCTCTAGGCTGGGACTGACTAATGTACATTGATTCTCTCTTGTCGTACCAAGGCTGGAAAATAAAATGGTGAGTCTAGGGTAAGAATAGTTTTCCTATCTGGCACACAGTGTTTGTATTAGGCCCTTTAAGGAAAAAAAAATATTCAAGTGAACAGACTTTTCCTTCAAGCGAGTCATCGGTTCACTGCCTAAGTAGAGATTCCTTATGGGATGACAAGCTAAGATGGAACATGCTTTCCCCATATGTTCTGTGCTGCTGGAGCAGCATAGCAATGAACGTAGTGCGTACTGACAAGTTGATGTCAGATTGTCAGCCCTCATTGATAATGGTGAATGGTTACCAGTTAAAATCTTGGATGCTGCACACACTCCTCATCAACGTGGCTGCTTGAAATCTGCACTGCTGTACAGGCTAGTGAGAATTTGGGTTACTGCAAAAACAAGTAGATACTCTGCAAATATATTGAAACCTTTTGTTTCAATATGAGTACTTTTGGCATATTGCAGGACAAAATGATAACTATAAACTGTGGGACTAGGCACTCAGATCTTTCCAATAGGAATGAGCATGGTAGCAGCAGGTTACTGCAGGCTAAGTAATTTCCCTTGGGAAGTTCCAAAATAGTAGATTTTTTTTTTTTATCTGTAAGGCAGTTCCTGTTTTGCAAAGATGTAAGAAATATAGGTAGGACAAAGGGCTGGAGATGTGGAGATCCTAAGTTACACACAGGAATTGACTTACTGCAATGCATTCTCTGTCATGAAAGAAGCTTTGATAAAGCAGGAACTTGAGCATGGCACCAAGTCCCAGGCCAGTGCCTTAGCTGTGAAACAAATCGTGAAGTAACCTCTTGAGCATGGTAGATGGATCCTACAGAGGACAGATATCGGTAGGGGAGTGGCAATCCATTTTTCATTCTTAGTGTTTCACAGCCTTCAGGATTGGTGTCTTTGCACTTGTATTAAGCTGTTCATCAAACAGTTGGTGCTTTACAATGATGAACGGCAAGACCGTGTCTACTGTGGGGCTAAAAGAACCCAAGACAAAGTTTACGTGATTTCCCCAAAGTTGCACAGTGTTACTGGCAAAGTAACAGGGAGGAACCCAAGACTCCGCAGTGTTAGCCTCATGCTTTAACTGCTAGAACAATGACCTCCCTCAAATAATTGATCTTTGTTCTGAAGTGAGTCGCATTTAATTTTACGGATGGGAAAATCAACCCTTAACAGAAGTGATCTAGTTCTTTAAGTTATTCCTATGCCTAGATAGACAGAGACTGCCTAGAAGGGTTTTTCAAAGTAAGGCACTGAATTCCAATTTATTTTAATGCAAATCAGAGTGTTAGTTGTGTTATTTAACTTTATATGTCATCATCTGAGTAGGGAGCTCCATTTATCCTCAATAAAAAGAAAGGAGATGAAGGCGGCTCGCTCAGATGTGGATGTCTGCACTGTGAACTTCCCCAGTTTAGTGAGATAACTCCTAGTATGTGAGCTATGAGTTAGATGCTCTTGGAGTTTTTACCTTAAATATTTGTTTGTATTGGGATGACTGCACTGGTGATTGCAAACATAAGATGCCCAGATTTGCTCCTGAGGTGAGTGCTTGCATTCTGCTTCAATGCCTTAGAAGATCACTTAGTTGACAACACAGTCTAGGGCTGGGCAGGGAACACCATGAAATTAGAGTTATAATTTGACCATAAATCAACTTCATGAAACTTAAGACAACTAGTCCCCTATATAGTAAGCTATACTTCCTTTCCTAGTTCTCTGGTCAAAGGCAGCCCTGCTTTTTAAGTTTTCTGTATGTAACATAAAACCATCTAAATGGGGAAGTTTTGATTTGTTTCTCACTGAGTCTGAAAAATGAAAAAGAGATTTGAGCCATATTTGATACACAAACACCTGGACTTTGATTTTTAAAAATGAAGTACATAAACAGGTAATAAATCAGGCTATTAAAGCATTATGCTCAAACATTAACAATATACGGATCTTCTGGTTTTACAGAGATTTTGTCTGTATTGTAGAGTGGCATATTTTTCATATTACATACATTTTAAAAGCTTTTACAAGTGGATGTGGACCTGTTCTGCTCCTAAATTTTTCACAGAAGCAGCTCATTTTACATTACATTATTGATGTGCGTGTCATTGGTCCATTCACAAATCTGCAATTAGCAGATGGGAATATATATTTTGCTGTTTATTTCAAACATCAAGCAACTGAGCAAGTAAAAGCAAAAACTCTGAGGTGGTTATTAAAATACAGTTTCATTTTCCTTTCAGGTTATTTTTTAAAGCTGAAAAAGTGCTGATAATTGACATTTACCAAAACAAATCCCTTTCCACCATGTTAACTATTGTCCCTTTTGCATTTCCCTCTGCCATCTCCTTGCTCTCCCCACAAACACACTTGCCTAACGCTCTCCTGCCTCTTCCCAAATATTTTCCTTTAGCTTTCACATGCTCCCCTCTCAGTAACAGGTGTTTTCTCCTGCTCCCCCCACTTCTCTTCCCTTTTCCCGTTTCCCTGTGCCATGGGCTGTCGGAGGTGACTGTTTCCCAGGGGGTGCTTCACCTCATCGTATTTGGGAGAGAAGACTGAACCCTGTCTCATTCCTTAGGGAGCGTCTGTGAGTGACAACCCAGGACAAGATAATGTCACCCTGGAGGCCAACTTAAATTAGGAAATTTTTACAATTTTTTACAAATAAACCTAGTTTAATCTAGTGGAATATTTATTGAGAGTTGGCAACACTGCCAGTGGCAGGAGTTCAGCGGAAGACAAGCTCCTTAAAGTTTCCTAACACCTGACTTAGTAATTAATTTGTGCCTTAGTATATGTTACAGCTCATGTCTCATTCTGTTTGTTCTTTTGTAATCCACACTCCACAGTAACAGAAATTCTGATAGCCATGGAAGTGTTTAAGCCTATCTTTTAACCCTGTCTTGGCCTTAGCCATAGTTTATAAAATGAAACTAATTATTAGGGTTTGAGTATGGTAGAAGTTTTCAAGAACTCAAAGGCCATTCACTATTGGTTTAGATTGTTGTTTAAAATCTGTGCCAAATCTGCCTGTGATTTAACTCTTCTTGTCTTCACCGAACCTAATGCAAAGATAGATGTGGTCAGCTGAACAAGCAAGGGAAGCGAGAACTGCTGCAGCTATCAAGCCATACTTCGTACATTTCAAACCCTAAAGATGTGTTTATGTCCTTTAAAATCACAAACTGTAAGTCAGAGAGAGATTTAAACTGTAGGAGCTCATTTCCACCTCAGAATCTCTTTTGTTAAAACTGGCTAGCAGGATGATGTCACGGTTGTACGTATGCTTTAAACTGAATCAGCAGGCTCTGCTCTCAGGGGCAGTTGTGTCAGTGCTCCAGCGGGAGGGGGAATTCCGTATTTGAGGAGCTCCCAGTGAAGCAATGAGAGCCAGGACTGCATCTGCAGGATTACTTACTGCCGGGCAGGTTATCCCGGGGATGTCTTTTGGCGTGCTATACAGAGTGCTCCTCCAGAAAGCAAATGCTCCAACAGCTTTCATGGCAGAAGAGCTGTTAACCTCAGCAAGCAGCAGCGTTAAGTGCACAGTTCCTTTTGCTAAGAGATTCCTTCACTGCTCATTGTGCGATCTGTGATTCACAGAAGGCATCCTTCGCTGACTGCCACATTCCCACCCAACCTCTTCAGACTAAGGCTGCTCGACTCCTTTTCGAGCTCGTGTTTTCAGGATTTGGAACTATACCCCTGACAGATCAAGGAACTGTAGATCTCTATAAGACATTTTGCTAGCAACCACTTGATCCTCTTTTCCTGGCAGTGAATATTTCTTGCTACCCATATGGTCTTCTGTCTGTCTTCTAGCTGGAAAGCTACACTTTCAGCTGTATTTATTTGCTAACACTTTGTGTTCAACCTACGGTTTTGTCTGATGGCTGTTTTACTGATAGAGCCAAGAGTCTGCAGATAGATTGCATTAAAAAGTCAAAAGTGTAAGAAAAAAACCAGAAATAATACATCCTCTTTTAATTATAGCTGTTTCCCTGAAAATAAGTTTAGTTTACATGGGTTTATGTTTAGTACATAAATCTATTTCCTCTAAAGTGGAAATTCTTGAAAAAAAGCGGGTTTTTTTGCTGTGTAGCTTAAAGACAATATTTGAGAGTTGCTTAAAAATATATACTTAAACCTCTGTATTTGACATAAGATATGCAGGGACAACCCCGCGTGCTGCATTCCTACTCATTTGGACCCATGAGCGAGCCCAAGTCTCAACCTATGTTGTGAAACCATCGCTGCATTTCAGCGAGTTGCAGCTCCCTGGTTCTCCACCTTTGCAGCTGAAGAGAGACGTACGTTGTCTCTCCCACTCCACATCATCGACACAGGATTTTCAGCAGAGTTGTCGGTGCTGAAGAAGTGAACTCGCCAGCCACAGCAACACTGCAACTGTTTAATTTCACGACGGAAAGTTTTGCTGAAGATATAATAAACAAAAGGGTTATACGCTGTTGAAGATTTGGCAAACAGACAGGGCAGCAGCGTCGCAATGGGCTGTAGGGAATCGCTGGAGTTAAATATGGACCAGAAGCTGGCTGCTGCATACGGTGTCCAGGAGCTCAGGAACCCGACCGAGATGAGCACAGCCATCTGAAAGGGAAACAGGGCTTCAGTCCTCAGCTTGCACTGACAGCGTCTGATACTCGGGCACGTGGTGTGTGGATGAAACCACACCTGAACCAGCTGAAATACCCGAAACTGTACGCTTGCTATGTTGTGACATGAGCACGGTAACACTGGACAGTGCATATATGCTGTTATTCCCCCCTAGCAGATCTACACTGTGGGTTTCTTTAAGGCAGTTGTTTTCATCTCCTTCCCTGACTCTGGCTGCGATATCCCATGGGAGACACAGCCCAACCAGACAGTATAGCCTATCAGTACACTGGCTTCTAGAAAGCTTGGGTCAGTTCTGCTTTTCCACAAGAAATGAGCAACTGAAGTGCTTATTTGAAAAAAGGTTAAATTAAAAAATCCTGTTTCCATACAGAATTTCTGTGTAGCTCTCACTCAGACTAGCCACTCAGTCAATTAAAAATACCTAGGATGACAGAGCAAGACCTCCACCCCAGCTACAACATGAAAGGATTCAACAGCTATGCCAGCATGACTGGAAATCTGTAAGTCCATGAAAATCTGGGATGCAACTGCCTAAAGATTTAACAAGCTGCATTGTACCTACGATATATTATCCTGATCAAGCTACTGAAATGACAAATATTCCAGGAGCCCCCTGCTCCTCTGAGGAGGGCAGAGCGTAGGTGAGACTCAAACCACATCTCCATCTTTGGTCAATATTAGACAAAAGCAATGAAGGGTCATCATGAGCCATGCATGAGCAGAGCCAGTTCTCTGCAAGCTCCTGATTACTGCAGACTCTTCTCATCGCTGGGATAACTCACCAATGTCAGCTTCTTCTCCAGTTTAGCTGCGTTAGGGATCCTGTCAATATTCTGGATCTCTTGGTATGCTTTATGAACCTTCCAGGCGATTCCCAAGTAACAGGCAACGATGGTCAGTGCAGGCAGGACCGTGCACAGGAGGAACATGCTCAGGATGAACGAAAAGCCATTGGAGGAGTTGTGGAACTTGCTCCAGGCTATTGTACAAGAGATGCCAAATGGCTCAGGGCCGTAGTAACCCCAGCCTACCAAGGGCAGAATGGCCCAGAGCAAGGAGTAGAGCCAGATGAAAGTAATCAAGATGCGAACAGTGTTCTTGGGGATTTTGTTACCTGCAAGAAAGAGGAAGAGCAAGCATATATGGATCTCATCTCAGCCACACGGTTTTTGCCATAACTTCTTCTCTAACAGAAGGATGGTGGCTACAAATATGCCTGGGCTGCTGATGCAGTTTGCTAATCTCTGGTCTCCTTGAAAAACATAACAGAGAGTGTCCGTGGATTGGGTGAGACCTGAGTGCAGCCCTCAGTGCTGATCTAAAGTTTAGGAAGTCAGGGAGCTTTAGAAGATCAAGCTGACCCCAAATGTACCATGCTTCCAGCCCAGGAATGCCAGGAGAATACTCCTTCCTCTCAAATTCCAGTGTGTCTGCTTGCACATAAATAGGAAGAAAAGACAGTCTGGTCCAGCAAAACATTTGGGCTCTCCACTCTCAGGTGTTTTCACTTGGTATTACTGAGAAGTGAGAAACCTCATTGTTTAATAAGGAATTTAATCAGATCCTTCTAGGAACATTAGGGTTTGATACTGGACTAAAAGCTGAGTCTTATTCCTACGGTTACTGAACTGATACTCCATCCCCTATTCAGCAAAGCACCTCTCTGAACATAATAGCCCAAATGCACCACTACAAGGTTACCAGAAATGTAATTACTTACTGTTAGACTTGGATGAATTGGTAACAAGGAATCGAATCACAGCCATGGCACACAGGGTCATCATGCTGCAGACACCAAAAAGGAAACCCATCAGGGCATAATATATGCAGGACGCATCTCCTCCCAGCCAAGCGTGGTTCCAGGCAGATGCAATGGCCAGCGGATACATGCTGAGTGCCATTCCAATGTCTGCTACTGCCAAGTTGACTGTAAGCAGCTCCGGTGACTTCAGGAGGGAAGAGCGTTTCACAGCTGTAGCAAGGACGGCTGAATTTCCAAGGATTGTCAGGATGGCTGAAAGAGAAGAATCAGCACAGGCATTAATATCCCCTGGTCAGCACACCTGTGAAATGCTTATCTATACAAAGGATGTGAAAATGCTGGTCGTTAGCCTGGGACTAAAGTCTAGAAGACAGGACAGACTGGAAGACGAGCCAGCGTTCAGCACCTCCCGGGACAACACAGTGCTGGGCTGATGCTTTGAAAACACGCGGGCATGTATCTGCCACGCTCTGCTGCGAAACCTTGTTCTTCAGCTCGTGGCGAGGAAACGTGTTCTCTTAGATAGCAGATAGGACATGCCACCTGGATGGCATTTCTGAGAGCTGCTACACAGCTCAGCATCCTCACCACAGCATCCACTCTTTTGCTTCAGCCAGCTTTTGGGTTTCAATTCCTGCCTCCCTGCTAGACAGGGATTTCCCAGTCAGGCTGTGTTTCCACTATGGACCTGCTAGAGCAAAGAGCACGTCAGTTTTCTGTTCACAGCCTCCTGTAGTGCTGGCCTGCCTTACCGACTGGGGGAAATTTTGTCATATGAATAGTAGACCATATCTTGCCCCTTCACATCACCACACTATAGCTCTTCATTTCCATGTCACACTCCCCCTCTCCATGCACTATATCCCACCTATTCCCTTGCGGCTCGTATCTCATGTGAATAGCTCCACTCTTTTACGGTATCTTGCACAACACGCTATCAAGTAAAATGGACCTATCCACCTTCATTTTTCCCTGGTAATATCCCTGCTTACTTCTCCTTCCTGCTGGAGAACTCCAGCTGTCCTGTCTGCTTGTCCCCTCCTCCCGTCTGATGCCCCCCACATCCCAAAACCGTCCCTCTTTGCAACGTATCTTCCACTGGAGCCCCAGCACAAGCCTCCTGGACTCTGAGCTGCCTTGATAGTCGACATGTGCTGGCTGGGCAGCTCAGGGTCCTCGCTGGTCAAGCGGCTGAGAATGACTATGTGCCGCAGTTCAGACACCCACACTGTTCTGGTGGTCTCTGAGCGCAGTGAGACAGACCATAGAAATTGTTTAGCCAGAGGCATGCAACAGACCAGAGATTACTTTGCAAAAAACCCCGTCAGATATACATTATTCAGATATGCCACAGGGCTTCAAAGCGTTCACGACAACAGTGTCAAAAGTACATGTGGCAAACAACTCGTTTTCTCTTTTCTTTCAAGTGAACATTGTGCTGGAGCTACATTCTGATCAAAGGTTTTCCTGAGAAGGTGTCCTCTACAGTCAGAAGTGAAATAAGGAAACAGAAAAGACTCTGTCATGTTCTCTCGTCGCTGTGAATGCTAGAAGGCTGCATTTGCTTGCACATACCCCGTAATAAAGTGCCCACAGAGGAATTAATAAAGGCATGTGCAACAAAATGACATAAATACAGTAGCATAAATCCAAGAATAGGCAGAGGTGTCAGGAGAAAGCCTTAAATGAAACAGAGGTACAGATCTGAGACCCCACATCCCTCATTCATTGACTTTTTAACCACATGCATTCACTTGGCACCTCTGGATACGTCTAAAGAGTTCCCTGAGCTCTCAAGCGTTGTGTGTCTGCACACGGAGATGCCCACGGTGGCTTGGCACAGGACCGCTTGCTGACAGAGAGCAACCTGTGGCTTGGTGGGAAGAACACTCTCCTGCCAAATGACGGCCGCAGGCTGGGACGTCCTCGGGCTTCAGGAGGAAAATGAACCCGGTTCACTTTCTTCTGAGGGAGCCCTAAGCACTACGCAAGAGGTAGGGAAGTTTAGTCTTACCATCAGCGGTGGGCATCCAGGCTCACCCTCTCTTTTCCTTGGAGAGATGCTATTCCCCTCCATCCCACCGCCTGTGGCCGGCACGGGACAAAACTGTGCAAGAGTGGGCTAGTAATCAGCTAGCAGAGAGGTTTGTGGTGAGTGCTGCAGCCCGTGCCCTGGCTTTGTTGTTTCCTAATGAGAACATAATTTCAGGGGACATATAGGCCTTGCCGCAGCCCCCAGTGGGGTGGCAAAGCTACGGATAAATACAACAAGGTTTCCAGTTAAGCTGACTGCTTCGTATATGGGATGTTTCTGAGACTACCTACGCAATGTAGTGAGCCTGGCTGACACAGGAGGCTCTTGATCCAGTGCTGGAAGCTATGCCTGAAGCTTAGGTGCCTAAAAGCCCTTTAAGAGAGGTGTGAGACTGTAGCATGGTGGCACAAGAGCAGTATCAGCAAGGGTAGCTCCAGCCTCCAGCCCTTTGTTGCTGCCCCGTCCCATTACCTGAACTGTATCTACGTATTTACATTTGTATGAGAGAGGAGCTGGCATCCTGACTTGGATTAAAAGCAAAACCCTTCGTTGTTTTGCAGATAGTGATTTTTCTCACCCTGAGTTGTACTCTCTGCTGTCAGCACAGCTGAGGAGACAGCACAGTGCGGTGCAGGGAAAAGTGTGAAGGAACAGGGGTGAGATGTGAAATGCTAAAGCCCAGCATTGCTGCCCAAAGCTTCTCTATTAAAGCACATAAAAATATATGCTTGTCTTCCTTAAATGCATCTCAGCCAGGGTTTTCGAATGAGCTGAAGGGAAGAAGGTACTTGCATCTCAGCAAAATTCAGTTGGACTGCATGCCTAAACCAGTTCAGCTCCTCTCCAAATCTGATAGTAAACAAATCACCTGGGTACATGCAACAAACAGACAAGGAAGAAAATGCTTAGCTAAAGCTGAGCTGGAGCAGACTTGTATTTCATTGTAAATCTGCCTTCAGCAGGGCAAACAGGCCATTATAAAACCCAAAAGTGCTATTTGGAAACCCTTTGCTGTTTTATACCAGTTTATCCTACCAAGACATAGCTACTCTTCATGCATAATGAACATCCCCCACGCAAGGAGCAGCCCAAAGTTGCTCTCCCCAATCAGTCTCATGAAACGGGCTGCCTCATCTCTCAAAATTCACAGGGCTGAGATGCCAGGATAAGTGGCGGACAACTCATTTTGGATACTTGTGATGCCGCAGAGGCAAACTTATGCTGGCAGATCTTCAGCATCGATACGAAAGATTGCAAATCTGAGAGCAGAGATTAATCCTGGCATCCAACCGACTCGAAGGCAATAAGCAGGAACCTGTGTGGAAACAGATTTTCTACCATTTCCCTCCAGCTTCCACTGGAGCTGCCGGTGCCGACCACAGCACAGAGAGGGCAGCCCCGGTGCGTCCGCTCCTGGGCTTGAAGCAAACAAGCAGGCTGTGAAGGCAGAACTCACCTATGATCAGAAGAAAGACTCCAGCTCCATAATCCACAACCGGGTGGAGTTTGGAAATGTATTGCTCCTCCATTGTCCCTTCTGGAAGTGGGTGAAAGTTTTAAATCAAAGGCGAAGTGACTGTAGGGGCAAAGAGACTCTTCCTCATGGTTTGCCTGCTGCGGATGCGAGCTGGACAGTTGGGTGCTGCCGGCGTGAAGGGACCCTTCTGCTTTCTCCTCTCGCCGTCCCTCTCGTGTGGCAGGGGAGAAGCCTGGAGTGAGAGAAAGCCTCCCTCCCTGGGGATTCAGAGTGAAAGCTCTCGGCAGAGCCACTGCCGGAGCGATCCCGCCTGCCTGGCTGGCAGAGCATCTCTCCACCCACCCCCTCCTCTCACACCGCTCCGCTCCTTTGGCTTGTCAAGGAACTTCACAATGCAAATCCCCTCAGACTGCCATCGCTGAGCACAAACTATTGTCATTCAACCATCAGCAGCCTTGGGAAATAAATCCAGGCTGAGGGATCAGGCAGGGGAAGGAAGGTTGGGAGTTCCGTTTTCCAGCTTTATGGCTGTGTACGGGACATACGAGGTTGGGGCAGGGGGATCTCTATGTTGAAGTATGAGAGGAAAGCTGTTTGCTGGAGGGGTTCAGAAGGGTCAAAGTCACAGCACTGAAGGCAGGACTTTCAGAGCTGCTGCAGGGCAGAACTGGAGGATGCTCAGCCCGGTGTGCACAGCTGCAGAGCACCACAGCAGGACCAAGCTCTCAGTTCACCCTACTGACACTCCAGTGTTTTTATTTGGCAAGCAACCAGAGCAATGCCTCACATCCAAGTTTACCTTCTCCTTGTAATATCTGAGCCTAAAATCATCATCATGCTCTCCCAGTCTTTATAAACAATGCTAAGTTTTGCTCCAGGCTCCAAATATGTGTTACATCTAGCGATTTACATAGGCTCATCTAGCGATTTACATAGGCTCATCTAGTAATTTACATACACAGGTCTTGATTTTGGTGCATGCAATTTACAACTCTGTAGTTGCAATTAGCCCAGGCAGCACCCAGCCAGCACACTGAAGAGTTGATCTATCCTAAATTATTTAATTCTGGTACCTGGATATGCTAAGTTGCATTAGCATCATTCTCTGCTTGGCCTATTTTACTCTGTTCAGACATAGGGAATTTTAAGATCCTCAAGAGCACATAGGCATCTCCTGTCCAATCTAGGTAGAATTTAGGTGCTTAAGTATAGCAGTAACAGCCTAAATTCTGAAATCCTTAGGAATCTGAGAGACTTTAAAAGCTTTGAGTTTCACCAGAAAGCAAAACTGGCCATGCACAGAGATGCTGCCACCTCAGCTTTGCTGCACGTCTCTGTGCTTGTTCCTGCTGAAGCTGTCTGGGATTTATACATCAGGGATCCCTGCACTGGAGTCTTTGAGGGGTTTAATTCAGCAACAAAGTACATGCAACACACCACATATAGCACAGGGCTCAGTAGCACTCACAGCCCTCTCAGGGCACATTTTTCCTAAAAGCTTAGCCATCCTCCCTGAAATGGAAAAACCAGTTCCCTCCTCTGGTTTCAGAGACTTGAATACATGTTTTTCCCGCAAGAGTGTTTTATTCTGCAGTTTATGGTTGCCTTGGGGTGAGGAAAATGCCATAATAGAAAGGTGCTTTCCTCTCCACTTGAAGTTTGATTGCTCCACAGCTAAGTCACAAGATTGGAGGGAGAGAAAACAAATGGTGTCTGACTCTCTATGATGCTGAAATGAGCCCTTGCTCCAAAAGTTGTTAATATATTTTACAATGAACAGCTATGGCATAAATAAACATGCAGGGGTAATAATGGTAGTTCAGTACTGGCCACTAGCTGTAGCTTCAAAGTGAGTCAATCTCACAGAGGTGCTGGGCAGGGTATGGTTGTCACTTCAGAGAAACAAAATCCCTGTATCTGGGACCATGGCCCCACGTCAGGATTCCCCACTGTCAGCATGCTGGGTGTTAGGAGTTTTGTTCTTACTAAATCTGCCTCCAGCACTGAATAGAGAACGAAATTCAGCACTTATTCTGCTGTCAGAGACACAAATCTTATTTTTAGAGGAGACTGAGCACTACTAAGAGTTAGGTAGTTTCATTAGCCCACAGCAGTGCTCTAGTTCCCAAGTCCTGCTGCCAGGAACTAAATGTAGGCAAGATATCGCAGAGAGAGCAGAGAGGGAATGTCGATTTTTCCATCAGAGAACAGACACTGTAGCTCACAGTATTACCAGAATGGAGATTTCAAGAGATGCTACAACCTAATGATCCCCATCCTCAGAAACCACTTCCCTGTGCTAAGCTACTTCTTGACTGACGCTGGCTTATGTGTAGTCAGCTCAAGTGTTTCTGAAAAATTCCCCCAACCCTTTCCATGTTGCTCCAAAATCAGTAGAAGCACAACGGAGTCTGTATGTACTCATGGCATAGATAAGTACTAGGAGATGGAACAGTCCACCAGCTCTTCTCCAGTCAGATACGTGCAAACGCACGTAGCATGGGGAATAAACAAGAAGAGTTAGAAATGTGCGCACGGCTGCAGGGCTGTGATCTTACTGGCATCATGGAGATGTGGTGGGATGGGTCCTGTGACTGGCGTGTTGGAATGGAAGGATACAGGGTCTTTAGGAACGATGGGGAGGGAAGACAAGGAGGGGGTGTCACCCTCTATGTCAATGACCAGGTGGAGCACATGGAGCTCTGCCTGGGGATGGATGAGGAGCTGACAGAGAGGTTATGGGTCAGGATTAAAGGGAGGGCAGGGACAGGTGACATTATAGTGGGGGGCTGCTACAGGCCACCCGACCAGGAAGACCGAGTGGGTGAGACCCTCTATAGACAGAGAGGAGCACCTCACGTTCACAAGCCCTGGTCTTCATGGGGGACTTCAATCACCCCAATATCTGTTGGAGGGACAACACGGCAGGGCATAAGCAATCCAGGAGGTTCCTGGAATGTGTTGATGATAAATTCCTTCTCCAAGTGATGGAGGAGCCGAGGAGAGGTGCTATGCTGGACCTTGTTCTCACCAACAAGGAGGGGCTGGTGGGGAATGTGAAGCTCAAGGGCAGCCTTGGCTGCAGTGACCATGAAACAGTGGAGTTCAAGATCCTTAGGGCAGTGAGGAGGGTGCACAGCAAGCTCACTACCCTGGCCTTCAGGAGAGCAGACTTTGGCCTCTTCAGGGATCTGCTTGGTAGAGTACCATGGGATAAAGCCCTGGACCAAAGAGGTGCCCAAGAAAGCTGGTTAATATTCAAGGAATATTGCCCAAACTTAGGAGCAATGCATCCTAACAACAGAGGAAGCCAAAACACCAGGAGGTCTGTGTGGATGAACAAGGAGCTCCTGGACAAACTCAAACACAAAAAGGAAGCTCACAGAGGGTGGAAGCAAGGTCAGGTAGCCTGGGAGGAATACAGAGAAATTGTCCGAGCAGCCAGGGATCAGGTGAGGAAAGCTAAAGCCCTGATAGAATTAAATCTGGCCAGGGATATCAAAGGCAACAAGAAAAGCTTCTATAGATATGTCAGTGATAAAAGGAAGACTAGGGAAAATGTGGGCCCTCTCTGGAAGGAAACAGGAGACCTGGTTACCCAGGTTATGGAGAAGGTTGAGGTACTCAGCTACTTTTTGCCTCACTCTTCACCAGCAAGTGCTCCAGCCACACCACCCAAGTCACAGAAAGAAAAGGCAGGGACTGGGAGAATGAAGAACTGTCCACTGTAGGAGAAGATCAGGTTCAAGTCCATCTAAGGAACCTGAAGGTGCACAAGTCCATGGGACCTGATGAGATGCATCTGCAGATCCTGAGGGAACTGGCAGATGAAGTGGCTAAGCCACTATCCATCATATTTGAGAAGTCATGGCAGGCCAGGGAAGTTCCCACTGACTGGAAAAGAGAAACATAACCCTCATTTTTAAAAAGGGGAAAAAAGACCTGGGGAACTACAGGCCAGTCAGTCTCACCTCTGTGCCTGGCAAGATCATGGAGCGGATCTTCCTGGAAACTATGCTAGGGCACATGGAAAATAAAGACATAATTGGTGACAGCCAACATGGCTTTAAGGGCAAATCGTGCCTGACAAATTTGGCGGCCTTCTACAATGAGGTTACAGCATTGGTGGATAAGGGAAGAGAAACAGACGTCATCTACGTGGACTTGTGCAAAGCATTTGACACTGTCCCGCACAACATCCTTGTCTCTAAATTGGAGAGACGTGGATTTGATGGATAGACCACTCGGTGGACAAGGAATTGTCTGCATGGTTGCACTGAAAGAGTTATGGTCGACAGCTCGATGTCTGAGTGGTGACCAGTGACAAGTGGTGTTTCTGAGGGGTCGGTATTGGGACTGGCGCTGTTTAACATCTTTGTCAGCAGCATGGGCAGTGGGATTGAGTGCACCCTCAGCAAGTTTGCTGATGACACCAAGCTGTGTGGTGCAGTTGACACACTGGAGGGAAGGGATGCCGTCCAGAGCGACCTTGACAGGCTTGAGACATGGGCCCGTGAGAACCTCATGAAGTTCAACAAGGCCAAGTGCAAGGTCCAGCACATGGGTCCGGGCAATCCCAAGCACAAATAAAGGCTGGGAGATGAAGAGATTGAGAGCAGCCCTGAGGAGAAGGACTTGGGGCTGTCAGTTGACGAGAAGCAAAACATGACCTGGCAATGTGCCTTTGGAGAGCAGAAAGCCAACCGTGTCCTGGGCATCAAAAGAAGCATGACCAGCAGGTCAAGGGAGGGGGCTCTCCCCCTCTACTCCACTCGTGTGAGACCCCACCTGGAGTTCTGTGTTCAGCTCTGGGGCCTCCAGCATAAGAAGGAAATGGACCTGTTGGAGCAAGTCCAGAGGAGGGCCATGAAGATGATCAGAGGACTAGAACACCTCTCCTATAAGGACAGGCTGAGGGAGTTGGGGTTGTTCAGCCTGGAGAAGAGAAGGCTCCAGAAAGACTTTACAGTAGCCTTCCAGTACCTAAAGGGCGCCTACAAGAAAGCTGGAAAGGGACTTTTTACAAGGGCGTGTAGTGACAGGTATTGGCTTTAAACTGAAAGAGGGTAAATTTCGATTAGATGTAAGGAAGAAGCTCTTCACTGTGAGGGTGGTGAGGCACAAGAACACATTGCCCAGGGAGGCTGTGGATGCCCCATCCCTGGAAGTGTTCAAGGCCAGGTTGGATGAGGCTTTGATCAACCTGGTCTAGTAGAAGGTGTCCCTGCCCATGGCAGAGGGGTTGGAATTAGATGACCTTTAAAGGTCCCTTCCAATCCAAACCATTCTATGATTCTATGATTCTATGATTCCAGAGCTTATAAAACTCTAATTCAATGACAGAAATTGCTGGCCTGAAAAATCTGACCAGATAAGACAAAAAGGAAGTTCTTCTATCAGAAAAGGCTAAAAAAGGACAGATACGATGTCTCAAAAACATGCCTAGTAATGAGAGTCTTAAATAGCTTGATCAAATCAGTCTGGTCTGGTCAAGAAAGAGAGGTTACCATTTGATCCCAATTTGGGGCAGAAACATGTGCTAGAGTCAGCAAAAGACACAGTAAATCTTGTGACAGAAAGTAGAAGATTGCTGCATTCTGACAATTAATCCAGTATAGTGCACACAAAACCATAATATTGGTAAATTAAACAATGCCAGATAACCACAAATATGCTGCAATTCAACTGTTCACCTTGTTAGATTCCCAGAACAGTTGCCAGCACTGCTTTGGTCTGGGCCAACTACCACTGTCGTAGGTCATTCCCAGGCACAGGTCAGCTAGCATGGGCTCAGGACCATTCCCAGTAGGCAATAAGGTCATCAGTTTTGAAGACAAGGTGATACTGTTCAGTTCCCTCGCATAGATGTTACCCATGGATTTTGCTCTCACCCTGGGTGCAAACATTTAGCCGAGAAATAGATTCTCCAGGTGCAGTCATTAGATGAGAAGTGGCTGTTTGAAAGGCTTGTTAGTGCTCAAATAGAGCTCATAATTCTGATTAAGGAAAATTCTTTGTAAAGTTTCCTGGCCTATGCTATGTAGTCAGCTCACCAAATGTTTATTTTTGGCCTTTCTTTGTGAAAACATGACAGAGGGCTCAGTTCAGGGTGCTTGATGTCACCCAATCCAAGCCAGATCTCCTGCTTTCCCACTTGTTGCATGGTCCATCCTCTCACTACTGAAATAAGATACTAAATTTCTTCAGGCAAGCAAAGAGAAACCAGAGGCAAGATTAAAACATTTTGCTGAGAATTTAATTATTCCCTGGAGACCCCATTGACTACATCAGGAGCCTACTCCTCTTCCAACTTTTGTGGGCACCTTAGATTACACTGTGTGGATATTTCATGCTGGTTTAGATGGCATTTCATTTATTGTGAAACCCTGAACTTAGCATTCACATGGGGTAGGATTACATCAACAGTTCAGTTGTGAAATAGAAGAAAAGAAAATAAATGATTAAAACCAGAAGAGTTGACTGATCCCATATCCAGTGCATTATTCATGTGTCGTTTAACAATAGCAAGTTGTACCCAGCATTATCTTTCTGCACGTCAGATCAATCTAGATTATCTGTTTACAACCAAAACACAAATTTTATATATCTTAGCAGACTCAATTTTGGGGGATCATATTTCAGAATTGTTTTATGACGTTTCCCTTCATTTTAAGAAAGCTCTCTTTAAATTAGGCAGATGGAAGAATAAAGTTGCTACCTACTTACTTCTGAAATGTTATGTGAAACTTCGAACAAAAAATGAACTCACCATGAAACCATACATACATATTTGATGTAAATATATACATACGTATAAAACAAGTTCCTATTGTTGACATAAACCAGGATATGGGTTTAGTAATTACTTGATGCTACCAAGTTAGAATGTCCTACAACCTTATTCTTCCTTTCCACAAAAAAAAACCCAACAAAAAAAAAAACCCAAACAAACACCACCCAGAGTATGCTGATTCTGCAGGAACAAGGGAATTGTCTGAATTATCAGTTTGCCAGTATGTGGTAGTTCACTTTGCATAGATAAACTGCCTCAATGTTTGGAGCTGTTTGGGCCAAGAATATTGGGTTTGGTTTGGTACCATATATCAATATCATTGATATCTCCTGATATCTGGAGAGGGCTATGTCCATATCTGCACAGAATTCATGTCTATCAAAAATAGTCATGCATCATTTAGAAAGAGGAGCATGGCTTTGCTATTCCTGTTTATCTCTCACTGCTCTGTCCAGATCCTCTCTTCTGCGAAGTCTCCGAGATTTCAAGCTGAGCAAAGTACTGCAAACAGTCTATTTGGACAGTCCCTTTTGGGTGCCTTCTCCTTGCTTCAAAACAAGTCTGCTGTGATGCACACTCAAGCTTTCTCATTAACAAATGCCACCTTTTTCAAACTCCTTGGAGGAGATGACTTCATATTCTCCAGGAATTCCTACAACTTTCTTCCATTTAACTATTAGGCTACTCTGCTGTCTTACTTTTAGACGTTCATCTTTGAGCTGAGACCTCTAGCTGAGCTTCTAGCTTTCACCTCCATTTATGAAAACCAGAATCAGCATTTAAGTTGAATTCTCAGAGTCTGCTCATGAAGTTGTATGTTTTCAACAACCGAATCTTGTTTAAGCTGGTATTTGCAACCTCAAGCGTAGTAATTTGTAAATTGTTTTCTTCTGGATGTCTGCACTGACTTGCATGTTATTGCCTGAGGGGTTATTTACAAAGTCTAAATTTGGTCTAGGGACACTAACCTCCTCAGCTTCCCTCTACAGTAACTGAAGGTAGCTGCCGCCTTGAAGAATCCAGTTTGGATCAATAAATTTTGCTCTTTCACTAAAACCATTTTTACATATAATATTTGGCTGTTGGTTAACCCAGTCAAAGTGAGTACAGCTCTCCACCATAGCAGTTAGAGACTCACCAAGAAGACCTGAGTTGGAGCTGTCATTCCAGTGAGTGTTTCACCCCAGAGCAGAAAATGGACTCCAAACCCAAGACCATCTTGTACGCACAGGACTGAAAGATGATTTTAAGAATTTTGCATCACTTTTATTCTTCACTTTTAAGAGTTGTTCAAACTGGCAGTTTGAGGTGAGAGTAAATAGCAGTTTAAGACTAACTGAATGACCCGTGACTGAGATATGAGGAAACAAAAACTTCCACACTAGGACTAGTAAGTATATCATGGAACTAAAGCCAGAAGCTCACATTTATTAAACAACAATGTCGTCATTTGTTTGTAGCTGGTAGCCATTGATACTCTTTCTGCATTTCTGAAAAGAAGAGGACAAGATGTGAGGAAAGGCACACATGGAGTAAAGATGTGTCGCGTCCCTGACATGACAAACCAGCTCTTTTCAACTAGGCAATAGGCTGCCCTCTTAGGGACAGGTTTTTTAAAAATTTTTTTTCATAGTTCCCAAATATGAAATGAAAGGCACTAATTTGAGAAGTAATATGAAAACAAGACAAAGCAGAAACATAGCATGAGGTGGGAAGGGAAAGATGGTAATGAGATATGAAAAGGTTAATTCAACATGCGAATATGAAGCATATTATAACTATTTCTTTCAAAGGTGTGAGAAGACCGACACTAATACACTGTGAGTGGAAAGGAAATGGCACCAAAGGTGCTAACATAAAATGAAAACTACTATTATGCCA
This sequence comes from Haliaeetus leucocephalus, assembly GCF_000737465.1. Lineage (NCBI taxonomy): Eukaryota > Metazoa > Chordata > Aves > Accipitriformes > Accipitridae > Haliaeetus > Haliaeetus leucocephalus. The sequence continues at coordinate 722,970 of NW_010973307.1, read as the reverse complement.
GGAAAAGAGAGGAATAAAATATATTGTCCATGGTGTGGAACTTGATAATGCAAACCTGCTCATATTTAATACGGTGACAGTGTTCCCAGACCTCAGTTTAATAATAGTATGAACAGCACCAATCCTCTCACTTTCAAGGTTTCAAAGACAAATTAATGTCCTGTTATGCTGGATATTGCACAAATGATCATGAGGGGTCACTTGCTTGCAGCTTAAGAAATTTTTCAACCAGTTATTGACAGTAGGTTTTAGTAGAAAGCTCCACTGAATTTTCCTTTTCATTTTGGTCCTGTTCTCCATTTATTCACATTTCCTCTGTGTCATTCAGACCATGGGAAAAAGTCATACAATCTGTAGAACGGACCACTCAGAATTCTACCACCACAAGAATATTCCTGTCCAGTAGCTCTGTACCATCATCCTCTACACATCTCTAGGCAAACTGCATGCAGGAGCATGGCTAAAGAGAAGGATGAACTGGGCAGCAATGCATTGCAGCCACTGTACACACCAAAAAGCCGGTGAACAGACTGAATCACTTAAGACTCTCTAGTTCTGTGTAACTGTAGCATGGTGGCAACAAAGATTTGACTGCCTGTGATCCAAAGCTCAGAAGTGTCCTGGAAGCAGGAAAATAGGAATCATGCCACTGGGAGTCAGACATCAGAAAGGGATCACAGTGTGTAGGGTTGGGACCATACCTGTCCAGATCCCTCTAGCAACACTCGGAGCAGGAAGGCCAGCTCTTCAGGAGTCTCCCCAGCTTTAAGACTAGTCCCAGCTCTTCTCCTTCTTTGTCTCTTTTTCATATGACCTAGTGCTGTTTTGGACTCACTCCTTCCTCTTTTGAATGACAAAACTCAATTCTCTCCACTTTGTTGGGAAATCCGGAACCATGCTGAGAGGTAGCATCACCCCAACAGCACAGGTGAAAACTGGTCCTTCTCTTTGTTCCTTAACTTTGGTAGCAGGACTAGGATCTGGCAGAATTCAGACAGGACAAAACAGGCTGTGGCGGTGATGGCCACAGATGGGGTTGTTTGGCATGCAGGGTCATATGGAATGGCAAACATTAAAGGGCCCTTTTGAACATAGGCATGAGGACAATAAAACCCACCCAGTGCTGCCTCTGGTCGATTCCATTCTTGCTTGTGTTGCTGTTGCATGCTTCACTGAAGGAGGGAAAGGGGGATTTGTTTTGAGGGGAGCTTGTAGTCAGAGGAAAGGTTACCAGAGTGGGAGGCAAGAAATCAAGGTATTTTTACTACCTTTGAGGACAGAGCTGAAGTATATACTGATAGTCTTTACCCAAATGGTGCAACCTAGTTGTGTTGACAGCATGGAGTCTCTGGACACTGACTGGGTTTACAAACACTATCTGCAGGACTGAAGCTCCAAGGTGCACCCGCCCCTATTCCCTCTTCCAGTTTCTCTGCAAAGGCAGGAATACAGCAGACCAGGGGTGCGATACCAAAGCAAGCATGGCTTGTGTAGACAGACAGTGGAGTAGGGTTCAAGGGTGCAATCCTATGGCACTACAGATGAACCCAATGGTACTGCTCTGGCCCTGCTGTTGCCTACTGCGTGACACTCATCAAGTCACTTACTTCCTCTTTCTGCCTCTGATTTATCCACTGAGATTGTACATTTTTCAAGGTCCAACTGATCTACTATTTCTTCTCGGTGTCTGGTAACAATGCAGTGCCATTATTGGCTTGTGCCTCTCAGCACCATTGTGATACAACAACAATAGTTTTAAGAAGGAGGCCAATTTTCTTTCATATTAGGATTTGGCTAATTTTACTCTTACTAATTTCTAAATGGACCCACACTGAGAATTCAGAAATGCCAGGATTACAACTTATTATTTAGAGAGACTTGGAAGAGAAAAATAGATGAGAGACTGAATCTTGTAAAAATATAGTGGAAAATATGAGTGGAAATTCATGAAGATGCTTCTCTTGGATGGAAAAGAACAGGTTTCCTTGTTCAATCTGGAACACAATGTTTAATGGAGAAAGAAGACAGAAAGATTGGGGAACAAAGGTGCAACATAGACTTGATGGTAACAAACCTGTTATCAGGTAGAACTTGGAAGACAAAACTTCTGCTCTACAATAAGCTGTGGTGGCACCAACAGTACTTTTAAAATGACCCTGTTGTTAAGGACAGCATTCAGCATAGCTGCCCGCCTGGCAACTACTAATGCAACAACCCACTGCTAAGGCAGCTTCCCTGGATCTTAACTTCATGTGAAAGGTATTGCTTGGCTGAGTGAGTTTAAGGGTCCTGAGCAGCAGGCATGGCACCAGAAGCCTCACTTCAAGACCCTCTGTCACTTTCAAGGTCTTTATCAAATTTGTGAAATCACGTTCAGGTCTCCTTTTCAGCCTTCAGATTATATTTATGTGAGTGAGAGAAGTCACAGCTATTCTGTCTTGACTTCCTTTCCATGGCCTTTTGACCCTTTAAGCCAAGGAGTGTTTAATCCCCGCTATACAAAACTGCCAAGCTTCAAACTGGCTGTAAATATGGCACAGAATAGGATTGTGAGGCAAAGAAAAGAAACTACTGTACTACTTTCTCGATATTATTAGATATTAGGCACTAGCTTTTTAATTGCTTGAGTTTTCCAAGTTAACTGAGCTGCAGCTACATGTTGCTTTCAGAAAGCATATCCCACACCTCTGTGTTGGAAGGTGCTTTAGGGTTTACTTCCTGGCACTTCACTCCCACTTTGCAGTGCTGTGAAATGCCCTTTGCAGGGATGTAAGAGATCATCTAAGTTGAGAAAAATAATTCCCACAAGTGTTATTGACTTGCAGTCAGGTGCTCTGCTCATTGCTCTTGATACTTGACAGGAAAAAAAGTGGGATCAGGAGGTAAGTTAAATATTTAGTGGATATTCCCTGTATTTGCACAGAAAAACCTTCAGCGATTTCCTCCATGTTTAAACAGTGCTTAGCTATGCTTTGCTAATATTGAGTTATCCCTCTGATTACCTTCCAAGGGCCACTTTACAGTGAAAATCTAGTAAGAAGACAAAAGGCCTCAGAAAACCTATGCATCACTGCAGCCTTCTCATATCTAGGTAGGTATGACACAAATTCCTCTGCTGCTTCGGTAATCTTCTGTACGTTGGAAAAAATATTGTCTCTCTTTTAAGACACTGGTTCAGATTAATCTGTAATAGACCATGTTTAAAAACAGCAACAGCAACTGCAAATACTTTCTGCACTCAATTACACTGAAAAAACAGAGATGAACCTAGCCTTGAAAAAAAAAACACACCAGTCTTGTGGCAAGGGCCCTGGGGAGTGCTGGGTTCAGTTCCTTGCCTTGCCACAGTCTTTCTGTCTGCTTTTCGGCAAGTGATTAAATCTTTCTGTGCCTTAATGCCTAAAAAATGAAACTATGGATGTCAACAAAGCTTTCTTCTCCTTTATATTCTTTAAACCACCAGTACACTTCGTGGCAGTGCAAACTGGCATTCTCCCAGGCAATGTCTGGACACGATTCAAAGGGTACCGGTGTGCCAGGGACCATTCCTGCTGGGCAGTTTCCCTCCTGTATTGGGAGGGAAGAAGGTTCAGGCAGGTAGATCCGAGCTGTGCTATGCCACCTGCCCGGCTGCTCAGAGCACAGCTGGTGGCTTGTTTTCCTCACATAAGCACAGAGCTTGGGGCAAAAGGGGCTTGTTGTTGGGGGCTTGTTGAACTCACATCAGCACATGGGGGCAAAGGTTCCCATGGCACACTTTGTCTTATCTGGAAGTAGAGATGCTTGTCACTTGGTGAATCCTTCCCCAAGAGCATTTTCTATTCAGTCTGTGTTGCAAACATGTTTGTTTGTTTGTTTGTAGACTCCATTTCCTCATTAGGAGAGAATCTCTGTATTCATTCAGAAGGGAAAATTCTAGGCCATCTTTATCCATTACGGTTATTTAGAAAACTCTGACAGCATGAAATCAACAGGCACAAAAACCGTGAGGTAAATAAAGAACCATAATTACGATGCTTTTTTTCACTCATCGTTTCTGTGATACTGACTTGTGACCACTGTAATGCGTGGAGTTGACAGGACAATATTAATCTATTTTTGCCTGTAACTGAATATATTAAAATATTTGTCTGTCACATGTACTTAAATGGATTTTATGACCCTAGCATTAGAAGCAAAACTTATTTATTGGCTTGTAACTGAATATATTAAAATCTGTCTGTCACGTGTACTTAAATGGATTTTATAACGCTAACATTAGAACAGAATTCATTTCAGCTAAATTAAACCATTTAAAAGTTTGAGATCTAGTTTAAACTGGTCATCCAGACTTCTAGAGTCAATGGTGAAAGACAGGCACTCTTGGTGGAGAAATACGCACCTTATCTGAATGAGATCAGTTGCCATTTGGAATTCCCTGTTGACATTACAGGGGGCCCAGAGAGTTGTCTTAAACAAGCCACCTGGTTTGAGGTGGCTACATTTGGTTGAGCTGAATCCTGTCCTGACAGACTTATTCTCGGCAACACAAGAAATCTATAGGAAAGGATGAACTGGAACCTAGGTGTCTCGAATCTTGAGTTAAGGCTTTAAACTTTGTGACTATTCTCCTTGTTTCTTTTACTACCAAAATCTGAAATTCTGCAGACCATGCAACAGCCATGAATCCTGCCTGCTATTTAAAATTAAAAAGTCTCTTAGCCGTTCAACTTTAATATTATTTTCTCAAAGGTTTTAAATTACCAGTTTCTTCCTGTAGAAACATGATTAGGACAATGATGTTGTTAGTATTTGAATGATCCCAGTTTGACTGTGAAAGTCATATCACACTGACCTGGACAACAGGGGGAACATGGGTCTGCCACTTTGTTACTGCAGAAAATTCTTGGTACCTGTAAGGCTCTGCTAGTAAGGCAATAGCAAGTTCTCTGAGGCATTCTCCAGGCACAAAAGAGTAAACTTTCCCAGAAACTGAAAAGGAAGATTGGAGCAGTGGCATGAGTAAAAGTATAACTATTGCAAAAGCACCCACAATGCCACAAAAATAAGACAAATCCTTAAACCCTCATATTTTTTCTCCAAAGTCTTCACTTGCCCCAAAAGCTACAACGTCCTTTCATGTTACTTATTGTTAATTAATGAAGTTTCCAGCTTCAGTAATACAGTTCAATAACGTATTTCCTCTTATCATTTCTCCCTCATATAAGCAACATCTCTGCCTATTTGGCAGAGAGGAAGAACATGCAGTTTTATCCCAAAAGTTTTGTCTACCTTGAATTCTTATCAAAGGTACTTTCAGTCCCCTCATCACCAGAGGTAGTTTGTTTAATCCACCAGTTACTACTGAGATGTAGGCTTCAGGATGGTCAAATGATGAAAGGATAGAGATTGTATGTCAGGGAAACAGTTATTGATGGATTCGCATTCTGTTTACAGCTCTGTAAACGTTAGTTGCCCACAGGCACCCCTTAGAGCACGGTCAGAGACAGGGACGCTCCATATGAAACATCATCCCACCTCCCTTCAGCTGGAGGTGACCTGCCCTTCACAGATCCTAACAAGAACCTATGTAATCAGTTTAAAATAGACTCCCTAACTTACTCCTGTCTCTGGTGAGCCAGCTCACCAGACTGCTGGGGCTTTTTGAGGAAGACAGTTAACACTCAGATTGGGTGGGGAAATAATTGTTCTTTGTAAACCACAGACCAGTGGCAACCTTGGATTAGATGGACAAAGGGATTAAGTATTGATTGCTGTGGTAATGAAGGCTGTGGACTGTATCGACCAAATCAGAGGAGACTCAGGTTCTAAGGGAAGGGATTGTTGTGCTAATGTATACTAACAGGGTAGCAAATACACAGCCTTGACGACTGAGTGAGCCCCCATATTAGTCTACGACTCACTTTGTTCTTCCAGCTCTGCTGCAAGAGCAGTGACCTTCGGCAAAACATTAATAATAAAAAACAGAAGAATGATTTTATCTTAAATTGTGGCACCCAGCTGCTAAATTAATGTATGCTGAAACCCCAGGGTTTGCAAAGCCCACTTAAGCCAGTGGAAAGATTCCCGTTGACCTCAGTGGGCTGTGAATCATTCTCGAATAGAAGTTGAGCTCCAATTCCAGTGGCTGTTCTCATCCCCACGCAGATTAATCTTGGGACAGATCCCATATCAGCCATGGTGTTTGTTGGGTGATAAAGGTATTTGCTGCTGATAAGGCGAAGCATGCCCTCATTGTACTCTGAAGTGGGGATGGGATGAATTCATCTAATCCCATTAGACATCTACATCTAAGCTAATCACCCTCTGCTTCTCTGGTACTCAATGGAGAGAAGTCAGCATTTCATCTGCAACTCATCACTCCAAAATGGACATCTAAAATAGGTCAATGACTCACACTCTAAATGCCTGTTTCTTCCCATTGACAATAGAGGGAGCCTGAGGTAATTTTCTCAGATTCAGACATTGACATGTGGTCAGAAGAATTTCACTCCAAGCATCTTCATTAGACAAGCTTCAAAAATGTTGTGTTTTTATATCTGATTGCTAAATCAAACAGCTAAGTCAATACAAGATCCTAGTGGAGACAGGTTCAGTAAACCCAGTCAGCTTTGAGTTGTCTTGCATGAATTACAGAGCTTTGCCTCAGTAGGATTTTATATTAACAGCTTAAGAACACACCAAGGTTTTTAAGTGACAAGCTAGCCTTTGATGTACCCTGCTCTGGTTACATGTTCTGGATGACAGGTCCAAAATGGTCTCAGGTATATTCCAAAGACAATAATGTTAAAATTATTCAAATTATCGCCATTACTTTGTTCTCAGAGAGCTCTCATGCCACTGGTGAACAGTATAGGGTGAAATTCAGCACCAAATGCAAATCTAAATGTACATGTCTACAACAGAGTCTAGGCTCCTGTTATACTTACTGGAGAACTAGTCAATACAGGCAATAGAGACTGGAAAGCAATTCACCTACCTAAATGTAGGTATCTACTGTAGACTGACTTGGACTACACTCAAGGCTCTGTTGACTGTAGAAAATCCCTCTCCAAACCGGGAACTTGCCCACCAGCTCCAATGTAGTCACTACACAAAGAAGATACCTAAAATTAGGTAATTGTAGTTGAATCCCATCCGCTGGAAACTGCCTGCTTGGTTGCCCAGTAATAACATCCTTACCTGGACCATATCCTGACAGGATACAGTGTGATGAGGTGTGCCATATCCTGGACCACTAGAACTGTTATGTCAGGAGATAATGAACTAATACAGAGATAAAAAGAGCTCAAAATAAGCTTTGAAGTAACAATTTCATTTCAAAGTAAAGTTGTCTGTGTACATATATATATATATGTTTTTTTAAAGCAACACTTTTCTAAATGGGCAGGAAAGTTTTTATACTTGTGGTTTTGTTCATACTGAGAATGAAAATATACTGTGAAACTTTGACATTTGCCATGAAATGGAAATGCTGAGTTTCAGACAGCTCAAGCAAGTTCGGTAAAGCCCTACAAAGTTGAAGTGTACAACATCTTTAGCACAACCAAAACCATAAACTGGCTCCACAAGGGGACATGTAAGTATGACTGCCAGTCTTTGTTGTGTCAGTCTGATCCCCTTCCACCAGATGTTTCTCGGATGATAATCCAGACACACGAACATAAAGCTTCTCACAAAATTACCCAAAACATAATAGAGTCCTTGCGTGTTTGAAAAGGTCTATTCAGAAACACAGCTTCTAACTTGGCACTTTTCCTTAAAATATTCATGATTGTCAGCAGCTATTAAAAACAAGAATAACAATGGCTATTTCCATAATAGCTGTATTTTGAAATCTCAGAGCACTTTGTGAACTTAACAGACTTATCTGGGATGTACGGACCCATATCATCTATTAGGGAATGCAGCTCCCTCTGGGGCAAGAACCGGACTGTTCTCAAAAATTCTATAAAGAAATACAGATAAGGCATGAATACAGATTTCTGAAAATTGAGCCCAATTTGGATTTTCAGGTAGGCTGAATATGAGTTTTGCTATCAGAAAGTGTGTAGAAACTATACTCAACCTTTGAAAGAGTGGAATGATTTCTTTTTTAATGGGTGGCAGTAAGTAGGATTTCTCTCTTTTGCACTAGAGAGATGGTTTCAAAGTACTGCAATATCAGGCAGGGGAACCGGTGCAAGGAGATAGCATGGGCTGCAGAATTGTCAGTGCAATAAACAATATTAATTGCTGTTTGTTTTCCCATTGATACAGCATTGCGCTGGCACCTGGGACTGTGTTCCAGTTTTCTGTTTAGGCAAGAGAGTCCTCCGTGTTTTCTTTTCTCCATCTCTAAAATGAGCTCTCTCCTTTGTAATATCTTTGGTGAAAAGCCTGTCTAATAGAAATACGGTTTGGTTTGTTTCTGAGGGAACCACAGCTACTCCAAGTAACTTCAGCTAGGGAGAAGTCTGTCAGTGTGAACTTTGCTGCTTCTGGAATACGTGCTAAATGCAGGCGCAGCAAGTGACCCCCAGGAAAAAAACCAAGTGCTGGTTTTGTCTGCCAGGGAAAGAATGAAGTGTCTTCCTATAGCATGTCACAGGTTGGTCTTTGGGGAAGCACGACAAGCTAGTGGCTTGGGACAGTTCAGAGAAATCACGTGTGCCAGATAACTTTCTTCCTAGTCCCTTTCCTTGGAAAGCTCCTTCAATTCAGCATTATGTGAACTGTATTTTTCAGAGCAATGCTTGCTTGTGGATCTCATCTGTGCTTAATTACCACATAGCCATTGCAAATATAATGCCTTTTGACTGATAAGTCACCCTAGTAATCATCCTACTCTAATGAGAAGTCCATACCGCTTGGCGAAAGCCTCAATCACTTCTAACATGCTGTGTAACTGTCACTTATGCAAGACAAAATGATGGAAAATAAGAGTATTTTGTATTTGCATTAATAGAATTTGCTTGAAGCCAGACTTGGTACTCTGCAATATGCAGGGGAAAATCAATTCTGGAGAGAATTTTTCTATTACATAAAATGCCCCTCATGTGTTTTTCCATTATTAAAAGTATAACCTAAACTCTTTTAGGATGGAATAATCTAAGCTGGAAGGAAAATATAAAAATAGGCTAGGAGGGACCTGACATGTTTAGCTGGGGAAAAGGTTGCAAACACGAAAAGCTCTGGCTTCTCCTTTTCCATAATCTTCCATCATTTTCAGTCTTGTCAGCATGAATAATATAGTTGATTTTTGCTATGATTATGAAGCAGCTGCAGAATACATAACAAAGTTGAAAAACAGCTGAAAAACCATTTATCTATTTTGTTTTCAATTGAGACACTCCTCCCAACTGCAGAAAAGTAACCAAACTGACTAGAATTCCATAAGCCACATCTGATCAGGATATAGTTCATGTTTTGGAGGGATTTTTTAAGAAATGTTTTGAAACAAAGCAAAACAAAAAGTTACTTATATGTTATAGTCAGGCAAAATATCTTTATATGTAGTCAAACAAAATATCCTTTTAGCAGCCCAGAACAGAAGTCCTAACTAAGATTTCTTGTGCTGCATGTACCCATTTAGTCTCTCTTCCTGAAGACTTTAGGCATTAGTGGACTAAGTTTGCAGATAGAAGCATCTCAGGAAATTACAGAGGTACATTTGGATGGGAGTCATCTAAGCTAGTCTAGATTCCCTTTACACACTAAAACAGGTACTTCCAGGTGAAAGACTCATCTTCTTTTAATATAGACATCCAAAGGTCAGACGGATCGCACGCTAGAGGTGCCTATTTCTCTTTTATCCATAAGCAGGGCCTTAGGTGTCTAGTTTAAAGGAAGTCTTACAGAAGGGTAGATAGGTGAGGTAATACATTATTCTAAGAACTGGCAAAAGAGGAGAAAAGAAGGTGGATTCAGTTCTGATAGGCCCAGTTTTATTTTATTTTGTAGCAACTGTGTTTCTAGATGACTTCACTGGTGCTAGGGGGTTTCACCTGATTTAGTAAAGAAATTAATTTTCTCTGGTCACTCTTTCTGTTTGTTTCTCTGTCTTGCTCTCTGTCCTGGGAAATCGTCCCTGGCCCATGCTAACTCCTAAACTGCACCTGGAAATTGCTTAGGAGAGTTTTAGTTTGCCTGGACTCAAGCCAGGCCAGTACTTTGTCAACAATACAGATGGATTGAGTTCTACTGCCTTGTGCAGGTGTCTGTCACTGTTTAATTTGTTGGTGTAGCCTGGCAGGGACAGAGAGGAGGATGGATAATTTCCAAATGGCAACTGGAATCTAGTCACTCAGTGTTGGAGGGTAAGAGAAATTCACAATAGGACATGAGCAGATCACACCAAAAGGCCTCCAACCAGCAAAAAAGCCCTGCCACATGCAACAACCATGTCAAGAACCAGCTAAACAATCAAATAATATCCAGTCAAAAGCAAGCAGAACATCCTCCATTTTGAGTGAGGCGCATTAGTCATTAAGTTCTTTTTATCATGTTTTCAAGTTGGTCTTCAATCCTTGTGCCTGTGAAGAAACTTTTCCATAAATAAATCATGTGTAGTTTATTTTATCTGGTGTGGATGTTTTATTTTAAATTAAGTCCATTAGGGATACATCAAAACTAAATAAAGGAACTTTTCGTTGTTATTCATGTTCAACCAATTGAATTGAGCCTGAAGCCGATGTTATCAATGGAGTCTAGAAGGGATTAGCTGACCAAATGTAGCAGGTAGACTGCATTGCCTAAATAAAAGTGTTGAGCCGTTTGAGATGCCCTGATTTATCTTGCCTGGTCCACAGATGCTTTTCCAGAAGGGCTCATTTTGACATTGTATCTGTCATACCTGCCAGTCCACACAGATGTCTCACGTGCCCTATGGCACTTCAGTGGTACTAGACACCCATGTTTAGGCAACTGAACCATGTCTGGAGTGGCTGATGAGCTTAATTACTCCCTAGGGTCCACCCTCTCTAAGGGGAGCTTAGACATCTGCTGCACCTGTAGGCACATGTGGTGCAGGTCTGTTAATCTGCAGCTCAATCTCATTTTAAGGACTTTAGTCAGTTCATAGATGGACTTCTAGCACCACTTTAAATCTTCTGTGATATGGGAGACGCTCACAGGGCTGGCCAATATGACACAATTAGGATACCTGCTCCTTCTAGACCAGCAGCAACAAGAACCAGTAGGGTACCCTAGGGCTTCTCAACCAGCCCAAGGCATCTACCTATGTGCAGGTAACTGGACTGAGCCTCATGTCTTCATCATAACCTGAACTCCACCAGCAAAGCTGGTTGCTTCCTGTCTGTAAAACACGTATTTTAGTCTTACACGCTCCACTGAAGAAAACTTCACACAGATGGTAAATCATTAAATTCCTTCCCTTAAGCAAATATACTTTGCTTCAGCTGTGGGTTACCCGGCAACAGAAAATTTGGCAGCAATACACTTATTTTTATGATTAACCTTGTCAATCCACAGGCACTTGCTTTCCCAAACAGCTGACCTTTTCCTACAATATTATTTTTGACAAGTGATGTCTCATTACTCTCTGTTAAACTGTCAGTATTTTAATGTTCAGTTTTCAAATTATTATCGAAGGCAAAGGCACCAATTTCCTATATTAAGATTTCTTCATGCTTTCCACAATAAAGTCTTCCTATACTGGAACTTTCAAGCTGAAATTTCCTTTGTCACATTTGTTTCACATTGATATTTTTTCAGAAAGGTTCAATAAAAAAAATCGGTCATTACCAAGACCAATGTTAAGAAATACTTTGTGTATGTAAAATAACAAAAAAATACAGTCGTACGCTATTGCTGAAAAGCTCTAGCATTTCTGTGCTTTGAAGCAGGAACTTGAAATCGAGCCACACATGTAACCCCGGGGACAGTGTTGTGTCTTTGGCTGTGTTATGTTCTCCCAAACATGACACAGCTCTGAACCCCTGGAAAAATCAGTTTATACATGCTCAGGAGAGACTTAAAAGTTTGACAGCTATATTGTCCTGTGTGCTGGCACTGAGCTTCTCCCAGCACAGCTCCTTTTCCCACCATCCCTTGGATCATTAGGCACATCCACCCTGGGATCACTGGGGCTGAGCAAGGCCTTCCCTGTAAAGATTTCTCCAAGAAGCTGCAGGTCACCAAAGTGCTGGTCAGTGATACAGAGAGCAGAAGGAATTGCTGGAGCCCCTACCATGCAAAGAAAGGGGTGAACTGAGTCAAATGAAGATTTCTGAAAAATTAGGATAAGAGTGGGAGTTAAAAGGTTTAGGAGAGAAAGAACAGGGAAAGAGAGCAGAAGGAGAGATTAGAATCTGGGGAATGAAGAAAGAAAACTGGCAGGTAGGAAAAAGGGACAGAAAACTGTAAAAGAATAGAAATAAGAACAGAGGGAAGAGCAGATTCTGCAATGTTTCTTGCAGAACATGGGCAAGAGATGAAGAGAAGTGCTCGGCTTATGCATTTTAGCATGTATTTAAGACACAGGACCCTCTCCCTTCTAGGGAAACAGCTGCGACCGGGACTGCATGACAGAAATATTTGGTATCATCTCTTGTTCCTCTCTCAAACTGCAACAAACCCCAGAATCCAGAATTTTTGGCTAATTGTTCAGATCAAAACAGAAAACAACATTTAGTTTTTAGTATGTTACTAGTTCTTTCTGCATACCTGCAAGAATGGCAACTTTGGTATCTAAGTGGGGCATTAGAAAACGCAATCCTTTGATTCAGAAGTTCTCAGATTGGTGTACTTGCTGGCAGAGATTCTCTGTCTTTCACATCAGAAAGGCACAAGAGAACTGCAGGGAGAGAGAAAGAGCAAATTCAGTAGAATGGACCATGGTCAATTTACCAGAGAAAGGGCTGTGTATTTCCAGGTTTTCCTGAGTTCTACCTTGGATATATTTGTCTCCTGATTTAGGGAAATGCTGTGTATGGCAATAAATCAAACTCTGTTTCCAATTACCAAGAGCTGCAAACACTTACATAACAGCACTGCACTGTTCGCTTAAATCAGTGTGAAGAACTTGAAACGCTTTGCAAACAATAGTGCTCTATGCAAACCTGCACAAAAATCAGGAGTGGAAATCAAACATCTGGGCTCCTATGCCCTAACCATAAGACTGAATTTCTTCCCCAGTCTTACAGTTTCAACATTCAAGGTGAACTTAATGACAAGGAAATCAGATTGGAGCAGAAAGTATTGAAAAGAAGAGTGCGCTGGGGACTTTGTGTGCTCTCTCAATCCCCAGCTGCATCTCTCCGTGGGTGTTAGGTGTTAGAAGGCTCTGTCCCTAAGTGTTGCTCAGCTCTTTGTCAATGACTCCTCACTGATGCATTTTCTTCTCTTCCCTCTGGAACAGCCTTTAGTGAAGCTGTTTGCAAAAAAAGAATAAAAAATAAAAAAAAATAGACGAGTCAGTGGGAGTGTGAAAAAGAGAAAAACAACAACCCAGCAGGTTTTACAATAAAAGAAACCATTTACTTACTAACTCTTGGTTTGTTATTGCAACATTCTGGCTCTTAAAATGCTGTCAGTCATTGTAGCACACAGTCCTAATGCCACTGATACTGTGCTGACCAACCCTTCCAGAGATATTTTCCCTCTTTGCATTAGCTGATAGATTAATGGTTTCATTTTCAACTCATTCAGACTGCTTCTATGCTTTTCCAGCTGGATTTGTACTCAGCTACCACTTTTCCTGCTCTAATTGCCAGACCATAACTGCTCTTACATTATTTCCCTAGGAACAATTCTCTGACTCTCCCTGGTCTAAAAGTGACATTATCTTTTATTCCTGGGGTGTCAGGCTTTTTGCTCAAGATATCTCCAGCTTGATTTTTTGGTTACATGCCAAACCCCCAAAACGTTTAGCTGAAATTACTAGGGGCAGTGGATGTCTATGGCCAGATGACAATCTCAAGGCGTCTACAGATGACCATATTTGTCTTGAGGTTTTAAACAGCACATTGTAATGCCTAGGAAAGGACTTGTATTGCCATCTGCCAGCATTTACAAATGACAGGTTCTGCCGGTATCTGGGTGAGTGATAATGACACACAGCCACTAATAGAAACGGAATCAGGAGCATGAAATACAAAGTGGTGTGTGCAAGTGCTGCAAGAACAGTATTTACACAGCAGCAGCACTTAGGGCTGTAATCAGACTATGCTCCACTAAGCAAGGTACTATGCAAAGAGATATAGAGGGCTACAAATACTCTGCCTCATTTTAGTCTTCTAGGCAAAGCTTGCATATTAGGAGTGTAATTTCTGTAGGTTCTTCCATAATCAAGAAAGACACACTCTAAAAGGTGATTCAGCCTAGCTGATCTCTGGAAGAGGACCTCACCTCTGCTCTCACTGGACAGCAATGGTTTTCAACCTTCTTCAGCTTGCAGAAGTCTGAAAGTTCCCTCTTGGAGGTACACAGCCCCTTCTGGTAAACTGAAGCATATTGATGTTATATCCTTATGAAATTACTGTCACAGGCCCTTCCAACACACAGCAGTAGATGCATGTGGATAAAAACACTGCTCTAGAAGCAGCCTAGGGTGACTGCGCTCTCAAGGTATGCATTTCAGGTCAATACCTTATGTTAGTTGAGTAAATCTGGGCCACCATTCTGGCCCCAGAGATGTAAAAAATCCACACTTCAAATAATTAGATTTTATTGGGGATACTTCAATTTCTCATAGTGTCCAATATTTTCCATATTGTTTTTCAAAAGTCATTATCTTCCATAAATACAAGATACATATTTGACTGTTAATCAGTGCAGACAAAGTTTTAGTACAAATCAATGCCTGGTTTTTATCTTGCAGACAGAAAGCTGTAGGTTGCTGGGCTGTTTTTTGTCAAAGTACATTTTTCAAAAATGTAATATCTCATATGCATTTTCCTGTTTCTGTCACTGCTGTCTAGGAAATCAAAAGAACAATCATTGTCCAAGACACACACATACCCAGATAATCATAATCAAAGCTCATAAATAAAGATCTCTGTCTATTAATAACTAGTGGCAACTTCTCCTCCAGTTAACAGTGGATCTGAAGATGCCCTCTTTCTCTCAGATTTGTCGCAGAGTTAGAAGGCAGAGATGCAGGAAACACAGAGATTCCTTACAAGATACTTTCTGCAACTCTATTTTTTCATGCTGGAGTGTGGGCACAAGCATTGTTGCAGGCAGATTTCTATCTCTCCACTGCAAGCTGAATTTGCAGAACATAGTTTTGTGCAATGGGCTTGTGAAGGCAGCTCCACTGTTCCCCAGACTCACTTTCCATAGGCCAGATTTATTCTTCAGCCATCGCATGATCATGTTATTTGCTGGATGATGTCATCAAGGAGAACTAGGCTGAGAGTTATAGTTTGTTCCTTTAAGAAACAGAGTGGAAATAGTCATTTTCATGGAAAAAGGCTTGTCATTTATAGCTTTGTAAAGTTTGCACAGAGTTTTGCAGGGGTTTTTTTGTGGGGGACATTTTTCAAATAAGATTGTTTAAAAGTTTATGCTTTAAAAAAGAAAGAATGGAAACAGATATTAATCTTTCTTTTCCTCATATTCTGTACTTCCTCACATGCAGACCCAGGTTACAAGAAACACCAGCTGTTGTGACATCCTTTTCAGCTGTTAATCCCTGTGCTTTCAAGATGCAAATTTGGAACTAGCTCAGGAAAAAAAAAGATTCAGCAAATGGCTGAGACCCAAATCACTACAAGAAATCAGTGTATACATCACTGAGAATTCAGATATGACTCACAGCCAAAAAATAAATCCTATTCACAGTGGATTTCTTGCAGTTTAGCTCTAAAACAGCTGGGTTTTGTGCATTTTGAAAGTCACCTATGGAATGGGAACAACAAATGTGTGGGATATTACCTTTCCATTAGCTCTGATGATTACAACTGTAGCCTGATGTACTTTTCCCCCTTAATTTTTACTTGAAATTCAGATATTACCTGCCACCCCTTCCCACAAGAGGTGTTCTGGACCAGCTGAAGGGGGACAGGATTTTTTGTGATCTCTCATGTTTTCAGGTTCTTCCATGGCAGAGCCTTTCTCAGCACCGGTGGAGCAAACCTGTGGCCGCAGAGCCCTCTTGTGGAGCAGATCCAGTCGGTTCTGGAGGGAGGAAACTTTTTTGTTCGGGGTTTTTTGGGGTTTTTTGCTTAGGAGGAACAAGAAATATGTCCTATGGATTGCTGTGGCAGGACAAAGTCTAGGCAAGACATACTGCTCACTCCAGCATCTGCTTCACGCAGCTTGGAGTATCAACAAGTCTTGTAACTCTGTAGGAGATTCCCAAATTCCCTGAGAGCTGAAACACAGAAGCCAAGATTCCTCTCATTTTTGCCTAATTTAATACTCACAGTTAGGAGGGGTTTGACAATGCTCCTGCCTAAAGGGTTGCCACTTCTATCTGAAAATATAACTATGCCACGTGAATTTCACAAACTGAACCAATGTTTCTATCTATAATGGCAGGAGAAAGATGGGTATTTCAGTTACCCATTCTAACGGTCCTGTAGTTTCATATTATCTTCTATTAAAAGGGGGCTGCAGTCCTGCCTTTAGGAAAAGCTACCTTATTTAAAAAAAAAAAAGGCTTCTAGAACCTCATGAGGTTCGACAAGGCCAAGTGCAAGGACCTGCACATGAGTCGAGGCAACCCCTGGCTGGTATCAGCACAGGCTGGGAGATGAAGGGATTGAGAGCAGCCCTTTGGAGAAGGACTTGGGGGTAATGGTCGATGAAAAGCTGGACATGACCTGGCAATGTGCACTCACAGCCCAGAAGACCAGCCGTATCCTGGGCTGCATCAAAAGCAGTGTGACCAGCAGGTCGAGGGAGGGCATTCTCCCCCTCTACTCCGCTCTCGTGAGACCCCACCTGGAGTTCTGTGTCCAGGTCTGGGGCCTCCAGCATAAGAAAGACATGGACTGTCTGAGTTTATCTGTGTGGCTGACCATGTATGTACATGTATATTTAGATATGTATAGATATATATTTGTGTACTGGGTGTATGAATGCGTGAGTGCCTTTTGGGAGTACACGCTCAGCCTTGCTACCGGCTGGATCAAGGAGCACGGAGCTGCAGCAGCCTCCCATCTAGTGGACTGTTGGATTCAGCAAACCCTAGCACTTTTCTCTCGGGCCTTGCATGAGGGATTCACTGCATCCTCACCTTGTTATAAGGGACTGCAAGGTTTTGGCAGCATCTGAGAGCTCATCAGACCAGCTGAGAACAATCTCTTCAGGGCAAATATGACCAATGATACTCTCATTACTGGTTTACTTTTTATTTCTGTTTACCTTCCTTTGCTGTCTTTTCTCTCAACAGCCACAAAGCACGGATAGTCGAGCGGTAAACAAAAAGCAACAAGATCTCCTATCACTCTTACGACGGCCATCAGCACCTGCACTGGCACTGGCTGGGATGGAGTTAACTTTCCTCATAGCAGCTCGCATGGTGCTGCGTTTTAGATTTGTAACTAAACAGTGTTAATAACACACAAGGTAGTCATACAGTATAGAATGACCCTGTAGGTCATTTGGATCAAACTCCTGTGGGGAGTTTGGGTCAGCTGTCCCAGCTGTGTCCCCTCCCAACCTCCTGCCCACCCCCGGCCTGCTCCATGGTGGGGCAAAGAGAGAAACAGTGAAGGCCTTGATGTTGTGCAAACACTGTTCAGGCAAAATACTGGTGCATTACCAAGGCTGTTTTGGTCACAAATACAACACACAGCACCACACTGGCTGCTATGAAGAAAATTAACTCTATCGCAGCCAGACCCAGTACAATAATTTACTTCACTTTCTGTGAAACCGTTTGGGCCGAATGACACAATGACTTTTGTTTTTTCATCAGATTATAAGCTGAGTTGGCAAGGACATGGCACAGACGAGCAAGTAAGAGTGGGGCAAAGCAGTCTTTAAGCCCTGAGAAACCATTCACTGACCAAGAAACCCCTCCTTCTGTACGTCCTTCAGGAAAGCAGTACACTAATTTCTGAGCTCTGACCCTCCACGACACACTCTGAATTTCACTCCTGTTGCATTAAAGCGTAATGAAGTTTGGCAGAAGATAAACCCCCTTGCATTCCAGCTTGTCCTCAGATGTCAGAGGGGCTGGGGGCGGCTAGGCTTAGATTCTGAGTGATGTCCAATTCAACACTGTAAGTCTGGTTGCATTCAATATATTGAACTATTGCAATTATGCATGCACTAATAGTGCACTGTACTTTCAATTTAGCCACGTTCAATGAACTATAATGGCCAAACTTAGGGAGTTAGGTTGTCTTCAGTGAACTATCACGGCTAGATTTTAATGAGTAGCACAATTTATTAAAGCAACAGGAGTACAGATTCTTTTGGACTGCCAGTGATAAATACACTGTCTGCAAAGCATGTGCAAATAATAATACAGTTGACTACAAGCACATTAAATTATGGAAGAAAAGAGCTCTAAAGAATTCTAAGTTTCCCAGGAAGGCACTCAGTACAGCCGAGTGTTCGAATCTCACCCAGCAGGTGTCCCGATGGGGAGGAAGAGAGGTTCAGCCCATTGACTGATCCCAGAAGTCAGTGATGTCCTCCCGACATGTTCACAATGGGATCTTCCCTAACAGTTCCCTTCTCTTCAGGCCTTTTATATTATTTTCCTATTAGGTGGAGCTTGAGTCACTCTAGTCATACATACCTTTACTACAATTGGTATAAAATCTTCTTGCTTTAAAGGTACATGCTAAAAAAAGTTCAGAGCGCATGCTCAGTGAGAGGTGGGCACACCTTGGAGGCGGGTAACTTTTGGGATGGAGGTGTGTTTTGGTATTATAATGAGGTTATAATGAACAAAGTTGACCCAGAGGACATGATGTTGTGTGTCAGTAGCCCAGAACGGGGCACTTCTCAGGATATAAATCAGAAGTAGGGCAGTAAGTCCACAGAACCCCCATTATTTCACCTCCTTGCTTCAGTGGATTCAATGCAGGGACCTACCATTCTTGTTCCTATCTTGTTCCCTGTCCCTGCAGTGATATCACAGAGCCTGGCCGTGGTGTCTCCACTCCGCTCCACCCTCCGCGTTCCTTCTCTTAGAGTCAGCATACCAAGCTCCCTTGGTGCTGCTAACATCTAAGCTTGCAGGTTATGTGGCTTAGGGAATTATTATGGAACAGATTCCTTGCATATCCCCTGCATTCCACACTGGAGGTTTGCCTCCCCTTAAGAGGGGGAGGGAACGTATCGATAAGTCACTTCCAGCAACCATTCCTCAACTCCTGAAGCCACCTCTGAGGGATTGTCCACACAATCTATGGAAACAGCCCTCCGGGTAAGCTGGAGACCTCGCAGCTCCCCATCCTCACCCAGCAAACACGTCTTCAGGCCTGCTCTGGAACCGCCTCTCCCCTCCCCTGCAGGCTCTCAGACCTCCACCTCCCCTCCTGAGAAGCAGAGCCGAAGGAAACGCGGGTTTCCGTGGCCAGACCACCACAGGCATCCCGCCTATTTCTGCCTGACCAAAGAAGCGCTCGGGGGCACCCAGAGGCCCGAGCCCTCCACCGCCCGGTGGGTGGGCTACCTTATCTTCTGGTTTTGCTTAAAACGGGAATCCATTTTGCAGAGCTTTCGAAAACCCCTCCCTGCCCACGGCTGGGGTATTCCGGTCCAGGTAACGGGTGATTAAACCCATTTTTAAACCACTTAAAACCGCTGACACCCAAACGACGCAGCGCTACCGAGCTGCTCCCTCAGGAAGACGGACGCCCTTCCCAGGCCACGCCCCCTGCCGATCCCTCCAATCAGGAGGCGGCAGCCGTGCCCACCCTCCCCCTCCGAACCTGCGCGGCGGGCAGCGCTCTCCCCGCCCTTTGCGCATGCGCGCCAGCCCGGCGCATGCGCGACGCCGCTGCGGCCGAGGGTGTTTGATTCCCGAGCGCAGCCAGCCGGGCCCGGGCCGGGAGATGTCGGTGGGGCAGGGGACGTCGGAGCCGGCGGACGGTAACGGTAGGTGCCCGTTTCGCTGGTAGGGATCCCGCGGGGCTCCGACGGACCGATCGACCGGGCGGGGGCTGAGGGGAGCGGGACCGGGGGGGTGAGGGTGGTGTGGTGGTGGCGGCGGCGGCCCGGCCCTGCGCATGCGCAGTGGGGGAGGCGCGGGCACGGCTGGGGGTCGGTGGGCTGCGGTGGATTCGGGTGTTTTGGGAAAGCGTGTGAACGCTCTCGTTTTCCGTCCGTAGAGTCGGATGTCTTTGAAATTGTCCTCCCCATCACCGTGCTTGTGCTGAGCGATGATGATTTTCTCCACGGCGATGCCGAGGAGCACGCGGTGTCGTTTCCAGAGTTGAAGAAGGAGGATGAGCAAGAGGTTAACTTGAACAGTGGCGTTTTCCTGAAAAGTAATGTGACGCCTTCAAATGACAGTAACAGTTTAAGCGTTTGGGAAGAAAAAACAGCTTCAAATAAGGATAGTCATACGGAATATTCTGAAGAAAAATGGGTTGCTGAGAGTGTGTGTAACGGATCAAAGTCACCTTTAAGTGATTGGTGTGATGCAGGCAAGGATAAATATAGTCAAAATTATGTGTTGCCTACATCGTCTTGCAGAACAGAGCTTACAGAGATAACTGAAACCAGTGTCGGAAAAGAAGGTGGTGGTGATGACGGCTTTCAGAAGATTCCTCCTCTCCTTTCTTCTGCTGGCAACGAGGGTAGAGATGAGACCATCAAGACAAGCAGACGGTTGACCGTGGCAGCGATATCCAGACATGAAGAGGAACTTGTTAGTGTTGCAAGTGTTCTTTCTGATGGTTGTCAAGAGGAACAACCAGAGATCCACAAGGAGATGGAGACAATTGTTGAAATGGAAGGTAACTTCTTAATAAGACTAGTGCAAGAGTTTAAGAAATCTGGTACATTTCAAGTTTTTGAGATGGGTAGGAAAGTGTATAGGAAGAATGCTAAAGCTGTTTATTTTACAGTAAGCATTTCAACATAGATTAATGTCGTATGCAGCAGAGGGAGAATATTGGCTGGAGTGTGCTTATTTCTTTCACCGACTCCTGTGAAACTGCAATAAATTGGTGCTGTTTCATTCTGCTGCAGTTTGCAAAAGGGTGGCCTTTCATTAGGGAAAACGATCTGAAAAAAAAAAAGCAGAAGGAGTATCATACTTGTGAGAATGGAGCCCTAGCAAAGCTAGGTGACAGTACTTTCAGAGGAATTCTGGCATAAAGCTGTTTCATTAAAAACCGTAAGGGATGCAGTGTTGTCCTGTGAAATTCAGAGCTTTGAGTGAAAAGAGGAATTGGACAGGAGGAGGCTTCTAACTAGGATTTCTTCTCTTAAAACATTATTTAAATGTTGGGGTGGGAAGCATGGAGAGAGATATTAGGAAAGAAGTGGAGATAGGAAGATATTAAGGAAGTAAAAGGAGTGAAGAGCAAGCAGGTCATCAGACAATTTGGGATTATTACTGCCAATTAATCATGAACATTGGTGATTGTATGAAATGTCACATGTGTGATTTCTTATCCCCCTGTAGATCCTGATTCTTCAGAGAATGGAGACAATGAAGCTAATAACAGAAAGAGAAGCAAATTTGAAGATGTAATTCTGACTTCTCTTTTGGAACATGGCTTGAAAGAAGAACGAAAACTTACTTATACGTGTTCTGCTCCATTTCTTAATAGATGTTCTTTGACTTCAGAAGAACTGCTAAAAGATGTAGGGAAACCAGAGATGAATGCTTCTACTTCTGCTGAATCAAATACTACTGGAGAGCATATTTATAAGACATTAACACCATTTCCTAAAAAAAGGTATCGGCAACAAAATGTTGTTTCTCCTCATGAAGACCCAAAGGAATTCCAAAGCCAGCAGACAGGTTTAGCGTGGCTAAGTAATAGTGTGACCATCAAACCTTTTTCTAAAGCATCTTGTTCTATAAATAAGCATGAAAGATTGAAGTGCAGGTTTTGTAGTTCTGTATATAAATGCAGTGCACATCTAAAGAAGCATGTTTATTCAGCTCATAAAGATAAGAAAATACATAAATGCTGTTTTTGTAAAAGAACCTTTTTCTTTTCTGCCAACCTTAAGAATCACCTTAAATTTCATAAGAAAATGACTAGATTGCAAAAGGCAAGAAGAAATAGAATAAATGCAAGAAAAGTTAGGCAGAGATCTAAAGAAAGAAAATCTGACGCCAAGAAAAAAGAAAGTAAATACGAGAAATTTTTCATCAAAATTGAAAGGGACTTTACACCTCTGGGTGTTCCAGTTACTTTTTCCTGCAAACTTTGTTTGTTTGCTTCATCAAATCCTAGAGTTTTTATTCATCACATGAAGGGACATAAAGAGAGACCACCTTACCAGTGTCCTCAATGTGATTACTCCTGCATTAGCTTATCCTACCTGTTAAATCACATGTACTGGCATGCTGGGTATAAGCTGTACCAGTGCAGGTTTTGCACCTTTTTGTCGTTATATTTTGCAAGCATGGTAAGGCATAGCTACATACACACAGGGGCTAAACCATATTCCTGTGAGTTTTGCCAGTCAGCATTCACAAGCACCACTGGGTTAAAGAGACACAGAAGATTACATGCAGGCAAAGAAACATGCCAAGGGCAGCAACTTGATGCCATAAGTGAAAGAAAGAGAACTCAGAGACCTTTAAAGAGTTATACATGTGATGAGTGTAACGTAGTGTTTTACACTAGAGGACATCTAAGCTTTCATAAGAAATTCCATGAACAGCTTAAGGCTACTGCTAATGGTTATACGAGTCAGAGCAATGAACATCTTAAAAGCAAAATATGCAAAGTTGCCAGTGATTCCCAGGATCATGTTTCTCTGTCTCTTTCTGGTAAAGAAAATGATTGTCTTAGTGGGGGGATGCTGGCTTCAGAAGTAGACTTTGAGCAGGCAGGTGATGTGCAGGGCAATGAGAAAATGTGCTCTGGGAAGAAATTCCCTGAAAACAGCCATGGAAGTGACAGTTTACGTATTACTGGGAATAGATCAGAAGTTCCTCTGAATTCATACAAAATGGACACTGTCATTTGCAAAGAGGAACCTCTCTTCAACTCCAAGGCCTCTGATTCACAAGATCAAGATGATGATGCATATAATGAATTTGTGGAAAACTTAAAGGATACGTGGCCTTCCAGTTTGTCTGCATTCAAAACGTACAAGTGCCAACACTGCAGTTATGCTACTGCTGTTCATAGCGACTTTAAGCTGCACCTAAAAATGCATAGAGATGAAAGGCTATATGTATGTAAAGAATGTAATAAGACATTTAAAACATCAAACCATTTGCAGAAACACAGCCTTATTCATATAAAGAATGGATACGAGTTTGGCCATTGCCTCTATGCAGATAGCCATTTAGAGAATCTTGAATTGCATCATGAAATCCATGTAGGCCTGTGTCCAGAAGGAGATTTTGGTTCCTCAGAAGGTTCAACCAGTGTCCATTCCTTGCTTGGTTCAGAAGTCTGTGGAGTACAGCCAGATGTCCAGTGGGGCAAAGAAAATGATTTGCTAGCACAAAGTCAGCCACGGTTCTATCAGTGTGCAGAGTGTGAGTACACTACTTACGTTTTAAGCAACCTTGAACTACATGTAAGAACTCACACAGGTGAGAAACCTTACAGCTGCAGTGTTTGTCAGAAGAAGTTTCGTACTTCCAGTCACCTGAAAAGACACAGGGTCACCCATTTTAATATGGAGCATCTCAAGTGCAGGAACTGCGACTATTCAACAAACAAATGGCTGTCCTTGAAACAGCATCTGGCTTCACACTGTTGTGAGGAAAGCTCATCTACTGGCTGTCTCTACGATCAAAAGCAGCTACCTGTCAAAACGTACACGTGTGACGAGTGTGGCTATTCCACAGCCCACAATGGTAACTTGAAGCCACACTTGAGAATTCATACAGGGGAGAAGCCATTCAAGTGCAATCAGTGCGCTGTTGCTTTCCGCACATCTAGCCACCTGAAACGCCACTTACTGACTCATTTAAAGTTGCACTGCAGAAGGTGTAAATTTTCTACGGTAGATAAACGTGCTTTCCAAAAGCATGTAAAAACACACAAAAAAAAGTACAAGTGTGTAAACTGTAATGTGATGCTGCCTACCAAAAAACTTTTGGAAAAGCATAAGCGGCATCATGGGCTTGGAATGTAAGTTTGGGAATTGCAAGTTGGCACTCAGTTCTGGGGAGGTTTGCATGTTCTGAATTTGTTTATTGCTTTACATTCCCCTGCTGTCCCTAGAACGATGGCTGGTGATGGACGCATCCAGTGTTTTGGTCTGGAGAGTGAAACTCAGGGTACTGGTTTACTTCAGATTCTTCTCAGAGCTTCATTTACGATTTGGCCGATGTTACCAGCTTAAACAGTTACTCTCTGCCACTTATTTTCTTGTAAAAATCAGTTAAAAAACCCCTTGACTGACTGAAAGAATGTTTAAAGGAAGGGAAGGAAGTGCACATTATAATTTATAGTAATAACTTCTCATTTAAAAATTTTCAGTGTGTTGGGAAGCTTAATGTTACCTCCCATCTGCTGATGGTTGCATTCCCTACTCCCAGGTTCTCCTGCAATACTTGAAACAGAAAAAAAAAATAGTATCTCACAAAATTACAGAAACAAAAGTTTTTTGTCATCACTGGATAATTGGGATATGAAAATGTTTTCTGTATGTGTGTATATATAAAAGGTTTGTTAGGCAGTTATTTTGTCTCTACTTTTGATAATTCTTTGAGTAGTCTGACAGAAATGGTAATATTGTCCTTAATCAGGTATTTTATGATACTGAGAATCCTTAAATTGATCTTCAATTTTATGTAAATGTCTAATGTTAATCTAGTATGAAATGCCTCATCTTTTCTCAGGCTGGTAGTTTCTGTGTTCTTTGTTTCTTAAAATAGACAACATCATACTTTTCAGAGAACTTCAATTTAACCACTTGCTGATATACTGCAAATACTACTTAGTTAGGCTGAAAACCTTGTCAGTATCTTGAACTGTAAAATTTATTTTTTTAGGGGTTTACTGTGCATCTAAAATAGCATGTATAAGGACCACTCGTGCCAACCAGCAGTTGTTAGCCTGGTATGGTGAGGGCGGATGGGTGCTTCTTCCACTTTATATTAAAATCTAGATAAATCTTTGCTTGTTTTACAGAGGTATGTGGTGCTAGAAACTCTTGTGTGGACATCACTGACTATAATACGCTCAGTGGTATTGATAACAGCGGTGTTACCCTCTTGTGTGAGGAAAAACAACGGCAAAGGGCTGGTGCTAACTGTCCCCTAATGTTACGGTTCAGTCCATGAAACAGCTGAGTAAACCTATAGCTTAATTTAGAGAATATAAACATGCAACTACCACTGCTTTTTTACTGCTCTCAAATGTATGCTTTTCTTTATAAATACAGATAATATCTTGCAGAGGCTTTCTGGTAACGTAGGAGCCAGGTTGGAAACGGTTTCCCAGAGAGGTGGTGGAGTCTCCCTCCTTGGAGATGTTCAGAAGCCGTCTGGACGTGGTCCTGGGCAGCCGGCTCTGGGTGGTTCTGCTTGAGCAGGGCTTTGGACCAGGTGACCTCCAGATGTCCCACAGCCATTCTGTGATTTGGAACGCAATTTTCCAAGAGTGGATTGAACTCAAGAGTGGATGCATGTATTTAAGGCCAGATCAGCAAAGGTATTTAAGTGATCTAGTTCTTTCTAGCTGTAGTAAAATCAGACAAGTAAGTGTCTGTGACTGAACCCTGGTAGTTACAGATGTCTTTCCTACAAGCTGGGAAGTCGCTACTTGGGAATGAGTGATTCAGATCTTGGAATGATTGAGCTAACTGCCTGATAGAGTTGTGAGAAAGAACAACATTATCCTGATATGAATAAAGAAAAGCACTTCTGGGAAATAACAACAGTGTTACACAAGCATGGAGGAATTTTTATCTGCATTACTGTACAATTCTGGTCATTTGAAGAAAAATTCAAAAGAACAGGTACAAAGAGGAAACAAAAATGGTGAAGAGGATTGTAAGCCTATATATCAGAGACTAGGAAAGCTAAATCTGATGGAGAATGATTGTTTACAAGTATGGTGTACAATGAGGAAAAAGGGAGCTCCATTTAAGGGGGATAAATTAATTGAAGGACATTTTTAAAAGAGTTTGTAAACAGCATAAGTTTCTTTTAGTTGTAAGAAAGAACAACAGAAGACATTTTTAAGCTGGAGCTTGATGAGTTTGTAAAAATAATTATTCCAGGTGATTGCCTCTAATAAAAATAGTATTTGATAACTCATGAGGTTCCTCTCTGTTTCTTATGCAATGCATTGCACTTTTGGGGACTGGAAGTGATTCTCAGTCTGCCAAGTCAGAGGCATTTAAATGTAAAGGCATACTTGTTTTAAAATAAGGGCACAGGCTGTTCTTGATTTTTTTTTTTTTTTGCTAGTGAAAGGTGTAATATTTTTTATACTTGCAGAGTTGTAACAAAAATCAAAGCCTTTCCCAAATCATACCGTGAAGCTTTCTGTTTCAACCAAAAAAACTTCCTTAATTTACTTTATGAATTTGGACCAAACAGTAAAATGTAGTAGGAAATCACACTAATGACAAACAACTTGAGCAAATAGGTGTCATTTTATCTGCCGTGCATCTACTCAATAAGTGAATAAAAGTTAAACGCGGGATGAAGTAAATGGATATAGGTGAATCGGACCATGCTGCAATATGGTTAACCACCAACCAGATTTATCTAAAACAGAAGAAAGGAAATACTATTTTTTTTTTTTTTTTTTTTTTTTTACTTTACTGTATGTTACTATATGCTACTACCTCAGTTTCCATTTGGACTAGAGTAAATGCACGTTTTTTCTCATACTAACAAAGCATGCTGTAAATGTAACGTTGGTGAAATCTGATTCTCTTTTGCCGTCCCCTTCCTTCCCCATTTGTGTCCCTTGGGGAATTTGACAGAATTTAATGAATCCTCGAGTTCATCCTTTTAAGAGGGTCCCTCTGCCGTGCGCACCTCCGGCCCACAGGGGGCGCTAGAGCAAAGCGCCTCCCCCAAACCTCCTGGTCCGACGAGACGCATCGCCCGCGCCTGCGCAGAGCAGCCAGCCGCCGCCCCGCCCCTGTGCGCCTGCGCCAGCCGTGCCGCCCCTCCCCTGCGCGGTCGTCCCCGTATCCCCCGTGCGCCTGCGCAGAGCGCGCGCCTCTCCCGCCCAGGGCGCCTGCGCGGGCTGTGGGCGGGCCCCGCTGAGGCGAGCGGCGTTCCCTTCTTCCCACCGCTTTTTCTCTGCGGGACTTCCAGCCCTTTCGCCGCCAAGATGCCGCGGATTATGATTAAAGGCGGTGTGTGGCGGAACACCGAGGTACGACTCTGCTCGCTTTAATCCCCCGAGCCCCAAGCGCTCGGCCCGCAGCGGCGGGCGGTGGCGGGAGGGGGGAGGTGGGGGGTGCCCTGCGCTAGTGCGCAGGCGCTGGTGGAGGGGTCGTAGTGCGCATGCGCGGGGCCCTCATGGAGTGGGGTGTCTTGTAACTGGGGAGACGGGGATCTTCCTGGGCCCTCGGTAGCGGGACATGTGGAGGGTTAGGCGTCTGCGGGCCGCTGTGGCTCTGGTGGGCTTGGTTCCTCAGTTGGCCTGGAGCTTCCTCCTCGCCCCCTGCCCTAGTGGGCAGAGGTCACAGATCGGTGGTGTTTCTCCTGAAGGCTGCGTGCTGGGGAGGGCAGGAGGCTCAGCCCCTGCGCGTGTCGTGTCCCTTCCCCCTGGAGAAACTGTCGTCACAGCAGCTGGAGGGGTTGTGTGGGCCGTGCTGTTCTCGGAGATGTCCCTTTCGCAGGCTGGAGTGTGTCTTACACTGCATAGGCGGGCTTCTTGTTCTCTAGGGGTATGAGGGAGCTGGAATCTCTTGCACTTGAAGACTCTTCCAAATGCGGAAATGGTGAAGATGGGTATGGGCTCTTCATCTGCAGCTTGAAGTGTTTCCTACACAGAAATTTATGTGCTGTTCAAAAAAAGAGCAGAGAACCCCACCCCACTCTCCCATTTTTGCCATCGCATGCTTTCAGAACTGCAAGCGATGGTGAAAAGAAAAATAATAACACAAGAAATCAAGGATGTCAGTTTTATTAGATACATGTTTAAAGCAAAAGGATGTACCCAACACTGTGTAAAATCCAGAACTCTGCCACTGTATACTGTGAACGCTAGGCATGTACGTAGTTCTAGAAAGCAGTGAGAAAAGAACAATAGAAGGTAAATGTACTGTGTGCTATATGTGCTTTTAACCACTTGTGACATATCAGCTATGTGCCAGGAGGCAGCTAAATTGGCAGCTAAATTGGGGCCAGCAGAGGATAGGAAGAACCACTGTCTGCGTACCCCATTCCTATGGTCTTCCATAATTGACTAATTTTGGTGGCTATTAAGAGAAACAGCAGTGCGTTAAATAGATCATTGTTTCACCATTTCTTGTGTACCAGAGATGAATTATCTCTCTTCGGTGCTGTTCTTTTGATTAACATTTTGATTATATGTACAACATTAAAAATACAGAAAGTGGAACCACTTCATATCAGGTCATTCGTAAAATGACCGATTACTTGCAAAAAAGTCTGCTAATGTTATCAGTATTACTACTGTATGCCATATAACACCAAGTAAATTTAAAAAACCGAGAGGACTTATTATTTATTTTTTAATAGAAATTACATTAATTGTTTCCTGCAGCAGCTCAAGCCAGAATTCATCATCAGCTTACATTTAAAGCTGCTGTGTGCTCTGAGAGATGTCCATGCTAGACAGAGTATCTGTTCTTGATGAGTAGCATCTGCATGGTACAGCTGAACAGATTCTGAACACAACTACAAGTACTTATTGGATACAGAAGAGGAACATCTGTGGTTGACAAGGCTGCAAGAATAGCTTTGATGCATTTAAAATACCACTTTCTGGCCTGTGAGGAAACCAGAAATAATGAACCCATTTATCTGGGGGGAGGGAAGAGAGGAATTGGTGGATGGATTGACAGACAGTTGATAGGACTTCTAGCTTTTGGTGAAATCTCAGTGCACACTTTGATGTATATGAACAACCTGCCTCCCAAGCTGAATCCATTATGTTTTGGTGGGGTTTTTTTCCCCCCAGAAGTTTATAAGCTTTGGGATCAGCACTTTTGGATGTTACCTTCTGAACATTAAAGTGATTTATTTTAAGATTTACTTGTAAAAGGGAAACTTACTTATTTAATAAAGATTTTTAATTTAATCTTTATTGATTTCATTGGCCTTTGAAATACAAATCCTCATTCATCTTGAGAATAAAATGTGGAAAAGAAGTAGCAGTGCTGTGCTGTTTCCACTGGGTCAGCCCATTAGATGAAATCCACCATGTTGTCCTCTGCTTAAGCTCAAACTTTCTGTTTTGCAAGTTCTTGTGATCCATAACAGTATTTTATTTTTTTTTTAAGGATGAAATTCTGAAAGCAGCTGTGATGAAATATGGCAAAAACCAGTGGTCTCGTATTGCTTCTTTATTGCATAGAAAATCAGCAAAACAGTGCAAAGCCAGATGGTAAGTGAGAAGTGCCATGTCTGAGAAAATGAGATTCATAATTAGTGGCAATTTAGAAATTACCACAGATTAATTTATGTCTATAGAGGAACAATAGTTTTAAGATTCTTTCATTCCTGCTATTGTGGATATTGCAGATTCTTATTGCTTGAAAGTAATTGAACAAAAGTAGCCAAATGTTCTCTTTGCCAGTGACTGCAGTGTTGGCAAATGGAGGATCACTTAAAATTGTGTACATTATTTTTTTCCCCATATTTACACATTTTTAATCAGTGAGTATTAACAATGAAGTAATATTGTAAGATATTGTTGTGGTTTAACCCTAGCCGGCAACTAAGCACCACACAGCTGCTCACTCACTCCCCCTCAGTGGAATGGGGCAGAGAATTGGAAGGGTAAAAGTGAGAAAAATCATGGGTTGAGATAAAGACAGTTTAATAACTAAAGCAAAAGCTGTGCATGCAAGCAGAGCAAAACAAGGAATTCATTCGCTACTTCCCATCGGCAGGCAGGTGTTCAGCCATCTCCAGGAAAGCAGGGCTCCATTACGCGGTGACTTGGGAAGACAAACGCCATCACTCCAAACATCCTCCTTTCCTTCTTCTTCCCCCAGCTTTATATGCTGATCATGATGTCATATGGTCTGGAATATCCCTTTGGTCAGTTGGGGTCAGCTGTCCCAGCTGTGTCCCCTCCCAACTTCTTGTGCCCCCCCAGCCTACTCATGGTGGCGTGGTGTGAGAAGCAGAAGAGGCCTTGACTCTGTGTAAGCACTGCTCAGCAGTAATGAAAACATCCCTGTGTTATCAACACTGTTTTCAGCACACATCCAAAATGTAGCCCCATACTAGCTACTGTGAGGAAAATTAACTCTATCCCAGCCCAAACCAGCACAGGTATTAATCTCTCTTACAGATAATTTTCTGATTTTTCATAATAAGAGTTTGGCTTGAGGATAAGTGTTTAGAAATTGCACTGTGGAATTTCACTTTATATAAAAAAATAGAATTTTAAAACTTATGCAAATACATGCAGTATGAATCTGAGAATCAGATTTGATTTCTTGAGTACTGAACTGCACATATTTGTTAGAATAATTCTGTATAAAGGTAACAGCACTGGCACAGTTAAAGATTAGTAAGATAACTGCTGAAGGATCCAGTCAAAACAAATCTACCATTTCTGGTACGTTAGGTTGTTGCAATTTTTACTTTTCCTTTTCTGGATTAATTTTGTGACTCCTTACTTTGCCAGAATAGAGATGTGGAAAGGAAGGAGAGGCAATAACTGTATGAAGAGTGGTGGATAAATAACACATTTTAAAGGTCCAATACATATGTCATAAAAATACTCTGGAGTAACATCCTTTTGTACAGAAAAAAACCTGTATTAAATTTGCATGACAAGATTTTGAAATCTCATTGTGATGATTTGGGTAAACACTGTTCTGAATTAATTCAAGACAAATGTGGATAGCTTGGCTCTATTGTCCTTATTTTTTTCACTTTTTAACAGGTATGAGTGGCTAGACCCGAGCATCAAAAAGACAGAGTGGTCACGGGAAGAGGAGGAGAAACTGTTGCACCTGGCCAAGCTCATGCCAACCCAGTGGAGGACCATTGCCCCCATTATCGGAAGAACTGCTGCACAGTGTTTGGAACACTATGAATTTCTGCTGTGAGTTACTGTTTTACTAGAGGTGCATACCAGGAACATCTGCAGAGTTTGTTGTATAGATGTGTAATTTCATTCTCCTGTGGTTCTGAAGTACGGTGGTTTCAAGTTGACTAAGTCCTTTTGTAAGCAAGTCCTTAAGGACTGTTTCTTTTCAGTCAATGTGTCTAGCTTGAAAGAAGCAGCTCCTGAAACTTGGGAGAGCAGGCTTGAGTAGCAATAGGTGTATATTTTCTTGCTTCTCCTCATTCTCGCTAGAGGAGTGTCAAGATTGATACTTTCTATGGGCTTCCGTTTCAGGTTTGTTTGGGTATTTTTTGACTGGCTGGTCAGCATGAGTGAGTGTGGGAGAGAGAATAAAAAAGACAGACATGTAGACATAAAACACATGTTGTTGAAACTGCTGAATGTGCAACCATCATGTCTGTATGCTACAGAGGTTTTTGTTAGGCCATGAGAAGAGAAGGAAAGTGCCGTTTTCCCTTGTGAGCTTTCTTAATTCTGGTGTGATTGGTTGAGTATAATGGGAAACATTCGATTGTTCATTTTGTCACACTGCTTGAATTCTTGTCCTTACTGTTAAAGATTACCCAAGGAGAGTTCTCTACTATTAGCTTTGTCAATATTGTATTTTATATAGTATTTTATTGTTGTAATGTAATACTATGTTGGCTTCTTTCTCTTGTCTAATATAAGATTATGTAACTGTACCACGTTCATCTTTTTTGCAGTACTTGTATAACAAGTTTAATGTATGATACATAGTACAAGGTTACTTTTTTGATCAGTCTTTGGGGTGTTTAAGGGATGATTATTACAAGCGTGGAGGAAAACAAAGAGCCAGTTGTGATGTGTACATACAATGTGTTTTTAGGGACAAAGCTGCTCAGAGAGACAATGAGGAAGAAACTGCTGACGATCCTCGGAAACTTAAACCTGGAGAAATTGATCCAAATCCAGAAACCAAACCAGCCAGGCCAGATCCTATTGACATGGATGAAGGTAAGATATGAGTTTGTTTACTGCTTTTGACAGAAATCTGGTTTCTTTGTTTTTTCTTTTTACACAGCCTCTGTACCCTGAGTTTGTTTTGTCTCCCCTTCTCTCCCCCCAACATTTTTTTTCTTACAGGTTTTGTCTTATTTCTGCATCTGGCCAGTCAGTTATACTTTTCCAGTTTTCTTTTCCTTTTCTTGGTTTGTTTCCTGCTTTTCATCTGTCTTTGTCATGTCTTGCCATGACTGACTGTTCTTTGCTTTGACAACTGCTCTGGTCGTTTGCATTCTTATTTCATTCTTATGTCTTATTCTTCATCTTCTTCCATCAGCTCATACCTCCCAGATGAATCCCTGCTGAAGCACAGGAGGACTACACAGCTTTTTTCCTTGCACATAGCAATATATTGAACTTAAAATGAACATTGCTAAAATTCCATGAGTGGAGCAATGGTGTTTTTGAATAGTCACAGGTTCAAAAGTGTAGCACTCTTGAATCTGGATGTAAATGAAATTAACAAATTCTATAATACAGTACTCTCTGATGAAGATGTAAATGAAATTCTATTTTCCTTAGTGTGGTCAGTTTGCCTCTTTCTATAGATGTTTTGATTTACTGTAGAAATTAGTTGAATTATTTTCAACATTAGGCATTTTTCCTTAAAGTATTCATTTCATCTGGGCAATGATTTATAAAATACATTGGAGCAACTTGGAGAAAACTAATTTAGTGATCATTCAGAATGCCTGTAAAAGCATTGATTCATTCAGCTTTTAAAGATTGCTTTCTGGTCTTAATGTCACTTTTTACCTTACTCCCATCCTTTAAGTGCAAATTCATTTATCTGTATTTATCTGCACTATTGTAGATGAACTTGAAATGCTGTCTGAAGCTAGAGCTCGTCTGGCTAATACACAGGGAAAGAAGGCCAAAAGAAAAGCAAGAGAGAAGCAGTTGGAAGAAGCTAGGTAAGCCTATGCTTAGTTTCATGTATTGGGACTGCTTTTATTGACTGGAGCATTTACAATGCATAAAGTCAGGCACAGCCTTAAGTCATTGCAGAATCGGACTTTTTGATAGTCATTTGTGACAAGACCTTCATTCTTGTATAGATGTCACAGCAGCAACTGAAAAAAGTAGTACCAGATCTTAGGATACAGGAACCACCTATAGGTATGCACTTTAAATCACATAGTATTACCTTTTCCTTAGACGGCTTGCTGCTCTCCAGAAAAGACGAGAACTTCGGGCTGCTGGAATTGAGATCCAGAAGAAAAGAAAAAAGAAGAGAGGTGTGGATTATAATGCAGAAATCCCATTCGAAAAGAAGCCTGCCCCTGGTTTTTATGATACATCAGAGGAAAACTACCAGTCCCTGGATGCAGATTTCAGGAAGCTACGTCAGCAAGACCTGGATGGAGAATTAAGATCGTAAGTGTGTGTTATACTAAGGAGGGAATAGTATATTTGAAAAAAAACCAACATATATGTATCTAAGTGTTAAGTCCTGGAAATGTCTGAAACATAATGAGGGCAGGAGTTGTATTTTCCATGGAACAGATACTAGTGCAGGTTGCTTCTGCCTTTTCAGTCTCCTGTATTTTTTATGTTTCTAAAAGGTCTAGTTGACCTCTTTTCCATGAGAATAAAGTTCCTCATGCACATTCTTGCTCTTTAAATTGAAATCTTAATTTTTTTGAGGTACATTTTCTTTTAGCAGTAGATTTGCTTGTGTATTTGCAGTCCTTTGCTTACAGGAGTAGATTTTACTTGTTGTTGTATTACTTTTGATGGAATTGTTCTTAAGTAGAATTTCCTTAGGTTGATTTCTTTCCCTCCCCCAAAAAAATCCCAGAACATGCAGGTGAGAAATTAAATGCCCATCTTCATCATGAGCAGTATGGTACGTATTTAATTGTACTATTGCATTTCCCACTACTTCTGCCAACTGCTTTTCACTGAGAGAGTAGGTCCGGTACTACATATGATTTGCTTTATTAGCTTGTGATCTAATTGATTCTTTCTGTATGGCTGTTAGTTCAGACAGTCTGGCAGGAGCTTCAAACTGAAGCTTGTGATTTCACAGGCTGACTCCATTGCTGTTTGAAGAAAATACCATTTTAATAAATGCTGAAGAGAAATTGCTTCCCATATCCCACAGAAATTGTTTGTCTTCTCTTAGCAGCTGCTGGAGAAAAAGGGACTGTTCACATCCTCTGATTGTTGCTATCTGAATTCTTGGACTGACATTTTCTTCTTGCTCCAGTGACCCTGTTGATTGTAGCTGAAGCAACCAACTGTTGCTTAATTCCACAGTTTAGAAGCATTACACTGCTTTGTTGTAGGTTCTGCTGCAAGATCTGCAGACCATATCTCATCACTTAACATCTGCGCGACAAGGTGGTTCACTCTTCCTGCAACATGTCTTATTTCAGCATATCCAACTTTTGATTGGGGCGCATGCTTTTTGCTTGTTTGTTTTACTTTGTAGATGTTCTGAGTGTTCTAAAATGATTCTCTTATCCATAATGACAGTGAAAGGGAGGGAAGAGAGCGCAAAAAAGACAAACAACATATGAAACGGAAAAAAGAGTCAGACTTGCCTTCAGCTATTCTACAGACCAGTGGTGTGTCAGAATTTACCAAAAAAAGAAGTAAACTAGTGCTTCCAGCTCCTCAGGTAAGCTGCTCATTGATCAATGAGCAACTTGTAAGGCCAATGCCAATCAATGATTTCTGCTTTATCAAGTGAATCTCGTGGTTGTATTTTATCTCACTATGCCATGGAATTTTCTCTTTTAAAGATATCTGATACAGAACTTGAAGAAGTTGTAAAAGTAGGCCAGGCAAGTGAGATTGCACGCCAGACTGCTGAGGAATCTGGAATTACAAACTCAGCTTCCAGCACTCTTCTGTCTGAATATAATGTGACCAACAACAGCATAGCACTAAGGACTCCCAAAACTCCGGCTGCACAAGACAGGATCCTTCAGGTAGAGTATAAATGTAAAGAATGGGTTTTTAGTTCTAGTGCAGTGGTCAGCTGAATAGAAGGTGTAAGCACCATGGAAACATTCCTTAGATTATGTGTGGTACTGGGACTTGAACTGACACATGATCTCCAGGATGTACTGAAAGGCATAGAAGCAGATCCATTTCTATCTGATCAGTTGTCAACATGCTTCAGAACGCTATGATACTTTTTTTTTTTTATTATTATATATTGTGTGCAACTTTTAGCATTAACCATTCTCCTGGTGTCTTTTATAATTTCTCCTTGTCTTGGGTACCTCTCAGCATCAAAGATGTATGTGGTGTTCATGTCCTTAAAACAATGTCTTTTATGTGTTTCCTGCTTAGTTTTGCTGTTCAGCTTTTATTTCAGAAAACAAGAAGTAATTAACTGCAACAATGCAAGAATATTTTCCAAGTTCTTTATTGGCTTAAAACCACTTAAGACAAAGATTGTTAAAAAACTTAACCCTTGCAACCTCTGAATTGCAGTTTTGTTACACTGACTGTGTGAATGTCTGGGTTCTTTCAAAAACTGGTGGTGTTGGGTAATGTTTTGTTTAGTGTGAGGAAATGCCTGAATGTAATCAGTGCAGCTAGTGTGTAAAACAAACAAAACCCCACCCCAAAACAAAACAAAAAAAACCCGCTGTGTTGATAGTGAGCTGTATTTCAACAGTTTCATGATAGGAGAAAAGAAAAAGTTCCTGACTCTACAGATTGTGACCTAAGTCTCTGTGCAGTGTTTGCAGGGACAGTCACATTCACCTTCAAATGGAGTACTCTGAGATCAGATATGTCATAGTATGATGAATATACACAGTTCTGTAGATGGATAAGTAGTCTTCTGTGAAGATAATTGCTACATGCAGTAGTTCATTAGCTCATTTTCAGAGTGCCTTGTTGTAAAAAGGAAAAATAAAAAATAGAAGGCTATTCATAAAAGCCCCAGTTGAGTAATGGACCAAAAATCTGAATGGCAGCCATCTCTTTTGGAACATTCATTTTGAAGTGCAATTTGGATAAGCTTCATTCATGTTGGATTTCAGAGTGCAAGTGTGTTGTTCCCTCTGAAAATGAGGATCCTTAGGATGACTTGAGTATTCAGTTACTAATAAATCTTGGAGGTTTATGGAGTCTAGCAAACTGAAGGAATTTGAAACATTAAGTAACCCACTCATTTTTGCAACTCCAATTTATAATATGTTTTGCTGGAGATGAAGATTTCAAGGAAATGATCCCTTTCAGTGGAACAGTAGGGTTTGTAAATACTAGCGTATGGGTGTTAAAAATTAAGTGTTAAACATTTTCCGCAAACTGATTGATATTCAAATAACTCTTGAGCTGTTCTTACTGCTACTCAATCTGTTAAACATGTATAGTAGAGTGTGACTGTGAAAGTCTTGGTGATGTACTGCATGTGTTGCCTCTTATACAGGAAGCCCAGAATTTGATGGCTCTCACAAATGTGGATACCCCCCTGAAAGGAGGTCTTAACACTCCCTTGCATGAAAGTGACTTTTCGGGGGTAACACCACAGAAACAGGTTGTTCAGACTCCAAATACTGTGCTTTCCACACCCTTCAGGTAAAGCAGACTCTTTTTTCTCATGGGTACTTGGCTGGGCATGTATCTAGTGGAGGTGGGTGGAGGGAGCGGATTGCAACATGTGAAATAGTAGGTTATCATCAGTGCTTCAAAACAAATTTTAACTTGCTTTTATTTCAAGCCCTCTTGTACAACTTTCTCTTTCTCTGTGTCTTTCACAAGCTCAGCCATGCCATCTTCATCTATACCTGTACAGTGTATAGCTCACTGGAGTTTTGGTCCAAAATGAGGTCTTCTGTGGTCTGGAGCAATATAAATTATACTGAAGTAATACAGCAGTATAAATAGTAAGATGGAGTGTCATTCTGTATGTGGATCCTAGCCTTTCCAAAGTATTACCTCTGAGTCGAAGGTGTGGGAGGTCCCTTCGCCAAACCCACACTGAATTTTTGAAAAGCTGGAGTAAATATTTTATAAGCCGTATATATCCAAAATAAAATATTTCTTATATTGCCAACCTAAATAGTATGGAATTGCTGGTTTAACTCTTACAGTGAGTCCTGAATAAATATATATCCCACAAATGCCAAATACCATACAGCTAGAAAATATTACTTGGTACATTTTGTCTGTCAATTTTTTCAACTTAGGTTCTAATTTTACTTGTATCATGCTAGTAGGAAAAGTGGAGAATGCAATAAAAGGGACCTTTATGGCAGCTTTTCAAAAGCAGCTTTATTTTGTTGTTTAAAAGCTGTGTGCAAAAGCCCTGCTCTTTTAATTGGATCTACATAAATGAATCCTTTTCTGGAGATCTATTGGCGTCAGTGCGGTGTAGAATGAATGTAGAGTTTGGCCTGGAGTGATCTGGCTGTTCACTTGGGTTATTTTATATTAAAAAATGTAAGGACATTCTAATTTTGTTGTTTGTTCGGGTTTTATTTTTTGGTGGTTGTGGTGTTTTTTAACTTCTGAAGTTCAGATTTGCACATGTAAATATGGTACCTATGTATCAACTTGGCTTGCATGCAGAAATGCTGTATCAGTGTGAAAATGTAAGACCTTGAGCAGAGAGAAAAAAAAAATCCATTAAGTGGTTAAAAATAAAACAAAGGGAAGCCATAACTTTTTAAGGAGGCAGAGCAGTGAAGCAGAGCCATCATCTTACTTAGACCAAAAGAGCAAATATTTAAATTTAGTACACCTTTTTTACCCTATGATGGTATGAAATTTGTAAGATTTTTATGGAGGTTGTTGCCTTGCATTAGGTTTTTTGTTTTGTTTTGTTGAGTTTTTTTCCACATCCTAGTTATAAGAATTTTATTAAAAGGTATTAAGTTGAAAATTGTAATAGGGTTTTAAATCTGCATGGAACTGAGACAACTAGAAAAAAACAACACGCTTACTTGGAAATTTTATGCTGAGTTTCCAGAAGAAACAACTAATTCTGCTAGTAATCAACAAAGTAAATATATCCCATGAAACATTCATTTGAAAACATAAAAATTAGTTTTTCTAGTTTTTTTGCAGGTGTTTCATTTTGCTTGTATTTGTTGTCCTAAATGAGAGTTCATAAAAATCCGTGAACAACCTCAAGCAAGAGGAAAGTATCACTTGCCTCTCACAGACATACCCAGTAAATAAGACACTTGTATCCCTTTAAAAGAGGACCAGTAGCGTGTCAGGCCTTATATACAATTGTGTTTGTCCACCACTATGTCATCTTACTGACACTACAGAACTACAGTAACTAGTAGTGGAAATGATGTATTTAATCATCTTGTCCAGTCTGTCTCTGCCAGGGTTATTGTCTACAGCACATAACTTGTTATTACTGTCTGAAAATATTTACGTAAGCATAGATGAGTACCATAATGTAGGCTTTTCTCTAAAAGCTTTCCCTCTTCTTTCCCTTCTTTTTCCCCTTTCTTTGAGACACTTAACAGTGTCTTAACAGTTTATTATTATTATCATCACTATGTGAAACCTCATTATAAGTTGGCAACAGAAAACTTGTGACTATATCCAAGACAATGTCTGCACGCCTTTCATGTAGTAGGTTATTGGGATAGAGAACGATATTTCTTCCCAGTCTAGAGGAAAAACAACTGAGGCCCACAGAATCTTAAAACTTAATCTGTCTTGCCTAATCTTAAGTGCTTAAAAGTAATTATTGTAATGTAATTACTCCTTCAATAATCAGTGAAAGCAAAGAGGCATCTTCAGAGTGATTCATTCAATTGTAAGATGGGACAGCTGTTAAGCCAGATGAATTCAGAGTGAATGACTTGCCACAGGTGGTAGGGAAATCAGAGCTTTTGCAATTAAATCCTGATGACTGTATCCCAGAATAGTGCCTGGTGACTGGATAATCTCTTCTCTCAAAAGTAGCAGTGGGAGTTTGTGTTGATGTAGCTCCTGAAACTTCTCTTAACATAATGATGTGCCTAGATTTCAGCTTGACAGGTCCTTGGTTACACCTTGACAGGTTTAAACAATTTATTTTTTTGATTCTTCTAATTGCATATTGTAGTTTCACTGACTCCCAGGAAGAAAATCTAGATTGAATTTATTAACAGTATTTATGTAACTTTTTGCAGCGTTCCGACTTTTGTAAGTAGAGCTCTTTAGGGAAAAAAATAAATTACCGTATCTGCACTTTCTCTAGAACACCTTCTCATGGACCAGAAGGCTTAACTCCTCGTGGAGGACTAACTCCTAAACCTGTGGTTGGTACAACTCCTGGTAGAACTCCACTGCGTGATAAATTGAACATCAACCCAGAAGAGGGAATGGCAGATTACAGTGACCCATCTTATGCAAAACAAATGGTAAGAAGTACTTAAGAAGTGGAAACCAGTGCTCTTATTAATTTTCAGGATCTTTAGTTCTCATCTCCTGAACAGAGTTTTATTTTACGATAAAATCAAGTGTTATTTCTACCACTTCTCTACAGGTCTATACTCATAACCTGATAAAATCAAATCTTTATTTGAAAGAACAGAAATCTTGCCACTTAGACTGGCTTTCAGTGTGCTCAGTAAAAGCACTCTAAAGCTATTTATCAAAGAAGACATAGTTAAGTTTCAGTCCTACTTGTATCTTTGAAGCTGAGCAGGAAATATATCTGGAGCAAAGATTCATTTTTCTTGCAATCCTGTGCAGCCCTCAAATCCCTCGTCATCTTGGCTTCCCGATTTACCTGCAGGACCTTTTCATCAGTCTGTCGTGTTGACAACATTGAGCTAAAGGAGTTTAATTTTTGCCATTAGGAGCACTTGGTTTTGAGATATCCAGTAATCTGAGTCCCATCCAGATTCTTTCATCGCCTTTGACAACAGATGTTTCCATTCTTGGACATTCAGCCAGATGTACCCTGCCAATTAGACATGGTATAAAAGGGCATATACCTAATAGGTAGCACCTTGGGAACTCCTTTTATGTGGCTGATTCTGCAGCCTTAATTGCGGCTTTGGATATCTCCCACCAGGGCTATTGACATTTTTCTTTTGGGGCTAGTGAAGGATATCCACTTCAAATTTCTGGCATGTTCTTCTCACAAAAATAACTCTTCAAGTTCAGAATTTCAGATTTTCTCTTAGCTCGAAGGACAAGGCTTATTTGATGTCCTTATACTTACTTTGGTTCTGTCTTAGCCTTTTTATAGTAAAAAGTTTTTTTGCTGCTAGAAGGAAAACTGAGGCTTCAATTTCCTGCTGGACTCCACTGGTTTCCAGATCTGGTGCTGTTTGTCTGATTTTCGTACAGTGCTGCAATCCCCAGATTTGTGAGCAACTGCAAGGAGAAAAGTTCCTGTTAGGTTT
Source organism: Haliaeetus leucocephalus (assembly GCF_000737465.1). Classification (NCBI taxonomy): domain Eukaryota; kingdom Metazoa; phylum Chordata; class Aves; order Accipitriformes; family Accipitridae; genus Haliaeetus; species Haliaeetus leucocephalus. The sequence goes on along the minus strand of NW_010973307.1, from coordinate 682,310 downwards.
GCAAATACCCCTGTGTCCATCGTTAGTGTGGACGCATTTTCACATTATTTTCAATTTCTTCAAAGGTATTTATATGAGTCTCTGCTGTTGTACTGAAACTACTGGGATGCAAAGGTGCCATGCTGTTGTTTTACTTGAGTGTATTTCAGCCTGTTTGATGATTTGATTAGCTATCTTTAAGAAAGCTGTGTGTTGGGTTTTTTTTAGTTTCTGTCCTTAATAGTGCATAAACTTGGGTGGTGGTCTGTAGCCAGCCTGGATTAGTAACATGCCTCTTTTGTCAGACTTTGTTTCTCTTGGCTTTGTAGCAGACTAAGATGGCCAGATGATATTAGTTGTATATTGTTCGTGTCTGTTAATGTAGATGAATGGAACTTAGTGCATGAATCCAGAAGCATTATATCTTAGTGTTACCTAAACAGGAGAGAGAGTCTCGTGAACACCTGCGCCTTGGACTCATGGCCCTTCCTGCTCCAAAGAACGACTTTGAGATTGTTTTGCCTGAAAATGCAGAAAAAGAACTTGAGGAACATGAAGTAGATGAAGCCTTTGTAGAAGATACTGCTGATATAGATGCCCGCAAGCAGGTAGGTGTGTGTGATGCCAATAGTGCCTTTTGTTTAAAATAAAATGTGTTCCTTGTATGGTTCCCATAGTTTCATACCTGTTTAGTGGAAGTGGTACAGCTTCTACAGGATAACAAAGTAAAATGTACCTGTTTTCTTTGCTGCCATCAGAGTATACACACACAGAGGCTAAATCAGTTTTCTCTCTCAATTCTTTTCTTAATTTGTTAATGTTATGTATCACATGTCATTTTCTATGATGAATTCTCTTAAGAGTGTCTTTGTCCTACCTCCTGCATTTGTCCCCCAAAAGATAAAAATATAATTGAAAGCATTTTTCTACAGAGGTATGTGGTTGATATTAAGCATGTGAGAATTGTGGGGTTTTGTTTGGTTGTTTTCTTTTTTTTTTTTTTTTTTACCCCAGTTTCAGGTTATTCTCTCAAGTCTCTCATTAAAAGTTACTGTTTGTGAACTGTAAGACAGGTGTATACAAATTCAGGCAGACTGATAGCACACAGATAGAAATCTGCTATGCAGTGAGTTGGTCCCTTTTGTATGACTTGTACCACAGGATTACCCAGACAGCCAGGTTGTGAATGGGTCCCTGTTCTTTTGTTTTGTGTTGCTTCAGAATCAAGGAAGGCTGGATAAAATGCCAGCATAAATTCTGCTGGTTAAATAGCTGTACTGGCCAGTAATTAGAGACACTTTACGTTTTTCTCTTTATAAGAAGAGTCTCTTTTCCTTTTAATGCTTACCCTAATTTTTGTGATGCAAATCTGTTTTTGTTATATACCTTCAAATAAATGGGGTTTTGGGTTCAGAGGGGTTTTTGCCAATGACTGTGCTTTGACAGGTGAACAAAATATTTTGAAAAATCCTATGCTCTGATGTCTTCTAATACTATAAGCATTTCCCAGAATTTGATTCCTAGCATGTCCTTTTTGGAGAGGAACACATTATATACATATATATGCATATCTTGTGCATACACACCCTAATAAAAAGTCTGAATAAATACCGATAATTTATGTGTGTAGAACAGATAAAAGAATTTGAGTTGTAATATCATACAAGACAGTAGCATCCTGCCTTTCAAATAAGGGTGTGACATGGCTGGGATTAGAACATGGAAGATCTTGGTCATTGTTTCTGAAGTTTTAGACAGCAGTGCCTTATCATGTTATTTATTGCCTGGAAGTGGAGTGTAAAGAGAAATCTCATGTGTTTACACTTTCACAAGTATTGTTTTAGTGAAGTAGTTACTTTATGTTATTGAAGAGGACAAATAGAGTCCTGGCTGCAAATTTAAGAGTTTTTCTTTTCATGGTAGATTTCGTGTCTGGAGAGTTAGAGCGGTTGTCAAACCTGATGTGGAAAAATTTGTAAAGAACGAAGTCTGCTGGTGTTAAAGCTGAAGGAGAATTTAATGACTGGAAATGACTTTTTAGGATCTCTCCTCTTGGAGCTAGTCTGCTGTGCTCTTCCCATTTATTTTAGAGACAGTAAATTATGATGTCATCACTTTATTTGTCTCTGGCTTCATAACATGAAGTCTTTAAGGAATCTTTGCTGCAGCAATCAATTAGTTTTCATATCATACATTTCTAGGAAGAATCTGATTGTATTACAGTAGCTGGAGTAACACTTAGCTTGTTTGCCTAGGCTCTCCGAGATGCAGAGCGTGCAAAGGAACTGAAGAGAATGCACAAAGCTGTTCAGAAGAATCTGCCACGGCCCTCAGAAGTAAGTAGAAACAAAATTGGCTTTTAAGGAAAAAAAAACAGAAATAAAGGTTTTAACCATTATAGGAGGAAAACAGTCTAAGCAGATCATGAGAGAATGAAATCTTTATTTGAGTGTGCTGATTTTAGCACTATGGGAAACTTTCACAGGGAAATTGTCATGAGGTATTTCATATGCACAAATGAAAGCACAGTTGGGTGTTCAGGTTGCTGTATGTGTGTCACACCGCAAGGGATTTTGGCACCTGTTCTGCATGGTTTAGCTGATATATAAAATTCATACTCAGGTGGAGGTATATGAATTTAATGTGATCTTTGGTGTATATGATGCTTATGAACTTTTTTTTATTCCTGGGCAGGTTAATGAAACAATACTGAGACCCTTAAATGTGGAACCACCTCTAACAGACTTGCAGAAAAGTGAAGAGCTAATAAAGAAAGAGATGATTACTATGCTTCATTTTGATCTTTTACACCACCCATTTGGAGAACAGCCTAGTGGTAAGAAGGGGAAAGGCCCAGGATTTGGAAGCAACAATGCAGAACATATGGCTTACTTGGAACAAAATCCTTATGAGAAGTTCTCCAAAGAGGATCTCAAGAAGGTGAGAACTGTGTGGCCTAATTAGCAGTGACCTAACATCTCTCTGTGTCATGATCTGTAATCTTGCAAAACAGGTGGATTCAAGCCTGCACAGACTTTGCTTGGGACATCTCCAGAGGGTTGTATGAAGACCTGTAAGGATAATTCAAGTGCACATTCTCTTTCCTGTGAGCTAATGTTAATGTAGGCACTCAGCAGAATGATGAGGATGCTGTATTTGTCCAGAGACATTGTCTTTTGGATACAATTTTGAATGTGGTGTGATTGTTTATCGTTTTAAGTAAGGGTGGGAGCTATAATACCCCAGCAGTTACCAAATTCTACTTTGCTGTTTCTGGAAATTGATGTTAAATCATTGAGACTTTAACTAGGTGTGATACCGCCTTCTGCTGCCTGTGTAGTTTGTTAATCCAGAATTACTAAGCATTTTTTTCATAGCAGTGCAGGCTAAATATGACAGCGGTAGCCAGCTTATAACTTGGAGCAGTAAATCAAGTTGTTTAATTATGCTTGTCAAGCTTGATCCAACAGAGCTGTGCTAGTGCAGAGACTGCTGGGCTATGGCAACTGATCTTAAAGCATACCTGCTTAAAAAGCACTGAATAGGCAGAATGGGTTGTTGCTGGATGAAATGAGTAGGCTGTCTAGGCACTCCATCCTGTTTTGCATTGTAATCCCAAGTTAAATAGCAGTCCTTTACCAAGGGTTCCGGTTCAGGTTGTTCATTTATTTAAGCAGCTACAGATGTTGCCTTTCGCTGCCAAGTGACAGATAGACAGTTCAGACACACAGTGCTGTGGTTAGCTCTTCAAAGAGTTTCACCTGTGAAGTCGTGCCAGTAACCTTTGACCAAATGCTTACAGGAATAAAAATGAGCGAAAAGGACAAAATCATGTGCCACCAAGTCATCTGTTTTATGCAGACTCCTGCTATCCAAGACTTTCATTCTGACAATAGCTGTGCTATCTGTACACCTAAATCCCCTACTACTTTAAAGTGACTCTAAAGATATACAAGCAGATTTTAAATCCATCTCCTTGACCATATCTGACCAATGAATCAAGAGCCTAAAATGAGAAGCACTGAACAGTATGTACTTCCAATTTGCTGTTAAATGAAAAATTATACTTGAAGATTTCTAAGCAGGAGAAGCTAAAGATGGAAAATACAGTTAGATCATGAATTTCACTGCCCTGCCAGTGTCAGATTGTTCCCTTAGGAACACTCTGAGTGCTTTCTCTGGTTGTTTTGAAGTGCAATGAGAATTAGTTTTTCTATCACTTCCCTTTAGAGACTATTACACAGTCTAGTAGTTTTTGTGTGGAAACTTTCTTCAGAGTCCCTGGAAATTTTGTTTCCTAAATGATGGGCAGAAGTTTTTTGCATCCTTGTTCCTGCTTGCTCTCTAACATTCAGCATAATATTCGCTCTTTGTCTAAAATCAAATTCAAACCAGGAAGTTTTCCTATCTCTGCACTCTCATCTGGGGCTTGTTTATTTTCCTTTATGTCTTCATTTGCTTTTAGAACACCTTCCTACTAAAATCCCTTCATAAAAATGCTCCTTTCTTTTCCTGATGTGTAGTGCTCTTTTGGGAAGGATTAGCAGTGGTGCTAAGCATAGTATGCTGAGCTCTTAAAGCTGTGGAACTGTTTTGGTGCCACAACTAAATAGCCCTAAGTAGTTCCTCACAGTGTACAAATAGAGGCTAATTGAAAGTGAACCTTTATAAGAGTTAGCTTTGTCAGGTGTGGTTAGAGTACTCCTATTTTATCTGTCTTGACCATCAAGGACAAGTAATTAATTTTCCTTTCCTTGGTATCGCTGGAATCATCTAATCTAGTGATAGCTGAATTACTTCCTGGGCAATATGCTATTATAAAATATATGTCTGCTTGCTGATACGGAAATTTCTGGTGCACATATAAATCCTGTTGAAAGAGCGGACAGGTGCTTAAAACCAATGAAGTCCTGATTGGCAAAGATTTTTTAGTTACAAATAAAATTGGAAGGACTTGGGTGCCTATGGAGTTTTGTGGGCCAGGCTCTTTGTCAAAAATATTAAGAGTTGTGAGAACAACATGAATCTTTTCAGTTCACTGTAAGCTACTTTGGAAACTAAACTGGAAACGGCAGAATGTTCCTATCTCACTAGTAGTTCTCTAGCAACACAATGTGTGTTAGTTAAAGTCAGAGTAGTATTTCCTGCAGTGGAGCTTATACCGCTCACCCGTTAACATTTAGAGTTGACTTTCTAGGTTGTGTGGAGAAGGGCAAGCAAAAGGAAATGAAAAGTGATTTTTGTTTCATAGAACAGCTGCTTCTGTCTGTACAGTACTCCCTCCCCTCAAGGTCCTTGCTTTTATCTCTTCTTCTGCAGCAAGATGAAGTATCTAGCTGTGCCACAGCTTTCATTAGCTACAGAAGAGTGATGTCAGGTTTGGCCAAATTATATAAAATGAGGGATAGTTGCTCTGTGAGTAGCCTTCTAGCCTGGGTTTCATTTATAATCCACAGCATCTGTGTTAGATTTCATAGTTAGCTTAACCTGATGGTGAGCTTTTAGTATGAAAAGAGAAACCGCCCCCATGAGTTGCACACTGAAGGATTGAAAAGAAGAGGAATTTTCTTGTATCCTGTGTATTGTAACTGCAATTTATTTCTCATCATTTCCAACAGGCCCAGGATCTACTGGCACAAGAGATGGAAGTGGTAAAGCAAGGAATGGGGCATGGAGAGCTCTCAAGTGAAGCTTATAACCAGGTGTGGGAAGAATGTTACAGCCAAGTGTTATACCTGCCTGGACAGAGCCGCTACACAAGAGCTAACCTGGCCAGCAAAAAAGACAGGATAGAGTCACTTGAAAAGAGGCTTGAGGTCAGTGTCACTTTTTTCTGCTTTTTGCACCTGCGGTTTTTTTTTTGTTTTTTTTTTTTTTTTTTTTTTTTTAGTGTCTCCCCATGTGTTTTGGTTTTTTTCTGTGTAAGAGTTACAGGTTATTTTATAAAGCATTCAGGTCTTTTGGTGGGACTCCTTTGGAAAGGCTGTTGAGGAATTCACCTGGGGAGTTCATAGATGTTCCTGAGGTGTTTAAATCACCTTCTCTCATCCTCCTCGTTTTCTTAAAATATCCCTAGAGTATTCCCACACACAGTTTCTCTTTGCAGTATTAGCTGTAACGCTGCCTATCTTGCCTACTTTATTCTCAACTGGAGAGAAGGTCAGGTTCTGCTCTTTCTTAATTCCATGTGGATTTTTTTACTGTTTTCTCGTTCTCCGCTGTTAGCAGATCAGATACCTCATCTTTGTAGTTTTGCACTTTGTCCCTGATAGCAGCCAGTATGAGATACTTCAGAGGAGGATGCTTAAAAACAATGTCTTTGTCCCAAAACTCCTCTCAAGTTCCCTTTCCAACTTAAGCTTTGGTTTCTGACTGACTATTACATACATGAAGGTCCGGATAGTCCTGAATTCTTGCCAGACTGGCATCCTCTACCAGTTCCAGTGATTCCCTCCAAAAAAAGAAAGCAATGGATGTTTGTGATCCAGTTCCACTTTATCAGGAAATAGCAGGCTTCCTTATGAATGCATTTTAAATTCAAATATTGAGTTTGCTGTTGTGCATTTGTGTAACTAATATTTTCTGCAAGTACAAAACATCAGAGTTCAGATAGCAAAGTCTTACCAATTTGTCTGCATGCAGTTTGAGTACTATGGCAGGGCAGTGGTACTAAGGGACCAAGAACTTGAAACTACATCTTTTTCTGCTGAGCTGTAGAGTACAGCATTCTCCAGTGTCAACCTGCTTGCATTGGTTTATTCAAAATGCAACAGTCACAGGCCTTAACTCTATGAGGCATTAAGATTTGGTAGGGTGTCCTGGGATTGAGGGAGTTGTGTGTGGAGAGGAAATCATTTGAGATAGTGCACTAAGAAGGAAATTCAAACCCTTTGACACTAATTTCCTTGTTCCCTCTCTAGAGTTTGACCCAAACACTCCACACAAAACACAAAAATATAAAGCTTTCGTGATAAAAAGTAAGCTGGTTTTAAATGGTTTCTTCCCACAGCACATGTGTTTGTTCAGACTTGCAGTAAGTCATTAACTGTTTTCCAAAACACCACTTTAGCCTAAAAGTCTCTTTAAATTATGCAGGCATCAGATTATTTTTTTCCATGGTAAAAGGAAACTTTTAAAAAAAAGTTCTTCTGTATTTAACATCAACATAGCTACTGTTGCTAGAAGTAAACCTCCTCAAACAGCTACTACCACAGAAATAACATGAGAGAGAGGCTGAATTTTCACTTGCTTCATACACGTGAAATACAGCGTGAACGTGTGTTTTGTAAGGTCTGTCAGTCAAGAATGTCATCCAGGTATGGACTCCACAGTTGTTAGTCAACTGCTCGGGCCAGGAGCAGTTCACCTGCACGTAGCCCAGTAGCCGAGTGGTTCAGCGTTGATGCCAGAGCACTTGCCGTGCTGCTGCTCACCCAGCAGAGAGCACCATTGCCCTGCCCAATGCTGCCTGCTCTCACACGCTCTGCTCTGCTCTGCTCTGGTTTCACAAAACCAGTATCTGAGCACAGCAGCAGCCAGCTTGCATGGCAGCAGGGGCTGGGCTGGCATCATGCCAGCAATCTGAGGGCTGTACCTAATTTGTGTACAAATGCTTTTGAAATTTAAATATCTTACGCCCAAAACTACATTAGAACTGCATTATTGAAGTTGCACAGTCAAACAGTCAAAAGTTAGGGAATGCACAAACAGCCTTACTCTGGCAGTCGTAATTTGCCTATGCATATGCATTATGAGACAGTCTTTAATTTCATGATTACAGCCTAGTGTTTCCACAGACTCATTTACTGCACAGGGTGGATGGTACTTGCTTAATGAGTAGCTATTGAATATTTTGTTTTCTCTTTATTGTTTAGTGTGTGGCCCTGTGCCTTTATGCTGTGCACTATTTCTGCAGTCTAAATTGGTTACTTCTGTGTGGGCTTTCTTGTGCTGTTGATTTCTGTTCATCTCTTCCCGATATTTAAATGAGTAGTTGGTGGTGGTATGCTTATTAAGGATATTGAAGCAAAGAAAGTAAGGTCAAGTCATCCATTCATCAAACTCCTGCTGTATTTGTTTGTTCTGTAAGTTCTCCTTGCTCTGTAGTCACAGGACAGTCACCCAGGAAGCAAAATACAAATTGGAAGTCTTGCCAAGAAAAAAAATTGGGTTTCATTTGCTACCAGCTTTGCATGGGACTCCATGGAAGACAGTTAACAAAATCCAGCTAGCTGTGTCTACTATCAGTTGCTGTGATCATGAGACTCTATGTCTTGCTAATGTAGCTGCATCTCTTCAGGTTAGCTGGGAGCTTGGAGTGCTGCTAGACAAGGCTAATTCCTGCACTTATAGGAAAGTGAGAGAGCAAGCTTGTGTATGTGTTCAAAATACCACACACCCCAATTCAGTCAGGCACCCAGGGCCAGCAGAGCTTGCTGTGCCCCCCCCCCAGCTGCAGGTGCAGTGAGAGTACGGCATTGCCTTTCACAACTCACTGTTTGTTGAGTGCAGGTGGACTCTTCGCAAAGTTAAATTTGAGCTGAAAATCTCTCCCAAGTGTGTGCAAAATGCAGTTTAGTGCAGCTCTGTTGCCTGACTTATTTAAAAGGCCCTTCTTAAAACCAAGATATACACATACAGTTTTCTAAGTATAGGTCACCAGCTGAATAATTTTTAAAATAATAAATAAAAAGTTTAGCAGTTTAATGAACAAAAAAATATACAATGAAAAAACACAGCAACTATTTTTTTTCCTAACCCATTCTCAGCAATGGCAAAACCCACCTTCATTTTAATGTTTTTCCAGGGAAAATTGTCTGAAAGCAATACCAGTTGAAATAGATATTTTAATGGGAAGTATCAGACAACCTTAATGAAAAGCAGGGATATTAGCTCAGCTTTCAATACCCCAAGATACTTGCTTGTACTCTTAACTTCCTTTGAGAGAAGAGTAGAAACTGTAAAATGGAGTTTGCCAGCAACAGAAACTGATGTTGGTCAGCTTTTGGGGCTGCTTCTTCCCCTTCATATTGCACTAAGATCATTACGAAAAAACCATGAGAGTTTAGTGATATTTGCTGGAGACAGCTGCACATCGAGTAATCACTGTCTAATACTTCCATATGGGACTGCTAACACCCTGCAGATCCTGTGCAAAAAAGCCAGCTATTTCTAGTGCTGTCTTCATTGCTCGGAGATTACTGGGTGGATTGATGGTGTGGACAGTCGTCTTTCTCTAATGGGCCTGTTTTCACTGCCTGGGTGATTTAGTGGTGGCAGCCTTGTATATGTTGACATGACATTTATCTTTCTGAAATTGATGGTGATATCACAAACAGATTTGTGCTGTTATTGATGAACTTGAGGAGGCAAAGTGGAGCAGTTGTGGAGAGCTTCTGTTTGGCTAGATATCCTGTCCAGGCATCATCAGCAGTAATGCACAACTCAGCAATAGTTTTTATATTGGAATGTACTGCTATGTATTAGTAGTACTTTTCACTTCTCCTTTATTTTGATGGTTTTGGACTCTGAGTGTGCTACTTCAACGTCGCTTAAGAGAGCTACAGGATTAGTATATGAACTATTTTGCATTACGGATGGAGAGTTTCAGGTGCATGCAAGTGAATCCCTGTGACCTCCTATGTGTCTGTGGTACAGTTTAGATTTGCTTGAATCCTGGTGGAATTTTCTGATCTTTCCAGTAGCTTCTAAAAGTCTAGCATATTTGTTCAAGGCTAGGCTACACTGCAGGGGTAGTAATTTTAGAAATGGGAGTTTTCTGATGCTCACAGTTGCATTTATTAACTGCTTCAGTTCTCTGCAATACCTTGTACTCCCTTCTTCCAAGTAATACGTTTATAAAGAAAAGCATTCCTACCTAAGATGTATGTTAAACTAGGAACCTTATCAGATGAAATGAGATGGTAGAGGCATCTATTTAACAAGCTAGTTGCTTCCCTTTGTAGTTTGTAATGCAGAAACTTCCTGCCAACATTACTTTTCCTTTGAAGACAGTTCATAATGTTGGCTTGCAACATACAAATATTTTTGAGGACTGTGGTAGTTAATGTCATCATTTCAGTTGATTGCTAAATTATAAACACTATTGAAAGTCTACAGGGGAGGAAGCTCTAGTTACACTGTATACGTAAAGCATAGTAAATTATCCATTCTTTGCAATAACCAAGATACACAAAGACGGTAATTTACCAGACTGAAGTGTCCATTTTTGCTTTTGGTTGCAGCTCAAAGTCTTCTGAATTAATTTACATTGAAAACCAGCTGCTTAGCTAGAGTTTTGTGGTATACTCTGCTGCAAGGTGTATCACTTACTAGTTTATTAGAGATTGTATTTTAGTTTCTCTCTAGTTTACATGCTTCTAAAGGTTGCAGTTTCTTTTGGATTTTCAGGTGTTCTATTACTGTGAAACACTTGGAGAAAATAAGAGAATTTATAAGATTAAGAATAGAGAAATTACCCATAAAACTGAAATGTGGTGGAATCCCTGAGTAGTCTGCTTTTATGGTCACATATATTCATTTGTACTGCATTGCCTTTGTGGAATACGCTTTTTTTAATAAGGCCTGTTGGGAATGTAGTTGGCATCAGGGGATCACAACTGAGGGTTATCAGTGGTCTTTACTGTCAAGCTTTTCAGAATCTCATAGAGCTGACTGTTAATGCAAGACCACTGTTGGGGTGTCTGATCTCTGCTTAATGTACAGTTGATCATCAGAGTACATGTATTTAGCGTAGCAGTTTTGGAGGGTATATACTTCTCTTGGGTAGCACAGGTATATGGCAGATCCCTTAAGAACTGTCTTTACCTGTGTGTGAAAACACTTTTACTGTTTACCAGAATGATTACCATGCAGTTTGTACTATAGCTAGGACGCTTTTGTGCCAAAAAGGGTCAGTGCTACTTATTTTTTTCCAGCTGCCCCCTGCCATTACTTCTGACCTTGTACCAGTGCTCTTGTAACTCTGTGGTAATCTGGATCAGTTCATTGAATTGGCAGAAAATAAATTATTTTTAGATTAAGAAGACGACCCCTTTCCACAGTAGCTGGATATCAGATCAGCTTAGCTATAATACATCACATCTTTGCTTGCAGAATTTTGGAATATTTGTGAGATCCACGATGAAGGTAACCCATAACCTATACTAAGAAAAGCAATAAATAAAAGTTTTTGTATTGCCAAGGATAACTTCTGTCTACAGTAAGAAAAAATATGCCAGAGAAAATAAACGGATTTAGCCACAAATCTTGTGTTTTCGTTCTAGCACAGGTGTATTCATTGCCTGGTTTTGAGCAAGTCCCATGAGTTCAGATTTGATACACCTTATTGTAGCCTCCTAACTAAAACAAAGCTGCAATTGCCTTAGGCTCCCTTTGGTTTTGGTAGAGACGAGGCATCTCCTGAGAGCAGCTTGGCCCACTTAAGAGTTGAATTTCCCCTCTCAAGTTTCCTGTTTTTCTCTTTTTATTACAGAGACACCTAGAGCACCTCAGGTCAGTGAAACAAAGCTAGGTCTTAATGTCTCCCTTGGTTCCTCTGTCACTGGAAAAGGAGTAATGTCTACCTTATGGGGCTTTGTAGTTTTATTTGCAAAGCACTTGTAGACTTGTGACTGAAAATCACTACCTAAAACTGCTAAATCTTTAAGTGTACTTGTGCTATCTGGAAAGTAGTTGTCTTTTCCATTTGCAGCTTGTTGAGTCGAGGTAGAGCTTTGTATCTTTGCCTGTTAGAAGTCTGGCAAAAAACCCCATTGTTCAATGTCCTTTAGGTGAATTAACTTATTACATCCTTGTTTTTCCACACAAACTACATTTGCAGTTAGCAGCTACCCCCCTCCCCCCCCCCCCCCCCCCCCATCTCCCTGAAACCTTCATCACCATGATCAGGAAGGAGGAAAGCAGGTCTAGTTTTATTCAAATGTAATCAGTCAACTCTTAGAGCAGTGATATTTCCCAGACTGCCAATTGGAACAGCTTTGGGAAACAGAACTATACTTGCGCTGTTAAACAGTTATTTTCAGAGGAAGATGCTACTAGTTGATTTTATACCAGTTCTCTTGCTATTGACTTGCTTTGGGACCTTTGGAAGGAAGCAGATGAACACTAATAAGAGGGTTCTTCATATTCTTATTTCTGTGATCTTGCCTATGAGTCTCAAATTTGTCTTCAAATTGGACCATTGTACTAGCCTTCTTCTAAGGTCATAATTTGGGGGGGGCTGGATAACTCTTTTTGTATAGAAAAAAGTCTTTTTCTGCATGTCCTCAGTACAGGATGTGCCAAAACATTGGAAATGAGCAATGAGAAAGTTCTTTAAAAATAAGCTTAGACTGCATAGCAGTTACTTCTAGTTTGGCCAGTTGCTCATAGTATGGTGGGAGTTTTTTTCCCTCCCATTGATTTCCTCTGTGGTGGTTGGTGAAATCAGGTTTCACACTTGGAAATGTAGTTCATAATGGGAACTTACGTGCTTAGGAAAAAAAGTTCAGTATTGACAAAGGTCTTCATTGCAAAAGGCCTTTGTACACCATCACTGTTGAAAATTGTGTTTGGACTGAGAAAAGTATAAATTGATACAGCCTTTTCCTGGAAGCCACCTCATCTGCAGACCTGTTGCTCTTTGAAGCCTGACCTAATATGAAGCAGTGTCGGAACCTGTGAATGTTGGGCCAGTGTGAATTTCTGCTCACAAAGTAACTTGCTTTGTTTATACTTCTGTAATAGTAGCTGCTGGAGTAGAGTACTAGTGACTGCTGCAAGCTTATCATGGGGCTTCTGCTATGTATTGAGAGGGAACCAGGCTGTTTGCTAACTTGTTGATTGTGTGAGCTTCCACAAGATTGTTAGCCTTTTCTCTGGAAGAGTCCAGTCTAAGGACTCTGGGTTTGCAGTTATAGTTTTTGAAAGTAATTACACTGTGCTCGCTGCCATATTATCTCATCAGACATAGCAGTAACCCATGTTTGCTTACAGTTAATCAAAGCTATTAGCCTGAGGTAGTTGTTGCTGTCTGTGATCTTACTGTCATTTTTTTTTTTTTTCCAGGGAGAGGTAGAGAGCTTTCAGAAAAGCTTAGTAAAAATAAATTATTTGGTTTTCTTCTTAAACTGTGCTCTTCTAGACATGTTTCTACTGTCATTGTGATATGTGGGTATCACTGATAATACTACTAGTCTTAGAAGCAATTCCCAAATAAAAATATTCAAAGTGGGCTTTAGTGTCATCATTGTAGATCAGCAGTGACTGCTAAGTTATCCAGTAACTTTCTGGATTATTCTAGCTCTAGATAGTTGGATGCTACGAGCTTCCTGTGGGAACACTTGCACTTGATGTACCTTGTACTGTCTTTACTCAACAGTCCTACCAACTCGCGTTATGACATTTGAAGGCAAGTCATCATAACTGCTGAAACATAGTTCACATGGAGACTGCTCTTGGGTTATTAGTTTTGACTGTGAGTGGAGAGAATAACCTTCTGTAGATACCAGTAAGTTGTAATGATATGTGATCTACATAACAAAGTACAATGTAGGAGTTTATGTTGAGGCTTCCCTATTAATTTGGGAAAAGGTAGCTTTATATTCCCATCAAGCTTTGAACATTTGGTCTAGTTTCAGTTGTGAAGTTACAGTTGCATACCAGCAGTGCCTTAATTTGAGGGTCACCTATGATTGAATCTTTCCGTGAAAAACTTTGTGATCCCAGTCAATTAGAATTAAATCCTACTTTGTCATCTCTTGAAAGTTATACACGCTGTCCCTTTTCGGCTGCTCTGATACTGATCAGCGCCTTTTCTCAGTGATCCTCATACCCCCTCATACATTAAGTAAGCATCATCTTCAGTGTCGCAGTGAAGTGCTGAAACTGTGTCAAGCCATGGAGTGGTTTCAGCTGATTAACTGAGCTAATGCTAGTGTTGATGTCAGTTTGATAGATTGAGCCCATATTGTTCTGCACGGGAAATGCAATTTTTTGCTTGATAGTAACCCCAAGCCTCAGTTTCCAGCAGAGTTGACCGTTACCTTTTACTAACTCGGAGGTAAGAGGCAGGCTCTACAGAGAGTCTTGCCTGGTTACACTGTAGAGAGATGAAACAGTGTTTCAAGCCAAAAAATGGAGAATTCTGTCCAAGAGCATGGAAGTGGAAAAATATTTTTAAATAATTAATGATTTTTGTTTAAAAACATGCTACGGCAGGGTGCATCATCAAGCTTGTAAAGGCAGATCACCTAAACGTGCAGAGAGGATTCCCTAGTGTTAGGGTCATCGTTGTTCCTGGGGTGGTTTGAAATGCTAGTGGAACCTGTTCGGTGGAACCTGGCATTAGGCAGAAGGCTGTCACCTTAGTGTGTATTGTCTCATTCCAGCTACTCTGACTGACTGAGCCAGCATGAGGCAAGTTCAGAAACCCTGCTATTTTAAATTAAGTTAATCCAGTTCCTGCCAGCAGAATTGAGTATGGGAGGGCCACTTGTGGGTCTGAGGTGAGGAAGGAAGGTATAGTAAAGGATTTCTCTGCACAAGCTAAGCAGCTTTATGATGATATGTTGATTCTCGAAGATCATGGAACAAGTTGTTTTACTTTTGACTATGGCTTCGGTAAGAACATGCAGCAGTTTTTCTTCCATGTTTTTTTTATCCTTCAGGGATGATTAAGATCAATTAGAAGACAAGAGAGCTTAATGCTGTTCAGGGATTACCAGAAGCTCCACATTTAATGGAAGGAAAACAAAACAGTCAGTATGGGGAAGAAATGCCCTTTGAACTGAGGAGGGGTGTCCTCAGTAGACTTAGTGAGATGAGGAATTGTGAAAATGGAGTTTTGAAGGCACTTGAGCCCTTCCTTAGGGTCAGTTTTTCTTAAATCTTTCCCAGTGGATGTTTGTTCTCATAAGCAGTCTTTCCCTGTTCTTTGTTGTCCTTAGTTAAACCTTACAACTAACCTCCTATCTAAAGTTTCCTTGCCAAATTTAAGTCCCTCTTCCTTTCTCAGTGGGCATAAGAACAGACTGATTTTTCACAATGAACTTTGGGATATTTAAAACATGTTGTTGTGTCTTTCTTCATTTTCTCTATTTTTGTTAGATAGAGGAAAAAAAAGAAAACAACCCTGTTTTTTCAGTCAGTCTCCCTTTTCTAGATCATGTTTTATAAACCTCCGATTATGTCTGTTGCTGTTTTGGTTTCTCTTCTTTGGATCTCTAGTGTAGTACTGAAAACTGAACACAACTCTGCTAGGCATGAGGGAAGGTTTTGCATAAGAGATCTGGAATGGGATGAGGCTCTCACACTTGCCCTTACATCATATATCATTTTACCCCATGTCTGTACATGCTGTTCTCGTTTTGCTATAGCTGGTACAAAAGTCAGTGGAACCAAAGCCAGCCAAGGAGCAGTACAAAATAAATAACTAAGTGGAGAAATCTTTCAAATGTCTTTACATTTTCTGCTAGGTTCAGGGGGGAAATGGTTGTCAGATTTTAGTGAAATCTATTTCTTAGCTTTAAGCAAATAATGTAGGCTACTGTTTAAACACACCTCCTCGTAACTGCTTGGAATTTTTAGCTTGGTATCTGAGCCTTAAAATTTTACGAAGCTTGAACTAAAATTATATGCAGTTGTTGGCATTAATGCAGCAGTCAGCAATTTTTAATAAATAGTATTTGTTACAAAAGCTGAGACCTCCTTTTGACCTTTTTGTAGTAGGTCCTAAAATCTTGTAGTTGGGAGGGAGGAGGAAAGGTGGTGAGTGTTCACATTTCTCTCTATAAGCAGAGAAGGAAGAAAGGGCTGTTATTTCTGGGTTTAGATACTTAGGAGGCTTTTTTTTTTTCTCTTATTCTAATTTTTACAGCAGTGAGGCCTATGATAATCCAAGATAGACAAGGAACGGAGTAGAAAAGCAAGGGATGAATAGCAGTATACAACCTAAGGAGCTCTAGTAGTTAAGAATCTATATCTAGAACAACTCGGAAATATTAAGTCCAGTTCTCATTGAAAATTTCAAGAGTGCTTAAATAATCAGGGTCTTATACTGTAATCATTAGATTTGAACTGGCTTTGTTTTTTCTTGGAGGAAAAAAATGCTTTATAACATCTCATACATTAGAACAGGACACACTTAGGGTGGGATTGATCCACTTGACTTTAGGTAACAGCGTCTGAGCAAGCAGTCTGTGCTCCCATCTTAAGTCAGTGAAGAACACTTCACTGCCATGATCAGTCTTGTTCTGAGGCTCCAGATCAGATGAGCCATGCCCTAGAGTTGCCAGTTTCCTTCCTGATTATGGAAAGACCTTGGGTGACAAGCTCAGATGTTGATGTCTAAAGCCAAGCAAAATGAATCCCAGCTGAAGTGTGTAAAAGTGCGAGACCAACCCAGTACTGCCGCTGCTACTGGTGATACTTAAGAGTGTGCAGGTAATTCAGGACTTCTGACCGCAGTTCCCTGATCCAGTCTCTTTTCTGTATGGTGGCGATAGCGCTTATAACTGTATTTCATGTTCTCAGGTACTCGGTGTTTAACATTTTATTAGAAAATTAGTTTGTTGGCAGATCTGCACTCAGGACGACAGAATAGTGGGACTTTTCTAAACTTTTTTGACCTGTTCTAGAAAAGTGACATTCTGATTGAAGTTTGATTTCACACCAGGCATGCTCTATGTTCTCTAATGCTGTGAAACAACATGGGACAACCGATCTTTGTTACGTTAGACCTCTGTTACAAACAAAATTCTGTTTGCCTGTGCATCCATCTATTCCATGATCTCTAAATGTCAGTGGCTCTCAACACACATTTTTCATCCAAGAAACAGTAATTGGAAAATAGTTCATTTACCGCACAGCTGTATTTGTTGTTGCAGTAATAGCATATTATTTACCAGTGAAGACATTTAAAGCTTTCATACTTTTCCATCAGAGAGTATCCTCACAAATCCCTAATCTATTTATTTAATTTTCTCTAGATTTATATAAATATTGAAAAAGAGGCGCCTTTCTGTATGCTTAAAGCACCTTGGGCATAGCTTAAGTCTACATTGCAAACAGAATCTGAAAAGCATAGCAGTCTGCATCTCTTTCCCCAGGAGCAAACTAGACAGCTCAGAAAGTCAAATTTCTCTTTCACTCACCCATTAACAGTTTGCTCCCTTGACCATTCACTTTGTTTACCTCTGTATCACCTACTAAAACTGTTTTAAATGAGTGAATAAATTCTTACGGAGTAGGGCAGTTTACAGAAACATGCAGCTGTATAATAGAATGTACTTCCAAAAAGTTGGACAGTTGAAAGCTTGATGAAATGAACTTTGCAATAGCTTGGGGCATAAGACTGTGATGGCTGCACTAGTCCTAGTGGCTAGGGTTGTCTGGGTGACTGTAGTCACCACTGTAAAGGACAGATCAGAAAGTATTTCATTCCCAATCAATGGAGTTTAGTTTCCTTTGTAAAAGATGATGTCTTGGGTAGTTGTAGGGTTCAAAGCAGTGAAAAGCTGCTTTTTGTTTGATCAGTGGTAATTCCTTTGTATGTAAGAATGTTCACAAGCAAAGCTTTCATGTTTAAAGACACGAGGCAAGGATAGGTGGCAATTTAGCCACTGTGGTTCCGAGTTAGGCTTTTATATTTTAACGCTTGAGAAACTTACACGTTTTTCTTTATCTCCTGCACTAATATATTTTTAACTGTGGCAAAAATAAAAATCTGAGAAGCCTGATTCCTTTTTTGTTGAGTTTGGCATCTTTTACACAATGTTTTCTGAAAAAGGGGTTTGGTTTTTGTTTGTTTGTTTTGTTGTTTTTTTTTTTTTTTTAAAGGAAGTAGCATAAAAAAACCCAACCAGGAATCTTATGTCCATATTTAGAGATGTGAAATGCTACATCTCTCCACAGTTTTGCTCAGTGGTATAGTCCTGTGTTATTTGTTGGTTTGTGATTTGGTGTTAAAAGATTTCTTTGATGCCGTCTATCAGGCTTTAAAAATGCTGATGGCTATTTCATGCTTTTACTGCTCATTTAATTTTGCCCCACCCAATACATGTATAAAAATATGCAAAGCCTTCTATTACCTTTGATATTTATAAATGTTATATAAAACATTTATAAAATGTTAACATGAGTATGCTTGTTTATTTGCGTTCTGTCCCAGTTGGCAAAATTTTGTAGTTTGTATCAGTCGTCTGTTTATGGATTATGTCTGGATTATGGTTTTCGAGGACTGATGTGGACAACTTTGGGGAAACCAAGACTTCTAAATCCAGGGTGCGCCAGGTAGTGCTTGCCAGAATGATACAGGAAGGAGAGCTTCTTGTCTAATATGCCAATTGCTTTGTGGTTTAGATACCACATTTTAATCTCATCACTTTGTCATATCTGTTGTGTACGCTATTGGGTTGTAAATTGTGGGGGTTTGCTTCTGGCTTTTGCCACTGACCTTAGGCGGCTGATTCATTGTGCTATCTCAGTATTTGTTACCTAAAGATAATCTTACCTTCTTGCTGTGAGATCCATAAGGGAAAAGCCATGTGTAAAAGCAGTGTGTTACTAGAGAGGCTAGCGGGGAGCTCCAGGTTTTTGGTATGGCTCAGGAGGGAATAATGTTGCAACATTATAGCAAAGTATTAAAGGTGAATGGGAGATCTTATAGATGGGTGAGGTTACTTTATTTTGAGACAAAACCAATTTCACTTATTTGCAGTCTCATATTCACATGCTTACAAACACTAAGATGCATAATCATGGAATGGTTTGGATGAGAAGGGACCTTTAAAGATCTAGTCCAACACCCCTGCCATGGGCAGGGACATCTTTCACTAGATCAGGTTGCTCAAGGCCCCATCCAACCTGACTTTGAACACTTAATCAAGTAATCTGTCCAGCACTCAGCTACCAAGACATTTGAATCCAAGCAGTCTGTCTGAGATGCTTTATGATGACACCAGGAGTGAAGGGTCACCACCTGTTGAGTTCTCATCATGGAACCTGGGTTCTTCTGGGGATGGTGACCATGCGTTTTTTCTTTTTTTCTTTTTTTTTTTTTTAATTTTATTTGCCTTTCATACTTCTTAAAAACAGACAGTAGTTCCTGTCTCCATCTTGTCCCACCTCTGTGAGTTATCAGGATTTAGTCTTAGTCCTTTGTCTCCTGATATGACTGTCTTGAGAAAGTGCATGCAGATATGTGGTAGGATTTAGTTACCATTCTAATAGTCCTTCTGCTGTTCCTTGCAGTGCTTCCATGCCCAAACATTGCCATTCCTTTGCCACTCAGACCAGTCTAAATGTTTTCATTATGGTTCTCTGCAACAGAGAGACAGACTCAGAGCTGTCTTGGTGTTCCCGATTGCCTTTTTACTTTATGGAATATGATTTAGATGAATCCTGTTGGGATAGGCAGAGGGACTGAAAGATGTACCTGTTTTTGCAGATTAAGAATGTAATTTTGAAAAGGAGGGACATAATATCTTTAATTTTCATTTACTAAGGCAAAGAACGTCTCCTGTGTAAGTGGGATGTGGCATAGCAAGCTATCATGTGACTTGGCTGCTTACTTAGCTTAGCAATGGCAACAATTCCTGTCTATAAAGCTGTGCTCATATAGTGTGTCATCACCCTGTTTTGGCTAGTGGACTTCACCCCTGGAATAATGTCTTCATTGTAAAGGTTTTAATCCAGAAATCTAGGTTGTTGTAAGATGTACAATATGGTTTGTTAGTAGAAATCAAAGAACTCAATCAACTCGATACAGTTCCACAGGTATATTTCTACTACTTTTTTTTTTTTCCTCTTGACTTTTGAGTTCTGGATAAATAAAATAATTCTTGGGTTCCTTCTGACAGATAAACAGAGGTCACATGACAACTGAAGCAAAGAGGGCTGCCAAGATGGAGAAGAAGCTGAAGATCTTGCTTGGTGGTTATCAGTCTCGAGCAATGGGCCTCATCAAACAATTGAATGATTTGTGGGACCAAATCGAACAGGCACATCTGGAGCTACGTACTTTTGAGGAACTGAAGAAACATGAAGATGCTGCAATCCCTCGGAGACTGGAGGTGAGATTCCTAAATGTAATACCTTAGGTCAAATACAGGCACTTTGTGGAAAAGATGTTTTTACAATGCATGGGCTCTGAGGTTCACAGCCTGAGTTTGTATCAAGTTTTTAATGGTCTTCTTTAAATTATACTTTTGGCTATTACCAGACTCCTCTGCCGTTCACTTCAAAATCAAAGATTCTGTGATATATATTAGAAGCTGGGACTAATCTACTAGTGTGTTTTTTAACTTTGTTTTTATTTTATTTCCTTGTGTGGTTTATTTTATTAATCTTCTGCAATGCGTATCGGCAGAAGTTCCATGTCTATCCTAATTTGGCTTGTTTTGTTTTTAATTACTGTTAGAACTTGGGGTAGATCTGAAACTTGTGTAAAGCCTCCTACTTCCTTAAGTCAGTGGACCAAATACCAGTATATACTACAAGAGATTCTTTTTTTCACATGTTGATTGTATTACTCCCTGAAGCTAGGGTTGTTGTGAGACTTGCAGATGGCTGGACTTTTGAAAAGCCAGTACTGAAATGGGGTTATTGTACTGATTTAAACATGGCGCTCGGTTTCAGAAGCTGCGCAGTTGTTCTGTAATTATAGTTCTGAGCCATCCTCAGAGTTCAGGCCATTTGCCTGCAGTCCTGTTGCTGGCTAACAACGTGTGCACATGTGATCTGGACCATTGCTCCTGAATAACACTGCCCGCCTTACCAGCCTCTAACTGGTTGGCACGGCTTTGAGGAGGAAGGTATCTTTCTCTTAAGCAGCCTTAACTTCAGCCTGGAATAGCAGAAACAGGTACACTGATATACCTGAAAAAAATGTCTCAGAAAAAAACTGTTCTTAGTTTAAGGATCTCCAGGATATTCTTCTCTACTTTACTCAGCTAACAAGGCAACCCTCAACCAAGACTCAGTCCTAGGCTTGAGCCAGTGCCAGGCTTGCTTTCCAAGAAATAAGTACTCATCTGAGCACAGTTTCTGTTTTGTTTTTTTTTTTCTTCCAGAAGAGAGGGTTCCATTGAGTCTCAAATCTTCTCAACCACTTTCTATAAAAAAAGATAAAACACATCAGTTCTTAAAACTGATTTTGTGAAGACAGTTTAGAAATGCTGATAGATGTGTTAACAAACTCAGAAGTGATTAATTGATTTAGTGAAAGTTAACAGTAAAAATATATTAAATAGCTACTAATAGCACCTGGTTTTAGTAAATGACACTTTACTCAGGGCTAATCCTCAGGATACATTTACTGTCTCTTCTGATAGAAGAGTGAAGGGAGATCAAATGAACTAGCAGCTGGCAGTTTTAGAACAAGCAGTAGTTCTCCTTCATGCACTGTGTAGTTAGTGGAAGAAGGCCTGTGGAAGGCCTTGTTGCAGGATGCGGGGTTAATTAGGAGGGTTACCCAAAGAAGGTTTTGAACAAACTCATGGAAGAATCCATGGATAACTGTTAAATACAGTGCACTGCTTGTGGCACGTTTCCAATTTGAAATCTCTCCTTTTGAAGAATTTGGTATTAACTGCTGTCAAAAACAGGGTAAGATACCTGACATTTGAAGTAAGATAACTGTGATACTGATACTCTACATCAACTGCTCTGTTTTACATTTATTGCTAAAATTACTTATTTTAAATATGTCCTGTCTCAGTTCTGACCCCTTCCTCTGAAGGAGCTAAAATATAACCTTTGGTAAAGATCTTCATGGTTGTGACTGTTGGAAAAACTGACTGGTTGCTTAATTACATTTTCCTTACAGTGTCTGAAGGAAGATGTGCAGCGACAGCAGGAGAGAGAAAAGGAGCTCCAGCAGAGATTTGCTGACTTCATGCTGGACAAAGAGACTTTTCAAGCAAAGTATTAAAGCACAAAATTCCATTTGTCACTGATGTAACATTTTTGAAGTGTACAGATACTTCTCCAGCAGCTTTTGCCATCAGTTGCAGAAATCAAGTCTAGTCTGCTGTTTGCATCTTGTCAAGTTTTGTTCTTTTAATGGACTATTCCAAATGCTCTAGGTATGAATGGCTTTAGCCAGTACTAAAAATTGGATTAAAATGTCCAAAATTTTATTAAAAGGAAAAAAAAAATCACTCTGGTATGATTCTAGCCATGTCTTCATTTGCTAGGGTTATCACATTATTCCTAATGTTTTATCAGTCTTAAGATGTGTAAGATACATGTGTGCAAAATAATGTCTTTTGAATAAACCTGGAATGTTAAAAAATAATGAAGAAATAAAACACCTGTCTTTTAACTAAAATTGAATCCTCCCCTACCCCAGGCCTCTTTCGTGTTTCTGGTAAATTGTCTTTCTTCCCTTCCCCTGCTGCTGCTTTCATTTTCCAGGACTGTAGTTTGTAATAGGAAGGACCTGTGCAGGATAATTGTGGTCCGTGTAATACCCTGTTCCCAATTCTTCTCTGTGCATGTGACTAAACACTCCCGTTTTTATCAAGATGTTCAAATGGTCATACTGGCAGTAAGAATAACTTCACCATCCTGAAACAGGGTAGGTTTAAATTTTATAAAAGCACCCAGCATAGCCTAACGGTTCCCATAGATTTCAGCAGAAAACATACCCTTAAATTTTCTAAGTGTTAATGCTTTTAAATCTTCTGTGCGTAACACATGTTCCCTCTGGTTGATGAACCTTTTTCTGCTCGCTTTTATACAGTGGGCTGAATGACTTTGGTAACATCGCAGTTCTGCCTTGGCCCAGACCTTGTGGTTGATTGTTGCGGAGGCTATGTCGATGTCTTACACATCACAAATGCTGGAACTCAGTTGCTTGTTCTGTTCAGTTTTTAGAATTGTCCTTTCCTCTGTTCTGGCTCTGATCAGCTGGTGTCTCCAAAGCACCTCCAGGTCACGGTTTGTGAATTAGTGTAGGCCAGGGACATGGGGAATGCTCAATAAGCAGTGGGGATGTGGCCAGCCCCGATAGCTTAATTGCATGTGTCTGTGCTTGGCCTGAGTGCTTGGGAGCATGCTGTCAATGGTTAGTTTACTACTGCAGACACGGACACATCATCTCACGAGGTCGCCGTTGCAAGCCATTGTTCAGGGGTGTATGGAGTACCTCCTGAGCACATAGTACTTTTGAGATCCTCGGTAGTGGTTCCTGTTGCTCCCTGGGAGCTGGTTACTCAGCATGCTTTGTTGCCCAGAGCAGCTGTGGGGTGGGGTGGGGAAAAGCTCCCTATTTACTCCTCTCCTCTCCTCTCCCTCTCCTCACGTTTTCACTTTCTCCCTGCTTTGACTGTTCTTCTGAAGGGTAAGGATGGGATTATTGAAAGGGGTGAATGCATTATTTCCTATTCGTTGAGGTACTTTCTTCCAAAATCTTTCTCTAAGTACTGTTTAGTCAGACCACACTGGAGTTAGGTGTTACTGTTTAAAATTTTGTCAGCTATTGCCAATGCTTTTAATACATGTATTTGCCAGAGTCAGGCATCTCATTAGAGGATTGCTTTCACGTTTTATTTGTGTGGAGGTGTTGTTCAGTTCTTCAGGGATCCATCTTATTTCCAGCTCTTACACTTTGGGTCTTCTGAGCAATTGTTTGTGGAAACGCATAGGGAAAAAGCAATACTGTATTGTTAACAGCACAGAATTCAGCAATTAAATACATCCAGTTGCATGCATCATGCAGTTTTGCTTGTACATATTTGAATTTAAAGGAGGACTTTGCCATTTGCAATTTTACCATGTTACAGAATGTCACTTTGTTTTGGCCTTGGGAATATTACTGGGGGACGCTGTCAGGGTTGTGGTTGTGTAGCTGTTTAAATGCCATCTGTGGTGATCAGTGATAATCGGAGAGTTTTTTTTTAAAGGCAACCTGTCTGATTTCTACTGATCACCGGCAGGAGTAGATACACAGCCAGCCTTGGAATATCTTTCCCTTTACTCACCAGGATATCATTCTTCTGAAGTATTAATGCAATTATACACTACATACTTCTAAAAATGTGTTAAATATTTAACTAAACCAGAGCACATCTGGAAAGAAGTATTAAGCATCAATCTTTTAGCATATGGGGTATTTTAGCTTGGATGGTTATACCCAAAAGGAAAAATCATATAAATGCGTATCATGACAGTTCTTGTGGTTGTGTGGTAGCTAGAGATATTAACAGAAAACCCTTGTAGGTTTACCAATACCACAACTACAATTATTTCCTTTCTTTTTAGGGCTGCAGCAGAGCCTCTTTGATGTTTCTTGTATTTTTGACAGCTTTGGAGCTAGACAGGTATTCAAACACTCTGCCTTAGCAAATATTTTTAATGGCAAATTCAGAAGGACTGATGAATCACGAAAGACTCTTTTCTTCCTTGAAATGCATACAATTAACCAGTCATTAATTGCAGCAGATAAGCATTTGTGGTGTGCAAAGCAGCAGATATGAGGTGGTTATATTTGAAAGGTACCTGCAGGAGGTTTGTTCAGTGTTTTCTCCAGTTCAGTTTGTTTACACAACGCTTAAGCGAGTTCACTGTTTTCCCTGTCTCTAGTCAGAGTTTTTTGTCCTGAAGTTTCTGCCTATCTCAATAACGAAAGAGAACTAATGAATCAGTCTCTTGCCTTACTTAAAGCTCAATTGTAGCCTGCTTTGGCTTTTTACCTTCCCTGAGCTGCCAAGAAATACTGCTGTGAGGCAGGGAGAGACCCTTTTGGTTCAGAAGGTACTCAAGGCCCTGTGGTGCTTCTTGAGCTCAGAAGGAGTGCTGGAGAAGGCTTGATGTCAGGTACTACTGCGGGTCCTAAATGAGCCCTGCTGTAATCAGGACTGGAGCGACCAGAAGACAGAAAGTGCAAAGGTGATGTTAAGCTGTAGAGGCTCCCTCTTCCCCATCTTGACTTTATCCTAGACAACTACTGCTAGAGCTTTGGGCCTTTATTTTGCAGACACAAAATACTGACAGAGATGTGACTATGGCACCATTCCTGCCTCCTTTTCCAGAAGCATTTCAATGCCGTGGGACAATAACTTATCACAGGCAGATGCTTAAGATGTTGTTGTCTGAGATTGTTAGTCCTGGGTATCATGGACAGCTTCAGTGCCCACTCTAAGGCAGTCGGTCTTCGATCTGCTGAAATCACCCCTCAGAGTTCACACTGGGTGCTCTCTGCACGTGTCTGTTGGATCCAAAGGGATGTGAATGGAGCAGCAGAGACTGGCTAGGACATCCCAAGATCAAGGAATTCAGGTGTGGTAGCTTAAACTGGAGTGCTTAGGAAATTTGTTCAACCAAGTTCGGATGCTGGTAGATGTCAGTGCTTCCAATAGCAGGTGGTGATGGAGCTTGGGTTTTCTAGATTTCTTTCTTGGGCTTAGGCCCAGTTTATGTCTCAAACAGTGCTCCCTGAATCTCTTTCCAAAATGCTTAGTAATTGAATACAGATGTTTGGTGGACACAAGTGACCAGCACACCTTGACACCGAACTTTTACTTAAACTTCTGAAGCCAGCCACTAATTTGTCTTTATTCCCAAGAACAATAGTAAATATAACCACAAACAGTGTGAACTAGTTAACAGCTTACTGCAGTGGGTAAACCATAACCTGACTGACAGAGGTGGGGTCGGGGTTATGTTGTGTGTCTTCACAATTATTTTGAGAATTGATTAACATTCTCCTTGAGAAATTCCTTCATTTCCACTTAGCATGCCAAGATATATCTGCAAGTCTTTAAAGAATTTCAGCTGATGATTTTCCTCCCTTCCTGGAATCAGACTTGGCGTTTACTTATTGGATCAATCCCGCAGCTGGAGCCTGCTTCAAAGTCTGTGGAGTTGATAAGACTGTCATTTACTTCAATTGAGTTGGATTCAGGTACCTGGGAAAGCTAATAGGACAGCAGCATTAAGTTATAACGGCTGAGCGTCTCATCCATACCCGGCAGATAACAAAAATCAAGCATGAGCTAGAGTTAAGGGGGAGATTTTTCTAAGGCACAGGATTCCCTGTGAGAAATCCAACAGAGCTGGAGTCAGCTCTTCAAAACATGGCAAATCTCCAGAGAAATAAGCACTGTTCTAACATTGTAATTAGTCGCTCCAGCCAGCAATGGCCAAGATACGCTGTAGTTCTCTGGCTTCCTTAAGTGGAGACTTTCAGTGCCAACAGAAGGAGCATCCCATCTTGTCTTTGCCCATTGCTGCTTGTTCTGTTTTTGCACCCTGGTTTGCTGGTGCAAGCAGTGGGGCAGCCACCTTTGGTTTAAGATGTGTTAAACTGGCTTGGTTGTCCAGTCCCCTGAACAGACATCGGTTGGGCCAACTTTCAAGGTGGGAAGTAGAAGTGAAGGTGGAAGTGGGGCAGAATTGCCTCTGTCAGAGGCTGTCCCACTTCACTGTCTGCTTCAAGTGACTGAAACATGGTCTGCAGTGCTCCAAGGCAAGTAGCTAACGTGAGGCAACTACTCACAATTAGGCTCTCGGTAACTGAGTCAACTGGATCTGAGCCCCTGATGATAAATGCTGGAGATTCATTGCTTTTTGAAAACATGGCCTGATCATAAATTTCTAAATAAAATGCATCAAAACCCATGTCTGAACTTTTTGTTTTGGCTGCAAACTAGCTAGCAGTATCTTAAACTAGTGTGTGAACTTTGGCTTGCCTTCGATATCCCAGGACAGTGATGTTGCTGGAGAAGATGACATTATTGTGGTCTGGATTTAATCTGCCTCACATTCATCTCAGGAATCCAGCTTGCAGTTATCTTCCATACTGTGGGTTCAAAGCAACACCTGTCTTCCAAGCAGGATTTAAAAGTGAAGTATCAAATAGCATTTCCCCCGTTTTCTTAGTTGAGTGAAATGCATGATGAAAAATAGCCAGATACTCATCTAAAAGCAAAGTGTCCTTGTAACTGATTCCAGACTTGTACTTTCTGCTTTTCTAGGACTCCAGCTTATACCCTTGCTTATGAACAACAGAATGCCTGGTTCTGCTGGTCTTGAAGACTTGCATTCATGTTAACTCACATGGGAGCGAGATCAGACCCAGTTCCACTACTTTAAAAGTTCAACACGGTCTCTTAAGCGCTTAGTTGAATCAGGGCTTTAATGACTTTGAAGCAAAGGGGAGTAGCAGTGGATAAAAAGAGGAGATTCACTTTTTGGTTGCATGCAAGCACTGCCGTTAGGTAAGTCTCTCCTCTCCCCTCCAGCTAGCCTATGGCTCATTAATTTTTTTTATGTATTTAAATGAGGTGGTTTAACCAATTCATGCTGCCTCAGGCATAACTGTGATACATACAGTAGGTGAAAAGGTAAAGAAGTGGGTATAAGCAGTGTTTTACTTCTGCTGCTGGTATGATTACTCATAGTGGGTTTGATTGTTTGCCAATTGTTGGAGGGTATTTTCTGGGTTTTCTTTATAATTTATTAAGAGATGCCGTAGTGTCAGGGTTAGAAAAATGTCACTTTCAACTCAAAGTCAAAGGTTTTTCACATACCAGATTAGATAAGGTCTGCGTCATTAGATCACTTTCAGGTTTCCAAGTTACAACCGTGGTTCTGATGTATTTGGATTCCTTAAAGATTCCTCAAAGGAAATGCAAGTACCTCTTTTAAGATCATTTATGTACATTGAAAGCATTTATGAATTGTGACACAAGGAAACACAGACTATTTTATTATTTATTCAGTTCATGTATCAGATCTTTTGCCAAGTACATGCTACAGGTAAATGCCTCATAGGATCAGACAAACGTGTGTGTTAGGTTCCCCTCTTCTCCCACTCCCTCTCCTCTCCCACGAAAGAAATGTGGAGTCTATTTTGTGTAATTATCATGCCAGTAGCATTTTAAAGCATGTTATGCAGCTTAGGTGGGATTGTGGCCCCAGTGAAACCAATGGGAGATTTGGCTTCAACTTCAATGAGGCTGAGACTTCCTTTCCTCTTCTCTCCTGTCTGTATTTGATGAGCCTTTCTGTCAGGAGAAAAAAGAGATCCTCTTTTGAAAAATTGTCATAGATGCTTAATAAAGCTGAGCAAGCCAGCCAGGATTATGTTTTT
The DNA here is from genome assembly GCF_000737465.1 of Haliaeetus leucocephalus. Lineage (NCBI taxonomy): Eukaryota > Metazoa > Chordata > Aves > Accipitriformes > Accipitridae > Haliaeetus > Haliaeetus leucocephalus. The sequence continues at coordinate 654,235 of NW_010973307.1, read as the reverse complement.
AGCTCTATGGACAGCAAAATCTCTTCCAGAACTAACTCTGATTAAAAGGACTGAATCCACTGGTTGAACCTCAGACACAAAGGCACCCCTGGAGTAATTAAACTGTATGAGTCTGGGGTTTTTTTTAACTAATTATTGCACTGATCTTGCATAATACCTGGCCCTTGTGTAAAGCATTGATTTCAAAGCTGACTCTCTCTTATCTATTAATGTTCATGAATAATCATAGGGCTTGGGCAGGACCATCACTGTAGCTGGATCTTAAAAAAAGAGTGAGTTTACTGGCCACATTAATTAATCTGCATGGCAGACCATAAAATGACTATAAATAGAAGTTAAATTATTCCATAGATTGTGTCCCCCCACTTTTCTTTCTTAATTTGAACTTAACCAAATCAATCTCTAGCACAGAACAGGCATGCCCCTCCTTGGCCTGTGCACCTACCAAAGGGCTTTCAAGGGCTTGGGAAGACATAGGGTCTTTCATTAGACCATATGGGTGGAGAACACAGGTATTCATGAAGTCCTGAACTCTGAGACTAGAATCTCACCTCCTTTTTCCAGCTGGTTTATTCAAAGATACTCTCCCTTCCAACCATGCTGCTTCTATGTCCTTAGCTCATCCTGGCTACACCAGTGACCTCAAAGATTTTCATTCCCTTTTTTCCTGGTGCTTTAGTTGAAAAGAGACAATGCTGGTCTTCTCGCTTTAAGTTTAGAGGAAAACAAGTAAGAAGTCCTTTGCCAGAAGAGGGAAGAGTTCCCCAGCTCTCAGATACCGATGGATCCCACATGCTTCAGAAATCACTCTGTTGACCTGGAGTGAAGGAGCTGTGAGCACAGAACCTACCCAGCCATGATCAACCTGCTTATTTTTCATCACTGTTGATGAGCTGAAGATGGCTCAAATACCCTGACCGCACCATCGCCTGGTGATTGGGCAAAGGGGAGAGGTGGGTTTGACAGGTCTCAGCTCTGTGGGCTACATCCCAAAGGTATTGCTTTGTGGTGCATCTTCACATGTCTAAACCCAGCCTTGGGCTTTCTGGTGGTACAGAAACCTGCCTCATGACCATGTGATAGCTCCATGGTTTTTCATTTGGCCATGTACACCTCTGACCAGCATCCTAACAGAACTCACACCTGCACCACTTGCAGCTTGGCCAAGCTGAGTCCTGCAGGGTCACCAACCTGCATAGCAGTTAACGGAGAAGGGACACAAGTTACTGGGGGAGCAGAAGGAAAGCCTCGCCGTCCCTGGCTGTGTCAGAGCTGAAGCATTCCCTTAGGGAGCCAGAGCAAAAATCTTGAAGATGTGACTTGGCGCAGAACATGAACCTTGCTTTTCTCCAGACCAGGAAAGCCCCAACCCTGCACCTCTCAGAGCCTCTCTTCCTCACGCCTATCGGGTGTTTTCACCCTTTGTATCAAATGGGTGGTTGTTGCTTTAGAGGGCCCCAGCCAGTTTCTGTCCCTGTGCTAGTGGATGTTTAGTCATGCAAGAGTGTCGTTTCTGTCTGATAAAGCGCCTTTCTGGAGGAGATGCCAAACCTTCAGCACTGTTATGAATTTGAAGGTCCAGACCTTCCGTGACGCTTTTGCCAGTCCCAGAGATCAACCATCCGGCATCACTATGGTGCCTGGAAAGCATCCAAATTTTGGTGAAGGTAGGATTTTTTGGCTCTAGTCTCCTACCTGGTCTCTAGATAGGAAGGTGGCAGTAGCTGGCCATCCTCTACCTCATGAAAGCATAATAGAGAAAGGAAAGGAGGCTTAAGAATTGTATTTTATGTATTTCATTCTTGCTGTAGTACATTCTGTGGGTTTTATTCTGTCATTCTTAATAATGGCAATACTAGCAAAGTTGAGGCAAAAAAAAGGTCCCTGAACTTACTAGCAACATAAAATATCCCACTTAATTCTAAATAACATTAAACTGGGGGTGAACTTAATCGTGGGGGCGAGGATAGAGTAGTAAATCCAATTTCCTAGCAGGTCCCAGAATGTATTGTTAGCAGCAAAACAACCCCCCCAGCACTGTATTTCACTTCCTTGTATTTCCAAATGCCTTTTGGTTAACAGCAAGGATCTGTTTTAATTTTACAGTTACCCAGTGACCACAGGACGCAGATTGTGCATCACCAGAGAATGCGCAAATGTCTGTCTGCCTTCCCTTCTTCCAGCAGCAATGAGTGATCACAGGAGCACAGCCAAGCCGATGCGGCCACGCAAGGGGCGGTTGTGACAGTAATTGAAGAAAGTGCCGAATCAGCCAGAAGAACAAGGGTTCACAGCAAAAGCTTGAGCCAGGAGGACACGTGTCTTGGATATAGGAAGTAAAAGACAACCACGAATGATGATGGAGACTTGATCAAGAGATGCCAGTCAGTTGGGAGGCACCTATGTACACATTGGGAAGGTCTCTTCAGCAGGACAGCAGGTTGCCAACCCTTTGGTGTTGTAAGGGACAGATTTTTCTAAAGGACTGCCTTGCCTTTGGATGCAGAGATACTCGGTGGTACTTCCAAAAGTCTTGAAGTGTAAGAATGAATGTAGTCATGGCCACTTACGCTGTGCTGAACTCTAAACTGGGGGCTGGGTCGTACCATACCTGGCCCTTCTGGGGACACTTTGGCATGTGCAAATCATGGTGGTGTTTAGACTAGAAAGACGCCTCCACCCTAGGCCAGTTCTGGGCACGTTTGTGACAAAGAAATGAGGACTGCAGAGAGCTTTTTGGGCCAAACTAGCTAAATTCTGGGCAAGTCCCACTTGCGAGTGCTAAGGTCTTTCTGTTGATCTCACCCAGTCTAGTTAGGCTGTTTCTGGTGTATTCAGGAACACAAAACCAGCACCTCTGTCCCATTGTTTTCCAGGAGAAGCAGACACCCAACCTGTTTGGACGCTGCTGAGAAGAGCCCTTGGCACAAAAGGAAAGTTGCCTTAGGAAACTGGCTGAAATGGTTCATAGGAATTTTAACCTTTTGGACAGAGAAATTTGATCTGCAGTGGCCTGAATATCCAAGGCTGTATGATCAAAGCCAGAAAGAATGCTTTAACAAGGCTTGAACAGCTTCCTTCGGAGTTTGGTGGTATTTGACATCCAACCAGACCAAGTCAGTAACTGGTTGAGAAGGTAACCAAATGGGGAGAAAGCACGTGCCACAGACAGGGCTTCCCACTGCATGGGCACAGCACATACAAAATCCTTTTTTGCCAAATTCACCGCAAGAAGGGGAGATTCCCCAAGCAGCCATTAGACCCGTCTTGCATTAATGACGTGGATGACACCAGATTGCTACGACCCACCTTGCTGAAATCTTCCTTTCGCTCTTGTAGCCCTGTGCATCACTTCAGCTTGTCAGAAGTGTCCCGTGCCTATTGCTGGCAGCGTCCAAAGGCAACCTCCCAACTCAGGCTCGGGTAACTGCTCCTGAAGACAGTCAGCAGTAAGAATCAGCCTTTCCCTACCCATCCTGTTGGTTTAGGGAGCAGAAGCCTAAGAACAGCTGCACAGATGCTGAGAGCCTGTCACAGCCCACAGCTGGAAGCAGTTTCTTGCAGAGGCTGAGAGCAGCTTCCAAGCCCTAGGGTGGAAGGAGGATACTGCAGGGAAGTGGGGAAAGTGGAGGAAGGGAGGGAGACAAGGGGCTGTAATGAAGTGCACACATGCGTACGTGTGAAGGAATGACCTGACACACGAGATGTGTGCCAGTGAAATTGAAAAAAAAAAAAAAAAGTGCATCCTGATGCTTTTCTGCTCATGTCACATGTGCAGGGCTGACCTCAAATGCCTTCTGTCTGGCATCACCACATTTCCAGAGACGATGGGACTCAGGTGACATATTTGGTCTTTGGCCATCTCTGGCTCAAGCTCCTTGGCATAGCACTTGGCCCAATAAAAATTAAGAGGAGGGACAGCCTGAGCTGGAAGAGACTCATCCCCATAGCTCTCTGCTGGGGAGCAATGCCTGGACCAGGAGCTGCCCAATTTTGCACTGTAGCAACAAGGCATTCAGCTCCTCTTCCCGCCTCCCCAGACCAGGCAGATGGGAGCACTTCAAGGAAGAGTTTAGCAGACTCTGGTTGGGTTTGCCTTTGTTTCACTGTTAAATGAAAAATATCTGAGCAGTCTTTGGACCTGGATGTAGAGTCCAGAGCTGCTTGCTGCTTGCTGCCAGCCCTACTGAGGTTACAGGGTCATCCTTGCAGTGCATGGCCACATCTGTGCCAGCAAACTAAACCATGCCTATCCCTGTCCCTAAGGTGGGGCATGGCCATACCCTTATTAAATTCATTCTCCCAGAATGATGACTGTTAAAAATTGGCCCCGGCCCCTGCTAACATCTAAGGAAAGCTTGGGAATCGATGGTGCTAATGGAGCATCCTACCAGCTGCACAGTACAGACCTCTGTGTCCAGCACACTGGTGACAACGTGGCCCTGTGTTGTATCTGTAACTGCTTAATGGAAAGTTGGCAAAGAAGAGCTGCTCTCTCAGCCCAAAAGGTGGCAAGGTGATGGGAGCCTTTTTTGTAGCTGAGTGTCCTACCCCGTGGGCTGCAGAGCCACGTTACACATCCCCCTGCCATCACTTGAAGCATGTACAGACCCAAACCCATCCTCCCTGGGCTGGCTCGTGCCTCCCTCACGAGGGAACAGCTATGAACAGCCCTTGACCATCTCCGCAGATGCTGGCACAGCCACAGCCTAATACTGTCAGGTAGGATAGCATGATTAATTCGTGATAGACTCATCTCTCTCAGAAGATGGTCTTTTACCACAGTGAAACAGCTACAACTGTTGAAGCAAAGGACTGCAGTGAATTGTTTTTCTAACATGGTCTAAAGGGTTTAGATGGTTTCAAGCAAGTCTAGCTCACATTTTAAAATGTTCCTTTTCTTCTGCCAATATTACCAGCCTATTTTCTTAGAGCTCTCACTCTACCTGAGAGCTGACCGATTTCTTCCCTCCTGCACCCAAATCTTCATTCATGAAATATTCCAAGATTTGGAGCCAATTAAGCAGGTTCCCTCTCTCCTGCAGGAGAGAAGATGGGGCTCACTTGCATTACCAGTGCTGGTTTTTGGCAAACCCACCATTTGCTAAGGAGCCCCTTGGGGCTAAGCTGCAGGACCACCGTTGTGTCCTCCCTCCTTCTGTATCAGCGTACGGAGCCTGTGGCAGGGGGATGCAGACCCGTCAACTGGTATTTTGGTGGGCAGCATCACTGCTGGATTTGAAGTTCTAAGATTGCATGAAAGACGGTGACAACACTCCCTGGGAGACCACAGTGGCCTCTTGCCCATGCAAAGATGTTCATCTAAAGCCATGAAAATGCTTCAGAGGTGAAGTCCATCTCCTTGTCCATGTTAATAATACAGGGGTGGGAAACCTCAGAAACACTAAGGGTATACCAGCAAATGGGAAATAATACTCTTATTCATGTCCCCTACATGGGGGAACTTTTCCCACATGGTGGGATGAAATTCAACCCTCTAAAACTCACTGTAAGACTAGACGTCCTCTCCACATAGTGCCTAAGCATGTGGTCAAGTCTCAATGACCAGACTCTAATAAATGTCAAGAACATGCTGAAGGACTCTGCTTGAGCAAAACTGGGTTTCCTTCTGAATCCTGACATGTTTTAAGGTAACGGCTCTGCCCTGCAGCCATATCTACTGATGTACACAAAGCCTTCCCAGCCCCATCCAGCAACACTCCATTTCCACAGCCTGCAGCAGGACACCCTCCTCCCGGACCACGTCTGCACGTCATTAAAGATAATGTCAGACACTGACTTTCCTAGCTGTGTAAACTGCAGAGGTACTGAAGATATCATCAGGTCATTTCTCAAAATCACATCTTTTCTTCTACACCGAGGCTAGAAAATGGCAAACAGGATGCGGAATTTGGCTCCACAATATTCGCTGTTGTCATGACTCATGACATTTTTATCTTTTTTGTAACAGAACAAAAGGCCGCGGTAATTAATCTGTGTACGTTTTGACAATGGCGTGGCCAAATCACATTATGTTCTTGCATACAGTCAAAGTAAGGAGAGAAGCACAACAACATCATGTGTGCAAGTCAGTATTTTAAGTCTTTTCTTTATATTTGCTTTTTTACATGTCTTTAAAATATTCTTATGTACTGTACTTAATGTATTAAATAAAGACAAAAGGAGCAACAAGTGCTATTACACAGGTTAACTGTGCAGATATAAATCTCTGGTTTGAAGCTCAACCACATGTGAAACAAGAGCTAATCAAATCATGGCAAAGACAAAATTAATTTGAGTCTTTTCAAGAAGATCCAATGAGGAAGCACCCAATCCCAGTGGAAGATCTAACTCCGCCAAGCTCCTTCCAACTTTATTGGCTAATAATTATTTCTACAGAAAAAGATGTTGCAATCAAACACTCCCTCAACAGTACTTTTGTTTTCTACAGAGCTGGTTGAGCAATGAAAAGATTTATTAGTGGAGAATATATTAGTGAGGAATTTGAGGAGAAACAACCAAAAAGTCAGTGAGCAGGATTTCCATGAAATATCTCCAGGGTGTGAGTTTGCCTTGCACACAGCTTGCAGATACCCAGCACTCCCTATGGGATAACAATCACACCCAAAACTCTGGAAACAAGTATTTTTGCCTAAAGGAGAATACCAATTTACAGTAGGAGTCCAGATTACTGATACAAACTCACCCGTGAGCTCAGAGGAACAAGTTCAGGCAACCCCTAATTGTTGGCTTAGCAAAATACTTCTGCACAGGACTGCTCATCCCATAAGCATAAATTATGGTTTCTTGTCCCTTCCTATGAAGCATTATGTTCTCATGATCTAGCGGATATGAGCTAGACAAGCCTGTCTAGTAAACTTGCCGTTGTATGAGACTCTCTCATATACAAGCACGTCCTAAAATAAGAAACATCCATTTTCGCTACCCACTACTCACTACTAACATACTATCTGAACTATCCTGTCACTGTTATTTAATAGAGTTTTCCTTGCAATGACCCATGAGATAAGACAATAATTAGACTTGCCCTTAGTTGCTTGAAGTCTTGCACAGTAGGGCATTAGTATAATACCATAATTTCTAAAATCTCAGAAAACATCCTGCAAATCTGTTGTAGCAGCGTGATGTTTTCCTTCCTTCAAACTTTGTAAAAGTGAGAAGAAAAACTAGTTTATTGCGTTGTCTAGGCCTTTCATTTTTGTTTATCAAAAACAAAAGATCTATTTTGGAGTTGCCTTTCTTTCTACCTATGGGAAAATTTTTCAGGCTACGTATTCCTAGTTCTTCCAGTGCTGAGATATCTGTATTTGTGTTGAAGATAAACAGTGACAAATTTATCTTATTTCCAATTTAAAGAGAATTTGGATTGATGTATTTCCTGGATTTTCATGAAACTGATGTGTTTGATAGAATTCAGAAGATATTTTTAAACCGTTAAAGGAAAATACACAAGTATTTCCTGAATTTGTTTCTTCTTATCCCATAGTTTACATGAACTGTTCAGCAAAGGGAAGCAAAAGCTGAGTTTCAACCAAACCCAGACCAATACAGAGCTTCTGGTGGAAACCATGTTGGGATTAAATGATTTCCTTTGGTTTCCATCCAAAACCAAGCTGAACATGGATTTCTGGGTTGAGTTTCACTTTGAATTTTTGGTTTTATTCAGTTATGAAGAATTAAGTGAAACTTGGGAGGTTCAAACCCTCATTGAATGATCCTGAAAAACGATCTGCAAAACCCCTTGCTATGGAGTCCTATTTCATACCTTTGATCTCTGTGGATGCTGGGAGCAGCACTGGTGTCTCTTCCAACCTATAAAAAACAGGCCAGTTGAAGCCACTACATTTTTATGCAGAGGCTTTGATATCCAAGAGACAACATCCAATCCCAGTCACCACCCTGGGACCAGCTGGAAAGCAGGAAATCCCAGAGTTTGCCCTTCTCCCAGCCAGGGTCCATCAAAGCCAGCAGGTACCACCCTGAACACACCATGAGAAATACAGAGAGAAGCAGATGACTAGGACTCCTACTGACTTCTTCTTCTAGGAAAAGGAAAGCATTCACCTTCCTCAGCTCCCAGCTTGTGCCGAAATCACAGGCAGTGCTCTTTGGGCTTCCCATCATGGTCAGTATGATCCATGAGATCCCAATTATGTGACGTAGCCGTCACTGAGCAGCCCACCCCAGGTGATAGGAGCAATGGGGCAATCACTGAGCTGCCTGGCCATCCAAGTAGTAGGCATTTTACTTTTGCTTATCTACCCATCTATACCCTGGGCTGTAAACCCATGCTGTGCCAGCTTTGGCAGGAGAGATGGTGCAGGAGCTTCTTGCCCCACCATCTTGGATCTTCATAACTTGCTTTTTAACTGGGGTCATTTCCATGATCCGACTTCAAGCCTGACCCACACAAGGTGGTATGATGAAATTGGGGATGGGCTAAATGCATCATAGGCTGAGTAGCTTTTGAGGGAGGAGAAACCTTTGAAGCTACTGTCTCCCCCAAAATACCCTCAGGTACTCCTGTTGGACCTTTCTTGAGGATGTGTGACACATGTCTTCCAGTTAAGTCATCTTTATTGAGCACGTATTTCCTGCTCCCTCGTGTTTTTATTTTCTTCTCCCTCTTCAAATACTTCCTGCCTTTGGCTGCCTGTGATTGAATTCCCTGGAGCCTTAATAGTCTTGGAATCCCTCCACTTTTATAACTTGATTTTACTATGCAGAAGAAAGTTTGATTCCCGCCCCTCTGCCTCCCAAAAAAAAGAGAGAGAGAAGAAAGGGGGGAAAAAAATCCTATTCACCCACTAGCAAAGAAGCAAGATACAAAACCCCAAGATTATTCTCATTCAGCTATTCATAGCACAGGAGTGCATTTCATTTCAGTGTCTGCACAGGCCTTTGTAGCAACCATCTGATTGAACATTACTTATACTGCATATTATATGCACTAATGAGAAAATGATTCTAAATTGCCCCTAGGGATGGTTATGATTAAACTATTTGCCTTCACTTCCTCTACTAAATTAAAGCAACCAAAAGAAAGAGAAAAAAAAAAAAAAAGACTCAATCTGGAAAGCAGTCAGAATAACGGTTTGGTAAACTTTCTGAATTCCTAGGAACATTTTTACTCCTAAACCTGGTGATTGGCTGTATATTTCATGCTGCAATTTGAAGCTAAAGCTGTGACAAATATGTGACATGGAGAAGCATTTTGGAGGGCTGAACTGGGCATGATTTTCTATGTTGTCAACCAGTCCGAAGCCCTGATCAGCTTTAATTGCACAGGACTGAAGCCACTAAAGCCCTCTCTGCCACTGAGGAGCTCCTCCAAGGCGTCAGACGTCTGTCTCTTAAAAAGAGCATTTCAGAGGCTCACATACACGGAGCCTCATTCAGACATTTTATTTAAACTCTTAAATCTTTTGAGCTTTGGATGAATAAACAAGTCCCTGAAATGCAATCCATTCTTGCTGGTCAGAGTTTGCAAGTGTTTTTCCCAGAGAAGAAACAAAATGTCATTTGTGTTTCCTTTGGCCTTTTTAAACACAGCAGGATTTGGGGAGCGGGGAGCAGCGTTGCATTAAATGTGCGTGTGCCTGTGTGTGCTCACGCACTGGGACTTCGGTGGGAGTTTTGTACACGATTGTCCCTGGCTGTTGAATTACCTAATGAATTAATTAAATGCGTGAAAACTCCATGGGGCAAACTGCCAGGTCACACAGCTTCTGAAACACTAGTTAAAACATCTGAACGGACAGTTCCCAAACTGGAGCCCACGTCTCTCCGGTGGTCCCCAAGTCTCTGCGAGGTGACCCTCATCATCTTCACGCTCACCAACCTGGGCACTGTCTCACTCCCGTCACCCAGCCCACACGCTGGGGTCAATCGCTGCAGCTGGTTTATGGACTCTTCCGGTGGTCCCAGTGACGGGAACCCCCCGGAGATGACCTGTCTGCCATCACACCAAAGCACCACGGCTTCTCTGCTACAGCCTGGGGCAGGCACATCCTCAGCACAGAAGCACCCTTACACCCAGGCTGTACAAGAGTTTGTCTCACAAAGCCCTGCAGATGCCTTGGTGGTTCCTCAAAAGCTAACTAGGTGCAGAGTTTAGAGACCCAACAGAACAACCAAAAGCTGCATCGTAGAGTCTTATTATAGAGGTACTAATAATGTTACATCACAGCTTTCGACAATGTGTCCCTTGCTTTATTCTTTATATATCACAGGGACATGAAAAAAAATTTATTGTGAGCTTATCTGTACGATACCAGAGATCACATGGAGCTTCAATAACTCGGGATGAGAGGAACCTGCTCTTCCTTTCCTTTGGCCATAAAGAAGGGATAACTGAGTGATTCAGACACAGATGGCTGCACCAGCAACACCAGCGCTCCATTTTTCTGGGGTAATGGAGAAAACTCCAGGCTCAGAAGGTCTCTGAGCTGCCAGGCAAGACCTTGGCCCGATGCTTTCATTAACACAGATGGTCACTGGGATTTATTCACACTGCTTAATTTGGCATGGACTACGTCAGGGAGCTGAGGTCCACATCACTGAGGCCCCAATCTGTGCCAAGACTATAGGTGTCTAATTAACTGGTTCCCTTGAACGAAGCCATTTCTGTCCCCTTACAGTCAGTGGTGAAAGAAAAATGCCTTTGAAAGTCTTGCAGGGAACACAAGTACCCACAACAGCCCAAAACACAAGTACCCAACCTACTTGCCCAAGGTAGACGGGCTTTTCCCTTCAGAGGCTCTCAAAGGTGCTCACCATTAACTACCCAAAGAAACGTGGATCTTGGTGATGGAAACATCTACAGTTTTGCCATTAGTTAGATGCCTGGATAAGACGGGCCTTGGGCTGCCTGTCAAGAAATGAAACCGAGTGTCACGCTCTTGGTTAACAACGACAAGGACTAATTTCACGCATTCGACCGACATGCAGGTATCTGCACCACTGTGTCCCCCATGGAGTCTGGCAGTCCGTGTTTCTGCACGCACGTACAGTCGGGTGTATAGGTGGAAGCAGAGAGAGGGAGGAGGCAGACTCTTTTGGACACATGCATTACAACTGAGAAGCTGTCAAGCTGTCCCTTAAATATGGCCTCTTGTGCAGAAGGATTCTGGCTTTGGTGGCAGGAATGCATTTCCAACTGACCCCACGCTCAAACCCAAAGGCAGAGTCTTCTTTGTTTCCTCCCCGTACCGCTCCCCCTCTATAACTGGAAGGTTATGTGTTTCTTAGCTACTGGTCAGACTGGTAGTGCCTGCCAAGAAGCTTTCAGGGAATTTCCTCACTATGTAACAAATTTATGAGTCATATGAAAATCTGGGAAATGATTCAACCAGCTGTCTTTCGTTGACTCAAAGATTTTTACAACACCTCGGTGCCTCATCTTTGATTTGAGCCAGCAGAATGGTTTATTGTAACATCAAATGGTCTTATGTTCACTCGAAGGACGCTTCCTACTACCAAAAAAAAATAAAAATAAAAAGCTGTAAAATTTTTGAAAAGAGCCCGCCACTAGGTGAATGATGCACAGAGCTACTCTATTTATTCACTATGAACTGACGAATGTGACGGGAGTGATGCTTCCCTCCAGGATGGCTATGGAAGTGGCTGTCACTGAGCGGTGTGGCTCAGGTGCTGCAGGTACAGCCTTCGTGTATGGCAGGGATCAGGCTTGCAAAAGTTTTTGTTCAGGTTTTTTTTGGCACATTCAGGGTGAAGCAGCTATGTCAAGTAATTTGAGCAGATCCCGGCTGAGCAGCAACTCGGTTAAAGCCGGGGAATGTTGTGAGTTGTTATCTTTTCATCCGGCAGTCTCAGGCATCGCCTTCGAAACCTTGGATTTGACGGAGCAGATAGGGATCCCGGCCAAACGACCACCGAGCAGCCTTTGGGGAGAACTTCGCAGGGGAAGTCTGCACTCACACGTGGTTTTAGACATCTCGGTCCAGACAGCGCACAGCTCCTGCTCGCAGCATCAGGGCCCACGGCTGGGCAGGAGGGGATCCTGCCCTCCCAACCACACTCCCGAGATGATAGTCTCTGCCTTAGATCCAAGGAGTGCAATTTGCACTGGGTTATTTGCCCAGGGAGCAGAGCTTTAGGGTTCCTCTGTCCCAGCTAAGGGTGCAAAAAAACCTGCTTTCTTTTACCTGTTTTCCTCCTGTCCTCAAATATCTTGCGGTCCTGCCTGCAGAGAGGGAAAAGATAAAAAAAAATAAAAGGTCTTATTCTGTAGCCTGTCCGGGTGGGAGAGAGAGGTTGCATCCCCTCAAACAGAGGCAGGAACTGGACCAGGACCTTCCATCACCATGGAAAATTCTCACTGTAGGAGACAAGTCATAAAGAACATTGTTTCCATCATCCTTTTCGAGCAAAACCATCCCGAGCTGCCCTTTGTTGTGCTGGAATCACCGGTAGCCGTGTGCAGGAGCGATGCTCACAGACTGGGTGGGCTGAGGGGCAATGGGGAGCCCCATCTTGCAGGTACCTTGGGATAATCCCGAGCATGTGGAGCACTTGGAGAACAGAGCTTCAACTGGAAGAGAGCTGGGCTGAGGAGTAGGCAGATATCTACAGCTGTGGGCACTAGGCGAAAGGAGCAAAGGGGGTTAACCCTTTCATTGAGGACATTCACTTGGGTGAATGCCTCCCTCTTGGGTGACACAGCCAGCTTTGGACACCTCTCCTCTTCCTAAGGGGACTTCAAGCACCAAAATGTCCATCTGTAAGTTATCGCAGGTGGGGGATGATCTCTCAAAGCCTCACTTGGCACAAGGACAGTGTGCCAGCCAGGGCTGAACCTCTAGCCAAGGGCTAACGTGTGCCCCTATGGTGGGGTACACTATTACAGTCCTGGTGGCACAAGTATGGGAAAGCATTCCCTTAAAAGGTTTTCAATCTCCCCCTCCTCCAATTTCTGTCGTTATTTTCCTGACAGAGTAGAAGTTGAATAAAGGTCACTGGATTCAGGCCTAGAGTAATATTCTTGTAGGCACTGAAATTGCTTCCTCAGCATGGTAAAGCAGGTCTGTCAGGAGCATGTGAGCCTCACCAACAGCCTCCTGCGCAGGGGTCGGGGGAAAGGAGACCCCTGAAATGTCCATCAGGAGCCCGTGGGCAAGGCCCTTATCCCACAACAAGTGTCACGAGCATGGCCAGTGCTTACACCCAGCAAACGCTGTAGTTTTATAGATCTAAGTGAGACAAAAATGGGGTCCTGCATGCAGCTTGCTGTGGCACGGCGCCCAGAAAAAGGACACCAACGCACCCTGAGATGCTGAGTGAGGACAGTACCACCAGCACCCAGGCTTTGCTGGAGGCAAAGCAGGACTGTGGGGCTTCTGCTGCTCACCCAGGCACTGCAGGCAACCTCCTACAGCCAGGGCTGTGCTCAGCAGACCTCAGTTCTTTATTACCACCGCTGTTGCCAATAACCATCATTAATGGCAACTGCGTTTTTTGCTCAAGAGAACCAGAATAAGAGCAATGAAATTTTGGCAGAGCTAGATGAGACCTGAAAAGCCAGCCCACCTAAGAGCCAGAGCACAACAAGGGTGTCATTAAGCAACTTCAGCCAGAATTTAATCACTTCGGATTCATAGATTTGTATTCACTAATTTGATATACTTATAGAGAAGTCACTGGGATCCTGTGCTTTTCAAAACTATATAGGTGGATAAATGCATTTAATAGATGGCACTAGAGCTAACCAGAGGGTGGGAAGCAGAACAGAAATGATTCTTCCAGAAAGAGTTAAATTGCTGCAAACAGAATAAAAGTAAAACTGGAATTTATTATTACAGAACTAAACCAACTTCCTATATTAAATATCCAAATGAATTTAATGATTAGAACCATGTTTCCAGCATGAATTTCAATGTCTATGAAAGCAATCAGCCACACAAAGAATTGCCCACAGTAGCCCCAAATCCTTTGTTTTAGCCACTCGATTTCACTGCCAAAATGCTTGTGGCAAGCAGCTCTCAGCGTAGCTGAAATTAATGCACCTCTTGCAGCAGTCACCCAGCGCATTGCAGGTGTAATGTGGCTTACAAATCTTGAAATGCTTTGTGTCAGCACCTGGGGAATCCACTGTACAATACTGTAAAGGCAAATATAATATACTTTAAACAGACAGGACAAGTAAGGGTCCAGAGGAGAGCAGTATTATTTTGATTTAGTGAGGGTCACAGCCTATATTCAGTGAACTGAACCACTCTTCTCTGTCCAGGGACTCAGAGCAGCTGTACTCTTAATGGAAGTATTCAGGTAAGCAGTATAAATCCTTGTCAAATCTTTTATCTGTATCACAAATACACATATACTAACTTGCATGAAACTCTCGTTTCTATCCATTTCCAAAGGATACCAAGCTGGGAACGGTGGAGGATGAGGGAATTAGAAACTTGGGGCAAAGAAGAAAAGTCCTAAATGGTGATATTGCCTCGTGACTATTTTCTGGTTGAGAATTCCCCTTTCATCCTTCCACCCCCTTCCTGTTGAGCTGTTGTGGCTACCATTTGTAACAGGCAGAGAGCGCAAAGATATCTGACTTCAGGGGATTTGGCAAAGATTCTGGGCTTGAACCTAGCAGCAGATATGGAGCACTTGTAACATTCAAAACAGGCCCTCTCTTTCTTGACCTCTGTGATTTTTATTGCTTATCTGGGTATACATAATAATTTTAAGATGTCACCCCTTACTTACCATAAAATAACCATTAATTATTTTTAAAAATGTAGATAATAAACTTCAGAATTACTCTGAAATGTACCCAAGCAGACAAGGGGGAATGTGAGGTTACTGTCATGAAGGATAGCTTCTGGCAACTGATCTGAGCGAGCTGTTAATGATTTTAATTAGCTTTTGGAAGCACAATCCACCCATTCTGAAGCCGGTGCCCTGCTGCCAGTGACGATGCTTTGGAAGATCAACAGCATAAAACATTTTCTGTAATGAGACTTCGTCCCACGTGTCACGCAAGGAGCGATTTGTCTCCTGCAGAATTGCAGTAGGAAATCTGTAGCTGGAAGGCTTTCCAGCTGTGGACCTCCAGCAGGTAACACACGTGCTCCCCTGGGCAGTTGGGGATTAATGACTGGGCACGGAGACCAGGCGCCGTCAGGTGCAAATCTGAAAATCAGCTTTTCCTCCTGGCAAATCATTTCACCTCCTTATTTATTTAATCTATTTAGGTTATAGGCTTTTCAGAGGGATGTTAATCTCTGCCTACATGTTTGTACAGCGCCTAGGATGTAGTAAGGACTTAATCGCAGTTGGGGCTATCAGCCTACGGTAATAGGAACAGTGAAGTAGCAATAAATTGGGCAAAGCAGCAGTAGACGCTGGTCCCTTGGGGGTGGTTGGGATAAGGTCCTCCACTGGAGGACCAAAGCTGGATCACAGTTCACCAGGGAACAGCAGATCTACTCTAGTAAGGAAAGTACAATAGGAAAAGATATTTAAACTATTTAAAAAAATAAAACCTACATGAAGGACCTTTGCCTGCATTCTCCTTTGGAGTCTGGTCAGCTTGTCAATGTTTTGCATGTTTGTACGGCCACACGCGTGCTGGCCAGAGCTGGGAGCAGTCCTGCTGCCGTTCAGGGTTGGGACAGAGAGACAGCTATCCCTGCACGTCCCGCAGTCCATCACACTGAGAAGCCACCCTCACAATTCTGAGAGTGGAAAGGGGGTGAGAAATGAATACACGCAAGAATGACAGGCAGCTGCCCAGCCCGGCAGCCGGTTTGCAAAGGCAAGAAGTTACGGCTTCCCAAAAATCAGCCTCCTGCTGAGGTGCGTCAAGTCAGGTGATGAAAAGCAGAGGCACCCAAAAGCAATAATATCTTTGGAGGCTTTTAGCACATCCCAGCAGGACAGTTAGCAGAGCTGGATGGCCCGCAGCACATGTTAACAGCTTTGCCATCCTACAGCACCTTCAACATCTCCATTACAGTTCAGTTGGGAAGAGCCAAGAAAAACCCAGCGAACTAGGGGAAAGACACTTAAAGGACTTCAAAAACAGCCTGATGTCAGAACATACTGCATAACTTGGAGAACTTCAAAATGACCTAACTCAACACCCCTCCAGGTCTACAGCTACCCTCTAATGCATGCATTTTAGGAGGCAAGCTTGAAGCAATGTCTGAGACAGGGAACAGTTGGTCCTTCAACACAGGCAAGGGTTTACAGCAGGGGAATGCAGGTGAAAAAAAAAATATGCAAGGAATTTATATTACTGGTGGGGAAAGAGACATTTAGACTAGGAGACCTTTAGACTAAGAGTGAATTAACTCAAGTGTTTGTGTCGAATTTTTGACCGGGTAGGAGGACACCAAAGACAGAGATATCCCTGTGCTCAGCATGTAATAGCTGCTGCCCTCCCAGCCTGCGGGGGGAATTTGAAATATTCCAGAAGACACAAGGAGGAATCAGCAGATGCAGAGGTGGACTCACCAACAACTTTGAGCACAGCATGACTATATGCTGAGTGATGGAATCATAGATAGTAGATATTGAACATATTATTATTTAAAATGAATCAGATCAAAGATAGAGGAACTGACCAGAATTTTCACTGAAAATGTGCATGAAAGCTGGGCTTAGTATTTTCTACAACTTAGAAAAAGTTTAGGTTACTTTTATACCTTCTATTATAAATCATTGGGCCCAGAGCACATGTTTAAGTACTTTGCTGAATCAGGGCCATTATGAATAAGAGCCTGGCAATGCTCCCCTGTTAATGAGCTTCCAGGAAATGTACAATTGTTTTTAAAAGAAGTCTAATGAAGACAGATTTGTATGAGATCTCATTTGATGCAGCCAGAAAACCCAAACTCATCAACCAAATAAAAGCATGGGAGTAATTTTTTTCTGGTGCCTGATTATACTTCCAGGAGTGCTGGTGTGTAATGCTTTCAAACTTTCATTGAACTTTACTCTCTCACTCCAGGCAATTATTTTTCCTTGATGTCTGATGTTGAATGATATACGTGCACCTGCGTGATAATGGCTGGTTAGATATATCTTTACTGAGCTGGGAAAACCCAGAACGTCACCTCTACACTTAACCATTTTATTTCTTTTATGGCTCTGGTATGGATGCCTTCTCTAAAAGCTACCGGTGGAGCTTACATTTGTCAGGGGAAATGTGGGTGTTTTATCATACCAGCTGTTTAAAGTCTCCTACAACTTTGCAAACTGCTTTAAGAGTCCTTGCTTTTATCACCGCTCAAACTTCCAGGCAGTCACTAGAACAAAGGAAAGAACAGCTGGGAAGTTTTAAAAGCAGCAACATTTGCCATTTCACTCAGGTTTAAGCACAATAATTAATAAAACTTCCCCCTCTTTTCCACCTCAGCTCAGTGCACAATCACTTTGGAACAGGACTCCTTGCCGGCCCCTTCTGCAGGGTTTCAGCAGTTATATTCCCCTATTCCAAAATAGCAATTATTATTATCGTGTCACATCCATATTGTGCTAGTGTCCCCCATCAACCTGCTAAGAGGCAGTGTGCTCGGGGCAATTTTTTATTAAGCATAAGCAAATCTTCTGGCGTTTCATTCATCTGAAGAAGAAATCCTGCAGAGGAGCAGGAATACAGCGCCCACGGCCCAGGGAGGCGAGAAACGCCTCGCTTCGCTCCAGCCGTCTAGAAGTTAAGTAACTCACAGAGGCGAATCGTATGGGCTCTACCTACAGCCAACACAAAGATTTGGGGCCTCCGAAGGGTGATTTGTTTTGGCTGCCTCGGACACCTCTCTTAGCATGGGATGAATCATCCCCTGACCCTCTCCCGCTCTCTCCACCGACTAGAGGAGGATTTCTGGCTTTAGCCAAACCTGCAGGCAGTTGCAGTTAGGTCAGGCAAATCCCGTCTGGGCAGCGCGGTGGTCTGTCCAGCCTGGTTTTCCGTCAGCGGATGATGACGGATGCTCCGCAAGGATGCAAAACAAAGAGCAGCACCGAGATCTGTAACGTACGGGGCTGTGCAGTAATAAAGTGTGAAGAAAATTGCTTCCTTCCCCTCTGCAGTGATTAGCGTGTGCTCTGAAGTATGAGGGCTGGATTGATGGCCGTTGTAATTTTATCCCAACCGAAGCTGCTGGAGTAGATTTGAGGGGCGGAAATAGCACTGTGGATCCCTAGAAGATGAGGCTGGGTCCTCCAAAAGGACCCAGAGGCTTGAAACAGTGCTTGTAAGGAAACCAAATTTTGGGATTTTAACAGGAAATAGCAGTGATCATGTTTTCACACAGTACGTGCTTGGAGAAATACCGGCAGCAGGTACAATTCTGAGTATTTCCCAAAGGCACTTAGGGGTCTTAACTCCCACTAAATACAAACATAGACATTGAAATAACTGATTTTTTTTTCCTTTTTCTGACAATTAATTCCGGGACTGATGGCTTTGGCCTTTTTGCTCTGCTCAGGGCATCCCCACGCCTGCTGTTGTCCATCTCAGCAGGACACTCTCCATGCCATGAATCGAGTCCTCTCTCCAACAGGCGAGATGGGTCCTTTATTCACACAACAGCATGTCCAGCTGCGGTTGCAGCAGGGATCTTCCAGTGATGAGTTGCAGTCACTCAGAAACGACCCGGTGAGTTGCCCAAGATATTCAGCTCCCCAAAGCCCAGGCTAATGCCATCTGGTCCCTCTGGTGACCTCCCGTATGTCACCGGAGGAAGGGACGGCCGAATCTAGCCTGAGACCTCGGCTGTTCAGCAGAGCATCATTTCACTGGGGCCACACAGGCTCATGGCATTAACAGGCGTTACAGCAAGGAAAAACACTCGAAGCACATTAAGTAACACAAGGTACCTGTGTTTCCCAGCCGAGACTTTTCCAAGATAGTGGCAGCGACACTTCCGACAGACGGCGTTTACAAATCACTATTAACAAAACAAAGCACTTTAAAGAGAGTCACCCCAGGGCACTCTGGCTTCTGTTAAAACAGACTTTTCAAAAACATTTATGGACTTAAATAAAACTCATTTCAGAACGCCAGTGAAATTGCCTCCAGGTTGCACTCTGGCTTTGCTACCAGTCTAGTCCTTAAAATTACTCACCGGGAAAGGGAAAGTTTTTTTCCCCAGCTAAAGTGTTCCTGTGTGTGCTGCTGAGCTGTGAGAGTCCTGCCAGAATGCAGCTGGCCAGATGCGGGTGGCTGAGATTTGATGCAGTGTATATACCAGATTGTCATTATTGTTATTACTATTATTATTATTATTATCATGTGTATTACAGCCTTGCCTGAAAGTTTGCATAGGCAAAGGGTAGGAGTTAGAAATGCTATAGCAGAGGGACCAAGGCACAATGAGATCAAATGGTTTGCCTTGGGACACGCAGGAGGTCAGTGGCAGAGCTGGGAAATGAGCTCAGCTTTCCTGAGACCCAACCTGGCCTCTTTAAAACAGGTCTAACTACAACATTTTTAAGGTGTCCATCACATTGGCATCCAAGCTCCTGTCCCAAGACAACAATCTGCACGTAAACCACTGTGCTCTGGAAGCTGTTCTTCATCCTCCTGCCAGTAAATGCAAAAACCTCATTAATAAGAGCGGGAGAAATGGTTGCAGAAATGTATTTGCTGGTAACTTTCACTCTCTAGCTCATATTGTTAACACACCCGGCTCCAAATGCTGGATGGCAGATGGAAATACTCATTGGCCTGATGGATTTATGAATGTCTGAATCCTTGTGGCAGTACATATTGCCTTCAGAACAACATTTTCTTCACAGTGAGCCAAGTCCTGGTGCAGTTGAAGTTATTGGAAGTTTTGCCACTAACTTTAATGGGATCAGGATTTGGATTTGTGTCTGCAGATACAAAATAACCCGCTATTGCAAATTTGGAAAGCAAGAGTTGAATTAAATGGGGTGAGACTGAGGAAAAAGAGAGAGAAAAACTGAAGCACTGGTAAGATTTAGGATTGAGTTTTGCCCCATCTCTGTGTCTCCTTGTTCTGAAGGAGGTAGTCCCACAACCACGCAGATGGGATGAGCATTTGGCCCGGAAAGAAATGTTTTTTTCATCTCCAGGCAAGTAGGTGTAACCCCAGCCCATACCAGTGGTGACCAAAAGCTGTTACTTGCGTGGCATTTGCCTGGTGCGCTGCATGAAACCAGGTGTTGTTCTCTGCCTGGTTTGCAGCAGATAATTGTCTACGCTGTATAAAAATTCTTAAATCCAAGTATAAGATGGACACACTGCTATATACAGCAGGGGACTGAACTGAACAGGGGACTTTGGCCTAAGAACAGTCTAAACACTTTCTTTGAAATAAATCTTAGAAGAAATAAGAGATTGCAGCAGGGACAACTGACCAAAGAGTTTTAGGTAAGACAAGCCCAGGCTTGAACGCTCCGATGACACAGACCCCAGGACACACCAGCGGTCCTTCTTCTGTTGCCTCCTCACCTGAAAGAGTTGGTCTTGGAGGCATTGCTTGCTGCAAGCATTTCTCCTGGGGCAAATACCAAGATGCACAAGACATTTCAGACAGCTGACGCTTTTGGGGTGATTTCTGGCATATTTGGTATAAAAGCATGGTTATAAAACTCACCACAATGTAAATAAGTACGCTCGTGTCAGACAGGGAGGGGAGGCTGCTGCTTTGGCATGTGCTCACGCTACCGTAGAATTACAACAAGAGGAGGCTGGAGATGTCCAACAGATCCCAGCAGTCTGCGCTCAGTTGTGGCGAGCGACACCATTTCCAGGCTGAGACATGAGAGGACACATGTGGCATATTGGCCTTTTAAGACACCCAATGTTTCTTTTAACTCTTTTGCCAGTGATGGGGATTTCTGTCACAAGATACCACAGCGTGTGAAGGTGGGTTTCGCAGCCAAAGCAAACCAACAGGAGCTGATAACGACTGGACTCAGCTCCTGACACTGCCTTGGTGATTTTGAGGATGCTGCTCTGAAACCACCAGGAAAGCTACAGATGCATTTGGTGGGGGCACGGGTGGTGTGTCACCTCCTGCAAGTCACCTCCATCCCCTCCCAGGGAGGAAGAACGCTTTGCCTAAAAACTATTTCAGAAGCTGAAGCATCCCCCAAGTTCGCTGAGCATCTTCCATCTAGCTAGAGAGGGAAAAAACCCATCGAGTGCAAGTCTTTTCACAGCTCTGCCTTGAAAGGGGAGAGGAGATCCTTCCTCCTGAGCCGCTCGGCTCAGCCAGCTCCAGCTGTGAGCTCGCAGCCGCTCTCCTCCTTTGGGCAGAGCGAGATAGCGACGCGGAAATCGCCGCCCGTGGCTGATTACACAAGGCAGGTGTGATGCCAAGAACATCGTCACCCGCTTCGCTTGCCAAGTACCTGGATGCAGCATGAACGATCGCATCCTGCAGATAGCTCCGTCAGCCGATGAGCGCATTCCCCTTGGAGATAGGATGACTGAACATGCAAACTAATGTGCTTGTGAGCCTTTCATGTGCAGAGCTGTAACAGATGTTTAAAGATCATCCTCTGGCACTGGGAAAGTGTCTAGGAGGCCCTGGATAGGAGTTTTCTTGGCACACTTTTTTTTTTTGGTTTTTTTTTTCAGATGAGCTGAAGGGGGAAAGTTCCTGTTAGTGATTATTTTCTGTCTGTGAGCAAAGGGCTTACGATGAGTGTTTCAGCTCATGTATCAGGGAATGCCAACCAGATAAATGCAGCTTTCCTCTTCCCTGTGGGTCCCTATCTCTCAGCAAGCTTTACAAAGATCCATAAGACATCCTTTTTGGCGATACCAGCAATTAAAAACCAGCAGCTGGAAGCACTTCACACTTTCCTTGACAGTGCTCCACACAAACGTGAATCACGGGTGATGCCCACAAGAATCTCAGCCAACAATAATAGGGATTTATGCAGAAATTATACTGAAGCTGAGAAAAAGCTGAGAAAAAAATGCCGGTGTGAGTGTATTCTCCAGGGCTGACCCCAGACCTAGACACTTCGAATTGCAGTGTTATGGACCCTGTTATGGTCAATCTCTTCAGTAAGACTTCTCCAGCCTGGCCGCTCCCTTCTCCTCAATAGCTAAGGCAGAGTTATAGCAGACTTGTCTTCTGATGTCTTGATGCAACATAAGTTGGCCCTTGTGATAACTAGACCCTTGCCAACATCATGAGCACGAAGGCTTACATCTCCCTGCGATTCCCCTGCCAGCAGAGCACTGGGTTTCTTTTGGGATGCAGCGATGGTGAGCGTGGGCACAGGCATTTCAGCACATGGATGGCCTTTGGGGCACAACTGGAGGATGCAATTCCTGTCTCAGTGCTCCATTCAGTAGGACCTGTCCTCAGAGGTCATCAGGAGACCATGATGCTGCCCTGATGTGTAAGTAAGTGAGGGCAGAGCATGTGAGGACCACCACTATGTGACGCTGGTGGCCAGAGATGGCAACAGTAGGTCACCCAACCTTTAGCAAACATGGCCACTTGTTTGAGCACCTAAAGGGTGAACCCCACTGATGCTGGATGGGGAGTTCATTGCAAATCTGGCCTGATGTTCCTCTGACTCTGTTCTCCACGTGCAGTGGGGGGATGCCCACAGTTCCTTTCTTTAATCTTGTCCATCTCCTTGCATGGTCCCCAGTGTATGGGCTCTCCCCAGCTGTGGGTATATTTGATTTGTAGGTTGTTGAGGCTTTAAAGTTCCTATTTGCCATTTCTGCTGAATAGTCAAATGCGTGGTACAAGCAATCAGGATCACATCTAACCAAAGTCTGTATTCCTGCTATGAAACCCTATAGCAACAGTTTAAGCTGTCTTGCTGAGGACTGCCCATCCCATCATGAAATAATGCCTGCAGGGCACCATCACATGCTGCGAAACCTACAGGGGCAAGTCCTGTTTAATCAGAGAGGGTTTTTTTGCAGGGCAGCTAAAATGTCTTCGACTCCACTCAATGGGTTTGGCTAGCTTATTGCGGAGCTGCCTATCTTTAAACAAGAAGGAGCATTTATCCTCAGGGTCTGATCTAGAGCCACTGCAAAGCACTAGGACCCTTTTAACTGATTACACAGAGCTGGGAATAGACCCCTACTGACTGCTGCAAAAATTTAGACATTCTTTTTCATGCTGTTGTTGAGTAGAGACAGAGATGACACAGACATAGATAAAGAGGGCATGAAAGGCATTTTTCTAATATAGCTTGGAACACCATGGGAAAAACTCACCCACTCCCTCTTCTTCATTTATCAGTAGTGTGTTTTGAGCACTGGTTTTTGGTAAAGGGATATTTCACCGTTAAGTTGTAAGGGGAAACCTAGCATTGACTGGCCATCCAAGTCAAAGGGAGTTTTGCCTCACGTGTCAAAAGAAGGACAGAGCCCCAAAATAGGCTTGTTACAACTTCTAATAAAAACTGGAGGCAGTTCCTCTCAGTTTGTGTAAGTAAAACAGTGATTTCTCTCCCACTCTTCTGGATTTTGTTTTTAGCAATGGGGCTCTAACACTGTAAGTTTGCTTGCAGCCTCATTGAACATGGAGTTTAATTCATTAATGTTTATAAAGTGCTTTAAGATCTGCAGCTGGATAAGTGCTAAGTAGTCTTATTGCTGTAATACAGATGAATTTGCTTATCTCTCATGTAAATCAGCTTAAAACATTACCCTGAAATTAACAGCTCTGGGGTTAACAATAGGCTCAACCACACACTAAACTGCAGCACTTATCATATCACAACATTACCCTTATTAATTACACGCCCTGCTGTGGTTTTTGGACCAAAATCAGCTACACTTCAGATACGGGCAGCCGGACAGCGCCGGGAGGAAAGCGTTTGTAGCTGCACGACACATATGTTAATCGTGAAATTAAACAGATGGCCCAGTCACTCATCAGTGAAAGTCCACCAGGGGCTGTAAGAAGGAAGGAGATTTCCTAAGTAACATAACAATTTGGACATCAGAAGGTTTCGAGTTACAAGATTTTTCTTTATCCTCCACCTGAAACTTTTAAGGGGTAACGTCAGGGAATTTCATCCGGACTTCAGATACTAATCTAGTTTTATGCTGTTTTGATCTGTCTGTTGAGAGCTGGCAGCCAGCTCCGCCGACTCCACGTAAGTGTACACCGTTCAGCAGATGGACCGGCCTTTTGCAACCACAGAGATGTGTCTGGAGCTTGCAAATCCCCCCCGTCTCCAGAAACCCTCGCACGTGATGAGCTCGTAAAAGAGCTAGACCCAGCACCCACTGCATCATGCGCCGGCAGGACAGGTTTAGGGGCTGAGACGCAGGGGAGCGGGAGCAAGCATTCGCTTGTTGCTCATCCGTGCATCTCCGCTGAAGCCACGAAGGTCAGATCTAACATTAAGCCTGGTTTCAGCCTGTGTAACTGCTAAGCTCACATCAAACTCAGCCTGCAAGTTTTGCTTACGCTAAGCAGCATGCACAAGCAATACCTACTGCAGGAGTGCCCGGCACAAAACTGTAAAAGTGAGAATAATGGGCCCAATTAAGATTAAAGTCAATTTTTGTCTGAATTCTGCATCCTTCTTCACTTATAGACATGAAAGGGATGATTATCAATATTTTTAAATGTATTTCTGGCAATGGTTAGCAGTTCTAACCAAAGTCAGGGCTCTGATGCACACATGCATGGTAGAGACAGCTTGTACACAGAATGATTTACAATCTAAGAGGACACCAAAGAAAGACTAGATGAAGGGAAGAAAGGGTTATTATCCTCAGAGCACCTACAGCCAAACCTTCAGTGGTATTTAAATGCCTACTGGTGTTTTCAAAACTTGACATCTAATTCCCTTTGAAAACCTGTTCCAGATTTACAGAAGTGGTCAGCTCTCCCAATTGGAGATACATTTTCAAAAGAGCTCAGATCCCAATTAGACAACGGGCAGGTTTTTCAGAAGTGCCCAGTGTGGGGCTTTGAGATGTTTTGGAAAAATGTGAATAAGAATCAAAACGTGCACCGAGGGTATGAAAAACCAGGCTTACACAGCCTCTATCAGTTGCAGCTTGAGATTATATGTTTGGACTTGTTTGGACTTAATCAAAAGCCTGTCTATGAAACAATTATTCATTTTAACTTCAATTAAGCAAGTATCTACCATCCTCCTTTTCTGCAACACAGAAAACCATGGAGAGCCTTTTCTTCCCATCGCATCAGTTTTCCCACACAGAACAGTTTGGGGAAATGAGAGCATTTTTTCTCTGTTTATTATTTACAGAAAAGGAATTTTTATTTTATTATATTTTATTCCCAGGTCATCTTAATTTTTTTCAGTTTCCTTCTGAATCCTGAAGCTTTTCACTTTTCTATGTTCCTTTTAAAATTGACTGGGATTTAATGGAAGCCTTAGAGTTTCTATTTCAAAAATATCACTGAGTATGAAAAAAGTGCTCATTTTACTTATATTTTCCATGTGCGATAAAATGATTTCACAATGAGGCCAAATTAGAGAGCTGTTGAGGAAAACAGAGCTGGGAAATGCAGAAAAAGACTCTGTGTGAACTCTTTTCACACACCCACTAAAGGCACAATATTGATTTGAATTTTTGCCATTTTTCTTTCAAGTAGAACAAAAAATTCTGGGTCTGGTACTGAAACATAACCTAGCTATTCTTTTGCCAAGAAAAGACCATATAGTGGATTTGCCCAGTAATAAAATCAGCTCAAAAACCATCATTGCCAGGTCAATGTCTTGTATTGGGCTCTCTGGGTCCTACGTAGGTACCCCAGTAAGTGGCTCAAGGTTTCAGACTGGGATCCCATGGACCATGAAATCCCAGGGAAGAACATTTCACCTTTCTTAAAGGTTGATCTCTGCAGAGCCTCGGCATTCATTGGGCAGTGTTGTGAGCTCTGCTGGGTTACAGCAGGGAAATGAGGGGGTGGTGTGCCTGTCACCATGTCTAACGGGGTTCCTGGCAAGTGCAAGGCATCGGGGACACATCAGTGCTCAGCATCTGGCACCGGGAGTGCTCAGGGTGGTGGAACACCATGCAGAGCAACGAAAGACGAGTCGAAGCTTGGTGAACTGGTCATGCATGATGCACCTTGTACTTGGGCCCAGGTACCTGGAAAATACCCCAAAAGCCACACAGAGGTCCCTCTGTGATTGGGACAAAGCTGTGTGTATCCACATCCAAATATCTGGGAGGGGGGCTCTGAAACCCTACTGCCTGCTCAGTTGACTAGCTGGGTGTATTAGGATGGACTGCGCTTACCTTTTGCACTGGTTTTGAAATGGGGGACGTCAGGGATTGTTCCTCACTTGCAGAGTCATATCAGTTTCTGGGTCTAGCTTAATCTGTCAGGGGTACAAGGTATCTCCCTGCTGTCTCGCCAAGGCAGGATCGCAGGAGCATCGTCATACAAAGCCAAATTGCAATCGCCCAGGAGAAAAGCCAACCAATCGATCAACCATCATCACCTTGTAGGTGTGGGAACACACAGCCACGACCAGTGCAGGTATCCTGCAAACTCATAGCTGTCACTGCCCCATAGCCAGAGAGTCCAGGGTTGACGGGCAGGCTTTGCGTTGAGGTCCCATCGCATTTTGGCGGTAATATACTACAGGTGGAGAGCAGAAAGTTCTTCCTAATGCACAAACAGATATCAGATGGTTAACCCAAGTTCTTCACTGAAAGGATTTGAGCCATAAGAAATCTTCCCTCTTCAGTTATACCAGCACCTAACTGCCAGCAGAGGGAATAACAACAGGGCATGCCTTGAATGAATAACACTGCCATTCGTGTTAAACTCTTTCTTTTATTTTCTTCTCCTTTCCTTCTCCTTTTTTTTAGCTTGTAACACCAAATGGTGTTGGAACAGAGGCTCCCTGATGTTGTCACATTGCAGCAGGGCAGATGAGATGATCTCACAAGGTCCCCTCAACCCGTTTATCCTCCAGTTCTCTGATGAGATTCAATTTCCTGGGGATTAATGACCAGGTGGGGTTAATGGTGCTCAGCTGCAAAGCAAGCCATCAGCTCCTTCCAGATGGTCAGTGTTTATCCCTGCTTGTCAGTCATGACTGCTGCCCTCTGGGTCTAAGAGCCCTGAAAAAGCCATCACGTTTTTCCATAGCTATCTAGGCACACATCCTCCCCCAAAAAAGGACTAGAAACAAAGCCCAGAAGTAATCACCCAGCGTTGCAGGACAAGCACTCCTGCATATGGCATCTTCACGTTTTGGCCTGCTAAGCAAGCCATTAATCAAAAGCCAAAGTCTTCTAGTCATGGCCACCTTGCAAATAATATCTTGTTGATTAGAGAGATCTTCAGACACCGCTTATTCCTGGGACACGCTGAGGCAGCAGGTATAAAGCGGTCCTTTGTCGGCACCTGGAACTCTATCTAGCATCTCACAATCTGCTGAAGGCAGGGCTTGGCTTTCTCTGCCTGCACAACGGCTGCCGTGACCTTGCCATCGGCACAGTCTGGTGCCAGCGGAGGAGTTTTGAAGTGCCTATGCCTGCAGCTCCATCACTGGATGGGGACACAGGGGGTTTTTCTGGCAGAACTGGGATGCTGGGATGAGGCGTGCGGACAACATGCCCAGGAAGCATCGAGGATCTCATGACGCAGGGGAAGACAGCACACCCCAGCACCCCTCATCAGTCCAACCTGGGGAAAAACTTCACTAGATCCCGTATCAGCCTGACCTGGAGCAAAATAGACAATTTACTGTGCCCAGCCCCAATATTTATCAGGGTCCAGGGTGCTGCCCACACCCTGGGCAGCTGTGTGCCTATATTGTCCATGCCAACTCCAGTCCTGCAAAGTGCACCCATCAGTGCTGAAAGATTTTCCAGCATCCCACCCACCTCCTGCTCTGGGAACTGCTCCCAGCAGGAGAGAGGAGCTGAGCTGGGAAGGGGTTTTCTTGCAGTAATAGCAGGGCAGGGAAACCAAAGCAAAGCCTGTGCCAGCCCCCAGCTAGCCACAGGCACAGTTTCTGATCTTCATGAAATCATCAACCCTCTGTCCTGGGAATACGGACTCGGATAAACCACCCAGAGGACCTGTTGCACAAACAACAGGGAGGAGGGGAGTTCTTTCCCTTAGCGGGCAAATTATGTACTTAATAAGAGAGATTATTTACCTAAGGGCTTTAACCGGTTCAAATCTTGAGATAGGGAGCATCTGGGCCACGGAGCCCCACCGCCCTGCGCCCAGGCAGGGGGCACAGGCAGAGACACCCCCCCACCAGCTACCATGGCTCCTGCAAGGCAGGACAGCTGCAAATAAATGTGCAACTCATAAAACTGAAGGGGCTCTGCAAGCTATTAGGTAATTAGGCGAAGTGAGGGTTCGGAGCGCCCGGCTGCTGCTTCCAGCCCATGGCTGTGCTCTCTTTAGAGTCTGATTGGATAAAGGATTTTTATTAACTTCATATTTTTGCTTCTAATTTTCCTCTCTTTGCCTTTCATATTGCAGGCCCTGAGCTCCTCTGGTCTTGTGGTGATGTTTATTGGCACTGGCAGGTTGCAACACCCCTGCAGGCTTCCCACAGACAAACCCCAGAGTGCAGACCACGAACCGAAGCAACTTCGTACGCTGCCTTTGCTGTGAAATTGCTCAGGCACTTCCCTCCCAGTTTTCCTCTTGCCCTCCCCACCTTCCCAGCTGGAGCCTGCTCCCCCCCACTGCACCTCTCCTTTTCCAGCAGAAGAGGCAGCAGGCCTAGAAAAGCAGCTGGTTTGCAGGGCATCGCCAAATTCATCTTTTCGCTGCTCCTTCAGGCTGTGGTTCGAGGTAGGAAACAAGCCCCAGCGGGCTGCAGCAGCCACCGCTTCTGTGAGAGCAGGACAGACTCCAGACAAGGGGAGGGATGGAGGGAAGGTGGCTTCGAAGCAGCAGCGAAAGGCTTGAGCATCTGCTTTTGGCTCCACCATAGACCTGCTTCATCTTGGAGGTCATGTAAGTCAACCCCATCCAACCTGGACACCTGGGAACTTGCACTTTGACCCCCTTAAATACACTCCTATTATCGTCAAAGTGGGTGCATAAAAGCTTAAAAATGCAAGGGTATATTTTTGGTGCCATAGTGCCAGTGTTTGGGCACCTACTATCTGCTCCAGATTGCTCCCTAACCTTTCTTTGTGGAAATGAGCACGGCGGGAGTCCCAAGCACCTTTCCAGAAGCTTTCCACAGCTTGCAGAAGTTGTGCCCTGGGATTTATTTAACCTCTTGCAGTCGCTTGTTGTGCCCCATCGAACAATGGACTCCGGTTTGCGAGCAGGCTGGATCGGCTAAATTGGCTTATTCTTCGCAATGCTCACAGGCACATCTGTTAGCAACAGCTGGCTGCGAGCCCAGCCTTCCTTTTTTTAATATCGCTTTGGGGTTTTACTGGTAGTGTCTCTGGACAGTAGGAGGCAAAGAAAGAAGCAGCAAACCCCCAGAGTGCCCCCAGTGAATCCAAATAAAAGGCGAACGGGAAAGCGCCTGTTTGACTAGCAGCGGTGCCCGGTTTTGGTGGCCCTCCAGCTGCTTGTTATAATAGCAGGGGAGTGGCTGGGTCACTTGATGATTTATTTCAGCCCCTTGTCCTGGTTGGAAGGAAGCATAAAAGATGCTTTGTTTCCACGAACAGGAGATGGGGAGCGCTCCAGTCTCCAAATCTCCCGCTTGCCAACGGAGCCTGATGCACTCCCCCATGTGGGATCCATTTGAGTCTGAAAACTTGACAAGAAATGTCATAGCAACACCAGGATGTTCCCCCATCCAGCACAGCAGCGGCAGCTTATTTGTTCAGTGCTCAGCTGCTGTGCACAATCAATGCAACATGTAGCGTGCAACGGGCTTTAAAGGCGTATGGGTAATCTCTGGCTGTGTCAAAAAGATGGTCTGTCCGCAGGGAGTGCTTTCTGAGCCACACTCAGCATTGTTTAAGCTTCTAGGCATCTCGCCTGGCTCTTACAAGCCCTCGTCCCTCCCAAGCACTTGTAAAACTTTTGAGCCGAGCCATTTGACCCTTTGGGGGCTGCTGCTGTATTCAATGTAAATGCCCCAACCCAGACTCAGCAGCCTTTTTAGGTTCCTACCTTCTTAACAAACTGAATTTAGGACCCAAAAGGTGATGTTGGATCTCGACCAACACATCTATGATTATCTGCTAATTTTTTTTTTTTTTTTAAGTCCTTCATGGCTGCAAATAAAAGCTGAGGACCACAGAGAGACATAACCGATGCCTTTGCCAGTTTGGGAGCAGCCTGGCATAGTAGTTCAGAGGAGCAGCGGCTGCTGCCTTCACCAAAATCTGCTCCTGCCCCGAGGGGAAGCAGAGAGGTTCATCTTTGGAGGAGGACTTATACAGATGTGCAGGGTTGCCTGTGCTGTGGCACTGGCGCTTCTCAGAGCAGTCCCGTGGTGGGTAAGCCTATGGAGTTATCGTAAACTTAGTTAAAAGGAGTTTGTTCATACGTAGGGCATCTGCCAGGAGAAATCCAAAGTGTTCAGCCATCTATTAGAGGACCTGCACTGGCAGCAGTGTCTTTTTTATTTCAAATAAATGAGTCTAATTTAAATAATTTGAAAGGCACCATCTTTAATGCAAACGGCAGGGATCTGTGTATTAGGAACCCTCTGACTTGGTTTCTGCTTCCAGTGTCACTGCTGCAGTCTGAGGAGACATGGGGTGTGGTGTGAGATGACTCTGAAATCTGAGATTACCCCAAAGAAGTAATACATCGTTATTTAAAAACATCTCTACACAGTCCTTTTCGATCTCTGAACAATGGTGCTGTACTCTCTGATCTACAAATTGCTTCATGGGGGTGTTTCCTGCAATTACTGAGGCTGCCTGGCATAAATGGAAAATCCCAGACGGGTCAAAAGGCCTGCCCAAGTCATGCAGTTGAAGAGTTCAAGGTTGAATTTCAGTTTCTGGACTTAGGTGGAATCCAGAAAACAAATAAATATATACTAAAAGACTCAGTGATGTGATTAGCTGCATTTTTTTTTTCCCCTGGCCATTCACCCACCTGTCTCTGCTATACTGAGAGTCACTGCAATGAGATGTGTCTCTTATCTGCTGGAAGAAGCTTTTCTCCTGGCAAAAAAAAGAAAAGGCCTTTTTTGTGTTACATGGCAGCCCCTAAGGTCAAGAGAATAGTTTGGCGAGCAAAGAGCTCTGCTCAGAAGTGACTCAGTCCATGCTGGTTAAGCCGACACTGAGCTTCAGTGACTTAACTTTGCTGTGTAATGCTCATTTGTCTTGGGATGTCATTTCTGAGCCCAAGGACATCCAGATCCTTCCTCCATCCCCAGTTGCAGGACAGCACCAGACACTGATGGGAATGACCACCCAAAAGGATCTCAGACTTTCAGGATTTTGCTTTCTAGTGGGAAAGGAGCAGCTGTATTTCCATAGTTTCAGGATCACCAGCCATCACAGATGGTCCCAGCACCGCTGGCGTCTCAAAGGGGCAACACTCCTCGAGGTGTCTTCCTGAGTCGCCATTCATTTCTTCTCTGCTGACCTCCTTCTCAGTCACAGCTTCTGCCACTGTCACTGAGGCTCTTCGCCCAAGCAGTGTTTTTTCTTGCCCAGACTATAGCCAAATCTTTATTGGTTTTGGCACTCGCTACACCTGCAGCCAAAGCTGCAGCTGACCTCACCATGCCCATCCAGGTCAACCTGCAGCTCCCTTCCACATCGGTATTTCCACCTCTGAGAAACTGCCTACCACTATCTGACTAGTAGTGACTCAAGTGATCTTTAATGACAAAGAAAAAAAACTTTTTATTTTTGCTGTTTCCTTTAGTGTTTGTGTGTTCTTAAACTACCAGCTCTTGCAGGCCAAGGATGCTGTGTGGTTGCCTGGAACGTGCTTGACTCTCTGGAAGCACTGCCATTAACAACTAATAAATGTCAAGATAAACTCCGTAATCACTGATTGTTGCATCCAGACCCAAAAACTCCCTGGATTGCTTTACCTTTAAGCAAAACCACCACCTCGCTGGATTGACACATTTTTTAGGGCCAGAAGGCACTATTAGATTTTGTAACTCAACCTCAAGGGACAGATTTCAGGCAGAGAACATCTAATATCCACAACAGACTTGCTGGAAACGGCTGAGCGCAGGGCTCGAGTGTGGGTACAACAGTCCCAGTGTGTTATCGGGAGCTGGTCACGTTCAGCCGTGAACTGATCACCGTCATAAGGTGACCTTGTAATCCTGGTCACCTGCTGGTCCAATTAAATTATGGACATCTGCAAAATATAAGCCAGGAGACTCCCCGTGTCCTTGCGGTGTGCAAGTTGTATTTTATAATGATTCCAAAACAGTTCTAAGTGAAAATAAGCCACCCTGCACAACAGCTAATGCAGGCAGGGTGCAGAGCTGAAAAAGAACTGGAAAAAATTAACTTCTGGTATATATTTCCTATGGTTCCTTTCAGTTAACTCACTGCAATGCTTAAAATACTTCCTTGCCATATGAATCTGCTGCGGTATATTTAACACATTACCGGTATAAAATGATTCAAGCGCAAGCTTCTTTTATCAGCAAAGTCCAAACTATTTTCCTCCCTTTAAACCAGTGATGGAGCTAAACCAAAACCGCAGATCTGATCACTCCCTGAACATTTGGGCAAGTTTGGATCTTCAACCTAGCATCATGTACAGTCCTAATTTGTTAATAGGGCCACACCTAAGTCCCAAATCCAAATGTTGTTGGATTTGGAGGTTGATCCTTAAAACAAAAGTGATCCAAAACTCCATTTCGAGGAGACTTAGGCTTTAAGAAGTTTGGTTCTGACAAAAAGCAACCACTCGCGACCTTTCTCTAAACAAAACAAAAAGGAGAAACTAGATTTTCACCCCTCTTGTGTTTGGACAGAAGATTTAATTTTGTTCCAAAATTCTCCTGGCAAAAACCATCAT
Organism: Haliaeetus leucocephalus; assembly: GCF_000737465.1. NCBI lineage: Eukaryota > Metazoa > Chordata > Aves > Accipitriformes > Accipitridae > Haliaeetus > Haliaeetus leucocephalus. The sequence goes on along the minus strand of NW_010973307.1, from coordinate 621,335 downwards.
TCGAGGCAAAACAGTGAAATTTTACAAGGTGAGGAAATTATATATCCCTTTGAGGATTTGTCCTAAGGGGATTTGGGATTTTTTTTTTATGAAGGAAATTGTAGCAGGTCTTTGTTTTTTTTCTGGCTGGTACAACCATTCTCTACTAGTTTTGATATCAGCATAGTGAGAACCAATGGATAGAGATGACCAGTCACAGGACAGTTTGCTCTTTGCCTTGGTCTCATTATGAAGAACTGGTTCCTTGGACAGACCTCACTGGTGGCCTCTGCTGTCATGTTGCCAGATTGGTCCTCGCCAGGCTGCCGTATCTCCTCCAGGCTGCTGCCAGGGATGGTGCAGGAACAGGAACACTCCTGGGACCACTTCCCAATAAATGGTTGGATGTGGTCACCCTGTTATAGAGGCTAACAGAGTTTAAGAGCGTGAATATAACCAGACTGTTAGTCTCCAAGCCAAAGAGTGACTCCTGGCAATGTTTGTTTTATTAATACAGATATAGCCATTGAGGTCAATGAGACAAACTGGAGAGACAGACACATTTAAGTACTCTGAGAGATGAAGGCTGAAAGAAGATAAGAGTCTGGTCTATAAATCCTTTGCTTTTTCACTAAATGGGAACAACACAGGCAGCAGCACTTAATGCTGTATCGCTAACCCAAAATCACAATTCTGAGCAAGATGCTGAGCTCTCTCTCCAAGACCATCTTCAGCCTCCCAGACCCGGTCATAAGCTCTTTTTGCCAATGCTGTCAATAAGACACATCCGATGCTCTAGAAACCCTTAAACGCTGAAGCGGAACAAGCCAAACACATGCCATAGAGCATGTCAAAAAAGACACAGATCCTTTCTGTGTCTACCATGCCCTGTCATGGTAATCATCGGCAATAATTCTAAGATCCCATCCTCTGGCTTGTTGCGCCCTGTCATGAATGCTTTCCCAGTAGAAAGATCAAAGAGGACACCCTAAGACCACCCTGTCCTTTAAGTGCTCTTCAGAGGATGACATGGTCTGAATGACCCCATGCCCCAAATGCCCTTGGTCTTCCAGCGTGTGTCGCGCAGGGCAACGTCACAGAGACGGCACCGCTGCAAATTGAAATCCCATTTCTGACCCTCTTCACAGCATCCTGGTCTGACCTTCTATATCACAGACGAATGCTATGCCAGACTCTCGCCACTCATGGGACCACTGTCAAAGTCACGTTGCTTCACCATCACAACGATGCCTGGAGAGCCCGTGTATGCCACTCATGGACTTGCCACCTTATTTCTTTTCAACCCTCTTGACCCACTTGCTCCCACGCAGCCAGGTAGACTTGTTTGGGGAAGTTTTGCTTGGGTGCTTTCACGTCACCCCGGTTCTCCTGTACTGCAGCAGGGGAGACAGAGCCAACATTTTACCTACTCAGTCTGGAGTATTAGCTTAAATTGCTAATGAAGATCAGTTTGCACTAACTCACCAAACTCTGAGCTGCCTGAGGAGGAGGACAGGCAGCTGAGAGAGCAATATTTTAAACCTCCTTGCACAACTCCCCAGAATAGCCTTGTAAGAATCCCAAGTCTTTGAGTTTAAGCTTAGAGAAACTTCTTCACATCAAAAGACCTTCTGCATGTGGTTGCAGTGCTCTGAACCACTGCGGGTTTCCAAAAGGTTCCACAGAAGCTCTAAAGAGCAACTTTTTCCCATGACAGTTTATTTCTGTGCATCTATTTAGCAGAAAGGACACACTCCTACTAGTAACCTAACTTGTGGTTGGAAATCAGGATTTTGTAGACCTTCTGGCTTCAAGCCTATGGGAGATATGTGCACCTACAGCTCATTGGGAGAGGCTGCTTAGCTGCTTGGTGGTGGATCAGGCTCTCTTTGGATACACCGGGATGAAGGCAGACCTCGGATGGGTACCCAGACCCAGTTTCAGAGCTCCTTCTCATCTGCTCCATCTCAGATCTGCATGCCTGAGGCACAAACTGGGAGGAGGCTTTAAAACCAATCCTGACAGCATTTCTGTTTTTCAGGTTCCTCAGTGTACTCCTTGGTGGTAAATTCCTCTGTGTTGATAAAATGCCACCAGCCTCCCCAGGGCCCATACAAACGGAGGCATCTCAATACATGAAGGTCACCAAGGCACTGCTGCCAATAGTTTTTGTTGGGTTTTTTTGTTGTTCCTTTTTTTTCACTCCAAGTTTCCCTCTTGTTTTAGACCACTTCCACCCCCTCTCTCTCACACACTATCTCATCGTGTGTCTGTTTTCCCTTTGCATGTTCCCCCTTTCCCCTATGTTTACTTTTGTAAGCACACTGTTGTTTTTATTCAATTCCCCTTGGTTTTCTTTGGATTTTTCAGTTCTTCTAATCTTCTCTGCAGCTCTCCCATTCTCTCCACTTACCTTCCATCCCAGAGTGCTGCTGGGACCCTGTTTCCAATTAGGTCTGTTTTGTCTTGTTTACTGGAATTTTGCTCTCCCCTATGTTGCACAGCAGCCACCTTTTTTTCTCTGCCCCCACCCCCCAACCTTGCTGATCAGAAGCCAGGAAGCTACTTCTTCGCTGTTGTTGGTTTTATTCATTTATGTATTTTTCTTTCCCCAAGAAATAGAGCAGAGGGCTGCTTAAAAATGTTTACACTCTAATTGTAGCAACTGCTGTGGAAATTACTCTCACACATATTAAATTATAGTAAAAAAGTCCATCTTAATATCTTCTCTTCTTCTTTTTTTACCTCAAAGCACCTCGTCAAATATAGACCCAATCCTACTTGCTACCAAATTTCCTTACCGAAAGACCCACAGACCCTGGTTGCTGAGCACCAAGGTCCTCATCAAGCCTTCTTAAAGACTGCCACCGAAAAGTCAGAAGCATCCTTCTGAGCCGACAGAAAATAACACAGATTTCCAGTACAACTTCTTGCTTACGTCTCCTGCAAGATTTGCCAAAACCAAACCACCTCCAAGAGCCATTCAGATACTAGCAAACCTGTCTTTCCTGACAGGAAAACAATCTGAGGGGAGAATTTCTCACTAGATCTGGTTCATATTCAGTGTTACCTTGTCCTGGGTAGTACAGCAGGGAAAACTTAGCAGCACAAGGGAAGGCAAATTTCATTAACAAGAAAAAAAGCTTAGAGAGGAACGTGGGTTTCATCTGCTCATTTCCCTTCTTTTTTTTTTTTTTTTTCCTTTTAAGAAAAAAGGAAAAAAATAAAAGTTAGCTTCTGCACTTGGCAGTCTTCTGTCCCCTCAAAGCTTAAGGGCTTTTTTCAACCTCTGGGCGAAAACGTGGGGCTGACCAAGATGCATAAGGGTAGCAGAATCAAATTCTACAGTAATAAAATTTGTGGGGAAAATTATCCACCAGCTTGGAGAATTCCAGCAGTGCTCAAAGCCATAAGTGTTTGGCAACACAAGGCATTCAAGAAATCTGAACTGGTGATGTTGGGTTTGGTTCTTTGAAAGCTTTCCTCCTCACTCCCCTTTGTTATGGTTTTTTTCATACTTGATTCTTATGAGCAGAAGTGGTTAACTCAGGAGTTTATGAAACAAGAAACTTGGCTTCCATTCCTGGCTCTTGAATTCACTTTCTGCCTAGTCTTGGAAAAGTCACTTAAACCTAGATCTATAAGCAGACTCAGGTTGTTCCAGGCATCAGGCAGTCAGGATCTCTGTAAGCAGATTAGATGAGTGAATAGGATTACCCAAAGCCAAAAACCAGAGCTTAAAAATAGCTGGGGCAACCTCTAGAAAATAGGAAGATGGGCAAGACTTGGGGCTTCTAGATACCTGGTCCTGAATAAAGGAAGACATGGCTATCTGGGAGTCTCTAGCTGGGATTTTCAGCTCTGAATCTTTTTCTAGATTAGATACCTACGTCACATTAGCCCAATTTTATGGAAACCTGCAGGAAGATGCATTGTTCTTTGACAGTGAAAGAGGAAAGTGGGGAGTTGTCTTCTCAGATATCCCCTACACTTGTATGAGGCAGGAGCTTCAACCCACGTCTTGACTTTGGGGGTAGTTTTTTGAGCATCTCCTTAGTGGGTTAGGCAAACCAGCAGAAAACCAGTCCAGTTCAGTCACTGGTCTGTGGGATACAATGGGACACACAAGGCGACATCAGAAAGTTTCATAACTACCTCTGCTTGGTGCAAAGCCAAGTAGAATAACTTATAATATAATATAATAAAGAACAACATGTCCTGAAGCAGGTTCTAGAGGAAGGACCATGGAGCGAACAGGCAGTCCGAGAGCTCAGCTTTGCCTCTGATGTGACACTGGGGTCTGAGCCGGGTGACGGTTTCAAGGCTGGTGTAATTTCTCTGGTGGAGACAGGGCCCATGGGGCTTTGCCAGCACTAATGTGAATGTGCAGAGCCCTCAGCCACAGGAATTTGAAGGATCCCTGTAAAATACCGTGTTGGAAGTAGCACTTAGGTCCATTTGTGTCTTTAACTCAGAAGCCCGATTCTGTGATCTGCCTGCACCCATGAGTACTGGATTTCTTTATGAAAGATGTGAATATTTATAAAATCCAGTTGTGTTGAGGAGGTGAGCTGGAGTCAGCCAATTGTGTAGCATGTGTGTATTTAAATATTTCATTAGAAGTATGTTTTGGAAAGCCAAAAAAGAACTGAACAATTTTAATAAATAATCCTATCAAATCTTTATGATGCCAAAGCCATAATATAAATCAATATGTTTAGATTTCAGTATGATAAATATACCTTAAAACAAATGATTTGAAAATAATTTCCTTATTCCCTTACCTGCCAATTTTTCTGTACAAAGGCCTTTGTTTCTCCAGCTACTCCTGATAACATCACAGCCACCTGAAATAGCTCTTGGAGCAAACCTCACAAGCAATCCAAAACTCATGAATCATGTAGACATGCATGCACAGTGAGAATGGGACCTTCTAAAAATGCTGACTAGGAAGAATCATTATTGTTTATAACAAGTTAGGGAGTGGGGACATTCATGTAGTCCACAGGCTGGGTGACGAGCCCAAAATCTTGGCAACAAGCAGTGCACAAGTTTGTTTATTCTGCTTGATCCCCTACAATGTGACAAGGATGGAAAGAACAGAAGAAGTGTTTTCCAGTGATCAGGAAAACAATTAAAGGCTTCAATTAAACTAAAATGGTGCTTTACCTCAACAGTATGGGCTAGGCCTGGGGCTTGGTGTTTGCTTTACCACTTTCTTAGACACGTAGCTTTTGTTTCTGGGTACAGACTCATGGCTACTTGGCATCCACAGCCAAAACTGCCCCCAAGGTCAAACCTGGCTGCGCTTGCATCTGCCTGGGGCTCTCTGGGCAGCAGTGGGGATCCAGGAGAAGATGCCAACTGCAGACCTCCATTTTGCGAGGGAAACTTCTATAATTGTATTTTTGGAGTCCACACCCCAATTCTGTCACGTAATGTCAACGATAGGGTTTCTTCCAGTCATTCTTGTCATATGGTCTTTGAGTGCTTGGACCAGAGAGCTGTTCCTTCTTGTCTGAAAGCAGCCATCCCCTTGCTAGACCAGAACGACTCCTACTTTTCCAGGATGAGAAGCAGATGAGGTCTACGTCCTAAAGCTGCTTTTTTTTGTTTTGAAAATGTCCGAAAGGCAGATATTTTGCTCACTGTATATTTTAGCTACTGGCAAATGTTTCTAGCCATGCTAGAGAGCTGATTATATCCCTCCCAAGCTTCCACTTCAGATGAAAAAAGTCTTAGTAACAGTCGCTAGCAAAAACATTCTGGAATGGATTTGTTGATAGAAGATGACTGCTGTGCTTTCAGAAGGAAAATTAAACTGAAGAACAAGTATATTTAAGCATAATTGCTTTAAAAACAGAACACATGCCATATTATAATCTGTAGTTTGCTGGAAAATGGAATAATCCAGAAGGCTGAATTCAGTACAGTGCACTAGAAGAGTTATGTTAATATGCAACAAGTCCTGCTTGCAGCTTTCTCAGGTGTATAAAATGCCTCAGTGCCACTGGAGAACAACTCAGCTTGGGTTCTGGTAGGACAGTGCAGTAAGCTTCAGATGCAATTTTCAGGAAGGTCATTTTGTAGATCAAGATAATCTTACCAAAACCTGTTTTTTTAAACAGGATCCAATTCCCTCTGGTGGCTGGGTAACCTTGATGTGACTGAGCCATGGGGTCCGTCTGTCCTCCAGACTTGCCACATAATGACCTCGTCTCTGGTGTTATGGAGCATCTTCTCATTGGCCTGTTAACCATACCACACTATTAGCATGCTGTAATAAATGCTAATAGTAATTCTTCCCTGGGGAAGTTTTTAGTTTCCATCTGATACAAGATCAACTTTGAGTCACTACCAATTTTCTTAAATTCTGATACTCAAAAGGAGATGATACCAGCACCTGATTTTCATTTTGGAAAACTGGAGCTTCCCCGGTTTGTACATGAAATAGAGGCAGACTCAGACAAGTCCATTTGTCCAGTGGGCCCAAACCCTGAAGGTCTGAATAATGGCTCAGACATCCATGAGCCTAAATATTATTTCAAACCTCCAAATTATCATTGATTGCATAGCTCAGGAATTATTTACTTCAGCAAACAAATAAATAAACCATGTCAAGCCACTCAATTTTTTTTGCTTGCCTTTTCTACTTACTTTTTTTTACCCTTTCCTCTCACTTTGTATTCTGCATCATATGCTTTTTGTGGAGACTGAGGCCACCTCACAGGAATGGACATTATAGAAACTTTTCTAATCAGTGCTGTTGTAGGTCAAAATGAGCACTTTCTAAACAGCAAAACCAGATGTAAGGCATGACAGCAACAGCAAATCCCATTATAAACCAGAGTGCTGGAGACGCCAGCAGGTAAATGGGCCTGTGTTGGTCAGACTTTACCACACTGCAGCCTTACTGTGTTAGAAAGTAAGCTTTTTCAATGAAATGTCAAAAGATACCAAATCATGAGCAACACCAGCCTTCTTGTAGCTCTGAAGGAAGGAAATAATCCATCTCAAGATGCATTGAGCCTGTTCATGTATAATAATCTATGTCAAGTTTCTCTGGAGCTTGTAAACCAGGCAAGAATAATAAACAAGCTAAAGCTGAAAGGGGGTGGAAAGAGCCTGGTGTATATAACAGGAATTCAGCTTTGCTGCCACCAGGATTTCAGCAGGCCTTCTTATGACAGCCTTACAGTAGTCTCTTCTCAGTTCAGCAAGGTTTAATCCATTTTCCAAAATTCCAAAATTCTTAAAGACCTGATTTTGAAAGAAGTTTCAGCACAACTTAGGACACATCATGGTATTTGGTCCCACAAAGAACTGCAGAACTGCATCTTTTTTTTTTTTTTTCCCACCCATGAAAGCATCCTGAGCAAATCAGAATACTCCATCAAATCAGTGCACCGGTTCTCTTAGGCATGTCTCTCACTGAAGTTGAGACTTCTCGCTGGAGAATGGGGGGGCCCAAGCTCTGCTTGGGGACAGTGTTGAGTTGGCATTAGATGAGCTATGCTGCTTTGGCACCATGGTGGCTGGGGTACAGTGCTGACCCGTACCCTGTGGACATATTTGTTTCACAGCTTTCCCCAGCATTAGCTGTAGATGCGAGCCATGTATTTATATTGGCTGAAACTCCACCAGCATTTCGTAAATACTCAGAGGTGATTCATCCAAGAGCCTAAGATGTTCATAATGATTAGTAGCTATGTTCTGATTGTCTACTAAATGGTGTTTAAGACAACGAGGAAATACAGGAGCTAAGATGCTTAGACATGCATTAACACATTAATTAAACCCTATCAATACAAACCTGGGAAGCTGTATTGGCTGTATGCATTAACATCACATTAGAGTGATGGGTAAACTGAGGCACAGAACAGTGACTTGGCTTGCTGGTGCCACTTGAGAGGTTGGACTTGCACCACAATCTCTTTTGCAGTCGATCTTTGCTGCCTGGCCCTACAAGCTATAGCAAGGAAGATACATATTGCCAGCAGTAAGCATCCCAAGAGTGATGAGATTATTAGTGTCAGACTTCTCTTACGCTCCCTGTGTATAGAACCACTGTCCGGTAAGACTAAGGATTATTTTGATAAGCAGTTGGTCTCAGGCAATATTAGTTTGTGGGAAAGTTTCTTGGATGTAACAAGTCTTCTCTACAAGGCTCATTAAATTGCATTTTGCTACATTTACTGCACGTGGCCAGTTTCCCTCATATGGATTGACTGTTTATGCTCATTTCTCAGCTGTGTTTATTGGTAAAGTTTCATAGCCTTAATCACAAATGCATAACAGCCCTAACCAAAATAGAGCATCCACCATTTCTAATAACATATGGTCTGACCACTCAATAGTTTAGATGCCATGGTTCATTAATTCTCCACAGGAGTAATAAGCATTTGGTATTGTCTTAAATTTTAAGCCAATTTATTGTTCCAAAGGGATAAAAAAAAAAAAAAAAGGACCACTATAATCTGAGTTTAAACAGTCCCTTGCTTAGTTTTTCAAGAGCTGTGCTGCTGTGTGACAACAGAATCAAAGCCACAGGACTTTTGTCTTGGTTAAATAAATGTCACTCCCAATTGATTGAAAGCCTTCAAAGGCAAAACTCTAGTTCATCTCTAAGGTCATTCTGATGTGCTTCTTTCTGTCACCCTGTTTTGAAGAACACCCATCCTTAACATGAGGACACGAGAAAGAAAGAATGGTAAATTTAATGACAAGTAAATTTAGAACAAATTGATTGCTGCACCACACCAAAAGCATGGGAAACTCCCACTGTTGGAAATCAGAAACTCAGAATGGTTGAACCTGAACTCATGAGCCTCACCAGACTCCTAGGGATATGGAAGGAAGGTTTCTAATGAAGAAGAGCACAGCATTTTTACCTCAGTTCTTTACAGTGTTAATGCCCGGATAATTTTATGGCTAATGCCATAGTATATTAGCACTCTAATCAGTCTCCATCAAGGAATCAGTTGATTTTGGCAAGTTTGAGGAGGTATTACATGGCACAGCAATTACTGCATGGCCAACAAGCTGTAAGAGGAAGAATTACAGCTTCCTCTGAAACTTGAACCACCACCTGAGAAACTGAACAGCCAACCTGATCAACTGGCAGCGGGATTGGTGCAGCCACCAGCCAGGTTGTTCGGTACTTTGGGCCATTTGACTGGTTCATTGTTGACTTTCTGCAGTTGCTTCTCATCCTCCCAGGACATCTCCTATCATAAACCCAGCAGCGCAGTCTCCTTTGCAAATGCTTTCATGTGGGGAAGCTGATTCACTCACAGATCAAGAGGATGAGATGTTATGTGGGCTGTGGACCATGCTTTCAGGTCAGCCCACAAGATATGCAGGACTGCAGCCAACTTATCCTTAAAGAGAGAATACCCTTGTTTGGGTTTTCTAAATTAATTCCTGAAATGTAAGGTACCAATAGAAGCGTGGTGATGGAGAATGACATCTAGTGGCTCCAGTCCACTAGAGTCTTTAATTGACTCCAGTTTGTAGTGTTTCTGTGCTACATTTGGTTTGTTAAAATACCCACTTGTGCTACCACTGGTGGTAACAGCGGTGAGAGCTCTAGTATTCAAACAAGTTACTCATAACCACCAGAATTTTTAGAGCTGATGAGGTAAGGTTAGCTAGGAAGGAAGCTAAAGGGTGGTAGCAGGTTCATAACAGTGCTCAGACCTTTGTTGTCCCCAGTGTAACTTGAATATTTCTTTCAAGTCATTCGTAGCAATTGTTAGGGACAGGCAATGGCCAGGGCTGTTGATCGTAGATCTCCCAGTTACGGAGGTATGTGATCTTTCCCATTACCAGTCTTCTTTTTTTTTTTTTTTTCCTTAACTTGTGAGGAAAGAGCTAGTAAAATTGAAGCCTATTTGCTCTTCAGCATTCTACTGGCATTGCTGACCAGAATGAAAATCACCCAAATGACAAGCAGATCAAAACTGAATAGAATAAAAGGTAAGGAGAGAAAATTTTTACTTCAAAACCTGTTGTCCAGGGCTAATTGATACTTCTGAATAAGTAATTTCTCTGTCTTGGCAACTGTTAACAGCTCTTGGCTGAAAGTCAACTTAGTTCACTTGATTTCTCTAATGTTCTGTTCTAGATGGCCAGAAAAAGAGCTATCTTCTTCCCTCGAGAGGTGTGAATCAGATGAGATGTTTGTGGCTGTGTCTATGCTGCAGGATTTGAGTGCCTTAGCCTCATCTGAACCCTTTAGTTGCACAAGATCCCTCATCAGAGTAAGACCCCAAATCCTCTCATTTCTCCTCTCATGTCAAGGTTGCACTAGAGGGGGAACCTCGATACGTGGCCAAAGGGCATGAGACTCTGCATCCAAGCCCTGAGCCCACCGTGCCCCATTTCTCCTGCTAAATGAGGTGGATGGGAATACCCCCTACACATGAAGGCCAACAAGCATGGTGTGATCTGCGTGTAGCATGATGTCTCAATCTTCAGAACAGGATGGCTGGATGCAACCTGCCTGTTGGGCATGGTGCCTGCAAGGTCCTAGTTCCCAAGCCATACAGGGACACTATTTGGAGACTGTCAGTTGGCCCCAACCACAAGCATGGCAGGGTGAATTCCAGCAGTGCAATGGCATAGATGATTGCATTCCTGGGTGCCACTTCGCTGACGGGTGCAAATGTACTCTTGGGGTACCAGGCTGTGCAGTCTGTGGTGGAATACACCCACCCTTCATTCTCCGTATTGCCCTGAGAGTGAATAAAAATCAAAGCAAATCACTTCTGTGGAAAACCCTACTAGAGGAAAATGAATTTTCCGAAAATGATGAGGTCCATTTTAGTGCATCATTTATAGGAGCTCTGCTGGAGATAAAGCAGAGGAGGCAATTTTCAGGGGATGTGTGCTCAACGCTTGAAAGCTGGATGCCTGTGAAATGGATCGGGTTTGGATCTGTAAACTGAAACACTCAAGATCACCCTTGAAAACCCTAGCAACAGATAGCAGATAACAAGGCATGCCTCCGACCTTTCTGCAGTTTTCAAATACAAAATGAGTGGCTAGGCTAGTGATAACACAATTGCACAGTAATCTGTAACAGGCTAAGAAGGTATTCCACACAGAAAGAGATAGACAAAGGGGAAAACTATTATCATTTTGTAACAAAATACTAAGGCAAGTGAGAAAATTAAGGTTAAAGCTCTGAGAAAACAGTATGGTACTACAAATTCTTACACACATTGACGTAACTGTATGGTAGTATCATATCACTCTAGAGCTTGTTGATCCCTGAAATGTGTGTTTCCAGTTATTAATGTACTTTGATTTAGCTTATGGTTCCTTTTTAACTGGCACATAGTGAACCGCAGTGTCCAAATGGTTACCTTTCTACTCTAAATCACTGATTTATGTCCATAGTTTTTACATGGTGGGCATATATTTTGAATCTCTGCAATACTTTACCCATCTTGTTGGCCAGTGAGAAAAAGTACATAATGTGTGTTGCTTGTTCACATAAACATTCAACTGTTTAAAAATATCTCTCTGACCTTCTTCAACTCTGCCTCAATGATTTCCTGTGGCAGGGAATTCCTTAGGGTGATTATATGCTTTAAACAGAAGTATTTCCTCGCATCCATTTTAACTTTGTTGCCTGTGAAATCGACCTAGCAACCCCCTTTGGTTCTTGCTTTATGGAGTTGGATACAGAGAAACTTCCGGATGGTTTTTCTACAAACCAGTCATTATTTTGTATTCCAGCATTATTTATATATAAATATATATACAAAAAAGAAACACATGACAACAACCCACTTACGTAAACAGGAAAAAATCTAAAAGTTTTTCCAGAATCTTTAGTCACTTACATGCAAGAAAGAAAGAAAACTCAAGAAAATGACCTTGAAAAGTTAGCTGTACCCAGTATACACAATAAGTAGAAAAAGCCAAGATGGCTTTTCCCTCTTTTTCTTTCCCTTAGACTGAAAATATATTTGTCTGGGCACCCATCTCTCACACTAAGAGAACTGGCCCTCATGTCCCTCTTGTGGGTCTTTCCTAGACCCTGCCACCACCAACAGTAAGGTTGCTGTTGGAGTAACAGGCTTAGGGACCAGCTACAGCTGCCCAGCTGCGCGGTCCCCTTCGTCCCTATGGTAGGGACACAGATGCCAGGAGGAAAGGTGACTTATCCAGAGTCGTCCCCAGTGGGGGGACAATGGCCGGTGCTGGAGGACACCAAGATCCACAGCTTCTTGACAATTTCGGGTAGCTTTTCCACCCCAGCAGTATTCCTGCTTCTATTTACTCTCACCACACTTACTGGTGGTTGAAAATGATAGACTTCAGACCTTGGTATTTTCATGTCAAGATGGGCAAACACGTTAATAAATTTGCTCAAGGTTATTGCGATCTCAGAAGCGGAGTCACAGACAGAGCTGAAGACCTCCACCTTTCAGTCTGCTTTGTTATCCTGATTACTAATTGCCTGTGTGATGAATTTTACTTCTACAGGTACTGTAGAAGTCAGTAGATGGGTAAGAAAGGGTGGGATGGGTGGGAGATGGGTCAGGAGATTGGTGGGAGAGGACCTGTGTGAAAAGAGCCCTGCTTTAGCTTTACTACAGCTCTTAGCTTTAGTCTAGACCATAGCGTCTCCTTAAAGGAAATACTGGAATCTACTGAGGAAATAGAAATTATAAAGCAGGAACGTCTGACGTCCTCATCAAGAAACATAAAATCACCTCCCTCTGTGGAGCCACTCTGGAAGATCCATGAAGTTCTGCTGGAGAGGACTGGCTCATTATGCCAAACAGAAACAGTAAACACACTTTTATATAATTAGAATGGGCTTTTATGTTCCCTGGTTTTTAGTAAAGGACTTCTATCTCCCAATTCACCTTTCTGGAAGAAAAATGTCTATCGTCCTAAATCAGGGATCTCAAAAAGCTTAAGAACTGGAAAGTCTTTCTTTGCAGTCTCTTCCAAGCTAGCCCCAAAGGTTTTGTGTTTGAAAAACAGAGCCTTTACAGAAAAAAATTAGTATTTTTAGCCTCATTCAGTAACTCAGATGAACAAGAACCCATCGGTCCTCTGAAGACCTCAGAGCTTCAGGATCAGCCTTGTGTCAACCCTTGGGATGCGGAAGCTTCCCAAAGGCCACCATACCGTAGGTGCCATCAGCATATATGTGTTCAATCAGGCGCTTGACAGGTAAAGACTGTGAAAAGAGGACAGTTTGTTCTCCCAAGCTGTTCGCTCTCTGAGCCCCCTGTTTATTTTGGAAGTGAATGAATAACATTGTGCTGGGAAAGGAAATTAAAAAAGCAGGGTTGTAATTTACAGTAGAGAAAAGAACAGATTTAGGGGGCTTTTTTTTTCACCCTCCTTTTCCCTCCTCCTTTCCCCCTCTTTTCACTGCTCCGGTTCCAAACATCCAAACGTGCTACAGCTGAAAAAGAGGACCTCAAGCCTTCCTTACTGCTGGCAACAAGAAGTGAGTTACAATTGCCAGTCTCTGTATTCGTGCCAAGAGAACAAACTGCTTCAAGGCAAAAGAAAAAAAAAAAAGGTTTATCAAAACCAAATGCCACTGGAAATCCTAACGCTGCAGAGCCCAATTCAAGATGTACATTGAAACCTATCCCCAGCCATTTAAGGAAAAAGAAGAAAATGGATTCTTTAATAGAATATTTAAAATATAACAATTGCTTTGGAGTGAGGAATTCTACTCTCTCTGGTTCTTATAAAAGCCCTAATTTTTTTTTTCTTCATCTCTAAGTAAACTCCCAGCAGTTTTCTTTGAAAGTGGATCCTAGGCAGGCACCTCTTTTCCAAAGTGCTCAACATTGTTCTAATGAGATGTGATAGGTGGTTTGGAGTAGGAGCTGGTCCAAGCAGCGGAGGTATCGCTTTATTGTGTGTTTGTTTTTCTTTTAAAATTCAGTGATCTGGCTACTCTTCATTTTCACTTTAATGCTTTTTATTATTTTGTTTCTAACCTGTCCCCTGGATCCAAATCAGATCCAGCCTCCTTCCTCCTTCCAAGCATTCACTGCAGAATGGAAAAGGGGGAAATTCGAGGCTTTTATTTTGAGAGTAGTCACAGTTTTGAAGGCCAGAGGGAATGAACTATATCTGGACCATCTAGTTTGATTGTTGGAGACCACAGACCATAGAATTTCATGCAGTGATTTGTGCATTTTGTGCAGGAGCTGGACAATACTTTCTGGGAAACCACCCAAGCGTCAAGTCCTGCAGGACCCATCACAACCTTGGGTGTATAGACCTAATGGGTAAGTCTCAACCCTCCAAGTTGTGCCAACTTTTTGCTTAGAACACTTGCAAATCTCAGTTCAAGACGTTCAAGCTTGCAGTAACTGTAGAAGACACTCCATCATGTGCTGTCTTTGTCCCCAGCTGTATCCGCAGGCCATGGTTAGGGCTGTGGCTCCTAAGTTTCATCTGAGCAAACATCTGAGCTGGCCTGCTAACTTAAGCATCCACAGTCAATGCCGTCTGACAGGCAAGTGGCACTGGCTCCCAGTGACGTAGCAACCATCAGCAAATGGAACCTTTGAGCTAAGACCAGAGCCCACAGCCAAACCAACTGACAGAAATATCCCAAAGTAGCGGGCAGAGGGAGAAACTGCACAGTCAGGCTCTACTTTCAGCTGAGAGATGGGGAAGTTCCTGGTGCCTGTCTACAATGAAAGCCTTTCCCACCTTATTTCTGCCTGTAGGGAGGAGTATGTAATTGCAATCCGGCCTCAGCCAACAGACAACGCTACTAACCATCAGGCCAAAGCCCAGACCTGATGTTGCTCAGCATCACAGCCCATAAGAGGCAACTAAAAGAGACAAACCAGCCAAGGGTAGCTTCCCAAACCGGTTGTGAACTTGGAAGCCATCACCCGTGTTGGATATCAGAGCCCAGGGCAGCGGGCTGAACCTGCTGGGTGAATCTCAGAGGGTTTCTCAACTTCAGCTATAGGCATAGAGGTTTAACAGAGTATACTGCAAGTGATGTATGGCGAAAGATCAGGGTGAGATCAGGCCAGCTCCACCATGCAGACCCAGTTTAGATCACTCCCTAGTTGCCCCATGGACAAACTAGGCAGCTTCACTGGCAGGTGTGTTTTCCAGATCCTGAATCTCTTCTTTAAATATTTTCTGAAGCTTTCCCATTTACTCCATGTCTTCCTTGAAGTTCAGCAGATCTACAATGCAGCAACAGTCCCACTAATGCAAATTGAGGTGCAAGGCCATCTCCTGCTTATTGCTGGGAAATATCCCTGAGAGATGCAATCATATTATTTTGCTGGGGTATTTCAAAAGATGTCCACTATCCGTGTGACCTTTTTAATGTGTGAATATACTCATTCTTCCCTTATCCTGTTGAGGTGAATTGAGTATCAAATCATCTGTTTCCAAACCTCTTTGACTGGTCCTTCAGTCTTATTTATGCCAACCCTTCAATGTACAAGTGTCCCTCTCCAGAGGTATCTCTGCATATGTTTGCCTCTCCAAAACTGCAACACAACAAAGCTATCACAATGTTTTCCTCCACCACCCAACCAGATGGCTGTGATGAAGAGAATGTAGTTTAGACCTGGAGAGGAGAGTGCCAGAGGAATTAAGAGGTTCTGGATGCAATCTTGGGGCCTTGTAGGTTGATGTGAGTTCCAAGTTTTGTTTCCTCCAGTAAAGTGCCTCTGTAATTGTTACCCTGATATTTATATTTTTACTTATTAAATCTGTGTCACGTAATAAAATGTGCTATAAATTAAAGGCAGAGTAGGAGCTTTTTCATCTGTTGTCTGCTCCGTGTCAGCCTCAGGATGTTGCATTATGGAGCCTTTCCTTGTTCACCAAGCCTTCTGCTCCATTATATCAAAAGAGAAACCGGTGAAATATTCCCTTGTTATTAACTGTTAATGTCTGATTTTTTTTAAATTTTTTTTTTTAACACACAATGCTCTGAAATTGAAATCAGAGCTGCAGCACATTAGCAGCTGTTAACACATCTCTGTTAGCTTGTCCACCAGCCGTAGAGCACAGATCCCTTCTGCTCCGCAGCTGAGCTGCCAAGTTCTGTTTCAAATGAAAGCACAGCTCAGCTTCAAAGTGTGCATCCAGAGCAAAGCTTCCTCAGCATCAAAGGTGTGGAAAGGCCCTTACCAAGATGCACATCAGTCTCGACATCCGTATCCCAGTGAGGTTTTCCTAGGAGCTAATCAGGATTTGCATAAAAGCAAGAAATCAAGCAAAAGGCTTGCCAGGATTTAGATGCTGGATTTGAACTCCATGTTATCTGTCGACTAAGCACAGATTTCCACCCGCAGGTCCTGACTGTTTTTCCCCAGATTTATGGAGAGAATTGACGAGCACAAACATTGCCCATGTCTGTGGGTGCCCCTCTCTGCTTCTTTGCTTACACCTGAAGAGCGAGACACGGCTCACGTGGAGGTGGTGTAGAAGGGTGGGTGGCTAGCTTGGGTGGCACCTTGGGATAGTGCCTGTCTCCTCAGCTTTTCACAACCACATGTACTTTCAGAAACCAGTACAGGGAAGGCAACTGTTGGTATTTGAGTGTTCCTGTATCACCACTAAAATCTCTACAAGGTGGCAAGAGCAGTACTGCCAGAAATTTCTCTAAAAGTTCAATAAGATTGTCAGCTACCTGTAGGGAACTCAGGGGACCGTGGAAGTAAATCTTAGGATATCCTTGGTGATATCTCAATGAAGATTTTTTTATATGCTCAAACCATATGCCTAGCCTGGATCCAAATTCTGAGCTCTAATCAGACTGTGGAAGTCCTAAATCCATGCTGCAATAGCTCCCTACCCAGGTTGCGAAACCCTTGAGCCCTTGGGCCAGAGCTCAGCAGGGTAAGTTGACTTGCTTCTCGTTTTCAGTTTAAAGAGGCAGAGCAATACAGCTGAGAGGGGCTTGGGAAGCTGCTGTTAATAATTTCTTGGCTGCTGGCCCTCAGCTGATGTCAAGGTCCAAGAATCATGGGGAGAGAAAAGGAGGGGATCTTCACTTTGACCTGTTCCCAGGGTCCAGCTTTAGGTGGCAGTGACACCAAGCGCTAGAAATAGAGGGAAGGAGGATGAGGACGTCTCCCTTACCGTTCCTCATCTGTCACGTCTCTGAGCTCTGTTCCAGCAGCTGATACCAGAAGCCAAGACTGTGGGAAGGTATCCACCATAAGGTGTGGGTCTGAGCTGGGCAGCTGGGACCCGTGCCTCACTGCAGAGGAAAGATTGGCAAATTCATCGATAGCTTAATAGCTTTGTAGTGATGTTTAATGTATGAAGAAGCTATGTCCATTCTGCATCACCTCTGAAGAAGCGGCAATCTATACCTGAGAAGCGGCAGCTTTTTTCGTTGTTGTAATTGCTTAGCAAGTGAGTATCCGAATTGATCCTCAGAATGAGTACAGCTGTCTGAAGGACAGTGCAGTTCTCCTTCTTCAGTTGTCATTTGGCAATTTATATAAGGGGCCCATGATCATCTTCTCCTCTTTTCATATTTTCAGAGACGTAACAGGACAATTTAGTCTGCAAAGGTATGGAAAATTGTCCAAGCTGTGAATCCAAGTGAGTAAATTGGACCTGTGAATTTCACCCAGGGACAAAGCACGTAAAACATGAGAAGTTTTTCAATGCATAACCAAGAAAGTCTTTTCATAGGCTCCTAAGCTCTATGTATGTCATCTTTCATCTTTACTTTGAGATTAATAACACCTATATATCTCAGAAAGGGCAAAACCCACATCACCTGAGAAGTCTTGCTTACCATCACAAGGTAAGACTGGGAGGTATTAAGCAGTGACTTAAGAGGGAATGGGGGAAGAAGCATCAGTGTCAGCAGGTGCTGTGCACAGCCTAAGTCCAGGTGACCTGCTAGTCCTCCGTGCTGCCCTGCCACCTCTTGGTGCAGAGGTCAGACACAGCAGTAAACCAGGGCAAAGGAGCCCCTAAGGTAGATGGAATATAGCGGTGACCGGTCTCAGGGAGGAAAATTGTTTCAGCAGTATCACTTAATGAGACCTAGCAGAGACACAGACTTTGCTTGTGGTTCTGGTTATGCTGGAGGAAGAAAGTTTCTTCTGTGGCAAGGGCAATCAATATGTGAAAGCAAGGTTCAAACAAAGAATGGTTTGCAGTGAAGGAATCTCACTGACTGAGTGAGTACCTGTGATAAGACTACAGCATTATAAACCACTAATGTTAGAAGTGATACCCGGGTGAAAATCGGTGTTTTGGTGATGCCACTAACAGTGGGACATTTGATTCTGATCTGAAAAGCCACATCATAGCAACCATGGGGTCACAGGACCACTTGTTCAGTCAGTTACAATCTCTTATCAAGTATACACACATTATGCAGTGTGGGTTTTTTTCTTTCCCATCCCCGCAAGTGTAGCCTCAGATCTGAGATGCAAGTGGTTGTCTCCTTTCCTGTACTGTTACTTTCAATGGGGATCATATATAGAATAAAATGATACCCTTATTTCTGTGTACCTTACAGCCACTGAATGAGATATTCAGGGATATGTGTCCAACTCATTAAACTCTGGTGGATTTGATTAGAAACAACTAAAGGGAAAACAAATAATTTTATTGACTGCACAGGGAGTGAGAGGCAGCTGACTCGGTCTTAAATATGCTTGTTCTGCAAGCCTAGGAAGACTGAAAGCTAGTGGCTCCGAATGCATACAGGAGTAGGAATGCAGGCTAAGAAAATGCCATTTCCTATTAGCTTTTCAGTGTAAGAATCACAGCATGGAACAAAAATAGCTGCCTCTGAATCAGCAGAAAGAATGCAATTGTAGCTTCAAATGAATCTGAGCAAGGGGGTGCTGTGAATCCAGGATGCAGGGTATGGAGGAAGAACAGGTTCTATAAGAATTTACATTAAAGGCAGTTAAATGGACATTACCACAGCATCAGAACTCTGCATCTTCCAGTGTCCCGATTCCAGCCAGTAATCAGGAATGCATGGGTTTAAATTTGTGAAAGAAAATTCAGCAGGTACTCCTGTAATCAGTGTCGGATTTTAAGAATCCTTATTTTTATGCACACCAGAAATGTGGTGTTTCCAGGTAAAGCTTAATAATATCCACAAGAACAGGAGACAAAGCTGAGCAAAGTGAAGCAATTAGAGACACTAGCAAAGAAGCAGGGAAGTTAAAGACTTTTTTTTCTGTTCCTTTTGGTGCATTATTCTTCAACCATAAAATATAATAGGGAAATTCCTGCTCTCAGGGAATTTTTATGAAGAAATCTGAATGTGGTCTTGAAAAAAACCCCAAGTTCCCCCCCCCCCCCCCCCCAAAAAAAAAAAAAATTATGGAGAAACCTGAGAAGTTCAAGTGCAGTAAATCAACAGGAGTTGATGATCTTCACCCAAGGGTATGGAAGGAAATGAAGTGTGAAATAGCAGAGATCTGAGTTTATGCAATAAGGGACCATTCCAAGAGCCACTGAAATCAATGGAAACACTCTCCATACTTCTCTGAAAACTGGATCAGACCTTCCCAAATTAATTCAGAAAAACAATAAGTACTCACAGGAAGGTGTTCATCACTCTTTCAGGTCAGATGTGGGAAGCACAGTGGGGTGAGGAGGGCTGTATCGAGCAAGATCAGCAGATCAGGAGCAACCCAGACCGTACGGAAAGCTCGCTGTAATTACAGAGCTCCATCTCGGCCAGTGCAATGCAGCTCTGCGGGATTTGGCCCCGTAATATTGGGAATGACATGTGACACTATGAGCATCGAGCCAAATCCTGCCACCCACACGGCATGGTAAATGCTCTCAGGATCTGGCCCATCTCAGTGGTACCACTGTGTTTGCATGACTACAGGCTCTTGCAGCTCAGCTTAGCTCCCTGGCTTGCTAGATGTAGTACATCTGAAAGCTGCTCTTTCTTCCCCGAAATCACTGCTGGCAATCATTTGTCACAGCTAAGGACAACATCTCCCGCTGCTTGGCGATAGGGCTTCTGCACAGACGATGCCTTATGGACAACTTCAAGTTTCCAAAACAGCATGAGTGCGGAGCACAGGCCAGGCTTCCCTTTTCAGACACGGAGAAGCAAACACTCCCGGCTGCCAATGATTTTACTTTATTGTCATTTAAGTTGGCTCCTTCTGCACAAGTCGCTGGCGGTCTCACAGTAGCAGGACTTGAGTAATAATAGTATTTCCAGTATGCTCACCTCCAAGATATGCTTTAGAGGAGAGACTGCTGGGAGAACAGGATGAGGATGGTTTGTATTGGCTGTTCCTTCTCAATTTCTCATCAGACTGTGATTCAAACTAGCATCAAACTACAAAATCCATCACTCACGTCCCCCCTGCAGATTTTCCATGTTGGCTCCTCAGCAAGTGGGACTAAACTACCATTCATCAGTCCTTGGAGGTGCTGAGAGGGTCCTCTCATCTTGGAAATTCTGAAACAAAGTCATCCACCAGCTTTTCAACAGTGCCATGTCTTTACTACACAGGGGCTGGGGACTGATATATTTTTCCCTGAGAAGATTTCTCCAGGAAGTTTGCAAAACCTAGACTCACCAGGCTTCACTCAGCTAAATACAGGACACTCCCTCTTCTTGAAACTTTCCTCATACTCAGGGAAATGCAAAAGAAATCAAGAAAAGTGTCTGGAAACAGGGTAATGTCACAGAGCTCCAAAATCACCCCCAAGTAATCAATGTACCATCTAAAACAACCTCTAAATGCAATGTTAATATATCCCTGACTGCAGCGATCCAGTGCTGTTCTCCGTTTGCTTCTTTGAGAATGCAAGGAGATCATGCCACATCCCCATCCTCTTCCTTAACATTGGCCTCCACATTTCCGAAATACTCTTTTTTCTAACTTAAAGGCAAAGTCTGTTGTGGAGCAGAGTCCTTTGAAAGCAGATCCCCACTCGTGGTGCTTACCTGGCCTTGCTTACTTAGATTTAGAGGAGCACCATGGTTTCTTGCCTGCTCTGTGATCAGACCTGGCAAAAAGATGCACCAGCCGGCTCCATCTGCAATGCAGCAGAACAAGAAAGGACCAGCCAAGTAAATGCATGCAAGAAATAAAGCCACAGGGAAAGGGGAGCAAGGGCAAGAGGTGACTGTGTTAATATATTGCTCACTGAAGGAAATAAAGACTAATGATACTGTCCCACCTGGAAGTAACGGGTGTTGTGCAGATTATCAGGGGATGTCTGAGAGAGACCATGATTTGTGAAGGGCTGATCTCAGCTATTCAAAGCTGTAATGTTGCATTCAGTGGTGCAATCTGAGAGCTGATAGTGATTTACAGTTTCCATTTTCTGACTTTCCTGGGAGCTGGGAGACTCTGCTTGGAATTAATGCAAGTTGTCTTGCATTTAATTTCCTAGGTTGTTCCAAAAAGTTAAAAGAAAATGAGGTATTTCTTATGGTAAATAATACTTCAGTCAATACCTAGATAGCCCTGACTAGGCTTTAACGCTCACAAGTTGTTGAAGAGAACTGGGAGAGAAGGAAGGACTTCCTATTACTGCCTCAATTTTTTTCTGTTGTGGCTGAAAATATTTTTATGAGACAGCGGAATGAAAGATCAGCTATTGCCTTGTTGGTTTGGTGATGGTTTTCTACCTCATAACAAAAAAGGTAATGAAAATTTACACCACGAGACACTGTCTTACAGTTTCTGGGATTTTTTTGACAAAATTGATGGGCCTGCATGATGAGAGAGAACCAGAGACTTCTTGAAGTCCATTGGGAATTAGGTTGATTTATCTGTTTTCCACACAAAACCCCAATCTATTCCCAGCAGTGCCACAGCCAAACTTCTTAGGAAGCCAGTCCTGGGATGGGACTTCACAAAACAGTTTGGTGCTTACATGCCTTTATGGGAAGTAGATGGTCAACCAGGGAGGAACAGGAGTCACGTAGCTGAGTTGTGGAGGGGAGCCCACCAGTCAATACAAAATGCTGAAAGATGGTGTGGTGTGAAATTATGTCTCCCAAGACTGGGTGCCCAACAGACCCCAGAGTTAAGTACCTCTGTGAAGCTGCGATTCACAGGCTGAATTCTCCTGTTGCCTCCCTGCCTGTACTTGGGTTTAGGACACCTCATGCCAGATACATCCTGGTTTTTTTTTCCCAGAAGCTCTGTCTGGGAGGACAGAGGATTATGTACATCTTTGCAGTGTGTTTCTGAACCTGCAGAAATATGGCACCTGCCTTACCCCCTGGATCGTAATGGAGAGTGGGGTGCAGTACGCAGTTGGTAGTTAGATGCTTCCCACCTGGGAAGCGGGATACCTGGATACATCTGCCACCTCAGTCTTTACAGCTTCAAACCCCCCCAGAACAAAGCCCTGACCAACGGGCTATCATCATCTACACCATGCAACAGAGATGGGCCAGAGACAGAGCAAAAGGCAGAGAGCTGTCCTCTGTGCTCCCCCAGGAGAGGCAGCCCAAGATTTCATGCACTAGCTCTTCATGCACTAAAGAGCTATTCAAATTCTTACAGAGAGCTTTCTAGGTGGGACAGCCCCTGGATAGACCCACCAAGAAGATTTCCCCAAAGCCAAGGTCTTCAGGATTACAGGGTCTGTAGCTGTAGGGCAGGGAGAGATGCCAAAACTTCCAGACAGTCTCTCCTGGAGCCAAGAGCCTGGAAGAGTAGATATAATCTGGGCTCAGGTCCCAGGTCCACAGCAGGGAGCCTAGAAGCTCAGAGAAGCCCAGCTACAGCCAGAGCTCTCCAAGCACGCTGGTTCCCTGCTGCAAGGCTGCGACTCAGAGCTGGGGCAAGGGGGACAGTCTTTAAGGGTGGCAAAACCAAGCCCAAATGCAAGCTGTCCTCTTCTGGACCTAGCTGGACCAGTGCATGAATTATGGAAGATGGCCAGCAAGACGATGACGGCAGTAGCAGGGCTTCAAGTGGTCTCTTGTAGCACTTGTTGGAACAAGGAAAATCTCTGTGTCAAAAAAGCCCATTTCTTTTCAGAGCCATCATGTTTTGGGTGTCCTGCAAGCAGAAATTTGTTAGAAATTCAAAATACTTTCTGGTTTATATCCACCACAGATGGGAAAAAAATTTAAAAGATAAATAAATAAAAGACGGAATTGGAAAAGAGAAAAAAAATCCCTAAAATTCTGAAACATTACCTTTTGCCAGAACAGTATCTGCTCTAGGCATGGATGGAAGGAATTGACTAATTTGAACAAAACACTTTTTTTCCTCTGTTTCTAAATGAACTGATATAGTACTCCAAAGACAGAAACGTGGGCTAGGTTCCTTACCGGTGCGTGTGAGTGCAGCTCCTCTGACTTCTGGCAGGATTTCCCCAAAGCAAGTTATTCAAGAACGAGTGCAAAACCCATCAGTTAAATTATTCGCAACTACAGTCCCTGCTTTGTTAGACGGTTTTAAAAAAATAAAGAATAATTTATTTCAACTAATCACAAATTCAAATCACTTCGCTGGAAAATGATATGCAAACAGCTCTAGTCAGCCTTAATAAGGTTTGGGAGGAAAGCCAGGCATTGATTTGGCCTCTTGGAGCTCTGATATCATGCTGGCCGCTGTGCAATGGTTATAGGAGTCAGCGATGCAGCATGCTGGTTTTTTCAGAAATCTCTGCCAGCGGAGGAGACAGATGCCTTTTGGACTAACACCCACTGAACTCTAACACACACACATGCACAGAGGAGTGTTTATTCACTTGTCCGCGGCTCTGTTGCTAAGTGGATGTGTTCGCACTCTCTCTGCTTGTTTCATTAAGTCTGACATATTGTTGTGCAGAGGCAGTGCTCGGCGTGCTGCAAGAAGTGGCTTCCAGATAAGGTGAGTCCGTCCCGCTGAGCTCTATGTGAGTTTGGTAACTCTTCCATTCACTCGGCGAGGAGGGATTAATAACAGTGACTAATGCAAGACGCAACCACGCGGGCAGTGCAGGCTTCCCTTCGTGTTTTTCTGTTTAGAAGTTTTTCCTTCCCATTCTTTGACAGGTCTCGACCGCAATGAAAAATTACATCTTTAATTGAAACACAGGCTCCACTAGCAGAAAAGAAAGGAGATCTTGTGGGACAAACACAATACTAGGAGGCAGGAGATGTTAGTTCAGGTTCTGGCTTTCCTACAGCCTGCCTGTATGAACCCCAACAATTCATCCGATACCTCTGTGCTTCTGTTCTCCTGGTAAATGAGAAAAACAAATTGCAGACTTCCTTCCTCTCTTGAATTCGTTTAGCCTGCAAGACTCTTTGGAGCAGCCAGTGTCTCCTATTACATGTAGACACAGGGCCTTCCCCAACAGGTTGCAAACTCAGAGAAGATTCCTAAGTGCTACCGTAATAATGAGTCATTTATCCCCAAACTCCCTTAACAGGTTATTGTAGATAATAAATAAGGGCAAGACTGACCTATACTGAAAGCTGAAGACTTTTTGAAGATTTACAAATCAGAGCATGCCAGGACAAGAATGTCAATTCAGCTCCCTACAGAAAAAAAGACAATTATCTCTACTTTAGAGATTGAAAACTGAACAGGAAGAATAAGTGATAGTTTCCCAGTTCCCAGTTCCCTGTGGAGTTTCTGGGAATTAAACATAAATCTCTGTTACAGAGCTCTTACTAACATGTTTCTTCTTTGTATTTCAAAACAAAAAAAGCCAACCATCTCCCCCAGGTTCCCAGCAAAGTCAGAATGAGAGAGTGAAGTAGTTTTTTCCAGTCCTTCAATTATTTTTTGTTGAGAAATATTTATAAATTTTAAATTCAGTCAATCCCAGGTCATTTTTGGTTAACAAAATGCTTCTGTATCAACCACAAGGCTACTCTTCTATTACTAAATGAGATTACAATTAAAAGAAATGCAGTTTAAAATCTCTTACCTCATACTAGAATATGTGTATATTTCAATGGATGTGTATACATATACTGAGATATATATATATATATTCTAACTTTGAACTGCAAATATTTATCAAGCACACTAAATATTGTAAATGAGCACAGCTCCAGCACTCTTTCCAAAGACGTGAATAACCCTTACAGAATAATATACATGAATCTTGCCTGTATGTTTGACTTCTCCTGTATATTAATTTCCTGAATAGGGCATCATCTCTGTCAGAGTCACAAAGCATCTTTTACACTGCTAGGTTCCACCACGCGCATTACTATAATGTGGTCAGGAACTATGAATTTTTTAGGTACCATTCAG
This sequence comes from Haliaeetus leucocephalus, assembly GCF_000737465.1. Lineage (NCBI taxonomy): Eukaryota > Metazoa > Chordata > Aves > Accipitriformes > Accipitridae > Haliaeetus > Haliaeetus leucocephalus. The sequence goes on along the minus strand of NW_010973307.1, from coordinate 596,139 downwards.
GGGGCATTTTATATGCATATTTCATGAGAGGAGGGGGTGGGAATAATATTTTTGGCAGACACTTGCCAGGATATGGATGGGATTCAGGAGAAGATGGCTTTTCATATAAGTAGTCAACTCCACTCAATTTAAACCATGGCTCTTGGGAAGCATTTAAAACACAGAGCTTAAATGGAGCTGCACTGTAAGCAGTACAGAGCGAGCTGTCCAAAGTGTGTGTGTATGTGTATATATATGTATTTATATATAGCCAGATGCTCAAGGTCAAACGCACAGAGCTAGCCATTTGGGGACTGAAACTATGAAGCAGTTTGCTGAGACAACTCGCTGTTCAGAGCTGCTTACGCCTGAGAGGCTGCTCGATACTAGACGTTGTCCTTGGGGTGAACTATGGGATCTAAGTCACTGCAACAGGGCCAGTGACAAGGCACATCTGAGGAGCTCAGGCAGCAGCTGCAGAGAAAATAATACTGCAAGTTGCCTGGGAATTAAAGTGTCAAGCCAGTTATCCTTGCACAGATGCTTAGGACCTATCACACTGAGACATCTTCCCTCCCAGTGAGCTACAAAGCTCTGAACCTTACAAACGGTGCACACACAGCTACGTGCTCTGGCAAAAGTGCAATAATCCGTCTGTGTCCAGAGTCAACATCCCATGAGCAAAACTGTGGGGAAAAAAAACCTTCATGAAATAGGCTTAATGCTCAGTGACAGCACTTCGGAGTACCTGGTGCGTGGCATCAGGCAGTCAGGCTTTGGGGATGGCACTGAGAGCACCAAACCAGAAAGCAAACTTGTCTTCTTAAGGTAGTCAGTGGAAACCAGAGAGATGGAGAGGCACACACTTTACATCACAAAGATGGAGGGAATGACTCCTCAGGACACTGCAAGGCTACAGAAATCCCCAAAATCAATTCCACCTGAGCTCCGTCAGGGTCCTGTCCAGGCAACTTCGTATCCTGCCCTTGGCGCTTGGCTTTTGGCCTGGCCCTGAGTAGACCCATCCTTGCTTTTTAGACCATTTACTACGCAGTCAAAAGATGGAAAGAAATGAAAAAGCTTGGCAGTCTGAATACATTGCTAACAGATTTTGGAAATAAATAATCTGAATAGGCTTCCAAAGCCTGTATTCATCCTGCCTAACTTTAGGCACACAGTGGAGCCACAAAAATTAGTAGCATAATTGCCTTCTGCTCCTCTATAATCAGAGTAAAGAGACAAGCAGTTACAGAGGCGATATGTCTCTTAACTGGACTGGAGGTTTTCTCTCTCTTCATTAACTATAGCGGAACATTCCTGTTTTTCTGCAATCATTGCCGATTTTGGCCTTTTAGAACTTCCCCAGTCCTGCCAGAAAGTACATCTTGGATGCTCTGGGCTATTTCTTTTGAGATTTTTCTCTCTCAAACACTTGGATTTATTTTCACCCTTTCTCCAATCATCACCTTTACTTCATTAATGGTCTGGATCTAACCCAGACCTTTCCTAACTCTGTTTGGCCAAATCCAGTTTAACCTCTGTTATCAAATTCAACTGTAATTTCTGTGTGGGACAGTAATGGTTTAGCAAATCTACTTTGTCTGGTTGATTTCCCAGAAAGAACTGGGGATTTAAAACTCTCCGTTAGTATAAGGCCAAATAAACTGCAGGTCAGCCACACGTTCTTAATTTGCGGGGCAGTTTTTCACAAAATCACTTTCTAAAGATGGCAAAAGCAAGTTCATGAGCAGAGAACAGCTAAGTGTACCATTAAAATGGGCTGCTAAGATTAGTCCTGTACCACTTCAGCTTGCTGGCGAGCACTCCCAACAGCCCCCTCCGGGAGCAGTCAGAAACCAGAAAGCATCTGCCTTGGGACCAGTCAGTCATGCCTGCATCCGATCCTGGCGCCTGTCCTGCTGAGAAAGGGGGCTTGTCTTCGCTAATTTCATGATGTCACCATTAGAAGAGTGGGAAGCAATATTTCCATGAATAATAATATACCATGAAGGGCAATCAGTGCTCAAGAACAACGTCCTTGATCGTCAGCCAGCCAAGCAACCTAAAGAGCTCTCCTCCTCCTTGCATAGGGAAACAAGTTATTGATTTGCACATTGCTACAGAGGGCAGTTCTTAATCATAATTAGGCCACTGTGAAAAGTCAAAGCATTCAAATCATGTGAGGGCTTTCACCATTGCAATCTGGCATCCATATGTTCAATGGCAACTCAAGCAGACTGCTTTAATTTTTCCGTAGTTTTTTTCTCTGAAGACTCAATATCATTTACCCCTTTAAATATGTCAGTTCTGTGTTTTTGGATATGCAGCCCCATATTGTCTTTCAGAAGGCTAAGTTAAAACACAGCACTCTATTTTGATGCACTGTACAATAAGAAATCCTCTCTTAAAGAAAAATAAGAAATGACAATCGCCATTGTATTGTGAGATACTCCCACAAACTTGCATGTTTTAACCTGAATATAGTTTGCTTCAGAACCTGACCAAGTTTCTTAAGTAAATTCTGAATAAAAGTAAGAGTAGCCAAAAATACATCCTTCAGATATTTCCAGACATCACTCAAATATTTCCAGCTGAAAGGTTTAGTGTTTATGTTCATCTTGAGTTTGGGCAAGAAAATTTGAAAAAAACCTTTCTAACTAATGTCTCCTCCTGAAAGGAGTCTAAAGGTAGTTGGCTTTCAGCAGTGGAGATCGGAGCTTATTCCCTGTCCTCAAGGAAACGGAACTATATGAGTGAAAGAGTGATGGGGCTCAAGCGCAAATGGGCTTCTGTTGGCCTGGAGTATGTTTACTCTAAGAATTAGATGTAGTTTTCAGATTTTCAGATGGCTGAGGTCTGAAACCATCTTACAGTGAGGTCTGAAACCATCTTACACTTACCTTGGTGGGTTTAAGGGAAAGGATAATCGTTTTATGAAAGGGTTGAGACTCTTCCTAACAGAAAGGACAGGGTTCCTTAAACCCTGCAACACAGGTGGTGGCTGCCTCCTATAAAATAGGCAAAGGGAATAGAGGGACTCCTCCAGGGCACTGGTCCTCTCAGCCTAAGGTAATGTCTAAAACAGGCTTCAGAAATCAATTCCTAGACATACCAGTTTCTTTCCACTGTCTATGAAGTGAGCCCAGTGTGACTAGGTTAGATGGACAGAGCTACACCATAGGCATTAGATGATATGAATCCCATCAATGGGGCAGTACTTAATTTCTTTCTATCAGACATATCAACTTTTTATCCAATCTAAAGTTTGAAAAAATCCATGTTTTGTCTGAGATCTGGAGTATAAAGTAGAACTGAAGATGACACCATGTATTACAGGAGAAAATGTATCTTGGCTTGCCTGAAAATCACTGAAACACATCAAATTCATCAGTTCTGCTGTGGGCTTTTCTGCCCTGAGTTCCTTCAGCTTCCAAATACCTCCCCAGGTGTCCTGCGGTGCACATACCCCAGGTCTCTTGCTTGCAATGCTAGCCAGCTTTTCCTCAGCAGCACATCACTCAGTGAATCCAGTAGGAAGCAGGAAAACAAACATCATTTTTTGCATGCACTTTTGAATCACATCCCAGTGAGGATCTGAGCTATATGAGCAAGGCTGAGATAAGGTCATGGAAAGGATAAGAAAACAGAGATTAGTAATTTATGCCAGCCTAAAAGCTTCAGCAATTTTATTGTGTAAAAATGCTAAAATGGGATGAGATCATGGACCTATACTTTCAATGCAAGAGATTTTTTTTTAGTGATCCAAAGCCTTAATTAACTATAAAGGGTAGAGCCTTAAAGCATCTCAGACTCCCTTTGAATGAGAGAAATATTAAAAACTTGCCATGTTCGGCATCCGTTCCTTAGAAACTAAGAGTAGGAAGTTTCAGAAATGTGAGAGCTTAAGGCCACTGACAGACTGAAGAGCCCTGAATTAGTCTTAAAACTCAGTCCCTCTGGTAGGGCTCCTGGCAGAGTCTGTTTAGAGAGTTATGCTACATGACGTCTCACTAGTACGTCTCCAACTCTTCATGTTGATGAACTTCATGACATGACAACCCTTTCTCCCTGACCCTGAAAAAAAGATAGTACTTAACATAACCATACAATTTTTTTTTATTTATCATGATGCCAGGTTGGCTTAGATGCTGTCTTCATGGCTCTGCAGCAGCTGACAGATCGTGTGTTTTACAACGAGAGGCCCTTTACAGCAGTATATTGGGATGATAGAGTTTTTTTAATAGAAATTGGGAGTTCCACCTCTTCATAAGGCCTCAGTCTTGCAAATACTGAAAAGACAAAGCTGAAAATGCCTTCTTTTCCTGAAATCTCTAAGCATATAACATTATGCTCTACTCCAGCATGGATAACCAAATTGCATTTCTGATTTCCTCATGTGAAGCCCAAGAAACCCATGGAAATAGAAGAGCCTGCTCCTGGGTTATCATAGTGAATTACATTTGTTAAGCCTGCTTTAGCAAATTAATTGATTTGATATGATTTAGAAGGACAAAATTTTCCACTTCCTTTGGCATTTTACCTCAATGCTGCCACATCCAAAAGACCCACAGAGAGCAGAGGAGTTAAAATGAGGGACAGAGGAACTTGCTTCTCCTCTGCCTTCCTATCCCCTGCAAAACCAAGAACCATTCTGCATGGCAGCATCCCCTCTCCTACCCCCAGCCCGAAATACTATGAATAAGGACCACAGTTCTCTGTTCACTCAGGAATGCCAGATATGAAACCACAATCAAGCTTCGATCTCTTCAGCACAGCATGCTCCACATGCCAATCTACATGTTTGTTGAAAAAAATGATTCTGCTGGAATAAGTTTCTATTATAAGCTCTCACTGTATACATTTTTTGGAGTTAGTATATAATTCCTGCACCAGAACCCAATATCTTTTCTGTTTTACAACTGCACATAAATACAACTGCCTTCCATCTAAAAAAAATAAATATTCACAATGTCTGTTCAGTTTGCCTTCTCACAGCATCTCTCTCCCTCTGCCCAAATATAATCGCACTTTCTAACCCCAATCACTCGTGGGGGGGAGAGCCAAACAAATCTCACATTCATAAACTCAGATGACAGCCACCCTGAGCCATAGGAATAGCATTGAATTTATTGGAGCCGTTAGCACAGTACAAAGCAACTGGAGTAAACAGTGACTTCCAAAAGAGGCAAAGTTATTTGGAGCGGCTCCAGCATGCAAATGGCAGAGACATTGATAGCCGTAGCAATTATTATTTCCTTTCCCCACACCCTTTTCCCTTTTGCAGTTCAGCCAAATGAGTTTCTCTGCAGATGCTGGAGGTATTGGAGTCTGCTGAAAGTCATGGTGATTTCCATGGCCACCCTCAGGTTTCCAGTACAAGAATTAAAAAATTTCTAGCTTACCCATCACCATGAATTTATGGTGGGAATAGTGTTTGGCCCAATAATATGTTCACTGGGTCTTGGTTTCTTCTTGGAAGTGGTGAAGCAGGTTGTCTGACCAAGTGATTTGTGAGCTAATCCTTGTCTGTATGAAGCAAATAGGAAAAGGGCCAATTTGTCTGGAATGAATTTTTTTAAAATAACTGAGCTCCCACAAATATGAGCTGAGCCCAGAAAGATGACTTCAAGGTTAAAGCACAAAATTGGAAAATAAGATAATTATTCCTATTGGTTGTATTGTTACTGCTCTTAGCAGCCTCACACCCAAACCAGAAAGCTGTTACAACAAGAATTGTGAAAACACTGAACAGAAAAATAGTCCTTGCCCCAAATAACACGCAATCTTATACAAGAGACAGAGAGACTAACAGGGAAAGTACAGGGCCACAGTGAGCAGTTGGAAGCCTGAATGAGATGAAATGAGAGGGACTCCGGAGCTACTTTCTTTTTCCATCTGTCTGGTTTCTTTACACTAGCAGACCTTTGAGTCAGAGTGTCTCTCTTTCTATGCATTTATACAGCTCCAAGCATCATCTCTGTTCTGATGGAAAATTTGGGGAAGCTTTCAGCAAGTTCCTAAGTGAAAGGTATGCAAATGGATAAGACAGTCAGCCTGGCCTTGTTTATGGTCTTTATTCTTGTGTTAAATTCATATGTACGTGGGATTGTGCCATATGTTTCCAGTCAGCCCTTGGACATGGGATTTTGTATGGGCAGGGAAGACATTATGCTGAGAGGAGCAAGAGGTTTCAACAGCAAAGGGTGCTGCAGCTGATCCTTTTGGCTTAAATGCTGAAATTGTTTGGTTTCTTTTGTGCTAGGAAGAGGAGGAAAGCTGGCCTAGTGTGACAAGCTGAAAAATTCTTTGGTTTGATGTTTTGGACACAAATCTCAGTATGAACCAGTGGGTTAAGCACTGAATCAAGACCTGCCTGATACTGTTTGAGTTTCTAGCTCTTGTTGATTATCTTTGAGGAGATTTGGCAATATACGCGTACATTCCCGTGGTGTTTTGCCCTACCTGGTACTTCTGCTTAGCACTGCACTCTGTGGTCTTGCTGCAGCCAAGACAGCCCTAACCCAAGATCTGTTGCCCAGTTAGATCCTGCCAAAGATTTCTGGGCCAGACACAATTAATTCATGGATCAAAGAACTAACATGCATTTGTTATCTCCTTTGCAATGCATTATTAATTGACATCCTAAAAATCATCCATAGCACCTCAAAATGTTGCACACAACAGCACTATAAACATCTCATTCCTAAAACTGTCATAGAAAGTATATGACACCACACAATCCTACAACACAGTAGCTTAATGAGACGTTAACTCACAGAGTGCATTAATGGAGCACATTGTGGGCATAATTAGCAATACCACAGCATGCTTCAGTACCAGCTGTGGTCTTGCATCAAAGGTTTATAAAGACCAGCCTTTTAACTTGTTCCAGGATAAAGGCCAATGTTGTGTAATCCAGTACCTAGAGGGGTGATGCAGTTGATGGAGGCAGAACAGAAGATTTCTACATCAAAAGGGTCGTCAGCACCTGAGCAAGTGTCATGCACTCAGCCTGCTTTATACTTTTTCCAGATTCAAATTTTATATGGGTTATCTGTCAGCAGGAGGCATTTCAACAAGAAAATCAAACTGATCTCTCCTGAAGAGGTCAGCTCAGAATCCAGTTCAGCTCACCATCACCCACTGGTTTTATTCTCATTTTAAAACTGGTTTAAAACATATTCTGGCAGGATTTGTGACTTCAAGGATTTTATTTCAACATAGGAAGCTGCTGTCTGTAATTCTTAAAGCTATTTATCAGCTAGATAAAAGCCAGAAATTTGACCATCTGGAGATATTGCCATCAGCATGTTGGCAGTCTTCTGGCACCATCCCCATGGGCTGCAGCAACAGTTGATAGCAAGTCCCACAAAAGACCGCCACCGAACAAGGAGAAAGACTTATCATGGCTGACGACTAACTTCAGATGAGATACGCCTTTCAAGCACCTATTTTATCTCCCAGGGCTATAATGGGAACTTGGCTCAGATGCCGACATTTCCATTGTGGAGCTGTACAGTCAGATGAAATGAATTCCAGGCTCAGGGTCAGGCTGCCTCGCTGTTCGCAACCCTGAGGGTTCTCTGAAGGCTGAGAGTTCTAAAACCATGACAATATGGGCTCATACATGCAACCATGACATCCTCAGTTGGATGCACAGGCCTTGACGTCCTAAGCACACTCAACAGACCCATACCCCCCATGGCACACCCAAGCCTGCCCTTTTCACATTCCTGATTACTCAACCCATATATCTCCTCTAGGCAGTCCCAGTCTCCACTCTCAGTAGTGTTTGTCACAGTCTCAGTCCATTCCTGTCTTCCTCTCAGGGCTTTTGGTCCCAGTCTCCTGGTAGTCCTCACAGTTGTACTCCCAGATGTCCCGTTTCTCATGATCCCTACATCTTTCAACGAATGAGGATCAGAATTTCCCCTCCTAGCTCCTTTACCATTATGTCATTTTTTTTTTCCCTCCTAAAATGTCCATGCCTCCCTTGGCTTCATGACAGATCTCCACTGGATCTCATACTCGGTGTTTTTCCATATCTATGATTCTTGTACTGTTCTGTTCTTCATCTTTTCATTCGGTCCCAGATTACATTCTCTTTTCATTTTAATATGGTAGCCTCTTTGCCAAGCCTGAATTTCACACAAACAAACAGCAATTGCCCTCTCTCTTTCCACTTCTTCTCCCTTCTCCCACCAACTTTGTTCTCAGAAATACTAGAACTATTTTTGCTAAAGCTTAAAAAAGAGATTCCAAAGTTTCAGTTCCAAGAGGTGAAGTATGGCAGTATTATAAGCACCAGAAGGAAAGTCCATAAAGGTCAGTCAACTTAGAATTAGTGGCATGTATCCTAACTAATGCATCCATAACATCGCAAGTACACACACATACACAGAGCCTAGCTTTGCTAAACAGGCTTAGAAAAGGTGGCTGAAAACAACCTGACTGGCTCTAGACCTGCAGGTGTTCAGGCACTGTTTTAAAGCCACCTTTTACATACTTGCAAGAGGAACTGTTTTAATCAAACCAATACTGCAAGAAATAAACACGTCCTTTAACCACTAAAAGGTGCTTGTGCAGTTTGTAAAAGTCACCAGCACCTTGAAACCATTTGAAATTCTGCCTTCATGGTGTTTCCCCTTCAGCAAAGTAGTTGCTGAGTTAATGGGCAAGGTTGCAGCCAGTCTGGGCTAGTGTGGTGGGAAATACGAGAAGCTACTTGATCAACAGTATGCAGGTCTTTGAACTATATCTCAGGCAAGATTTCCACTGAAAATTCTACTCTGCATATTCATAATCCCCATGTGCTGTCATTCCATTCATAAGTATTAAATTCTTCAGTCATATTAAAAAAAAATATTATTGCTTTCACAAAACAGCAACATTTTTAACACACCTATGCACTATTTTTATTGCCTAGTTCCTGTCACTAACATCTATACACCTTAGAAACCATTAAAATATGCAAAATATATATCAATTTATCCTCACTTCAAGGGAAAAGTATTGCAAGCAGGAGTAGAAGGGATGAGCAGCACTTGTTTCCAGGTTCATCTTTACACTGGACTGTTGTTAAGAAACTTTGTCCTGTTGACAACAGACTGTCATTCCCCCTTCCTTTCTCATTTCCAAAAGCCCATGACTCCCAATGATAAATGACTCCCAACCACAAATATTTGGTTGGGCTCAGTGCAGAGGTAACCAAGCAAAGTCCTGAAGATCCCTTTACACGAAGATCATTTATGTTGAGTTGTTCTTCAGGATTTCCACAGGGAAAAGACAATGTGGAAACAATATGTTCCCATCCCTCAGCTTCAATGTATATTTAGAGCAAAACTCTCATGAAACAACAAATTTCTTAACTAAACATTCCCTTAGGTTGATTCCATGAAAAAAAAGAAAAAAAATTAAAAAACTTTACAAGATTTCAGGCTGCAGCAGCCTACTGTGCTGACCATTGTCAGAGTAGTGTAGGTTGGAAGGGACCCTTGCTGGAAGGGTATGTCACTGACACAAATGCAACTTATTGTCCAGCCTGTCACGTTCCTACTGAATGGCATCCCTACCTTCCACTATACCTGTCATTTTCCCTAGTTTAACGTTATCCATGATCTTGCTGAAGATGCTCCCTGTCCCATCTTCAAAGTCATTAATGACAATGTCCAACAGTATCAGTCCCACTGTTGACCCCTGAAGAAAACTGCTAGCAACTGGTCACCAGTTCACTTTCTGCTGATCACCATTGTTCCATCCTGTTTTCACCTACCTTTCAGTCCATCCATGCAGTTCATATCTCTGAATTTACGGTCATCTCATCCTAGTGTCACTGCTTCCTTTTGTTCCCCACCTCTCTGTCCATCTGTTGTCACTTCTCCTGTATTTAGATAAGCTTTCTGCAGAAGGCTCTTTCTGTTCCCTGTTTTTACAGTGCTTAGCACAGTGATATACTAGCATGAAAGTACAGCTCCTGAGGAGTAGGAAAAAAAAAAGAATCCTAACAAAATTGTTGAGTTTGGGCTTTTTTATATTGCTTTAGGAGAACTGGGAAATGGAGCTTTGAGATAATACAAACCAGAGCAGCAACAGTTGGTTCAGCTCATATCCAGACTTCTGAAGCATTAGAAGTTATCAGATACTCACCTTGCCTGTTGTAAAGATGCTTGGCATCCTAGGAAGTCGGGAGCTCGCTTTAAATGACTTGGGATGTCTTTACCTCTAGAGTTTTCTGTTGTGATTGCATATGTGCATCTGATAAGCATTAGCACGTATCTTCATATCTGTCAATCTCAAGGCCTGACACCGAGTTGTACCAGAAGAAAGTTTGTTCATGCACTTTTTTCAGTCCAGTGAGGGGAAATTCCTGAAAGGCTTAGTTGCTTGCTCAGTTACTGGCGGCCCACAATAGGTAAGTGAGACCTCTGGGTAGCATTGAAGGAAGAAGTCATCCCAGGAGTACTTTGGCCGGATCAGATGATGCTCATCTGATACTCCAGGTCTAACATGCAGTTTGGGATAACATCCTTTGCTTAGCCAAATCCAAAGTTCAAAGTCTATGACATTTCCCTATCATTCTGCAATAGCAAAAGCCTGGATCCACTTTACCTCCTGCCAAACTAGCAGCACTAAGGATACATCTATATAACCCAAATACTGCCAGGGCACACTCTCTGACCCTGAGATTAACTGGCACACTCTGGTCATACCCATATTATTAAATTCCCTTACCTACAAAACAAGGTGGTTGCATCATCTTGTCTATAGGGAATGGATCACAGATACCAATGTCATGAGTCAAGAGAAGTACAAAGGCATAAATCCTACTTCTTGACATCGTATATATGTATGTACATATTATATAAGTATAAAACCACCAAAATCAAGAGTCAAGGCTTTGAATGCACTCAGCATTGCTGATGATGCAGCTGACTTCAGCAGGGGCCATTAACTTAATGCTGAGCACTTTTGCCTCAAATAAAACAGTTCAATACAACTATTTTGGGAGAAAATGCAGGCGTAGGACTCGGGCACTTTGAAAGCCTATTCTAGGCTTCATCTCTCTTCCTGTGAGAAGGAACAAATCAGATCACTATTTGATGATACTCCTTTTCTACTTAGCAATCACTATCAGGATAATAATCTACTAAAATATATAAAGAACATGAAAAGCAGAAAGCACCAGCAATGTTAACTGTTGTTGTTATTATTATTTTATTATATAGGTATTAATTTTGGATTTGGTCCCCAGGAAATTAAATTTAGAAGCACAGTTATAATAGGCAATACAATTTGTCCAGTTCATTCCAGAAAGTTCAAGAGTAGCAAAGTGTGAGACAACAGTCATCTCCAATAACTCCTGAAACATACGTGAGATTACAGACAACTAGATCAAATCGAGTGCCTATCTTTGAAAAAAGGGGGGAAAAGCAGACTTTGACACTTTTGTATCAGTTGGCTCAGCATCAATTCCCAGGACAACTCCTAGAATCTTAAATACTTTTTTCTTCATTAAAATGAAACCTAAAAATGTTTGCATCTCAATTTGTAAAATCACAGAAAATCACAAAACATATCTGAGAAGAATTTGCAAGAATAAACCAAGCCAAACTAATTAAATATCCATTTATAATAGGCTAAATATCTGTATGCCATATATAGACTTTAATAAGGTTTTTGACATTGTCTTTTACGAGCTTCTTGTGAACAACTTAAAGAAACATGATGTAGGTAGGACTACAGTAAACTGGGTATGCTCCTGTTCATAGTTACAAAGCAGTTAGTAATAGTCACAGTCAAAGTGGAAAAATATATCCAGTAGTTTTCCTCAAGCATCTGATCTGGCTCTGTACAATATACTCATTAATGGCCTGAACCATGAAACAGGTTTGCAACAGCTAGAAAGTTTGTAGTTAATCCTGGTGTGAGTTTCAGGGTGGAGAGATGACCAGCTTGCTAATCATCATTATTCACCTCTTTCCTTTACTTTGCTGTAATTCAACCCAGATGATTATAGCATGGAAAATAAAATAAAGTAAAAATAATGTATTTTAAATAGAATATGCAATGCTACCCAAACACAGGGTTTTGGGCTTATTCTGCAAAGTATTTGCACTGTCCATTCATTATATCCCGAATAAACACAACTGGCTTTCTATGCTGCAATATTTTTCCCCTAAGATTTCCAAAGCACTCTTCAAACATAGCTAACCAATTTTGCAAACCCTTCATAGATTTTTTAAAGCTGAAGGGAACCATTTTAAGCATGTAGCCTTATCTCCAGCCTAATACATGAAAGATATGAATACACGAAAACAGGTTCAAGACATCCTAAAGTTTTAAAAAAGAGCAGTAATTATCTGGGATTGATGTATTCATCTTCCTCTCAGGCCACCACCCTAGAATCTTCTTCTGCCATTTCCAATTTACTGAGCTGGGCGTGGATTTAAGCCATTGCTGACCCTGGAAGAAAACCACAGCTACGCTACGGACTGGTTTAGATTTAGGCCAGGGAGTACAGGCTCCAACTTGAAATGCAGAGGTCAAACTTCAGTAACCAGAAATAATCTTCAGAGCTTTAAAATGGCAGGGATCCAAAGATCCAGCTTTCTCCTTGGTTTGATAAATGCTGCCCAGAAGTAAATCCTAGAGGATTTGTGTGTTTTTCACAGATCTGGAGGCATGCAACATCTTTGCAAGCTCTGCAAGGCAGAATGTTTCCAGCCAAAGCAAGCCCTCCTCGGCACTGAGGTCCTGAGCTGCCAAGTTGGGGCATCTTTGAAGAAATGGAGATGGGAGATAGTGCAATGCAACTGTGATGGGCAGATTCAGGAGGTACCAGGGCCCCGTTACTCTGTTGGATTGCCACGAAAGATCGTAAGACAGCTACCATGCTATCCCACTTTGCATGTGCTGGGAAGTGAGAGGTCCAATGGCTTTCAGCTCTCACTCCCATTTATATTCTCATTATCACAACTGAGAAGGTAACACAGAAGCAGCAAGAGTATTTTATGTTTAGGGCAGGTTTTGAGCATGAGGGTGGGGAGCAGTATTTTTGGGACATCTGTAAAAAAGGGAAAAAAGATTCCTGATGAATCTTGGTAAAGGGAAGTCTATAGTAATAGAAATCCCTGTTCCCCTCCAGTCCCCTGTCATCCCTACTGCCTTCCCCACAAGTCAAGTTAAAGTGCTCACTGCAAGCAGGCAGGACCTCAGATTTACATCTCATCTGAGCTGTGGCTCTTCCGAGCCCGATAATGCTCAGTTGACGCAATACTATAACACTAGATCAGGTATCATCTGAGGGGGAAATCGTGCCACCTCTGGAGGCACAAATATAACTTCCTCAGCACCTGGGTGTTCTTGGAGAGCTCTAACTTACTAATTTGGTTTTTAATATATACAGCTATTTAACAATGGCAGAAGGGGGCCACTGGGTGTTAGAAGAAAATAAGAAACCTTAGCTGAGCAGAGACATGGCTTCGAAATGGATATCAAGAGTAGCATGCCACACAAGGCTCAGAAAACTCAAAAGCCTACTGGGATTTGTTTTCCTCACTGAGTAAATGATGTGACATGGAGGGAGAGTCCTGCTGGAAATCTAAGCAGGGGGTTCAAACTTCAAGTCAAGGTGACAGCATAGAAAAACAAACCCAGGTATGAGAAACCTCCTCTGTTTTTGACTACGGGTTTGAAGATCGCTTGGCTCTCCCCAGCTATTATTATCGCCTCTGAGAGGAATTGGTTTGGTTTTCTTGCTTCCTGTGAAGCCTGATACACAAAGCCTGTATGAGACACAGTGCCTCTGTCCCGAAGGACACAGGCAAGCTCTGCTCCATGTTATTCTTACCTCTCTCAAATCCCTGTACTATGTGTCCATATGGACTGCAGAACAGCAAATCCACTGCAGTAACCCCAGAGAACCTTCTGGGAAGATACTGATTTTTCCCGCTATCTGTTTCCTTTCCAGACTCAAACAAGGAAGTGAAAAACCAAGGAAAATATAAAAATCAGTCAGCCTTGCTGTGGATGCACACTGGGGACTCTTATAGCCTTAAATGGGATGTGTGTTTGTGCATATCTGAAGCCACAATAAGATCCTTCAGTTATTGTGAGATGAGCTGGTACTACAGAGCTTTAATCCAGAGTCAAATTTGGATGCAAACTCTCAAATTATGCAAATCCAAGAGTTTTGTTTTGGTTTATTACACAACTAGAAGGCTGCTAGACAGCCGCTAGAAGGTTCCCAAAGTCTGGAGGTGTTTGAGGCAAGGAGCTGCTTACTTCAATACTGGCGATGTGGAAGAAGGAAGGGAGACCCTTGGTTTTGAATGCCTCTGCACTTCCCATTTTACCTGTGACTGGAAGCAGAAATGCTGTGCCGCGCTGCAAAAACATTCTTCATGTTCAATTCCATCTCACGATGGAATACAGCACCACCCCCCAAAACACAGAGAGAAACTCAACCAAACGTTTTCAACCCCCTAAAGACTTTCAGGTTCAGTTCAAGGCTTTAACAAAGACTTTGGGTCACTTCTGATTTTATCCAACTCTATTTGCCCAGCCCTAATTGCAACAGCACATCTGGAAATGCTACAGCTAAGGCCCTGCCAGCACTTTCATTATAAACCCTCCTGTATTCAGGGTTTTGTAACTTCTCCTAAAAAAAAATGCAACAGCAGAAGGGGTGAAACTTGATATAAAAAGTTCTCAGCTGGGGAGCAATTTTGTGTGTGTGTTGCAATATTTCAAGGAAATCAAATCAAAATGAGAAAAGAATTTGTAGAAAAGGGTGGAAAGGTAGAAAAGCATTTTCTTGAGTTTGCTTTTTTCTTTATTTGAAGCACACAGGGAAAAAAATATTGCAGCTATAAACCGTTTCCCAACTCTGACCTGTGGCTTGACTTGGATTAAACGCTTTGGATGACTCTTTGAAAGGACGGCAAGGACAGCAAAGAAAAAGAACATTTGCCCACCACACCTGCTTGGAAATGTCTCTGAGGGGCAAGAAGCATCAGCATGACCCTATCCATAGGTGCAAGGCAATGAAAGAATGGCTAGAAACTCTGGGAGCATCCAGGACCTCCACTGCTTAACAAAGGATGTGGGCTTGCTTGGAAGTACTACTTGACACAGGAATCCCTACAGTAAGCTCCCTCCAGATATGGAAAGGAGCACAGAGGTCTCTTCCCAGACAATCTTTCCTGGGTTTTCCTCCAAAACCCCTGGCTGAGTGTAGCTCTCAATCACTCATGTAAAAGCAGACCAAGGCCTGCTTGCGATAAACACAGAGTATATCCACAGGGTGAGACTAATTCTGAGGAGAAGATAAATACAAACACCTACGAGTAGGTCTCTAAGATCACACTACAGGTAATGGAGATCTATTTTGCAGCGTGAAATGCCTTGGCTAGCCAAGAGAAACATACAAAGGCTGCTAAACAAGACATGGGTCCTGCTGGACCAGCCGCTGAGATACTTGAGGATGGCACCACTGCGACACTCTAGGTGTCGTGGTTTAACCCCAGCCAGCAACTAAGCATCACGCAGCTGCTTGCTCACTCCTCCCAGAGGGGATGGGGAGAGAATCAGAAGGGTAAAAGTGAGAAAACTCGTGGGTTGAGATAAAGACAGTTTAATAACTAAAGCAGAAGTCATGCAGCAAGCAAAGCAAAACAAGGAGTTAATTCAACCCTTCCCATTGGCAGGCAGGTGTTCAGCCATCTCCAGGAAAGCAGGGCTCCATCACACATAACGGGCACTTGGGAAGACAAACACCATCACGCTGAACGTCCCCCTTCCTTCTTCTTCCCCCAGCTTTACATGCTGAGCATGACATCCTATGGTCTGGAATATCCCTTTGGTCAGTTGGGGTCAGCTGTCCCAGCTGTGTCCCCTCCCAACTTCTTGTGCCCCCCCAGTCTATTCATGGTGGGGTGGGGTGAGTAGCAGAAAAGGCCTTGGCCCTGGGTAAACACTGCTCAGTAGTAATGAAAACATCCCTGTGTTATCAACACTGTTTTCAGCACAAATCCAAAACGTAGCCCCATACTAGCTACTGGGGAGAAAATGAAATCTACCCCAGCCAAAACCAGCACATTAGGATAACTCAGGTGGCACTAGGCAGCTGAATCACATAATACATATATATTTACTATAAGCTGAAGCACTTACTGGACTCCATTGGTTGCACTGACCACATCAACTTTGTGTCCTCTAACTACAGTGGGAATTCAGACACCTACATGTAGATACCTAGAAGTACCCAGAGTCTCCATCCAGCACACTGCATCAGTAACCATATAGTCAGAGAGCTTTTCATCACTTGGTCTCAAAAAGCAGTAGAAAGGAGCACAGCATTTTGCCTGTAGTCACTATCTATACACAGCATGTGTTAAAAATACTTGAAAAAAGATATTACTGCAGCTGACCCTTGATCTATGTATCAGGTTCAGCTCCACCAAAACCACGTGAACTTATATCTGAATTATTGCATTGTACCAAGTTATGGGCAGATTCTAACCCAGGTGTCTGAAGATAAGTGGTATAAGATGTTATCTGCAAGTGACCCTCTCTCTCTATTGACTACCAAGACAGCCCACCTGACTAGTAGACAAGGGGCCAGCTCAATATGTTGTCTACTCCATCTCTTCACAATTGACCAGATGCACATTGACTGTAACTAAAGCTTGGATACATATGAGCACTAAATTTGTGTGTCTTAGTCTGGAACTTATTAAAGTTAGTCGTTTTGTGGAGATGACTTCCAATCCTCATCCGCAGCACCCAACAGCTTACACAGCATAGCTTCAACCTCTTCCACTGCAAGCTAAACTGTGTTGCGTTATATCACATTTGCAACAAATACAGTCAACTGTGGCAGCTCAGCTGGCACATGGTAGCTTGCAAAAGCATGGTAACTTGTGTCCCTGAGCCATAACTCTTAAACTGTTCAGATGCAAACATGCAATTTGCATTCTAGCCAAATCAAAGACAAAGACACTTAAATCCTAATGTAGATTGATGAGAACTTGATGGAAGAGGATAGTTTTGATTATAGTTTTTTAAGCCTGTCTCTCATCTAGATGGAGCTGAAAGCACTGTGGAAACACAGTGGGAATTGTTTTCATTACACAAACCAGCCTGGCTAAAATCAGAATCTTTTTGACATGTCTTCACTCGGTTGAACCAAATTGGAAACTGTAGGCTTGTTGACTACAATCGCACAGGTGCAAAACTATTTTCTTCTGGAATAGTAGTCACAATTCAGGTCACGTGTAATCAAGAAAGATGAACTAGAAATAAGGATGGTGCAGAGAAGAGCACTGGGATCATCTAAGGAATGTGGTACTTCATATGTGAGAGGAGAGGCTTGTTTTAAGTATCAGAACAGGAGCTGAAAGATGATGACTATTGAAACTACGGGATGATCTTGGCATAAGGACAAATGGGTATTAACTGGCCATGAATAAATTTCAGATGGACATTAGAAGATAGTTTCAAACTGTCAGAAGAGTGAGGTTTCAAAACAGCCTTCCCATAGGAGTAGTTATGGCAAGAAACCTAACCACTTTTATGAAGAAGCACACTAAATTTATGAATAGATTATGTTACGTGGGAGGCTGAAGTAGCATGTGGCTGGATTTGATGATCCACAAGACTCCTTGCAGGCTACTTCAGAGAAAATTTTAGAATTTAATTTTCAAATGCCCTTTATACTTTCTGTATGTATGTATGTAAACCTGAGGATAGAAACATTCTCACTTTGCAGCTAAGTCTTCTTTTGTGTTATTTCCACCTTGAACAAATAAAGGAAGTAATTGGAAAACCACAGAAAAAGCTGATTTTGTGACATTGCAGACACTAAAATGAACAGATAAGGTTAAAGAAATCAGTCCATGTGCCTCCATGGGCTGATTAACATCCTTTGCAAGATTTTAGCATTAAACCCTCAGGAACACCTATTTTCATTTTGTCTTACTAGAACCTGACGAATGTGTGCCAGACTTACATGCTACGTAAGAGCACAGAGAATGAGCACAAGAATTAATGCACAATTCAAAGCATGTCAGTGGTAAGGAAAGCAGCACAGAGAAGAAATATCTGGGAAAGAATCAAATGAGCTAGTTCCAGAAATGAAGGCATTCTAGCTGTATTAGCCCAGGGTTGAGCCCAGGACAGCTGGCTAGCTGAGAGGTAGAGCAAGTCATCCTGGAATGAAATCCAGTTCACTTAAATCCCACTTTTGTCACAGACAGCAAACCAGTCCATATGTTTTCCTGGACTGCTCATTATACAGGCCCATAAATTCATTAAATGCACCTTCATTTCATCAGAAATTTTTCTGGACTCTTAAATGTATCAGTCAAACTCTGCTGTGATCAAAGTTCTAGCCTTTCTTAAGCCTATGCGACTTTGTCTTCACCTAAGTCCTCTAGAGAGGGCTTTAAAGTCAGAGGTAGTGAGGACAATGACGCAGCAGTATCCACCTTCCTCCTGAGAGTCTGAAAGCTGTAGAAACTCAAAGATATTGTCTCCAGGCAAAGTGAACTCATATTTTCCACAATGTTTTGATCAGTACACCGCTTTTTTTTCCAGTCAGTTGTGGAGCAGGAGACAGACACAAAAAAAAAAAAAAAAAAAAAACAAAAAAAAAAGAAGACAAGAGTCTAGTGGTTAGGGAAAGAGCAGGGATGTCAGATCCTGCTCCTTGTAACATAATGTGACTGGTGTATACCAGGACACACAGTAGTTCAGGTTCGTGGAGGAAAAGGAAACCACACTATGCCTGGCCTTGACTTTGTGATTAGGGAACACTTGTGGGCAATGGAGAGTCAAACATCCTCGAGGCTGTGTAGACCGCAGGACCAGGGTCTTGGGGAGACTGTTGGACATGATGTCATTACATAAAACCTGGGCACATGGCGGCTCCTCTTCATTTTGCATTCCTCATGAGAACATGGTAGGTGGACTGGATCCTACACAGTTGCCATCCCGTATGGTTTACTTCTACTTCTTTGCACTCTCAGGGGAAGAGATAAACAGTGAAGCAAAATGGGTTGACCTCTGTAGGTCTTTAGAAGTAGTCACCTCTTCCTTTAGCTATGCAGGAATTACAGAAGGCTATTTTATGTACACCTCTTGGAGGCAGGTACCTGAATTTTTCATCAGGTAATGCACAGACTGAGCTGACTGAATTTTGGGTTCCATACCACCCGGGTCCTACCGGATCCTGAATCTGAGCTATTGTCTCTCCAGAACTAAGCAGCTCTTTCTCCACAACTAAGCAGCTAACTGCTGCCCATGCTGTAAACAGCCCCTGTCAGTCACCATGAAAAAAATCAGCTTTCAGGCTGCTTAGAGACCTCAACTCAAAGCAACAGACTGTCCCAGGCCTGAGCAACAAGAATATTTACACCTGCTAGACATATAAAGGAAAGGTTAACTAGGTAATTCAAAAGCATGAATGTACAAAACAGAATGGAAAAGACCATTCAATCAGTGATTTGGCCTCTGATTATTGCTCCCCAGTTTTAGTCTGCCAGCTTTGCTACCTGAGCATTATTCAAGAACAAGATCCAGAAAGCAGTATAGTCAAACTAAGTTGTTCCATAAACAAGTCTTTCTTTTTAATCTGTCACTTTTGCCATTTTGGTCTACTCCTGATCATTGTGTAAGACTTCTATTTATTTAATGAAGATGTGCACGACTATTCAACATACATAGTTATATCCACTGGTTGGCAAAGTGCTAAGGACCCTCATGAAATGCGAGGCACTTAAAACTCACCATGTCACTTCTCATCTGCCCTCCATCTTGCCTCCAAAAATTCCACCAGGTTTGTTGGACATGATTTTCTGTTCCAGAAACTATCCCCGATTCCTTTATATCAGCTCGTATTTTTCCAGATGTTTTGTGATCTCATCCTCTACTAATGTCTCCAAGACCTTGCCTACTGTCAAAATCAAAGTTTATTGCAAAACTGTAACTCCCTGATTTCACCTTAGTCCTCCTCGTATGGAATGGGTTTACATTTGCATTGTTCTTGTCCCTTAGTACTCCTTCCTGTTACAATAAGCTAGTAAGTATTCTTTAGTTGACCAGTATCCTCTTCCATCATCTCTTTCATGAGATTCAGGTGTGACCAGCTGAGCCCTACAGCTGTCTCCTCTTTCCAGTAACTTTTTTTAAAGATTGATCCTCAAATTGCTTTGGCTTTCAAAATCTTTTGTTTTAATTTCTGGCACTGTATTTTGTTTCTTCCTGGAGACCTACTTATCACTGATGGTAGAGGACTAGGGCTGAAGTAATGATGATACATTAGCTAAGACAATCCACAGACTGACCATTGTTTATAGAGCTTTTTATGTCCAGACAAGACTGGTAGTGATAAAAGATAATGAACATCAGGTGTCTTCTTACTGCTTTACATGCCAGTGAAAAACTGTTCAATTTACTGAAATTTTTATCTGGAATATCAGATCTGGCAGATTGTTCAGAAGTTCAGTGATCATGGTGCAATGGAGGAATATGCTCAAGTGGATGAGATGATCACAACTAAGGGACGCAGCAGCTGCAAATCAGCTGATTTGTCCACCATGAATGTGTCGAGACCCACAACAGATTTGCATTGAGCCATTCCCCCTTCTCATCCCAGAGTTGAAAAGCCTTGGGCCAGTCCTGGGACTAGAGGGGTGATTTGAGTCCAGGCATCTTGCAGTCCTCTAGCATCTCCAAAAGATGCCACTTACTTTGGAAACGTCTTGCAGAATACAATAATAACTAAACCCACGGGGACTATATGATTGCTTCAAACCCCCTTAACATTCAACAAATTGTAAGGCCCATTTGTAATCCATTCTGAAAAATTTTGTGGACAAGATACAATTCCATTTTAAGATTATGTGCAGTATCAAGATACATAGTTATAGTTACATAAAACTTACATATGTGGTTTTCCATAGAGAAAAAAAATCTTATTTTAAAGCCAAAGGCTGAGAGTCTAGTTGTTGGGTGGGCTCATAATTCCTCAAACCAGGCCAGGACCTTTTTTCATCAGGCCAATCAAAGGCTTTACACAGTGAAAATGGTTCGACGGGATGCAGGGATCCTTGTGTAAACAGGGACTTGCCAGACTGAGGTCCTGCACAAAGGTCTTGTTTGCTCTGTCCCTTTTCTTTGACCAGCTGTGGGGTTTAGTTCTTCGTGGTCTCAGTTTAGCATCTTTCATGTGGTTCCAAAGAGGAGTAAGCTAAAGGTAGGGAGATTGCCTTACAATAAGGGACCATAGATGTTTCTAACATTCAGGTGCTCAATTTACTTCACAAAACCTGAATTCCTCCCTCCAAGCTCTTCGTGACACATGGGTGGTTATCTCTGTCTTTGTCATTGCTTTGTTCTCTCAGAAGAAGTATCGGGGTCACATGGAGCCTGATAATACAGATTAAAGTCTAATTGGCCACAGATTGAACAATTCGCATGGACTGAGATCCTGCACCAGGGGATTTAGGGATCACAGCTTTCAAAGATGGAGGACTATGCTTGATTCATTGCTGCTCTGTTTTGTAGGAAATTTCCACAAGGACTTGCACAAGGAGGTTTTTTGTTTGTTTGTTTATATTCCTCTTCTTTCCAACCAGCATGAGGTTCCTAATATAGCCTTGAGGTTCCTAATATAGCTTTGACTCTCAGTTTCATATTCCACCTGAAAAATGGGGATAATAGCACTGTCCTTCTTTATAGGTGTGATTTTAAAAAAAATGCACCTAGGGCTGTAAGCTACCACTTAAGGTAATGAGGGATGATGGCAATTCGGTACCAATAGACATAAATAACCAGCAGATGAGACCCCACAGACTTTATGTTTTTAGTAAATTATTTGGACAGTTTAGATTATTCTACCACTCAAATCAGTGACAAAGTTCCCTTGGCTGGCAGTAGGATAAGAATTGTGTTACAGATAAGTGTCCTTGAATAAGAGACCCATATATCTGCAAGCATTAGATATTTTTAGCATGTGAGCTATACAGAGAGTTGAAACTAGTGATAACTTCCCTTCTTGCTGAGTTTGTGCAAACATTTCCTGAAGCTTTCAATTTTACCACAATAGAAGCCTTTTAAAGCTTAAATAGGGATAACTTGAATTATTAGCATCGGTCCCCTAGCCCAACCACAAGCATGTCTGAAGCAGCTCTTGCTGATAACACACTGCAACAACTACATTTTCCTCACACAAATCCACAAAATAAGCTGATATTCATGATTACCACTGAGTAGGAAAACACTGGGTTGCTGGGACTATTGCCCCCAAATAACCTTTCAGTTTCTTTCCTTATTTTTTTGCCTGACCATTTCAACATACAACTCAAACAATTGTGCAGTGAAACCACAGGTCAGACACTTTGTTAACAGATATTGAATGCATAAGGAAGTCGATGGCTTTCTGCGGCGACTAACAGCAGCAGGTTTGGTCCTTTGCGACCAAATTTCAGATGTGAGGGTTTACGATCCTGGCATGCAAGAGTGGCTTTGGAAGCCAACCCGCTGGTTTCACCCTCACCTTCAGCATTGCACAGCCAAAGGGACCCCCCAAGTACAGGAGCACAGATTATAAAACAAAGACCTTATTTCCTTCCATATGTGAGCAGAGCAGTACACTGTTCCAGCTGAAGCCCAGCAGCACGTTTATAACTCAGTGAACTTCATATTTCCTTACCTGCCACTGGCAGCATTTTCAAAATACATTCTTAGATCACATCTCCCCTCTTCGCTACAACAGAGAGGAGATGTAATTGATGGTCCTCAGTCACCCCATGAATGCTAACAGTGTTGGTCTCCCTTCCTCCTTCCTGCTCCAGGGAAAGTCTGCAGCTTCCAGCATTGCTCATGTTAGCAGGTGATCTTGCATTGCATACTGTCACCCACTTTCTGCTGGTTTTTGGTTCGTATCTGCTTCCACACTGCCAATTCTCCTCTAGTTTCTATCAGTGACCAGCTGTGGCATTCTCCTTCCATCTGTATACAGGCCATTAGGAAATGTTGACTAGTCCTTAAGGCATCTCACTGCTAAACCCCCTCCTCGCCCAGCATTTCACTTTTTGGTACTCGATTATCTCCCCTTCACTTTTCCTGTCCAAATTTCCATCTTCTCCACCTGAGCTTGCATCTGCTCACAGGACATGATATGAAAGATGTCGATGAAGACTTGGCAGATTTCTTAGTCTAGGCTTGAGCCAAGCACAGATATCTGGTCAAGGAGCCGGCCCTGGTTCCTTGAAGACCACTGTAGATTTATATGCACCTCTATGCCCAGGCAGCTGAGGACATCAGAGCCACGTTGCAGCCACATATGTCACCCATGACTAGTCATTCCTTTTCCACAGAGGCTTCCACATATCGTCCTAGATTTGTCACAAGTTGGACACCGATGTCCTGCAATGCACAGCTCCGACCTTGTTAGTCCCACATTTTATCAGCCTCTTCCATTAACAGTATAGTCAAAAAAGCAGCAGCCCTTCAACTCTTACCCATCAGATTGCATTACAGGTTTTGTAATTGCAACTGGCTGCCTCCAGTGGCTTTATAATGTACAGGTGAACGTGTGGTATGGACAGACTTTCCATGATGAATGATGAGGAAGGAGGCACTGAGCACCCACAGTGCAATGTTTGTGCTGTAGGTGTACAAGCGCAAGGCGAGGAAGATCCCAACTCTGTAAGTAGTGTGTTAGCTGGCACCTTCAGCTAGATATTTCTCCACCTCCCAAGGCTTTATTTTCTCTGGAGGTTACTTCTGTTGCGTGGTCACTTTATATCACATAATTTCCTTTATGCCTGGCTGCTGTGTTGTGCCCATGCAGCTTTACATTTGAAGGGGGAAGACTTATGAACAATATAAGCTCATGTTTCCAGGAGAAGTTTTCTCCCGTGGGGTCAAATGGAGCCGGTAAGTGTGATTCTTTAACATGCTTCACCAAGCTCAGCTCTTGCTGTGGCAATTAGGTCACCATGCTAAACCTTTTGCAGTCATGTGCAAAGGTTAGCTAAAAGACACTGTGGTAAATAACTCATTTCAGCCAGATCAAGCCTTGTTAAACAATTAATTGCTGCTTCTGGGGATTCTTAATTAGCAACTTACATATTCTTCTAGAACTTTAAAAGGAGTTGGGATTTTGCTAAGCTACTGCATATTTATAAAAATGTCTTATGGAAGGCTGTGCTTTGTCATTTCTGAACTACACGAGTGGTCCTAACATCCCAAATTCCTTACATGCTTCAGGAGACCTAAGTGGCACTGATTTTGGTGGCTTTAGGACATAATTCAAGCCTTCATAATTAGGTTTTCAAAGGCAAAGTAAATGATCCTATTATAAAGTCTTATTCTATTCATGTGCTAGGGAATGGGAAAGCTGTCTTTCTTTTCAAATGAGAAGAATAAGAGAGGGTTTTCATACTTGAATATTTTACCTTTTCTTTTTTCTCATTCTTCTCCAAAGAAAAAAATAAAAGAGTATTTTTCAATCAATTAATTTCTTCCAGAAAATATTTGCCTTTTTTTCTTCAGAGAGACTTCTAATAATCATCTCTATTATGAGCATTTCCTTTCTGTCCTAAAGAATGATGGATGATGTTGCATTTAAAAAAATTCTGGAGAACTGCTACAAAACAGTGGGGCTAACAGGAAGGACTGAACAGGTTTGTTTAAGTCTCAGCAGGACACAGCATCCATAATGCAAAAAAGCAAGGAAAAAGGTACCTACCACTATAATATTTAACTTTAAGAATGGAACCACTTGAAAATGAGGAGGTCAGGGTTTTTTAAGAAATAGAAAGGCACAGCTAAAAGGATCAAATGACTGCAGTTGCCATGGAGACTTTTAAAGACAAGATACTATGATGATTTATGATATTGATCAACTAAAATTCTCCTTAGAATTTCCCCTGATTTTATCCCCTTTTAAAAGATCAGAAGTTTTTTATAAAGGAAGGAAAAAGAGAAGAGCATGCTATGTTAGATTAAATATGAAACATTAATAAAGCAGGTCAAGAAATATTTTGAGGAACCCCATACTAAAACCGTTAAAAACCACCTTAATAAAAATGTTTCAAATACTTTTCTTTGAAAACCAGCCTGTCAGAGAGTCCAAAGAAGTAACAGTTGATTCAAAGAAAAGCCAGTTCTTAGGCAACATAAGACCACAGCAGAAAAGCTAGATAAATTTTTTCTGAGAAGCGGTGAGATGTTCTTGCAACAAAACTTTCCTCTGTGGCGGATTAGGCTCAAGAACTGTGTCAAGATGAAGTGTTATTAGCAGAAACTTTAGAATAAGCCAATAAAATTTAACAGTAAGAAATGGCCAAGATCAGATGTCATTCACTCATGAGTTCTGAAGAAATTCACAAAACAGCAAACCTACTAGTTGTAGTATGGGACCTATCACTTATATAGGACCCTGTACTAAATGAGAAGACGACAACAACTATAAAGTCACCTTTTTCTTTAAAGCTCCAGACATCATCTTGAGAATTCCAGATAATATTTGAACTTCTTTTTAATGCACATTGGTAGACATTGTATTAAATAGTAGAATTAGTAGACAGAGACAGATCTGATATAAGGAAGACAGCATCGCATTTCTTAAAAGTCACGAGTCACAAATACATTAGAAACCTTCAAAGGAGTAAAAAGGGATGTAGTGTATGGGAATCCCATCGGACTACTTGGACCTTTCAAAAGCTGTCAACAAAATCCCACAGCAAAGTATTTTTGAGAAATTAACCTTTCATAGTGTAAGAGGAAGTATCTTGACATGGATTAATGGTTGAAAGGTTGGAAACAAGCTAAGGACTGAAATAAATGGCTGGCTTTAATAATGATACCAACTGAGAGATGAGTTAAGACTTGTGCTGTTCAACTTATTTGCAGATGATCTTGGAAAGGCTTGACATGACCAGGTAATGTTTTATCCAAGGTCACCAAAACTGAAATGTATTCATGAAAGACAGTGACCAGATAATAAAGTGACAAATGAAATGCAGTATCAATAAATAAAGATTGGGCACATATAGAAAAATATTATCCCAGTTATATCCCATAACAGAGTATAAATTAACTTTTACCACCCAAGAATGACATCTGAGTCATGTCGGATAAAATGCGTATTAGGAATTCTTAGGAAAAGAAATGACAAAAAAGCAGAAGGATGATTACACAATTGTATATATCTAAGTTTGGCAACATCTTGAATGGACTGATACAGATTTAGTTGTTTCATCTGCATTTTCTTTTTGAGGGAGATGAGTGGTGATGAATTTTGCTACCTTTGAGGCACAGGAGACTGATGTCTGATAGGCACAAAATAGCAATGCTGACCTTTTGTCGATGGACCCCTCTTACTTTGGCAAACAAGGAAATGCCAAGGGATGGTACCAGGTTAGGAGGAGCTCCTTTGCCATCCTGCCTGGACTCCTAGGTATGAAGGCAGTTATTATTATTATTTTATGGAGATGGAATTTTGTCACGTGGCTAAAACAAGAAGCCATCTGAATCTTGTTCCTTGTTTTGCCACTCCCTTAACATCAGATTTTGCTTAAATTTCTCTGTGCCTTAGTTTCAGGGTACAAAATGGAGAGAACATTTCTTCCCTTTTCCATGGGTATCCTAGGATGCTTATCTAATTGCTCTTTGCAAAGCTGTTGGAAACCTGAATATTAAAAGTGCAAAGAATTAGAGGTCATTAATATTAGCTAATGCTGCCCTTGCCCCACATAACAATTTAACATTGGAAAGTCAAGTCTCCATAAAAGAGAAACCCTTCTTTGTACTTGGTGGGGATGGATTATGATCATTCTAGGACTCTAGCTATGTTTGTTGGCATAAACTTAGAGAAGTTTCAAACAGCCAAAGTAAAAATAAATCTTATTATTGTACATTTATACTAAGCAGGGTTCACAGTTTCCTCTTTATTTTTTTTAGATTGCTATTTTGATTTTTTCCCCTGAAAAACAAATACTGGAATATAATGTTATTTTAACTTTGAAATTTATGGTCTTCCTGACAACAGGTAGTCACAGTTGCATTCTTGCAAAAGAAAACAAAATTAAAAATATAGACACAGGAAATAAAATTAATTTTAAAATATATGAAAACATTTATTCTGTGCATCAGCCCAAGTGAACAGACAAGTCTCTGACTGATACCCACCACAGACTGCAGTTTCTTGAATTGATTGATTAATAGGACAGAAATGAGGAGGTGTGAATTTATTTTGGACTTCAACAGGGTTGAAAAAGGTTTGGCACAGTTCAGCTGGGCTTAATCTGCATTTTAAAGTCTATGAACAGTGACCACCTACTGGCATCCTTCAATGTGTTAGGTCCCATAGAAAGGAAACATTTTGCACTAGACTTCATTTCAGCTAATGTTCCTGGATTTATAAAGGTACTAAAAAGGCAACAGCAATCTGATTTCAAACTAACAAAATACCCCTTTTCCCCTAGCGGGATCGAAACTCAACAGAAGAGTCAAGGAAGGAGGAGGAGGGTAGGTGGGATTGGAGAAACAATTTCTCATTGTTTGGAGGTAGATTGTTCATGAGGGCGACGTTACCCTTAAAATAAAATTAAATTCCTTTGGGGTGTTTTCACCATTAAGCATCGAGATTTTCATTTAACTGCGTGAAAGGTAGTAAAGAAGTAATAAATAACAGTTCAAATGGGAAAAAGCTGCAGAGGAGAAAAAAAAATGCTGAAATGCCGAGAATTTTATCTGAGCTAAAAAAAATGGAAGCAGAAAGATCTCACTGTATTCTGCAGCAAGGATAATTAAAAACAAAGCCGTCTTTTAAGACAGAGCAAACATTCCCCACCATCTCCTTTTTCTGGCGAAGCCAGGAAACACCCTCTGAAGTAAAATAACCATAACAAGAAAAGACATCTTCTTGAAGACATTTTGACTCATAGTTTACTGCTTTATAAGCAGTTCAATAGAAAGATGTTCCACGCCAAGGCAACAAGTCAAGAATCCACATTTTTAATGCTGGTTTAGTCTCCTATGTGATTATTTTTACAACATCTGCAATTAAAGACAGATTTTTCAGCTCCCTGATTGTGACCGGATAGAAAAGGGTTTGATGTGCACACACACACACACAGAGGGAAGGAAAACGGCACCTCTCCCTGTAATGGTCTTCATTAAAAACAGCTTTGCCCAGCTTCTGTTTTATTTCATTTTGATGATTGAAATTTTCCTCGTTTAGTAGTAGGTGGTGTTTTTTTCTTCCTTACACTTCACTGGTCCAAAGGAAAAATCCGATAGTCCAAACTCCTGTGTTTTCCATCATTTGGTCAGAAAAGGGTTGTCACATTTTCAGAGGAAGGATGGGGCTGGGATGGAAGGGAGAAGGAGAAAACTCAAAAAATTCAGAAATCACTGTTCAAACCCCAGGTCATTAGCACTCACACAGTGGTGGGGGGAGCTGAATGCAGCGCCCAGCAGCACCACAGACTTGGGTAGTAAAACTGGTCACCCCTTTGCACCCTCTTACACCTGCTGGAGAGTAAATGGCTTAAGGCACAAGTTCGCCTTTCAGGCTCGCTTAGCTGCCCACAAGCTGTTTTTACACTGATCTGCAAACTTTGTCCATGTATTTTTCTTAGCTCTCCAGCATGGTTTTAAAATAAAAGTATGTCACTGACCATGAAACTGCCTACTGTGCCCTTCATTGCTTCGGTACTTGAGTTACCAGGAGTTGCATCTGCCTTTGCAAACAAAAATTGCCCTTGTACAAGAAAAACAGCAGAAAAAAAAATAATCCAGGAATTATTTTGTCAATTCATTATAGAGTTTTTATAGGCATTGACCTGGTTCCAGGTAAAATAAGACCTTACAAGAAATTATCATTACTATTAAACTACGCTCCAGGTCAAACTTTCTGTGAATCCATCTCTTTCAAGGGAGACTCTGGAGATAAATTTGTTTCCCTATGATCTAAAAGAGAGGGACGCATAAAAATCATATAGCATTGAAGGTGAATGTTCTTGCTTTCGTTTCCCTTTCTGGATAAATCTGACTCTATTCAAGGGATGTGTTTATCCCAATGCTGAACTGGTGTGGGCAGGAGCCTGGCTTCGATCCTGTTGGAAACATCCATGGCATTTCAAGGTGATTCAAGGTAGGCAAGTATATGGGGGGGCATTTGGGGATTCCATCCCGTTTGCTTGCTAGGATGGGAATACCCCAGAGGTTTGGCAGTGCGTCAGGTGGGAATGAGGATTTTGGGGCTGTGCTGGGTTAGGTGGGGTGGGCACAGGCAGAAAACCTCCGGTTTGGGGACCCAACGTCCCCTGATGCCACCAAAGAGGAGCTTATCAGAGCATTGCATTTTTATCAGCTGGCTCAGGATCCTCCAGTGCCTTTAACTTGCTGGGGTGGCCCAGACCTCGGTGTTCAAGAGTTTAGGATTTGGGTTTTTTTTAAATAAACCTGAAACACCAGTTTTCCCCTTCTTCCTTTGATGCCAAAGCCTCAGAGCCGTGGGCAGCATGAAGCAGGAACACCACGCTGCCCAGACCTTCTTCCTTGGGGTGGGTTTGGTTTTATAAGTAGCTAAACCATGTCCCGGCGGGGAGGTGGGAGGCTCCGCACCGAAGCCGTGCGCGTTTCTGTATGTGTGTGTGCGTGCACGTACGCTGGGAAGTGCTGGAGCTCGTAGGGCTCTCCAGGACTCTTCGGAGGGAAATACAGACCTGGAGACAAAAAAGAAGGTAGCATTCATGCCCAAGCACATAGTGGGGTAAACATATTTTGTAAATGGAAGTTTGTTATTCACATTGTACGACAGGAGTTGCTGTTTACCCACCGCTGGTCGGATGCCGACGTTGCCAGAGGCTGAACGATTCAGCGGCGATCGCTTATAAATAGTGCTGACCAGAAACAGGAACAGTGAAGAGTTTTCATTTAAAAAAAAAAAAAAGCCTTGAATAATTTTTTCTTTTTATTTTAAGGGAAGAGTTAAAGCTTTACATGTTTTTTTTGATATTTCCTTTTTTTCCTCTCTCCTCTCTACACTCTGGTATCCCTCTTCTTATCTTGTTAAGTTTGGGGGTTTAATTTTATTTTTTTTATTTTATTTTATATTGTTTTGTTTTATTTTATTTTGTGTTTTATTTCACTTTGTTTCACCACTGCAAAAAGTAGCAAGGACAGGAGAAAATAGAAGAAAAAAAGAAAAAATGACATGCAGGAAAATCCTAGCATTTGGGCATATGTTGAAACCCCAAACTCCCATTTTTTAATTAATACAGGTTTTAAATGAAAACTCCCATTTTGTCAGAGAAAAATTCTTGTTATTAAAAAAAATTCTTTGAGAATTCCTGATAATAATAATTGACCAGTGTTTAGGGTCCCCTGGTCGATACAAAAACTAATGTCCCTTTGTCCTGGGGAGATAGAGTTGCTCAGGAAAGCTAAAACTTGCCAGAAAAGGTAGGTTAATCCCTCCTTTTCTGAGCACCTCCCTTAAATTCCCCACTCTGCAGGTTAGCCCTGGATACTATTAAGAAAAAGAAAGGGGCAAATATGTCAGGAGTCTGGATTTTGCCATTTGGCCAGTGAGAGCGTGCACGATGCGACAGCCATGCCTGGTGATACTGGTTTGCATCCTCCTGCTGAACACAGGCAAATCTCTCCGTCATGTAGTTCCAAGCTGAAATTAAATACTGCAAATTCCAGGTCAGGCACTCACTCTTTTTGAAAGCTAAAGTGATCGTTTCCCTGTGCCCAGTTTTGATTTCCTGAGCATAAAAGTAATGTGTGTTCTCCAAAACGGTGGCCCACACAAGCTGGGCACGTACCCACAGGTTTTGAAGGTTTCTTTTATGAATCTCACGGATAAGTGTGGCTTCAGAAACCAGACAAAAGTCTGCCCTAAGTCAATGGGAGCTTTGCTTGTGCAAGGACTGCAGGACTACAGCATATAAAAGCTAGGTGATCTTCCTTTTTGCTTTTTACAGGATGATAATCCATAGCCTTTTATGAAAATGATGGGGTTTACTTGCAAGATAATGGGCAGATGACCAGTCCCAGAGAAAGAAAGGAAAAAAAAAAATACAACGGGTGTAGGGGATGGGAAATAAAAAGGAAATCAAAGATGATATACTTAATTTTGAGAATGAGCAGTGGAGGAACGCACGGTTTGGTTACGGCTCCTTGCCAGCACGTCCGCAGCCCATCGGCTGGTACTGGAAAGGGCCCCCTCCTTCCCAACGCACAGGACTTTTCATCCTAATTTGGCACAAAGTACAAGTACTGAAAGGTAATTTTTTTTTTTTCCCCCTCCTAAATGAACAGAGTTGATTCCTGTTCCACAAGGTGGCAACATCGCTTCAGAGCTCGCAGCATCCTGCAAGGCGCAGAGACAGACTGAGACTTCTTATCTTTTAAGCTATTTCAAACACGCTCTTTTGGATGATTTAAAATTAAGCGGAAAAAAAGGCATTGTATTCATTTTCACCATTTTTATGTTTTCTAAACATGTGATTTAAAATTATATCTACCATCTTTTGTACATTTTACTGTGCATACTACCTGTATGATCCGATTTGCTGCAGCTCTTTCTGTACAGCTCAGCTCAGGGGAAGGCTGTTTTAATAGCCAACAGTTTTTCACCCAATGAATGCTCATTTCTAAAATCAGAGTGGCCAAAACAAGAAATGGAACCAAAGATGAGCCTTGATCTTCAGGGCTGATCAGAAATCAATTTTTTATCTAGCATTTTTAGCCAGAGCTTAACTTTACTTTTAAGTAACTTTTTAGAAGCCAAACTCTCTGCCTCACAGACTGTCCTTTCATTCCTTTCTTCTCTATGTTCCTAACTCCTATTTCTTTCCCTAAACAATTTCCCTAAACAGTCGTTCTACTCTCTTAAACAACACCTCTACTTTTCACTAATGGCTGCATGGCTATTTCTTCCGTGGCAGTTGAAAGGAAATGAAAGAACCCCACCTTCCAAAAAACCTTAACTCAGCTACTCTGCTTGGCCTCCTTGGACATAAAAGTATGACAAATATTAAAAATAAACCACTTCAGAAAAGAATACGGATGTTGTGAAGTTAATGGCAAGTGCAAGGCCCTTCATTTCCCACTCTGGATCATGTAGGCTCGGATATTATAAAGGGTGTGAATAATTCAGCTTGCATACCTAACATCCTATTAGACCCCCTAGACCAAAATGAAAATGCTTTGTGACCATGCTGGGCAACATCAGCGGGCAAAGAGCAGGAGAATCAGTCCAGGGATCCTACCAGCATGAAAGACTTCACCAGGCTGTACCTACTTGAGCTGCGAATCCAAGTGATGCTCCTATCTTACAGCAACACACACTGCCTGCTTCAGCAGCAGCCTCGTCTTCTACAATCTCTTTGATCTCATCAGGTATGTCTGCATTACAGCAGTTCAAGGGATGTCCCAAGGCCATGTTACCCTGCCACGGATACTCCATTCTTGCAGGGCATCTTCATGGCCAGCTTTAGGAAACCCGTAGAGCCATGTGAATGTGTTTCACAATCTTTGTGCAAGCTGCATTTCTCCCAGCTGCCCTTGCAATGATGGTATCAGGCAGACTTATGAACAGTTTTCCCCAAAATGACACAACGTCAGGCAAATGGGATCAACGTGCAAGCAAAACTCAAGTTGCCTTCAGGCTCCCCGTGAAGGCAACATGGTGCATGGTACTGGTTCTCCAGAGCAATAATAATAATAATGCATTTGGACACGAGGTTTATTATGGATACAGGCATCATGTCTGGGAACAACCCTTCCAAAGTACACAGCCAGGCATTTTTGAAAGGTCTGTTGGCAATATCAAGCCTGGTGTTGGTGAAATGTTTCTACCTCTATGCAGACCAGTGGTGGCTGGAACAGGCTTACTGCCAATACACTCCCAAGATAAGAGCTGAGTGCAGACAGTGTCTTTCATTAATCCCTCTACAATCACCAAATCTCCTGCTGCTCAGAAATGAATCAGGAGGGGGCTTTCTGTTGGCTTTGTCTGTCTCTGCCCAAGCCAATTTTCTCCACTGCTCTGTGGGTAACATCCATATGTTTGTTTTTAAATGGGCCACAGGGCCCAGAGATGCCTTGATAATGGACACTCAAAGGATTTGTGTATAAATGAGTAACTAGAGGGGCCAACTCAGCTCTTCTTTTCTACAGCCCTGCCTTCTCCAAGGAAACCTTGGGCATTGCTCTTGGTTAGCAGCAGAGATTTGAGCTAGGAGTCATGAATACAAAACTGCTCCCATGTTAGAAGCTGAGCAGACTTTAACTTTTCCTTTCTTCCCTCCCTCCTCCCCCCTATTTTTTCCATTGTAACTCAGAGTGCATTTTTGCAAGATATCCCTGAAATTACTATTACTACATCACAATATTAGATCAATGCAGTGGTAACACACTCCAGATTGTTATGGCATTCACTTCTTGATGCCTTCCATACTGTCTTGTGGAATCTAACCTAATACCACGATTAAAATGCCTTTTCCATTTCTCTGAAGCACACTGCTTGCTGCCATTACATAAACGTCTGCCTATCTAGGGTTTTATACTGGCACCCATCACAGGGGTATTTGAGAGTCTAATGAAAAGGACCTCCGCTCATTAAAGGGAGATGAAGGTTCTTGCCAAAGCCTGGGATTAAATTAGAGTCTGTTAGGTTTCTCTTCTCACTGACATCATTATGCATCAGGAAAAAAACTCCATTCAAGTAAGTTGCATTACAGCAGTGTAAAGCCAGCATGAGTTCAGAATCAAGCCCCTTCATTTTAACACCAGTCTACCTCCATTTTCTCTGGCAGCTTTTTCCCACTCTGCAACTCAACTGCTGAAAATAGCAGCCCTCAGTGTAATGTATGGGCAAGCACTAAGATTCAGAGGGAGGAACCTTTCAGAAGTCACCCTCAGGTGGAATGAGAGAGGGAAACAAAATACAAAAAGGATGAAAAAAAGAAGACAATTGAGCTCCAACAGACTCTATGTCATAGTCTTTGAAAGTGGCAGAAAGTCCCTTGGTTGCTGCCAAAAAAGAAGAGGGGGGCTTCAGATATTGTGCTACCTTGGGGTGACTGCAGAAGGAGAAGCAGCAGCCCAACTTTTGTTGAGAGCTGCAGCCTGAGTCCTGTCCTCCTTCTTACCCATCTGAGGACTCAGAAAAGCAGCACGGATGCACAGGGAGAGGCACCGTCCACACCACCAGATTTTCCAAGCCTCCTCTCCAAAGGGCTGTACTCACAGTCAGCTGAGAGTTGTCATCCTTGCCCCGTTGTGAAGGCAGATGCGAGCAGCTAGCAGAGGAGCCTTGATCCTCCAGTGTCCCCAGGGCTGAGAATAATCTTTCCATGAGATTAAATGTCCAGTGGGAGCTGTGTCTCAGGAGTCCAGGCATGGCACAGACAGACTTGAACAGGCAGTTTGACACTATCTTGTTTAAGAAGTGGGGTAGTTCCCACCACGTCGAGAACCAAGGATGGGGGAAGAAAGCCCTTGATGACGGTTCAACAGGCCTTAAATCCATTTCCTACAAATGTGAAGCTACTGGCTTCAGTAGGATCCCACAACACAGTTGGCATTTGACTGTGATATCTACGTTGGAGGTATAACCCCAAGGTTTCCTGCATCATCAGTGAAGAAAAATACATACTTTCAAGGGGCAATCTGGGTCTTAAGTGGGAAAAATGGGCTGTTGCAGAGGGATTGGATGAATCTGGGCCAAGGAGAGCAAGCCACTTGCAGAACCAAACTGAACTTAAAAGAGCTGTCCATTAAAATACATCTACGTTTGTCCACAGATGTTGAAAAAGCCCTTCCAAAGGGCCATACTGTCATTCCACACACAACAGTGACCATGTCCCATTTTCATTTTAAAGCTGAAAAAAGCACCTGATTTTCAGGTTTCCCTCAAGGATGTCTCCTGTCCACTCTTCTAACATTATTAAAGCTGGTCAGGTCTTTTCTTGACTAAGGGCAAATTTCTGGGAGAATTTTCAGTTTGAGGGATGTTTGTACATCTGCTACTTCAGCAGCAGTGCTGCCTCGTGAAAACTTGAATTGCTGATTAAACTGCAGTGTGGTTTTCCAAGTGGCAGTTTGTGCTAGGGTTTTTGGTAGTATCCTTCATGTGTAACAAAATGGAGTAGGGCACTCCCCTGCTTTATATGTCTGTGAACCCTGGAGCAGCACAGAATATGTTTAATTTGTTTTATAGCAAATTGAAGCACTGGAGCTTACTTGTGTATCGATGTTACTCCCAGGTTGGGCACTGGTGATGAGCTCTGTTCTGTGCGTTAACATCCCTGTGATATGGACGTTAGTGCCAATGTCTCTTGGCTCATAGAGCCATATGAAAAGCCAGGAGATCCAGTGTGAAAAGCAGGGGACATGAAAAAAATAATTGCAATGATTACAATTATTTATTACTATTAGCTACAAAGGGAAATTAATACAACTGCATAAAATGAAAGGATTTAATGAAATAGGTCTGTGAATTCCACATGCAAGCACTGCTGTGTCTCTCTTTTTTTGTGATAAACAAAATGGTTTTGTTAGTTAGGAGACTTAGCAAAGTGGTCTCATAACCAAAGCAATAATAATATCAATAATAATATCAAGAATAAGAATAAGAATAAGAATAAGAATAAGAATAAGAATAATTCAGTTGCACCTGAAATTAAGAAAACCCATAACAACCAATCAGCCCAATTGTCAGCAAATTATTCTCACTGATATCCTGCAAGGAAAGCTGCTGGCTAAAATCTTAGTGGAATTAAATCCTGGTGCTACTCTGAGTCACTATGGGGTTTCAACATCCTGTCCTTAGTAATTAAGCATGTAGAAGAGAGAAGCTATTCTTGGCATCACCCACAAGCTGCACAGAAGCACTTGGACACACCAGAAAGTCAAGGCCAGCGCATGCCTGGCATGTTGCAAATTCATTAGGCAGAGGAGGAAACTGAGGCAGAGATGAGTTACGAATTGTAATCACACTGCAAATCCATAGTGCTCAGACCTGCACGTTCTCCAGTACCAGCCTTTATAACACAAGCATCACTCCTCATGCACAGCAGCATTTCCAAGTAAAAGCAAGAGATCAAAAGCAAAAGACAGCCTTTCAGATATTCCATTTCATCTGTAAAGGCAAGTGTAGGAAGATTGAACTGATTATTTTTTTTTCTTCTTGCCCATTCGATTAACATATGTTTGTCTGTGTTTGAGTATTTTACCACATATTTGTATGAAATGCCTCTGCCTGTTTTTTTCTTGGCTTCTCACAGGCTTTCACTCATGCTAGACAACTCTGAGAAACTTGCCCACAGTACACCATCCTCGTCCGCACAACCCTGAACCAGTTCCTACACCTTGGTCGAGTAGCATCCAAGCGCATCTTGGTTGTCTCCAAAAGGAGCAGATGCTCCTACTTTAAACAACCCCCAGATAATCCCCAATCTAGTCAATGAATTCAGGAGGGTTAGAAAGCATGTACCACTCAGATCGAAACTGAACCCAATTACAGCCATGCCACTGCCTTTTTTCCCCTTTGGGAAGGTGGAGTGAGTCACAGTAGACGACGCTTGGTTCTTCTGGCTAGCTCTCAGGATTGTGGTTTCCAGTGATAAATTCAGCCCCTGGGCAATTTACTGAGGAATTACATAGTGTGGTATAGGCGTCCTTCCACCAGTATTCAAGCCCCAGGATCTGATGAGGTTCAGTGCAGAGCATTCAGATTTGGTTTCTTTTTAATAACACTTACTGAACGTGAACGGCTTTAATAATCCCCAACAGTCATTAAAAGCTTTTCATCTTCAAAGTGCTCTACATATGCTAATTAATGCTCACAACCATCCTGTGATGGTATTATTATCCCCATGTGGCAGCAAGGGAAATGGAAGCAATGAGGTTAAGTAATTTGCCTGAGGTCAGAGGGAGCTGATGATGAAGCCACAAGCAGAACGCCTCATCCTCTTGCTCCACCACGCATCTTCCTCCTGCAGCACTGTCATCTGGTGCCCAAAGCCCTAGCTCTGTTTTGGCTTATGTGAGCATGGGACAGGTACCAAGAAAGGGGTGGAAAATGACATTTTGCCTTGCATCCCCACAGGCTTTGGCTATGCCACTAAACCTACATGTGCGTGCCAGCCTACATGTCACATTACCCATGCACAAAAAGCAACATAGGCCAATTTTCAGGATGAAGTTCCTGCTGCAGCTCCCCATGTCAGCACAGGCTCAAGCCTTCCCCTCATGTCCTCCATACCTAGCAGCCTCAGGCATCCCACAGCTCAACCCACCAGCAAATAACCCAAGGCTGCCTCTTTCTAACCACTCTAGGGACATTTCGGCTACATCAGTTCTAATAACTAAACAGTGCCAGGGCCCATTCCCCACCTCTGAGACCAACTGGGACAGTGTGGCTGTACCTTTTCTCCAAGTCTCAACTCCCTAAGTCTCCCCAAACCAGTGACCATATCCAAAATGCCTATGGGGAGCAGTCCCTGGCTTGGGCTAACTCCCTGACCATGGCTGGAAATTGCTGACAGCACTTTTGGTCTGGGCCAAAAGTTTGCCAGAGACAATTCCAACAATTTAATGGCACAAACAACCAAGTCGCAGTGCTCAGGCCAAGGCCTGGTACCATTTGATTTTCTAGTCCAGATTTAGCCCCTGTGGATGAACTACAGCTAGAGTCAGCAATGTGGATACCTTATCCTCAAGAATTTTCAAAGAGAAGCATCACTGCCTTTCGACTGTCACCATATAGAAGAAAACAAGCTTGAGACTCATGATTTACTCAGGATCATGCACTATGTTAGTGCCACAAACATGAGCATCACTTTGGTCCTTGGCTCAAAAGTCAAAACCTTATTATTTGGTCAGCTTTGCCTTTCCAAAACATAGATACCTGACCATTAACCTAAGCACACCAGCTTGTTTCACAGCCAGACCCTTTATAGTGGGTTCAGCTGCCAAGGATTCACTTTTAGCCCACATGATTAGGAGCTGATGAACTTCTCCTTCTATTCTCTACCCATTCAAATAAACACTGAGCTGTGTTTTATTTTTAAAATAAACAAAGGCAGGCTGGACTGAAACCATGGTAGGAATGGCCCTAATTCTGCTCTTGGCTCATCTGCCGCTCATAGAAGGTTGTACTATGCTTATAGGGAGAAATTACTTATTACTATCAGAATAATAAACTCCTTCCTTTTATGCTTCAAATCAAACTGCAATCTGGTCTGTGCAGAACACATTTCCCACTCCTCCTCCTCATTCTCTTCTTCCTCTACCATGGGCTTCAAACACAGACTCCAGATGCAAGCTATTTTTCCCCCAGCCAAAGGATCTGACTTTTTGGCAAGCTGTGCAAGCTGTTGTGTGGGTGGTTTAAAACTTCCCTCTGGGCCTGTCATGTGGTTAGGGCTGTCTGGGTTGCTCTGAACTTCTGGACACCATTTTCCTTTGACTCACCTTTTATTCCAGCAGAAGCTGGGACCAAGTGTGCCTTGCAAACGGTACTACACAGAATTGCACTTTGGAGCCAGGACTTTGACGCTTTTTTTCACTCATGTTAAGTCCTTTGGCTGGGTTCACTAGACAATGCTGTCAGAAGGCAATCCCTGCAAATAGCTGTCTCCCTGACTTTGCTTTGAACCACTTCCTACTCATTTTCTGAGCAGCTATTCCATGAAAATTCATGCTCTGTCATGTGTTACTAGTTAAGTCAGCAGCAAAGTCTATTCTGAGTCTATCAGGAAGGCCTAATCCCAGCCGTCAGGGTTGCAGCACTGCCTTTCCTCTGCTGCCAGGCTGGTTTTTCTTAGACGATGTGCAAGCAGTGTTTTGCTTCTGCATCTTAAAATATATGGAGATATGGCCCAAGTGCCTCCAGAGCAATGCGAGTCAGATAACCATGCCAGAATTTTGCCCTTTTCCTTTTTTTTTAATTTAAATGAGAATAGTGTTTTGCATCTTCCAGGTTAAGAGAAGATACAACTCTGGTAAAGCAGCTGCATCTGCCTGAGTCTGCAAGCAGTGTGTTCCAAGCTGAGCAAACCACCCCGTTCATCTCATCTGGACTCCATTTAACGTTGGCAAGCCAGAACACTGGGTAGGTCCCCATCAATATCATTTAATCAAAGACCTCTGAGTGCATATTGTGTGTATGCACTCCTTAGCTGCTGTCTTCCCTATCACAGCTTTACAAAGACAGGTCCTACAAAACAATCTCTCTACACTCAGGGTCATCACCTTTTTAAGTCTAACTGCTTCTGAAAGTGGAAGAGATTATTTCTGTGTGAGTAACCTTTGCTGTTTCCCAAAGAAAAGCCACTGGATAACCCAGGAGTGCAATGAAAGGATGAACGATGCTGCCCAGGGAGGGTGCCCTGCACCCTGTGACAGGGATGGGAGTTGTGATCCGATGCAGGGCTGCAAGTGTTGATAAGTTTTCTCTATAGAATGGATCACTGACTCAGCAGTGAGAGTATTACAGGCAGATGAAAGTAGGCACAGATTGTATTTCATGAAATACCTCTTCCCTACAATGTCCTGCCTCTAGACCCTCGCAAACCTCTTCAGAAGTAATGCTCTTTTGAGGGCACTTCAAGCCTCAATTGTTTTTGATCCAAAATGATCAGAGCTGGTCCTTGTGGTGCTTCCTATGGGGAAAAGACTTGGTTTAAAACCTTGAAACCAGAACCACAGATGTTATATACCACTGACGGAGCAACATCTACCTGAGCCTGCAAGCAGTATGTTTGGATAGGATGTCTAATCCACACATTTGAAATTCATGAAGTACAGTCTTGCCTGGCAGCCTCACAAAAGAGCTAAGAGAGTCACCATAAATATGACAATAGTAAAATGTTTAATTCCTTGAAATGGATTAGTCCCTTCATATGGAGAGAGCTAATTTTCTGAGAGAGGCTGACAACATGCACTACAGAAATGAAAGAATCAACTTTAGCAGATCATACGATCATTATAACATAAAGAAACATTGTAAATTCTGGCAAACAGGCCATGACAAGTTATTCCTGCAACATGCAAGAGCAGGAAAAGTCGTTATGCTTTGGAATATCTCAGAAATCATGGAGGTCAACTCAGGACATGAAGTACAGAAATGAGGAACTTCGATTCAAGTCACGTTCAAGTGAAGTAGATAACTAACCTCAAATCTTTGCCGAGGGCTACTTAACCAGTGCCAAAACCATTTTTTAGAGCTCTGAGAGCGTTTTGATTAACCTTCCCTGGTTTTCACAAAATACACTGATGTCTTCTGTGCCTATCCTTGAGCTTTGGGCTTCCAGGAAGATGGTTCTTCCCAGGTTCAGAAGCAAGGTGGGCTTCCAAGGGGATTTTTATTTCACTAAAGAGGCTCACATGGTTTGGAGAACACTCAAACACACACCTGTATATTATGATTCAACTGCTCGGTGTCCGGTGCTTGTCTCCACTGATTGCAGGGCTTTGGTATAAAAGCCCAGGCCAAAGTTTTCAGAAATAAGTTGCTCAACAGGGAGCCTGGGTTTGGCTAAGCACACAGCCATTCCCTTCATATCAACATGACTTGATAGACTGTGAACGCTTATTTCAATGCCTTGTTTTGGATTTAGAAGCTTAACGGGAGGCATTCAGGTTTGAAATCTGGCCTCAGCTCCCTCAGTACTTCCATTTCATCACCTATAAAATGGAGGATACCATTTCCCTACAGGTGTTTTATAAGGCTTAACTCATTCATGCGTGCAAAGTGTTGAGATACTTGAATGAGCAGCACCGTACCAGCACAATGTCTTATTTTGTGAACGTAACCTCCAAAACTTTTCACACCCTCTTAGGCCTTCCAATACTTCCTGCTTCCTGCCAGGCTGGGACAACCGCTCTCAGGACACTTTTGTGCCCTATCCTGGCTGTGGAAACAGCAGGTGGTGAAAGGAACAAAAATGAATAGAGGTGGGAGGAAAAGTTATCCAAATACGGCAGAACCTCAGAAAAAGTCTCAACCAGGGGTGGAGCAAGATTGCAGAGGGCTTTTCTTTTTTTACCCCCCAACACAAAGCTGTTTACCAGTTCCCATAGACAGCAGTGACATCTCGTTTCCCGTTGACCGCGCCGCTTTACAACGTGCTTTGGAGTGAGGCGTGCTGCAAGAAGAGTCATTGGGGACTGTCCCCACATCTCAGAGCGTGGGGGAAGAGGTCTGCAGAGCTGCTGAGATAATTTTGTGCCTCTGCTCCCATCGGGAGGCACTGGGGGGGGGAGAGGGAGGTAGCAGCTGAGGCCCTCCTGCTGCAAGTCTCTCTGGCTGTTTTAAAGCTGCGTTAGCTGGTGGAGGGCTAAAACAGCCAAAGGACAGATGGGGAATTTGAAAGGCACAAATGTGGTTTCAATCTGGGTCGTCCTTGCTGCTTGTCTTGCACCGAATGCTTCTGGGGCACAACAGCAGCATCGCCCTAACGCCTCCCCTCACCCAGACGACTTCTGCTCCTTCTCCCCGCTCGAACAATGTACGAGCAAGTCCGGAGCGGGAGACAGTGAGTGAATGTAAGTACTTTCCCTCACCCCCCTTCCCAGCCCTGACATAATAACAAACAGCTCTCCAAAAAGCACTTAAATTTACGAACAGTTTATAAATTCACAGACGTTGATTTATAGATGTTGGCTTGACCCAATATTAGACACTTTGGTTTCTTTTCTGTTTTCAAAGTGCTGCTGTTATGGCTTGGGTTCTGAGTGCCGTCACACACCAAAAACAGCCTGCAGGTCCTCCCCGCGGGCTTCGCTTTGCTCGCAAGGATGGGTTGGAGCTGGGGCTGGGCTCCCACTCTTCGAGGGATGGCTCTTCCCCTTGCTCGGCAGGACAGCTTCCAGCTGGTTCGCGAGCCGCGATGACAGGCTTTCTAGGCAGCTTCATTTCGGCTTCCTTGTCTGCAGGAATGGTGGCTGCAACATGGGGCATGAGGAGGAGCTCGTGCCTGTGTGTGTGGTATTCCCTGCCTACAAGCCCCCAGC
This sequence comes from Haliaeetus leucocephalus, assembly GCF_000737465.1. Taxonomy (NCBI): domain Eukaryota; kingdom Metazoa; phylum Chordata; class Aves; order Accipitriformes; family Accipitridae; genus Haliaeetus; species Haliaeetus leucocephalus. Next base: position 554,106 of record NW_010973307.1, on the reverse strand, counting down.
AGAAGCGCTGAATTAACCAGAAAAAAAACCAAACCCAAACCAAAAAAAAAAAAAAAAAAGGGGAAGAAAAACCCCAAACCCTGCCTGGAGCCAGCATTAATTGGCTAAAAGAAATACAAATGAGCAAATTTGAACTCCAGGAATGTCCAAATTCCACCCTGAAAAATCACGGAGCTGATGTGTCCAGGCTTGTCATCCTATGGCCACCCAGCGTGAACAGAAAACCCCACATGCAGACCATGCCAGCAGGTGAGATGAGGGTTAGGGATAACCACTTTCCACCCCGTGGAACTTCACGGTCATGCCTGGCTTGGAAACCCCAAATTTGTGGTAACACACGGAGCTGTGGGCTTTGATGAGAGCTGTGAGAGCCTGGCTGGGGGATCGCAACATGTTGAAAGGCAACTTTGACCAATTCCTCCCCACCCCCTCTACATACACACACACACACACAAATAAAAGATATGCTATCGCTGTCTACCAACCGCTTCCATTTGCTCTTTTTCTGCCTCTGGGCAAGTCACCCAAGTTTCTCCAGCTGTGAAGAAGAAGAAGTGATGGTTCAGCTTGCATCCTGATCTCAGAGCTACTAAACTAGTAGAGACAACTGCAAAACAATAGTGGTCCCTCATATCAAAAGATATTTCCTAAAACAATGTCCCAGTGATGACCGGGCGTATGAGACGTCAGCCCCTCATGCCTCACGCTGCTGGCAAGTCTCTTTTCTAAAGCTGCACCAGCAGAAGATGTGCAGAGTAAGGGCACTAGTAAATTTGCGGCCAGGCTTTGTAGGGTCTTGCCTGGGGTCTGCCATTTTACCCCACTCCTTATGGTACCTTGATAAGCATCCCCTTATTCACCCACCAACAGACACTTTGCCACCGAGAGGAAAATCTGGTGGATTCACTTGGAGTGGTAGTGCTGTACCATATCATACCTTTATCTTTGGGTATGGGGTCCATATTACTTTATTTTGATTTTTTTTCTCAGATCTTCTACAAAAGACTTTCACTATAATAATTATTCTAAATGTATAAAAGCCTGGAGTTTGCCATCAAAATAAAATTTTACCATCAAAATAAAATTAAAATTAAGAAACCAGTCTAAGTTCTTCTTTGAGAAATGAATGTATTGTTGGAAACGGAAAGAAAGTGAAAACTTTTTTGTTTTGCTTTTAATGAAACAAAAGACCGCTTCTCACCAGGTCTTCTATAACTTAGGGACTTTTTTCTCCTTGAGAAAAAACTGCTGGGGAAACTGAACATTTAAGAACACTTGATAAGTTGGTCCTGTACAGGCATGAGTTGTTTGCAGGCAATTCTGCCTCTGCATAGCCTTTCTCCATTGCTAATCCGGCCCTAAGCATGTTGTAAAGATAGTCTGCCATCATGCTGTGGTTTTGTAACCGTTAACAAACTGGAGCATAGGCACTGGCCACCCAATGCATTTTAACTTGTGATTTAATACAGGATCTGAACTCCAGGCCACAGTTTCCTCAAGAGTCAACAGGCCTGAAACCTTCATGTTCATGAGCTTTGCCAACCAGAATTTAAATCAAATATCATCCAACCCACCTCAGGAATAGGATGATGGATCTGTGGCCAAGACAACGAACTGGAATCCAGGAGACCTGAAGGTTAAATCCAAACGCACCGGCTCCTTCAGACTAAATTTCAGACCTGCTTGAGCCCTGAGGAAACCATCCATTGGGAAGCCCAGTCCTGCCTTAACATTTATTCAGGGTGGGGAAGACGGTGGATTCACTAACAGAGCAGTATCCAGTTCAGTGTTCTCTGGAGATCCAGCAGACCCACAGCAAAGAGGCGCAGACACCAGCAGGCAGGGGCAAAGGGGCTCACCCCAACGCTTATTCAGGTGGTGTGCAACCATGTGCCTTCCAGAAGGAAAAAAAAAAAAAAAAAAAATCCTTGTGAAAAAGTGCACATAAAATAAATTACAGCAGCCCCCGTTCCTAATTGAAATAACTCAGCTCTTCTTTTCGTGTGTGCCTGTGTTTAAAGAGAAACCTGAAAGGCACAAGTTCACATTATGGACTAATAGCCTGGAAAATTTCAGTTTAAAAAACAAAGCTGGCTTTGAGTTACACAGGAGAGGCCTGAAAAAAGCATCTGAAACCACTAACTTCTATTTTTTCCTGCACTTTTTACAACATAATATGGCTGAACGGATTTTATTTTATTTTATTTTATTTTAAAAACTTGCTTTAAAAAAATAATCAACACAAAAATCCTCTCTCTGGCCTTCATGTGCCAAGTTTCAGCCCAGGGCAAATTTTTTACAGCTGAATTATACACCCTGAAAAATAAGGGGCTTATAATGACAACATTGAGAGTCCCCTAACTATAGTGGTATGAATGGGGAGGGAGGTATAATAAGAATGGTCCATAGTGTGTAGCAGCAGCAATAAGTGAAGGAGCCCTTACTCAGCATGAGGAATTCTATATATCTTGGAAGGCTTTCATGAACCTAAACATTATTGCTAAGAAAGGAATAAACAGTTTGAACTGCTGTTGCCATTCATCCAGTGCTCACACACTGAGGAATACACAGAGTTGTTCTCTCAAAGCCGGAGTGAAATATTCCAGACATAACTCTTTCTTACTTTGGGGCTGGAGAGGATTTTGAGCCGCTGTTTGAAGGCAAGCTGGAGAAACACTCTCGCTGTGGAAGAATTTTTCTTTTTTTATAGCAATGATGATAATTGACTGCGTGCCTACAGCTCTCGGAGCTGAGCTCGTGCTCGCCGACGCGAGCGGCGGCGGCCGCGGACACAAAGGATCATTATGGGCTGGGGGTGGTATCTGTAGGTGAAATGAAACCAAAATAAGGACGTTAGCAAAATGACTGCTTGCTGGGGGGGATTCAGTCTTGAAGGTGGACCAAATCTGGCGGCCTAGAGAAGGTACGGAAAACAGTGCCATTTTTAAAACTGCTACTTCTGAAGTCAGATCATCCCGCAAGTTGGAGGCAGAAGTGGAATTTAGGCAGATGTGGGAACCAGGGTGCCCATGCCGTCAGAGCCTAGGCATCTCCTTACAAACTGAGATCAAATGTCAAAATTTCCACAGGGAGCAAATCCCTTCTCTGCACTGCCATTTTCCTTTCTCCCCTCTAAGTACATCAGGTAATCAAAGCATTGAGCTTCGGTCAGTCCATAAATCTTTCATTTTCATTTCGGCACATCTATGTATGAACAGGCACAGATAATCACACTTATAAACAGCTGTACCTACACATATCTATATATTACACATCTCCCCATTGTATTTTTATTTTCTGTTACTTCACATTTGCTATATGAAGAATCATGTCAACATTAATGACAGAAATTTGCCATTTTCTGAAAGGAAAATTCAGCTGAAAAATTTTCAACCAGCTCAGCGACCCTGGTCCTCTTTGACCAAAGGACATGACTTTAGCATGTGATTCTCATCTGAAGGTGGGCATCTAAAAAAAGGTTGGAGGACTCATGTCTCAAAAATGCACTTCCATTGCTACGGATTTCCCAAGAGCCTGTGCCTTACTAGCTCAGCTCTACAGGTCTACTCTGTAGCCACCTAACATTAAATAAGAAAATTCCCACTCCAAAATGCCTTACTATGGTGCCCATACCCTGACACTGCTGCTAGCTTTCCCCTCTCCCTGATTAAAAGCCACAATCATCAGTAATTGCTGGATCAAAGGACTGATCTGGATTGCACATTTTCATACCAGTATGATACAATTTCAGAGTTGTCAAGACTGTAATGTAGATTAAACTTGTGTCTGTTAGTACAGAAGTTAAGATTACATAAATTTTCAACCTACCATACTTCTTTCTGTATTAGTTAATGAACTGTTTCTTTTTTTAATTACTTCTGCTGTAAATCAAGCCCCTGAACATAGATTGAACTTGCAAAGAAGAATTTTAACAGAGAAAGTAGTTCATAGTCTTAAATTCACACTACTCAAGTAAACCCAGTCTTTAATCTCTGGAACCCATCTTGGACAAACGTTTCTAGAGTAAGTGTCAAGTTTCTGGCAGTAAATTTGGAATAACAAACAAAAACCTCAGGTGAAGAAACTTTCTAAGTCCCAAAACTGCATGAGTTACAAAGTTAATGTTATTAAGAAGAATTCCTGAGCATGATATTTTTTCCATACCTGTGAAAGGACTAAAGTCTAATGAGTTTGCAAAAAGTTTGGACATGGAAATTAGTAAAAATTACGCATGTGTATAACCCTAAAAGTTTGGACATGGAAATTAGTAAAAATTACATATGTGAATGATCCTAAAAGTAATTTCCTTGAAAGAGCAGTGAAAGAGTAGCCAAGTATTTCATTCTTAATATTGAGATTTAACAAGACACTGGAAATCTAAAAAACAACACACCTCTCTTGAAAGTTTTGGGTTTGACTTTGTGTGTTGCATGTCCCCACAAGACTGTTAAAAGAAAACAAGACTGGAGGGGTGAAAAAGGACTTTTAATGCACTATCAAAGTCTTTTACTTTTTATTTCATATAAGCAAGTACCTTCTTTTTTCATACAGCCACATGGAGAGGTATACATCTGACATTATAGTCCACTGTAAAGTTATTTTGGTATAAATTATTTTGTATTTATATCTGTGCAGTAAGAAGAACATATGTGGCTATGAAATCAGGCTATACCACTGAAAGCCTGGTCTTGTAAAATCATGCTGTATTGCTGATCTTCAAAATACTGGGAACTTTTAATGGTAGAAATTTTGGGTTGAAATTTATATTCTTAATCAAAAAGTATGGGGATTTCCCTTCTAAATGCAGTGGAGGGGGACATACCTGCTTTGACAAGATCTTTCAGCTTATATATAAAACAAAAATATTTTCAAAGCTTTTCATTGAGGCCAAAATATTTTGCCTGAATGTCTGAACAATCTTAGGACAATATTTTGGAGGGGAAAGGAACATTATGAATGAAATCTGGAAAAATGCTTGGGAAGATGCGGTGAACAGTACCCTGTCCATGTAAAGTCAAATGTCTTTGTGGAAGCTCTCTGCTGGCTGCAGGGACAGTTGGGCTGCAAAGAGGCTGTGTGTCTGCAGGGCAAGAGCTGCCCAAATCCTCTCACCGCTTTCTCTATATTATTTTGTATTGGAGTCTAACAAGTCCCAGCTGCAATAATTTCTTAAAGCTGGTGCCCAGGTCAAGCTGTCCATCTTCCCCAGGCCTCTCCAAGTGAAGGGTACCTTCTAACCAGACTCCAGAAAGACAGCCAGCAGATCAAAGTCGGCTTTCGTTCGTCCATAGCAATAGGATGGGAAAGGGAGGTTAAATACACGTAACCGAATGTGTCAACATTGAAAAGCCATTTTGTTAAAAGTTGTCCATCAGGCCTTTGTGTCACAAACACTGCCATTTTTGTTGTCCCCCTTGCCCTGCTTTTCACATGGTGCTGAACATCCAATCCCTAAAAATCAGGTCTTCTCCACACTGCCGCAAGCTAAGCACCCAAAGTCACCGACCCTTGTTCATAGTCTTGGCCTCATTTGGTAGCAGTGCATGTCCACAGCAGCTCACAGGAGCTACTCAGTCTCGTTCAGCTCCTTTTCTTTACATAGGGACTTTGACTAATCTCCTTCCTCTCCTTCACAAGAGAAGTGATTTTCCTAATGACACAGGCTAGACAGATGACAGATTGTGAGGACGCACAGTACATGTTTTCTTTAAGTGAGCTTTTTATTTGTTATTTTAAGGTTATTTCCAGATCCTTGACACTTATTCCAAAAACTCAGGTAACCAAGACAGAGCTCAGAAACTGAAGTTATTCTTAGACTAATCAGCCAGTGATCTAAATCCACAACACTAATCTCATAATTTGGCATCAGAAAGTTTAACTGGTCACATCTGGATAAGGTACTCCATGCTAACAGCCGCATTTAGCCCCGCTGTTTTCAACCTGTTTACTCTGGGAAGTAAAACACTCGGACTGTTTTATTTTGAGCTCACATTAGTGAGACCTACTTGAGCGGAGAGAAGGAGAATAATGACCCTCAACGAGATGATAGCGCTGAAGTCATAGCTGCCCTAAGAGCGCACAGCTCCGTACTATTTTGTAGGATTTGGTAGACTACACTTGTCTCTTACAACGTCTAACACCCTGCAATGAGGTCTTAAAAGACACGACTAGTATCCAACAACCTCTGTTGGGTTCTCAGGTTCCGCAGAGCTGTGCAAGACAGTGTCACCAATGGGGTCCCATGGCATAAAAAAAGGAAGTTCCTTCTTTTTGATTGCACCCACTGAAGACCTTAAAAGAAATGCCTTTATACCACCCGCTCCATTCTTTCAACACGTATCTTGAGGGAAAACATCATTACTATTATTTTTACCATTACAGTAGAGCAAGAAGGCTGTGCCGAGACCAGGTCCCAGTTGCACTAAGTGCTGTGCAAACAAACACATGGTGCGTTCACGCTCTAGGCAGCACAAGAGACAAAGGCAATATTATTAGCACGCCCATGAACTGAGGCACACTGAGATTATCCAACTTGCCCAAGGTCACGCAGGAAGTAAGTGGCAGAGCTGGAAATTAAACCCAGATTTCTTCAATTGCAGGCCAGGATTTTAACCACAAGGCCATCTTTCGTCTCTCTTTTTTTTCCCCTCCGATCTTTCTATTTTAGCACACTTTTGAAAAAAATTACTCTTAAAAATCCATTCGGCAATACTTTAGGTATGCTGTGGCCTCCACAACCATATTTAGCACAATTATAGGCTAAAAGGAACTCTTGCAAATTATGTGCAAATAGATACGTCTTTATGTAAATCCAAGTTCTTGGAATATAAATCTACAGCCAAAAAAATACAAAGGTTTAAGCCAGGGAGGAATTAAGCTCCAAATTTTTTCCTCTTCGAAGGCTGGTAACTGAGGTACAACAGTCCCCGGCTAAACAAAGGAGAATACAGACTAGATGCCTGGGGAGTAGTTATGCCAGCTCTAATAAACCTATGCTTTCACCTATAGAAATGTAAAGGCAACAGACACTTGGTCATTGTTTTAGAGGATTCTGTCACATATATGACTGGGTTTATATACATGCATATTTTCTAAACCAGTTACTGTACCATAAGTGCAAGAATACTGAAAGCCAGGCGACTATCTGATAGTGTACAGCCCCACAGCAGATATGGGAGCCTGAGCATAAGAGGGTAATTTGGGGTTTGGCTAGGGATGTTATGCAAGTTTAACCATCTGGGGAGATTGCCCATCTACTGAAATAGATGTGCAGGCAGAGCAAGGCTCCTCTCTCCCAGGTGTGCCAAGTGCCTGGTCACTCCCAGACCAAAATACGGCAGCTTCTTTGCTGTTGTAAATCCCAGGCCCATACTGGGAGACAAGCTACCACGTTGCTCAGCAAAAATGCAAGAAGCAGAGCCAGATTAAGCTTATTCACCAGGATACACAAACACGATCTCTGATTCCCGCGACAAGGACATGATAACTGACGTGAAACAAAAGGGAGCTGGATTTTGTGCTCTTGCTGCCAAGGGGAGAGTGCTCACTGGGTGACACACTCAATACGTGGTTGTGCCTTGCCTGCTCTCCTGCCTTGGATCTGCAGCTTTGGGTACCACAGCAGTTTTGTGTAGGCAGTTGTTTACAAAGTTAAATTTAGGCATAGCACCCTACTTTTTCTCAAGGAAAGTCTTACAGTTTTTTTCATGAACTTGATCAAACAGATTTGGTTAAAATGGTATAATACCTCTACTTCTTCCTCCAGAATTCAAAAGGGAATGAACTTCTTTATATGGATACATTGTGCTATTCTACGTAACATCATAAGAGGAATATGAATCCATACAATTTTTCTATAAGGATAAAAGCTAGGCAAACTGTTCTGGGATGTACACACTTTCATTTACCATATAGCTAGAGACCCAAACAATAAATGGATCTGTTCACTAGCTTGGAGTCTAACGGGCACTGCCTAGGCACATCCATACTATTCAGCTTTTTTAGTGTCTCAAACAGGATAGCCACATCCAAACTACATATCAGGAATAGTCTCTGGCTTGTGCAGAATTCAGGAGGTGTCAGGTACCACCTACAGGGGCCATGGACTGCACCTGAGTCTCCGTGCCTGAACCTCTGTCTCAGCGGTGTTCGATTTACTAGCTAGAAAGGAAACTTCTCCAAGACTATATTTAAATTCAATGTCTTCTGCTCAAAGTACTCAAGCTTTGACTGCAAAGGCTGGGACCCTTAGTCCAAATGCTGGCCACCCTCAGGCTCCAAGAAAGGTTTCATTCATTTGTCTAAACAGAACTTGGTATGGTTGGGGTGGCACCAGGGACAATGGGGGAAGACGGAAACCATGAGGTTAAATGGGGTATCTAGTAGGTAGAAGACGAAGATGGAGGGGCCAATAGCTCATCCCCTGCCCAGGGCACTTTTAATGATAGACCTATACTTGAATATATATATGATGTTCTGAAGCCTGTTGGAAACTAAATGAACAGAAGGTCAGTCTGCTTGGGAGCTGGGGGCAATTTTACTTCAGGACCACTTGTTGGGGCCAACACTGGTGGAAGCAGGATCAGCACCCACATATGCTATGGAGTACATACATAATTACCAGCTTTCCCGGTTACATAGCCAGTTCAACCGAGCATCACAAATCATGTTTTTGAAGGCAGAAGCACATGCTATTCTGTGCATGCTCCACACGGCACCTGCAAAAGGGACCAAGTCAGCAATATCCAGTTCTCTACACAACGTGCATCATTCAGGAATGGCACCAGTGGCTTTAGTAGAGCAATCCAACCCTGTAATATGGTAACCATTGCAGTACTTGGCCTTTGTGTGAACACAGGCAAACGCTGTGAGTTTAATTTCAGACTAATCCAGCAGCATGCAGGAGCACCAGCAGTGCTGGCTCAGCGCTTCCAGCAGGACTGGTGCAACTCACTATAACTCGTTCCTTCTGGGCTCTTTTTTAAAGTGCCACCTGGGACTGTGCTGCTAAGCTGTCCTCCGAACAACAACACTGTTAATAATAATAACAATATTCAGGTCTTACATAGCATTTTTCACCTTTAGATCTCAAAGTGATTTACTATGGAAGGCTTTGGAGGGCTTTAAGAACAGATTATACAGACATCTGTCAGGAATAAACCAGATTTCCTGGCCCTGCCACAAAGCAGGGGAATAGTTCGATGCTCTTTCTAGCCCAGAATTTCTGTGATTGCCCCCATTTTGTACAAAGAGGACTTTAACTCATGCAGTAGCACGATGACCTCAGTGGATCACACAGCTACTGCTTTGAAGCCCCCGTGGCAGCCCAAGACATTATAAATGGTAAAGGAAAAGAATTGAAGCTCTCCCCATCCTAACACTGTAACCAGCAGTCGTGGGTGGTCTCTGTGGAAATGCACCAGTATACCTCAGATCGGGTAATAATAAAAAGTTACATAGATAACATTTCCAATGGTAGGAAACCATATGTTGTGTTGAAACCTTGAAGAAGGCCATAAGTCAATGGCAAAGGTAGGATTCATCCTTCAAGATGGGGATGAGTAGCCCTCCGTTACCCTCCACCGACAAAGGGGAGCTGGAGCAGGTAACTAGACACGACACAAGACTTTTTGGTGGCTGATGTTAGATGAGAGACATTGCAGCCAGCCTGGAAAGAGGGAGCAGGATGTTCCCATGGTTTCTTTGCAGAAAGAGATCTCTGATGAGCACCCACCCATCTCAAAGGGCTCATTTCAAAGTCAGGCTTAAATGACTCTGAAACAACACTTTGTCTGCAGCCTCACAAATATCAGGACAGACAAAAACTGCTGTCACAGAAATTAATTAGCAACATGGTTTAAAAAACGCACCTTGGCAATGGTAGAGTGGAGAGCGTGACAGCAGCCTATCCATTGCTTGTGATGATTTTGTCACAGTGACATCCTGATGGTCTTCAGCTGCAGCTGGGATAAAGGAACCAGATCTCAGTGCATTCCAGAAAACGACACCTTCCAGGTGAGGGGCAGTTGGGCTGACCTTTAGCTGCTGAGAAAGGGCCCCAGGAATTCCCTAAATGCATAACAGAAAAGAGGCCAGTGTTGGATTTTAAGGCTTACAATATTCTGTTGCAGTTTTGCTTCCTTTTTTGTAACCAAGAACTTAACTCTTTTGCTCAACTGCAACAAAATTTGACTCTAGTTTAAGTTTGTCTGGTGTGTAAAGTGGTCTCACGTACATGACACAGCCACTGAGCCTCCTTAGGAGCAAGATATCCAAGCACATTGGAGGTGCAAACCTGCCCGTGGAGACTCTGCAATGCAATACATATTTAGTGGCCCTCAGGGACTGGAATTTCTTTGCAAACATCAGTCTAAGAAGCAAAATCAGCAACTGCCAAGAAAAAGAGGAGCCATCCTCAAGCCAGGCACGACCTCATGTTATTTTGCAAGGGACACAGGAAAGTGAAGAAAAATGAGAACATTCTGAACTGCAGGAATAAACTCCTCATTGTCACAATTCACGGTTGGAGTTAGTCATCATAAATGCACTTTCATACCTGTATTCACAGAGCAGCACCTAAAAGGCCCCTGGGATAGGCAAACAGCAGCACAGACCTCAGCTGAACGGCTGCTCCATGCAGATGCTACAATTTTAAGAATCATTTTATGAAACAGAAATTAAATTGTTATATTTTTTCCTTATGAGTATTTTTATTAACTTTTTAATTTTTATTTGAATTTGCTATGGGTTTTTTTCTTGTTTTCTCATTAAAGGAAATATAAAACCAAGAAACATCAACCTATTCCATTCTGCAGACCCCTTCTTCTAGTTTTGGAAAAGTTTTTGATAACAGCATTCAGTGCTCAGTAAATACCTGGTTCGATGCATTTGTTTTATTTTTTTTCCAGAGAAAATCTTCCTTTGTGACAAATGCCCACCTTTTGTGGAAATCGTGTTTTGGTGGAAAATTTTGACCACCTGCGGAACTGAAATCTGTGAACAGCGTGTAATTTAGGAGTCAGATGAAGATAAATTCAATGGACTGATTTTTAGTTTCTCATGTTTCGGAGTGAGGCAGGGATCCAGGTTCCACCACGCCAGCACGGCCGCAGGGTTGGACACTTATCAAAGTGGTTGCCTTAGGGGCTCTCACGAGATCAGGCTTTTACCCAGTGAGAGCTCCACGTCTTTGGAGGGAGCAGCAAGGCCACAGGAACAGCCTCATTTCAGCATCCACCCCAAGGAAAACCAGCCATATTGAGGGACTTCAGAATTTTAAGGAAGAGCAAACACAAAACCGGTCCCAATTTCCCCCACAGATACAGGAAAAAGATGTTCAGGCATAGTTTAAAGTTTTATACTAGTTTAAGGAAAAAAAAAAAATCCACGTGAACTTGTTCACTCATCACCCTGAATAAAAAAGGGCAAACTCTCCCCATTCCATGAAGCTATTCTTGGCCACTGTGAGCTAAAAAGCAGGGAGGGCAGTTTAAAGGGGGCAAATACAATTAATGTTCCCGCTTTTGCCATATTTCTGGGCCCAGGGGACAAATCAGGAAACTTTATGTCAGCAGGAATGTGAACAATAAAGGCAAAGTGGGTTGCATGTTAGAAAACCGTTTCACTCCCTTTTTATATTTTTTTTATTTTATTTTTTTGCCCAGCAGTATGATGTGTTAACAATTTTGTTGGTTTAACAGTTCACACTTCCAGCACATTTATCCATTGGCACATGGGGGTTTTATGCATTTAACAGTTTTCTTCATTAAAGTGGGTTCCACTGTGTCTTAAAAATTGTTTTCCTTAGACTGCGTGTTTGTTATTTTATATGGTGTGACTGAAAAGCAGGCCAAAATTTTGGCCTTGGAAAATGCACACTGCAGAGAGGAGCCCAGTGCAGGCAGCAGGATTAGCCTCCCTCAAAGCCCAGCACATATTCTTTTAAGAACTGCTGATTGCACTTTGAAGCTTTCTCCCCTAATTGCTGGGAGATTCTTAATTTGTCCCGAGCTTGGGAAAACGAATTGCAGATGTACGTGCTGCAATCAAAACCCTCTCTGCACAGGATTTTTGCACGCTGTCGTTGAGATGGCCTTCATCCCCTTCCGCAGCGCTCTCAAACCACCTGTTTTTTACAAAAACAGTGCCAGCATTTTAATTTTTTTTTTTTTTTTTTATTATTTTGAAGGGAGAGCAGGGGCTGGGGGAAGGGAGGGAGGCTGTTATTTCTACAGAAGCAGGACTGGTTCTTAGAGGCATAAGAGACACCCAGGTGTTTTCACAGCAAGCCCTGTGCAGGGCCCTTTTGGAGCCGAACTCAATTCCTGTTTGCCAAACTACACTTTCAAGAGGTGTCAGATATCGAGAACCTGTTTCAAATGCCAAGCCAAGCAACGGAGGGGAAAAAAAACCAAGGGGAGGGAGGAGGGGAGAAGGGGGACGTGGGGAAAAAGGAAAAGGGGAAAATGTTCCTCCTCGAAGAAAAAGGTAGTTGTTCCAACTTGGCTGTTTCTTTTTAAAATAATTAGTTAAGCAGTGCATAAAAACAGGTAAGTCTGTTCTGCATTGCTCATAGCCTTGGCAGGCCCCGTCTCTCCCCGTGTTGGAGGAATTTCTGTGAACCACCGCTGCACAGGAGAAGGGAGGGGAATTGTATCACTGTGACCTAAGGCAACCCAGCTTGTAAGGTTAACCATAATTTTTTAAACTAACATGACCTCTGTTAACCCCTCCACTCCAATCTTAAAAACAGAAAGAAAGGAAGAGAGAGAAACATGTTTACAAAACCACTAGAAGGAGAAAAGTGGGGGGGCGAGAGGCCGAGAGTGTTGTTCCTTCGGTCTCCCCTCCATCCTTCCATCCGTCCCTCACCTGCTTCTCTGTCCCCGTGTGTCCCCACCAGTAACTGGTGTTTACTGGGTCTTCATGCAGCATGTCTAGGGACTTTGCTTTTTCTAATGAGTCACGGAATCATAAAATTAGGCCATTCTGGGAAGCCAAAAAAATTTGGTTCCATGTGTGCATTTGGGGCTTTGCAGGAATGTTCATGTCTGGATGTCTGAGTCACATGCTCTCACGGTAAACATGATACATCCTCTTTTTAATGACACCATTGGCTTGCTTTATTTATTTTATTTCCCTCTACTCATCCCTCTCTCCTTATTCTGCAGAAGAATGCAGGTCATTTCCTCCAGCTGGGATGCCAGGTAAACCCACCTCAGGCACCCTTTGCCCTTCCCTCTTCTATAACTGTCTTAAATCAAGTAACCAAAGCAAATGCCAGCACGGCCCTGGGCCAGCTGGAGGTGGCATGGGGCCATGCTATATGGTGTAGTCAGCTTTTGTGTCAACATTTGGATGCTGAGTTCATCTTAACCAGAATGTGCCAAGCTCAAAGGAATCTGAGTCTGCCCCAGAAAATACATATGCAATACGCAGCCCACACAAAGACACTGGCTCAGGGAGGGGACTTACTTATTTCTGAGTCTCAAATTTTTTCCTTATGGCTTACTCCCACCTACATTCATTTCTGGTCACTCAGAGACAGATATGGCATGGGGAAAAAGGGTGTAGGTACAATATGTAGAGACCTGACCTCATCCCTCACCGACGCACAAGCTCCAAATACTGCCTAGCTGCTCCTGAATACCCCCCTCCTCCATGCTCCACCAGTTCATGTTGTAGACACAAACCTCTGATTTTATGTGGGACTGCAGTTAGGCCATTCTTAAAACGTCTTTTCTTTGAAAGGGTTCCTTCCCTGCTTAAACAAGCGTAAACAAACACTTCTGCTTATATATTTGTAATCATTAGGCATGGAAAATCTACCAATTAAGTAAAGTTAATGTACAAAATAAGGAGCAAGAGGCCAGATTCTCAAGTGGTATGAGCTGGCAGAGGTTCAAGACTTCATTGGAAAAATAGGCCTGAACTACCATTCATCTAATATGTAGTCCAGGCATCCATCCTAGAATGAGATCATGTACAATTAATTGTTTATATACATATATATTTGCAGTCCTGTTTGAGTACAGTGAGCATGGGAAACACCAGCTCTACCACAGACCGCTCACCAGCAGACGCGCTGAGCTCAGCTTTCCCCAAACCCACTGCTTGGGCAGTATTTATACAGCGCAGTGTAAAATGGCTACTGTAGCTGAATATTCTGGTGGTTGTCCTTCCTAAACAGTCCCCATAGTCCATGAGAGGACAGACACCCTACTGCCAAGGATAAAGCTGAGCATCCAGTTTCAGCACCTGCCCCAGATGGTGCTTTCTGGTTCCATCTACACCAAGTAACAGGGAGACCTGCATCCTTATGAAGGCACTTAAACAATTTAAACATATTCCCCTTGCCTAGTAACTATAGCCAGTGATATGAGGGAAGTGTACACCTGAAAGCGTGCTCTTCAGCCAAGTGGAAATAGCCTGTAAGTTGTGCTAGAGGTAGTGATCATCTCAGAGAAAGTACTGGGGTTAGGTGTAATCTCAGTATCTTGAGCTATGAGGACCCACGTGCTTCAAGGAGGGGAGGTGGATGGTAAAGGACTTGTAAATATCATCACTATGCTGCTTCTGTATGTGTCAAGATGGTCCCATACCGGATGGCTGAACGATCTGAAAGCAACTGTGGCTAGACATAGAGCAGCCAATTGGGAGAGTGGTTTGGTCTTCGTCAAGTCTTGAGCTGTGTCTTGGGAACTGTCTGGGTGAGTAACAGTTGGCCTAAGCCCTGCTGGGACTCTCCTAATAATTTAGCAGTACAACCAGTCAAGACTTAGCAAAAAGGGCCAGGCCTTAATACAGAACTAGCGTATTGGGTCACAGCTAAAATATCTCAGTAGGTCCCACTGGAGCACCTTGTAAGACAGTTCCAAGGATGGATGCTCAGCCTACTCATCTGTACTTGCATGTCAGCAACTCTCTTCATTGACCATGTGCTTAAGACTTAACTGTCTGATTTCTGGAAGAAAAGAAAACAAAGCTTTGGAGACTCGTATCCTAAACTAAGCAAGGAGGAAGAGAAACTGCTGATGGAGAAGAGCAAACTCGTCTCACACAGAGGACCCCAGTTCCTCTAAAAAGGCATCACTGGCACGTGTATTTGTGCAAGTCTTTCTATTCCCTCCCTTCCTTCAACCTGCTTTTCCTATGCTAAATCTGTTTGGAAAATACTGTAATTCCAATTGTTCACAAATATTTAGTGTCTCGGAGTTTGAATGAACCTCTGCTGCTTTTACAAATTTACTTTGAGTTGAAGAAAAATAAAAAAATTAGTAACTTTTTCCTACCTCATTCCACTAGTTGACAACTAAGATTCACTTACAATGTTGATCTAAAGTAGTATTCTGCAGTGGGGACTTGATTTCAGCATCTTAACTGATGATGAGCCACAGGACATCTCTGAGGCATCTATATTAAGAGAGAAGAGAGTATTCAGGCTGTCATTCAAAAAAAAAAAAGCCAGATGCTTGCTTCTGATGCAGTTAATGGAAAGAGTACATCAGCAGCTATCGGAATACGGCTCCCCAGTCTCCCCAAAACCACAAGGTCTGGTAATGGAGTTTCACCCAGGTCTACCCCGATTTGAACTGGTTTTCAGTGTCTGGTTTTTAGTTATTCCCAAACACTATTCACGTTCTTATCCTCTAGTTTGTGGGCTCCATGAGAACTGGTGGCTGAAGGAAGGAAAGTGATGTGCACCAAGCAAGGGGCTGGGAGAGCTGAGAACAGAACTCGGTGTCAGATTCCCATTCCTGGGCCAAATCCTCTACCACACTGTCTTCTGCCTTCTAACTTTCTCCTAAAAATTCTACTTAAGTCACAGTCTTGTTTCTTGACATCATCTCTTGAGAAGGTGTTCTCAACCAGAACAGAGAGCAGTGCAGGTGAGATTCATTTGGTCTTAAAACTATTGCTGTAATGAAAAAACATTTTTCCCTCCCTGGCCTGGAACACCTTGAGATTGCATCAGAGTCATAAGGGAAATGAGGAAGAATCTGGGTCATCTTTCCTCATCCTCCCTTTTTCTACTTTTCTGGCTGATGATTTGGAGGCCCAATCATTTAGGTGAAACATCCAATATGAACAAGAACATGTTGGGATTCTCATGCTTACTCCTCGGGCTCCAAACTGATGAGCAAAAAGTACCAGCCCTTGATTTGGATTGGTACCTCGTGCACATTTTGTAATTTCTTTTATTCACTAAAAGGACATAAAATAAGATTTGGATAACTTTAAAAGTACCCAAAACATTAACTGTTCAAATCTTTAAGAGATTTTCTGAAGCTGCTGAAATGATTTTAAATTCCTAATGAAATTTAAAACGGCCTCCTGTAATCCCTGCAAAGGCAGGCCACAGATACCAGCAACTGGGCTTCTGAAATGATGGTCTACTTTGAGGCAGGTTTTTCTTTGCCCCACTTTCTTCCCTGTCTTCACAGGAACATTGTAAAGACCTTGAAGTACTTTAATGTTAATGAAATATTTGGATACCGGTGTGATGGATATCACAGAAGGGACTGTAAGAGTGTGAAGCAGTCACTCTCTGACCCTGAAATAAATAAAACCTGATGTTATACATCAGAGGAAACCAATCAGTAGCAGCAGCTGAAGCACACAGAATAATTCAAGGACAATTATAACCATTACAGGCTTTGTTCTCCTCTATAACACCAAGCATAGAGCCTTCTACTGATCCCATCAGACTTCTTCAACCCAGTCACCCCCACCTTTTCTGGTTGCCACTCTTATCTCCAAGCCTGGAGCTCCATCCTACTGTACTCCACACAACTTTTCTACAAGTCCTGCAAACCCTCCTTCCAGTCTCTTTCTTCATTATGTTGGCAGGATCCTCACCATCAGATTAAAGCAAATTACTATCACGCTTCTTCCTTCCCCTGCGCTCTGTATGACACTAGGATGGTGAGTATTTAAAGCATAGTAATTACAATCTTTCAGCTCTTCCACATGTCACTGAAATGGACTCCACATGGGAGGTGCAACTGGTGAGAAAATCATGGTCTTCCATTGTAGCTCTGGACTGGATTATGGTCTGGAAAAACCAAGTGCCTCAATCCTAATAAGCTTCTACTGAATAGCTGAGCAGCCCCCAAATGAGATTTGCAGAGATATTTGCCAAACTTGGATGGATTTTCACCAGAACTGCCAAAGCCAAACTCTGACTTCAGGGCATCCCACTCCTCCGGATCCAAATCTTTGCTCCACAGACAAAGTCTACCAGAGGTTCAACAAAAGAGCTGTTTAGATTTTTTTTTTTTCCAAGATGGCATAACAATGTCTTTTTCCCCTGACATTACTCTAAAAACAATTTTGGCTAAAATTTTGCAAAACAGCTCTGCTTATGGAGAGAAACCAGTGATGCCATGTATACAACTGAGGGGAGGTCATTGTGTTAGAGCATGTCAATCAAAATAAACTTCACTGGCCAATATTTCCATTTGATTTTGGTTCAGTTAATACTTCATACTGCTGCATTGTTATTCTTAATTTTAAACCTGAAATTTATCCACAGATACAAGAAAAGTTGAGCTCAGGTGTCACACTGAGACTTGGAAGATGTCCAGTAGGAAGCTGTGCAGCAGACTTTCTGGGTGACTTTGGGTATATCAGTCAATCCAGGTCTCCGTGTCCACCTGTATTACGAAGTACATACTATTTTTCTCCTATTTCATATCTGCCTTTTCTTTTGAAATTCTAATTTCTGAAGCAGAAACTCTTTCATTCAGTGTGTTGCTCTGTGAATACAGAGAGTTTCCAATCCCGTCTGAGGTCCCAACATGCTGCTGTTAAAGAACTGGGAATAATAAAAATTCCCACTGAATTAAGTTGTGACAGGAGGAAGCAGCACCTATGAAAAACTAATAAAAATCAAGCTCTGATTCATCAGAACGGATCTCCAATTTATGAAAAATGCAAAGGAAGGACATTGATCCCCCTGCACAGGAAAGGCAATTGGCAAAACCAAACAATTTCAGCTCACATTCAGCAGAAGCAAAGAAATAAATCTGCATACCCGCTAATGTGATTCCTCTGAATGAACTTGAGCCCAACAGTAGCATATAGGCAGAAGCCTACATCTAAAAATAGAAGCCTCTTGGAATCCACAGCTCATCTGGACAGGATTAGAGAAACGCTCCCTGAACATTTAGTGAGTGACATGTCAGAAAAGAATTGAACCAATTTACAGCAGTCCTGGAACGTCCCAAACACAGTAGCTTTGAAAACAATGGGATAAGAAGGAATTCATTGTCCACTGCAGCATAAAGCAACTATTTCAGGCAACAATATCAGTGACATTAATGACTGCAACACTATCTTTGGGTAGCTCTGAAGGAGCTTTTAAAAACCGTGGCTGGCCCATGGGTACAATACTGAAATTGTACCCAACTGAAATTTTCTTCACTGATTTCACAGTTTCAGGGGAGATTAGTCAGATTTGCCTCTGACTTGATTTTTGGTCACCCTGAAGCAGAACAATGCATAACATGTTGACAGTGAGGTTTGCTGTGGGGAAATTAGGGTTTTCTCTCAATGGAGTAGCTGGAGGGGAAAGGAGAGAGAATTGTCAATGCAGCTGAGTAGTTTGAGTCAAAAAGCTCCTGAAAAAGTCACTCGAATACATTGGGGCCAAGATTTAAACACTGAGACAGACCAAAGTAGCCAGTGCCTGTAAAGCATCATAGAATTTGCCCTCTTTCAAAGGCATAATGCAAGCTCACCACCCAGACCCTTGCTGACACGCATCGGGGAAAGTGCTTGGAGGAGCAGGACTGCACAACCTGATATGGAAACACTGTTCTGTCAGTGTTATTCTTTCAAAAATTATCTTCTGTTTAAGTAGACCGTACATGAAAAAAAAGGGACTTTTCTTATGATATAAGTATTATTTCAACAAGGTGTCATTTGGCAACTGTGTATTAACATGAAATAATGAACTTCAACCCCTCTGTCCTCCAGCCTCTGTCTCCAGGAGAAAGTCATGCGTCACAGCCTTGCTTTTGAAGGAAACAAAACACACAGGAGCCACGTTATCAACACTCAGGTCATGTGGGAATGCATGCAATATGAATGCTTAGAAAGGATAGATGAAAATATCTGGGATGTATTTGATCCAAAGAGGTAAAATAACGTTCCAGATCACATCAGGTAGCCACACTGGGGTCTTAAGCCTCTGCCTCCACACTACTGGAGAGGTTACAACCAGTCCATCCTGATCCCAACTAAAATTTGTCCAGATTTATCTTGGTCCCTGGTATTTTTAGACTGTATTTCTTACCAAGAACTCTTTGAAAATGATGTTGAACAGAGTTACTCCTAGCTTAGGTCAAAGCAGGGAAGATTCATCCCCTAAGAGATCCTCTTGCTCTTCTAAGCTTGTTTTGCTCACGCTCTGGATAAGGAGCCCAATGCAGTGAGACCAGAGTGTAGCATGATAAAGAGAATATCCAGAGTTTTCCTAACGTGGATTAGGAACAACCAGAGACTTTTTAAGGGGATAAAATTCATTTAATTAGTAAAAAGGGTGAGGGCTGCCACATCTCAGATACCAAAACCAAAAATGAAGCGCAAGGCAGCACTTCGTGTGAGCCTCCACCTCAAAACTGGGGCTTGGATCCAGGTACCTGCAATTGCAGTAACAACCTTCCAGACTTGGACCTAGTAGGCTGCAAAATGTCATAACTAATGCCACGAGAGTTTTCCTCAGACAAAAACAATCCTTCCTTAGGGAAAGAGGCTCACTCAGACATACTGAGTCATTGCCTGTGTCTCCCTACCTGACAATCTGCACAATGCGTTTTTTTTAACCATTTCAACAAAACTTGATAGCAAATTAGAGGTCTTAGATGTATTACATTCCTGTAATTTTAAAAAATAAAAATAGGTGGCTAAGTGGCGAAGCAAAGGCCTCTTAATTCTCCTGATGAAGAAAAGACTGCATTGTGAGCCCAGCTTTTATTACATACCTGAGACTCCATGTAAAGGATGGTACATATAGATGTACCAATTGTGCAAAGGCTTCGGCCAGCATTCCTGACTTCGAAGACATCAGCAAACCTGAATCCCACATCACTGGTTTGTTGTAGTATGGATTCTCTGATGTCTACTGCAGGATTAGTTCACATGCATCCTCAGTGCAAATGAGTTTAAAAGTCAATCAACATGAGATACAAACCCCTTGGAAACCAGGCTTAACTAGTGCAGGTACTTGTGGAGTGACTAGTCTTAATGCAATTAATTGGACAAATAGATAACGGTTGTTGTTCCTAGGAGGTTTTCAGAAATTCCAAAAAAGACCATCAAGTATACAGCAGATAGGAATAACATCTTTGAATCAAGCAAGATGCTTTTCAGGAATATGTATTTCAATTATGGGGGTAAATGCCACAGCTGGTGGCAATACCTATTGACCCAAATACCCTTAAAATATACAAATATGACTATAAAGTTCACATAATTCTATTGAATCACTGTGAGACTTTTAAGATACACATAAGTCTCTGATGAGCGCCAGAGCAAACACAAAAGATCATTACAAACACATTACAGCTTTGAGTAATCACTTCCTCCCTAGCATGTCGCTAGATATCCACACAAAAGGTGCAATGCATCATTTCTCCCATGGAAGAAAGGCAGCCACCTCAGGGCTTAATTATGCATAACACTATTTGACAAACAGTTGAAATATTTTGAAGTATAGTGCTTCTATGCAAAAATTTCAAGAGAGATGTTTTTTTATCTTCTTTTTCTTTGTAGTCAGCTTAGAACTCAGAGTGGGAAAAATATAACCTTCAGAGGAGACTGCAGGTTTGATAGAAATGACTAGTGCAATGGATTATTTGTTACAGTTTTACTCAATGCCCAAAGATCTTCCATGATTAGTGGATAATCCCTCAGATGTACACCGTATGGGGAAGGTATTAATCTTGTCAAAAAAAACCCTACGCTGGTATTGATTTTGAGGGGGAGATTTAGTTTCCCAATTACTAGTACATCCTTTAGTATCCCAGTTCCAATAGGTCTTCAGCTGACCAGACCCTACAATGCTTAGCTCGCAATAAGTGCTTTTTGCCCAAAAAACAGCACTCCGGAGATGGTCTCATCTTGGGACTCTCCATGTATCCTCTGCTCTAAGATTCACATGAGCAGCTGTTTGTTTTAAGATGAATCATGTCATGTTTTTATGGTTTCTGACACTTAAAAATATTTTCTTTCCGCCTGGCGGTGAAGTCAGCCACTTACTATTATTAAACATCATGCTGTGTTATTCCCCCTTTTGGGTGACGATCTCAGTGGAGCCCTTACTGAATGCAGCTTTACACTCTCAGATCTTACATAGATGCTACTGGTAGGTCTCCCATTTGTAATATCCCTGGTTACCAGCTGCAGTTGAAAGTCTATGCTAATATGTTGGATTTACTTGTCCTCTCTAGCTGATTCCAGCCTTGTGGTTTATGGGTTGCCTTTGTGGTTTGCTAAAGGTCAGGCCCTGGATGGCTCTAAATTTTCTTAAGTGGAATTCAAACACCACAGATGAGTATGTGTTCAAAGTAGTTGTCTTGGGTGGTATGGATTCAGATTTGGTTACTTGTGCTCAGGATTAATGCCTCTCCTCTTCTTTCGGGCAATGATCAGGCATAGGTGTCCCTACCTCTCAGTGCACTGTCCATCTACCATCTTTTGTTCAGATCCCAACCACCTCCAAAATTTCAGGTTCATGCTAGACCCCAAGTTGCATTTCAAATTGAGCACCCTCCACCCCCACCACTTTCCCAAGCTGATGCCAAGATGCTGATCCCTGCCTTTGGCTTGACTCAGTAACTGTAATTCTCACTCTTTTTGCTGGCTTGCAGGCAGAGACTGCATCAGCCATAATTCAAAATTGCGAACAGATGACTCGATTACTTACTTGAACCGTACTCAATCATTACATCACCCCTGTACTGAAAATCACAGCACTGGCTCCCCATATGATTTTGCATCCACTTTAGGGTTTGGCTCCAGAGCTACTGGACTTACTCACTTGCTCCAGCTTACCTAAAAGAGCTTCTTGTGCCTCATAGACATCCTCAGACTCTGAGATCAGTCGGTGCCGATTTATTGATCATTCCAACAGTCTGACTAAAAACTGCTGGTGTTGAAGCCTTGGCTCCTCCAAATGTATTTTGTGGAAATCCCTGCAACCTTCATCCAAGGAGGGGGAGGGAAAGGAGGGGAAAATAAATCTTTTAAACTGTCCAAACACAAAGAGAAAACATTTTCTTTAAGCTGACAACAGCTTGGCCTCAGCAAAGGAGAGCTCAGGATTGGTTGTTTTTTTTTTTTCTCTTTCTTTCCTGAAACCTTTAGGTGTAATCTTTGCATTCAGAAATTTTCCTGACTCAGGAATAGCTGTGGCTGCTAGATGGGGGTGCAGATAAGAGCAGCGAGGAGCCGCAGGACCATGGCAGGCAAGTCAGCATGCCCAGCCGTGGGGGATAAGCCCCTGGGATGCCTGGCATGGCTCCTGCCTTCCCACGGCCGTCAGCCCTGGGCTGGGATGCGCAGACCCTCCAGGCACCTCCAGCACGGCCGAGACTTGGCGCTGGGTAGTTTATGCAACGATCCAAACTCTGTCGGAGGTGCTGACCTTTCCGCACAGCAGAGCCAGTGCTGGCTGACTTAATTTGTCCAGCCATCCATCAGCAGCTCTTTCGCTGCTATTCACCCTGCGGTTATCAGAGCGTTGGCCGCGATCCCCACCTACCCTTCTCACCCTCGTGATGATGTTTGGAAGTGAAGTCTGAGCTATGTCAAACGACACATTTCCTCTCCCTCGCCAAAAAGCAGCTCAGGACAAGTTCAAGGTCATGCAAACCATGAGTCAGGGCACCAGCGAGGCTTCCCAGCACTGTCATCGATGCACAGCCATCCTTGCTGCAATGAGGGAGCGCTGCTGCCCACTCGATGCTGGGTGAAATTATCCCATGAAATGCTGTGAGTTGGCAGCCTGGGTCTCATTTCAAGAGAAGAAATATCCACATAATGAAAGCCAGCATTTATGACTAATTGGCCCCTTGCTAAGCAGGCTCACCAGCTGGGTCAAGGTCTGCGTGTGCAGGCACAGAGAAAGAGACAATTTCTCTGTCTACGAGTCAGGTCAGCTCAGGCCAATGGGTCAGTGTCTCATACGGTCATCTCTTACTGTCAGAGTCACACGCCATAAATCCTACAGCTTACGGACTGCTAAATTCAATAGAATAAAATGAACTAAAATGAACTAAACTGAACTACACTAAAGTGAACTGAACTAAATGAAATGAAACGAAATTAAACTAAACTAAACTAAAATAACAAACACAGAACAGATTGCTCTGATGGGCAGACCTGAAAGCCTTTCCCAACCTTTTCTTTCCAGATTGCCACCCCAAAAGAAGTGTCTTTCAGCTTTGTAGTTGCAGTCAAGATCTTCTCTTCAGAAAAAATTACAAAAAGGGCTTCCATACACCATCAAATTCAAGAAAGGACACTGGCATGCTGAAGAAGAAAGGCCTCACTGACTCTATATAGCAACTCAGGCCAAACCCAGAGATTTCCTCTTGCTGTTGGGTGGTGCTATCCTTTTCCCTAATGTATTAGATGTAAAAGGAGGAACCACGCATACCTCCTGAGATGGAAACAGCTTCAAAGGGAAAAACCATTGCAGCCACTTCTCCCACACAAATGCCCACCTACCATCTTTCCTGATCCCTGTGAGCAACATATGGCTGACAGCCATGGGACATATAGCCATACATCAGAGAGCCGAGGGGGAGAGACCTCTGGCAGCACTTCACAGGCAGGGGATGGTGGTGGCTTCCCAGCCATCATCTCCCCATCCCCTGGGGACAGGGCTCGGCTCGGTCCTTGGTGGGGTCAGAGGCAGCAGCAGCTCGAGCAGCCCACCCTTCGCCTTGCTTCTGCCCGGGTGGGGTTTTGGGGCTCGCCAGCACCCTCCGCGAGCACGGTACGGCTTTGGCACAAGCCACGTGTGTCTCTGGACCTGCAGGTTGTCCACCCCGTTATCAGCTCTTCCCTCTTCTAAACGCTGCCACATGTGGTTTTGTATTCTGCCTTGAAGCTTTTATAATCACAGGAGGGCTACAGCGAAGCCTCAGGAATGGCTTCATAAGCTCAAGATGTCACACAATAAATGCCAAATGTTATTATCAAACACAACTCACAGACACATGCAGGATTGGCAGAGGTGCCTAACTTTAGGGAGGGTCCCCAAAACTGCTCTAGACGTGTTTAGCTACAAGGTTCCAACACTACTTCACACAATCCTGGCAAAAACTGCGATACTGTCTCAGCTCACCCAGGGAAAGGCAGGTTTCAAGTTAACTGCTCGGGGCTTGCTGTGAGCGTTCATGTGATCCCCAGCCCATCCAGATGTAGCTCTGTTCATTCCTACTCTACAGATGGCCAGAGCAATCCGCTCCCTGTCATATGTAATGAAGGGCAGGAAGGAGAGAGGATTTTTGACGTGTTTAAATATTATCCAAAACAAAGAAATAGCTCAAAAGCCAAGGATGCATTTAAATAAATTAAAGCTGCCAGCAAAATCCCATATTTGTTACAGTTCATTCCATTTCATCCTCAGAGCCATCCCTCTGCAAAACATGGCAGCTCCAGTAGTTTGGTGTCCAGATGTTCCCCGTCATACGCTCTGCACTGCATCATGCTTTTTTTTTCCTGATGTGACTCCTTAAAAACAGTGAACTCGGATTCCAGGACAACCTGAGTACACTTTTCCATAATGAGGGGCGATTGAAAAAACACGGTTGTTGACTTGGCCAGTGAAACACGGGCTTTTTTGTTCTTCTCTTCATCACTCTCTCTCCCTCTCTTTTTTAATTCTCCAGCTGGCTGGTAATCCAGCATCATCAACATCTTTTTGCATTTTATTCCTTAAGCCATTCATATTATACACATTCTTGTTTTTAAAATACAGATTTTAGGAGTGATTTGATGTGGCTTGGAATAGTGACATGCTTACACATTTATAAAAAATTCATTAACTTGGGGGGAGGAAAAGAAAAGATTGCATCTTTTATTTTCTTTTCTTCCCCTCCCTTTTCTTCATTTCCAGCATATGAAATTATTTGCCGGTCATTTAGGAACCGCAATGTCAAAATGTGGTTGCCCCACAGGGAGGAAAAAAGACAGTTCATCCTTGCAGTTTTCAAGTCAGTTGTTAAGAAGTAGCTTTGGCAAAGGCCAAAGCCAAATTGATCTTTGAGCTGCAATGTTTAAAGGCTATGTTAGCAGTTCTGTTCACTGTTATTGAGAACACCTCTTCCCACAGTCTCTAAATCTGCCAAATCATAACCAAAAGATGATGCTGTACAGTGCCTTTGTTCCAACCTTGTGAAATCCCAGTCTCCGAGTTACAACTGCCGATTACTCCTGTCTCTAGGCTCAGTCATTCTTGGACCTCTGGTGAGATCAGCAAAAAAAATGCCAATTTGGAATCCTTCTCAGGAACACTGAAATATCTAATTCATCTAAGCTATAAGGTGATAACTTGGTGTCCAGTCCACAGAGGGATTTAAATGGCTAAACTCTCACTGAACTCAGCTGGAGTTTAGGCACCTAAAGGGGAAATCTGTAACGTAGAAGAGAGTTGCAACGTCCTGTGCTCTTATGTAAAAGTTCTGCACAACTTTCTTTCAAAGTATCATCCCTCTACCATTGCTCTCCTTGTGCTAAATTGTGCGTTATATGCCAATATGACAAAGTAGCATTTATGCTTCTTTTTTTGGTGCAGGGACACTTTACAAATTGGCCACTATTTAACTTGTGAGAAAAAAAAAAGGTTCTGCTTAGAAGCCAAAAATATTAGTTCTATTCAAGTTATAATGTATGTAGACCTCTAGCAAAGATACCCCTCAAACGTGGGCCCATTTTCAGCAGCAGTGGTGAAAACCCCATTCCAAGTTGCTGGTTTCTATGTAAAAGCTTTTAGCAGCTTATCTTATTACCACTATATTAAGCTTCTCTCACCACTACATACAAAGTAAGTATAAATTACTCCTCTCCCACAGCAGAGGAAATTGCTCTGATCTTGGAAGCAATGAGTGATGGAATCTTCTGCCGGTTTCTTGATATGAAAATAATTTTTTATTTTCCAGGCTAATTCCGTCTCGAGACAAAAAGCCCTAAATTCCAAATTTTGTCCTCTAGAAATACTTTAATCTGAAAAATATTTTTAATTAAGAGTATTTTATTTGTTATGATGTAATTGCAAATCCCATGAGAGATTCATATTTCTATCCAGAGTTATATTGAAAAGACAATCCATAGGACAAAAAAGAAATGCCATCTGACTTTTCCTGTTATTTAGTCTCTTTTATTGGATTCCCTCTGTTTTCAGCTTGTCATGACACTGGATTTAAAGAGCAGTGAAGTGTAAATTCAACCTCACCTCATTTTGAAACCATGCTGCCTACAAGTCAGTGTACAAGCTTGTGAGGAAGGGGGTTAAATCTGACTGCTTTGTCTCTGTGACATGAATTTCGTACCAACATCAACTCAGAATGCCAGGCAGACCATCACTAATAAAATACTTAAGCACATGCTTCAGTTGAGACCTCAGGATCTCTAGATCATCCTGGTCTTCAGCAAGACTTTAGCACATGCTTCAGTTCTTTAGCAAATAATATAACATTGTAAAATGTTTCTTTTTCTCCTGCCTGTGTAGTAATCAAAACCAATGGATGAAATATTACACTGTCCTGCAAGAGCTGGAACTTTCCAGATTCAGGCCTGAACCAATGTTTTATGTAAAGATCTGATCTACAACACTGTCTTTAAAATGACAGGGATATTGCATGAAATACAACTTGCATTCAAGCAGTATTACAGCTGCAAAAAAGAATAAACACCAGGCCTAAAGTCTTATTTTTCATTCACATGCAAGACAGGATTTCCAGCAACCTGTTAGCACTAAAGTGTGCAATTTAATATCCAGTACGCGTAATGATTTCAAGCTAACCTGAAGTACCAGAACCTGCCATTCACTAGCTTTGAGCCCCTCAATCTAGTGGGGAGAGTCCATTGATTTGCTTCCAGCCAGGATCTGCGGTTGTCTCATGCCTGTCTTAGACTGTTCACAAGATGACAGTCTAACACCATAAGATTTTAATCTTTGAACTATCAAAAATGTGGAGCTGTCGATTTTTGTTTCAGCCTACAATTGCCTTTGAGATTTTTATTTTTCAGCCCGTCCAAAGATGACTTTGAAGATCACATGAAAGAGAAACAGAAAGGACCAACTTTGATCAGGATAATACAATGAAGCTATTAAGGACTGTGGACTGGGTCAATGACTCACATGCCCTGTAGTAGCAGTAACTAATAAAAACAATTAATAATAATAAAGTCAGAGAGTCAGAGAGCCAGTCAGTGGTTCAGTGACCTCACATACAAGCAATCATCTACTGGATTGATATTTTGGGCTGACTGGAGTATAAAGGCTGAAAGAAGATTATCGCTAGATTCTTATAATTGTTTTATGAACCCCCTGGTGAATGCAAACAGGGACTAAATAAGAGCCTTTCTTACATAAGTTGACAATTAAAGCCTTGGCAGGCCAAACAGTAGTTTCTAGTCTTTCAGCAATGAAGTTTAACGCTCAAAGCAGATCTCTTTTTTTCACTATTCTGTCATGTTTTCTCCAGCTGGTAAACATGAGTCAGGACCAAAGTCTGGGGGAGGGGAGAACTGGCTGCTAAAAAACCAGTTCATTCTAAAACGGGACCTCTCCACACACATTAATGTCAAGGAAAGCTCGGTTCGTGTTAGTTGATGTTACCTCTGACTTTACAGGGCAGCTGATCCTGGAGTGGGATGCAAAAAGTCACCATCAGGCCAGCTCTGACGGCAACCAAGTAACACCCCCAATGGTGACTTTTTCCACCTGATTATCTCAGATGTTTGCAGCTACTGGAGCCTGAACTCCATTGTGGATCACACACCTACAGGCCAACTACCCCATCCCACTCTATTTCCAACAAATAGGATTGCAGTGGGAACTGCATATGCTTCCTTCTTCTTCACCTTCCTCCAGGTGAAGCACCTGAAACACTGAGCTTTCCTAATATGAAACCTTGAGTAACCTGGTCTTACCTCATGGCTGACCCCGCTTTGAGGAGACTTCCTAAGGTCCCTTCTAACTGGAATTATTCTATGCTCCTACAATATAAACCTAATTTCATCTGGATAGACCTTTTCTGCTGCTGTGCTAGACCAGAGAATACAAAACCCACCATGAACTCCTGACTTACTCTCTTTCTTCCTGTAACTGTTACACACCTTTCTTACAACATCATAGGAGAAATGAGCAGTATCCGAAATCGGAGAAGGTGATGTCTTTGTGATACAGCCATATCACTTCAAGGGTCATCTGTTTGCCAGGCAACTTAACAAATCTTCCTGGGTTCCCAAGGAACAGAGTCAGGCCCTTCTGAAGGTTTCAGAGAAGGAGTTTGGCTTAGGGATGGTCCCTCAGCCCTTGGAGGAATTTTCTCTCTTCGTTAACTGTAGAAGCAGTATGGAAAGACCTGTTGGCTGACTTGGGAGATGAAAGTTGGGTAGGGTAAACACCCTACTTGATTAAGTGTGCCGAGATTGCTTCCCAAACATTATCTGCAGGAAGGAAATGTGCTCAGAGGCAGGAGTGGGAGAAGGAAGTGAAAAAATGTCTGAATAGGATGGCTGATGGGAGGAGACTGTGGAAAACTATGACAAGAAAAGATATGGGAGATATATAGATAAGAACCAGAGCTATGAGAGAGCAGATGGTGAGGTTGTTTATTTTCTTGAAGCAAGGGGAAAGTTTAGGAAGATACCAGAATTTTGATATTAGCTGCTCCAGACTCTGAATGATGGGTGACATATTCTAGAGGAAATTTCAACTAAAAGCAGAAACACTGAGACAGCTTGCACTTGCTAGGCTCTCCTGGATGAAGAGGAGATCTGGGGCTCTGCATCTTCTGATCTGGTAAAGCTCTTCTTTGTACCACTGTGTTAGCATGAGCACAAACGCTAGAATGGCCAAGAGGACACCTCACCTATTGGGTCAGCATCTCAAGACAAAGTCCACTGGTGGACAGGAAGCATGAGAGGGACTGGGAACAACTACAGTCTACTGGGATAAAGAGAGGGAGTAAACCCAGCTGCACTGGGAGGAGAGGAGCGTAACAGGGCAGGTTTGACCTTTCAAGAGGGATGGAAAACCATCTCGGAGAGGACCAAGTCCTGCTCCTCATGCAGGTGCCAGATTTATAAAAACATCCGGACGAAGTAGAAGAGAGTTTTAAATTCTTGTCACTCAGACAGCTCTGCCTCTAAAGGGACAGGTGGGCTTTGTGTCTGTTAATTGGGTGGAGTTGCTCTGCTCTTTTATTGCGTTGAAAATGAGATGGATTAAGAGGCTTTTACCCCAGCATGCCTGTGGCACTCTTTGTCCTTCTCAGCAGGGGATGCAACTGGCTTGCAGGGAATTGGCAGGGAACGAGCATCTTTCTTGTCATTAGTTTTGTAAGCAGAACTGCAACTGATACAAACTCCCCAAGGGTGAGGCAACCCGGGCAGAGTTACAGGAGGAAGGTGAATGCAGAGACCTGCGAGGGAACTTTCCTGTTGCTCATTAATTACAGGAGCTGAAGATACTGAGTTTTTGTCTTTCGCTGAATGCTGAGCTACCAAAGCAGACTGAAAAAACATTGCAAGGACTTAGCCTGAAGCAAGTGTTGGGGCAGGAGTAAGGGAAAGAAGCATGCTACAAAACTAACAAGGAGTTTATGCACCCACCATTTCATCATGTAACATCAAGTATTAACCATGTACCAAAAACGCCGGTCATTTACAGCCTTCCTCCAGCTATGATCACTCCAAGAAGCATTCAGTTAGGCTGAGCTGAACAAAAACCTTCATTCATTACAACCCGGTAGGATGCAAACAACTTCACAACTTGATAATCCCTTTCAGCCCTTATTAAATCAGCAACGCACTGCAGGTGGGAAGTCAGCCTGGAAAGGAGAGACAGCCCTTTACGCACTTTGCAATAAAGCATGGTTTTAGTCACCAAAAAAGATTTCCAGGGCTTTCCCTGCCTGCTTCTCCTCCCAGGAGGCAGATTCCCAGTGTCCCGCAGCAGATTACAAGAGCATCGTGTTTGCATTATGTGGTGGTGATGATGTGTTTGTTCTTGGCACCAAGGGGCTCTGACTCCGCGGAGCTCCAGCAATGACAGTGGAAATCTTTCAAGCCTGGAGCTGGATTTGCAGCTTCCCCCTCCCCGTTGCAATTCAGGCTCACAGCGCAGAATACAAGACTCTTTTGTGGGGGGAAAAAAAAAAAAGAAAGAAAGAAACCCGCTGAGATTTGTTTTCCATCAAAAAAGAATGGATTTACAGCCCTCAGGACATGGCCCTGCTTTTCAAACACAGGCCCCAAGCAGTGGTCAGATGCTCATATCAGAAGTTAGGCATGTATAGGCTGACTTTATGTCCACATTTGTGGATTTGATGTTCCATTAATGAGCCCAACATATGGGAAGGTAGGAAGCGAACAGCCCATGGCCGGTTTTATTGACAGTGCAAGCTTTCCCCAGTGCGGTGCAGCCCCAGGAGCCACCTACACAGTATTGCCAGCCCCATCAGATGTGGCCAGATGTTCTACTGTTTGATCAAAATTTGGCAATTATTTTTAATTGAAAATATCACCATTTTAACATAAGCGTATTTTTTAATTTTCCCCACAAAGGTTTTCTAAGTTGATTCTACTTACCACGTTTTAGCCTTCCTTCCCAATTGAAAACTTTAAGGAAAAAAAAAAAAAAGCAGGTTCTTTTAAAAACTAAACTTTTAAAGAGAAATATTTCATTTGAAAAAATCTCAGAAGGGTTTTTAATCTAAAGCCAGCATTTTTAGTGAGAATGTTTCCATGGTTAGTTTTTACCTTTTTTCTTAAAATAAACAAAATTTCAGATCGAAATAAAAATTTCCATTCTCGTTGAAAAGCCAGTCCTTTTCTGTTGGAAAAATACTTTGATGCATTAAAAGAAAAAGCCTTTTGAAAAGCACCTGACTTCTATTTAGATGAAAACTACCCAGCTGAAAATCTCAAACCCCCTAAGCATAAGATACTAGACCTGTATGCAGTTTGCATTCACACTGGCAGGCAGCAATATCTTTTTCTTCCAAAATGCCTTCAGCTTTCTGTCTGTTTGCAGACTTTCCTGCATATGGATTTAAGTTTCAGGGTTCCTAATTTATATATATACATACATACATACATGTGTCTATGTATATATGAAAGTCACTGTGGCTTCATATCCTCAGACTGTACGTAACTGTCTCCCCTCTTGTTCCTGGCCTTGATACTTAGGCCTTATTTGTATGGGGACATTGAGAAAAGTAGCTGGAACGAATTTGCCATAAAGTGTCTTGGGGCCTACAAACAACTACATATGTTTAAACTTGAATTATTTGTCATCTTAGGTCCAAAGGGGTAGCTCTGTCTGGAACAGAAGCAACTCTGTTTCTGAGTTGAAAAGGCACAGTTGCACACCTTGTCGTTAATGTACCATGTTTAGTAAAGTTTATGTTTCATGAGGTAAATCAGGAAACAATGACATTTCAAAGTCTGCAGAGATTTGAAGAAGTGCTCATGTGCCCCAAAGCTCTTTTTCTCCCTCCCCGCAACTTTATCAGCTGAAATCAGCTAATAAGAAGATATTACCCTTTCCTGCAAACTTTACAGTCACTGAGATTTTAAGGGCATTATGAAAGGATTTGGCTTTAAAGCAATTGCCTTAGCTTTCTATTACAGTTGTATCCTGTTTTCTCCCAACCTTCAGATGTCATAAAAGAGAAGATAAAGCAAAAACATTACTCTCTTTTAACAGGAACAACGCAAGGTGAAATGACTCTTATGGGACTCCCACATCAGTGACCTTTTCTTTCCTTTTTCACACCAACACAGGCAGGACACAGGTGTCTGTATTCCCAATTTGCCTTTGGCCTTTTCAAACAGAGAATTTTTGAAATCATCCCTTCCTTTGTGACCATGATTCAGATGTAGACAAGGTCGGTGAGGCAGAGGGAGAAGGAATCAAGTTGGAGGCTGATGTAGGTTTTGGCAAGAGTAACTTTCCTTACATCTGACAAGAGAGAAAAAACTAATATTGATAATACTGAGAATACCAGATGGGAAATGAAAATTGTGCGAGAATAACTAAAGGTCTACCAGCAAGTAGAATAATCGTGGGCAACCATAGTTGCAAGACTGAGTGTCTTGCTCCAGTGTGAAGACCTCTCAGTGAGTTTCTGCCTCTGAGAACTACGGGCAACGTTCTTGCAGCCACCACCACGGTGGTGACAGCTCTGACACAAACTGAAATGAGGTGCAGCTTCACTGAAGCTTCAGTACCTGCTGGGAGGTTTGTTCTTTCCTGGATCAGGCCTTCCACATTTGTTCTTCATCCTAGAGGAAATAACTGGGGGGGGCTGTTGTGCCATTGACTTTTATTTTCTCTCCCTCCAGCTCTGACCTTCATGATAAGCAAAAGGGAATGAACTTTCCACTACTGCAACACTGGTGACTGTTGGTGCTGAGTCGTGGAGAAATTATTCTGCTCAGAGTTTTTAGAGGGGAGCCTGTTCATGTGCTTTGCTCTCACACAAAGGCAGCATACATAAAATGAAGACTTATTGTCCTCATCTGGTCTGAGCTGCAATGGTCAAACTGTTTCTCAAGCCCCATGGACGGCTCTCAGGCTGTGACCAAGGCTTTTCAGGTGGCGCGTGAACTGCTGCATGATCCAGATCACTGGCTGGGGAGAAAGCAAAGATGATGGGTCCTCCTCCAGTACATGATGGTGGGATCAAATCTATCAGTGAGCCCCTTCTCAAGCCACCCATTACTCTCAGATGTCCAAGGTCATAGAATCAGAGAATAGTTTGGGGTTGGAAGAGACCTTTAAAGGTCATCTAGTCCAACCTCCCCTGAAATGAGCAGGAACATCTCCAACTAGACCAGGTTGCTCAGCGCCTTGTCCAACCTGACCTTGAATGTTTCCAGGTTCTATGGCTGTGGTTCTCCATTGCGTCATTTTGGCATTCGGACCACTTGGGGCGTCATGGTGTGAGATGATCCTCCACCAGCAAGTGTTTGTCTTACTCCAGCTGCTTCAGGAGAAAACTCCACAAGTAGTTCAGACTGGATGCCCGCGTTTTACTTGGTTATAACTAGGTGAGGCAAGAGTCAGTTCCAGACATGGTGGTGATTCGCCTGCCATAGAGACAGGGCAATGCTGACTTCTTGCAGATGCTGCTTATGGGGTTTTTTTAGGCTGTCTAGGAGCTGATTATAAAATTAATGAAGGTAGTTTTGGTTATCAGTTTGTTTTAAATTGTTTCTTTCTTGGGAATTGCACCTCCCATGTTCTCAGCCAGCACCAGGTTTGTGCATCTGTTGCCTCAGAAAAGTTGGAGCTATCTGGATGGATGCTGAAACAAAGCTTTAGTCCCTCCTGTTCTCAGTTGGAAGAGAAGCTACATTAATATTGACATGGGTTTGTAAAAAACACAATGCTTAGGGATTTGGGGTAGGGATTTTCTCAGCTGTTTTCTGCCTCTACTCCCATTCTGAGGCTTTCCCCAGGGACCTTAGGACATTTTGCCCATTGGGGTTTGAACTTCTTTTGCTGCTGTTGGGAGCCTCTCAGATGCCGTTGCCCCTAGGCTCTTTGCTTAGAGCACTGAGTTAAGTTACTAGGAAAATGAAAGGCAGAGCCTGTACTTTTGCTGAATTTTTGATGAAGATGGGCTGATTTTGTATCTGTATAAAAATTTTGCTCTTCTCCCCAGAAATAAATATTTAATTTTGTCAGATTGGAGAGGTACCTCTGTAAGTACATGCTGCACAAAAAAGAAACAATGAAATTCAGCCATTTCTTTAATAACTTGGGGGACAATTTCTCCCATGCATAACCACCTTAGCAAGTCTGTCTACAAAAAATATGGTAGGATTATGTTCAGTGTTCACAGCACTGCTGCATGGGCAGAGAGCCCTCTTGAAATGTGTTGAGCAAGGCAGATATATACCAGCTGAGGACCTTCTTTGCTTTATTCTCTTCCCCCATACAGATTGCATTGATATGAGCTAAAATACAGTAATTGGAAAAGGCATTTACAGTGGGAAGCAGAATGGAAAAATTCAAATTGGGGCCAACCAAGGGAGGGAAAAAATCACCTGCCAATAAAATTGACCCACAATGGGAATAATTGCAAGTTTGGGGAGAAAAATACATTCTCACTCTGTTCTCCACAGCATGGTATCTTCTGTTAGAGCAGAATGAGTGAATTTATTGAGGTCATTCATCCCCTGGTAATTTGGCTACTGTAATATATTTCACAAGTGAGAGGGAAACAGCCTGAAGAGACAGCATGCAAGAATCCAGAGCACTGGGGGAGGAGGTTTATCCAAATTTATAGCCGCCAGTAAGGATGTGGCTTCATAATTCACAGTCACTCTCCCTCCCTTAGCATCGAGAAATCTGTCCTGTAATGGCCTGTGCTAAACATCCCAGTGAAAATTCAAAAGTTTGTGATGCTGGTATAAAAACCTCTGAGTTTGATGGGCTTGGTCTGGATTAAAACCATGACCTTCTCTATATTCAAAAGCTGTTCGGGGTGACCTTAATCTTTCACAGGCTGTGATGCTTTCTTAGAAATACCTAGAATATAAATGGGTATAGAGCAATCTAATCTGGACATGGACTAGCTTACATTTGGATGAGTAGCTTCATGTAGTGAAGCAGGCATGGTAGCAATTTGGATGATCTGTTCTGCTTCTGAGTCTCCCCCCCGGGGCTGCCCCACATTGCACTGCCCACACCAAGGTGTTTCTCTTTTGGCTGTCTTTGCCTTCTGCTTCTCTGTGGGTCCCGAGATGGGATTTCTCTTCTCTACTTGAAACCTGGTATAAATGAATCATTGTCGTCCTATTTCTAGCTCTTGACACAAGCTGGCCTGCCATTCAACTTCCATGTGTGACAGAGGACCTTCTGCTGAAAGTCTGTTTTATCTTGATTCTTGGGATGAGAACCTGTCTTACTGCCACACCAGATATCAAGGCTGACACCAGGCCAAAGCTAACACAAATGAAATGAGCTGGGATAGCTATAAAGATGTCAGAGACAGTAACAGAACTGATGGCATAGATATTCACTTCTGCAGTATTTAATGTAGGTTGCAAGAGTTCCACAGTGTCAAAATGCAACATTTTCTTTGCCCCAGGTTAAGAATATTCTTTTTAAAGTTGGAGTTGATAACAGAAAAAAAATGAAGAAGATGGAAGTCTAAGCCCTACAGAGCATGCAGTCTTTGGGATTTAGAAGACACTTAGATTGGAAAATGAAAATGGAAGCCAATCAAGTGCACGTAAGTTGGATTTTGCAAAATAAACCATTCAAAGTTTTCTTGTTAAAATTATTACCAAAAAAATATCACATGAATAATACTTTCCCATTAAATCTACCTTATTTTAGTTGAAAAGGTCTACCTCTGGTATCAATTATACAGGAAGCCAGACAAAATTACCTGGTGGTGCTTTTTGGTCTTAAAATATCTATTTATTAAAGCTTTGATTTTCAGCCTACACATCCCTCCTGCATGGCAACCTCTGTTTGGTCAGGTTATAACTATTAATTAAATCACGCTAATGAGGACAGCAAGAAAGGGTTTTCCCATCTCTCCCACTATATTTCAAGTGCTGCCAATGTCAGCTCCCTCTTGTATCTGCCTCCAGCTTTGCTGTCTGCTGTGTTTCTTCGGTAGGGGGAGGAGGGTTTAAAGCAGCAAGTCATAAATCGCCAGACATCCTCATTTTAACAGGATGATCCCCTGTTAGAAGAGGATTTCCCCTCGTCTTGTGAGTGGGAGTAATTGTTCTGCGACTCCTGGTTTCTCTTTGAAGCACGTGGGAGAGGAGCATCCTCTTTTGAAGCCCAGCTGTGTTACAGGACCAGCGGCAGAGGAAGGAGGTGCTCAGTGGTGATGCTGGTCTGTGCTGGGGAAGCTGCGTGGGAGAGCCCTGGCAGTCTGGTCTGTTGCTCCTCTCCTTGGACATCACCACTCAAAAAAAAAAAAAAGCCAAACAAACAAAAAAAACCCAAAAAGATGGCCTGTAGTCCTTCTGGAAAGGAGATTTAAGGGGACAAAGAAAATGTGAATGCAAGGTAAACAACTAGTCATAAAACACGTGCCTCAGTTTCCCCCAAATTTCTAGGGCAACAGCATGGTCTAATGAGCCACTCATTGAATCAAAAAACACAAGGTTTGGCTTCATACTATTCCTTTCTCTTCTCCATGGTAGCACAATTACGGTTTTTTTGCATTTCTGCCCTGTACTGCTACCCTGAGCCTATCTGTTCAGTTTGGGTTTGAGGCTCCTTGGACCAGCTCTCAACTCTCTTTACAAATGTGGGATGTAACTGCCAGCTCCATCAGGGCCTCTAGGTGCTGTCACACTACCAATACCTATATACAAATTCCCTTTATTTTTTTAAGTCAGTCTGGTGGTCTGAGGTTTAATTCATTAATAAAAGAAACTTGGATCGCAGCGATGGCAGGGCAGCAAGCCCCGTCCCTGTGGCAGGAAGCAACGCGCACTTTTCCTTTCAAAAACAAACAAGCAAAACTGCGGAGAAAGTTCTCCTCGGCAGCATCCCCGGGCAGTGGTGGAACATTTGAGCAAGGTCTGTGGGGATTGCTCTCTCCAGGCCTGAAGGGTGGGAATGCTCTGAGGACTTTCTGCTCTATTTTTCCCTGTTCTGGCCAACTTCCTATGTATAGGATAAAAATAAGCCCTGAGTCCTCCTCCTTCCGTCCACTTCATTAGAGACATCCCTCTGTGCAATAACAAAACAGGCCCAGAGGAAGCGACACAGACCGAAATACAAGAACGATAATTTTCCTAACACAAATAAGCAGGCAGAGGAACTCATCTAAGGAAACAAGTGAGTGAAGGCAAAGCCGCAGATGAGCAAACGATGGAGCCAAGAGCTATGCTTAGGCAATACAAGCCTGCCTCCAGCACATCTCCTGAGACATCCCCACTTGGGAAAGACTGAGCTGTCGCCTCGCGTGGTCCTCTCTGAAAGCTGCTGACCCCCCCCTGAACCCACACCCCATAAGCACCCAGACCAGGAGCAACCCTCAACCCGCTTCTGGGCAACGTGGCAGTGGGGAGAGTCTCCTTTTTCTCAGTGGGAACCTGGACTGGCTCTTAACCAGCCCCAACTGTCTTCCACAGTGCTTCAGAAACACCGTGCAAAGCCCCGAAACAGGGAAGCGCAGGTTAACAGGAGGGATAGCAGAAATCCTCCAACTCCAGAAAAAAACGGCTGGGCTCAGTTCACTCTATTATTTGCCATTTGGAGGCAGTGAGACTGCCGTTCTTCCAAAATAACCTCGGCCCAAGTGTTTATTTGTCTAGAAATTCATCGTGGATATTTGCCGTGTGTTGTAGTTCAGTTTGAAAAGCTCCAATCATCAAATCAAGGAGAGGGAAAACAAAAGCAGATCTCTCAGCTGGCCGGTCCCCCACTGCAAAAAGGAAGCAAAGAAAACAAACCAGAGGCTGAATGTTTCTTGCTGTAAATGATCAGTGAATATCTCTGAACACTAACTCGATCCAAGGAAGCCAAGATCAGTTTGTGAATGACTTGTTAAGTTAAAAGGAACCATATTCATAATAAATAGTCTTTGAAACTATTCTTTCATGCACGCTCCATTTTCACAAAGTCGTTTTTATAGGTAAACAGCCAAGCCCTCACTACCCAGGAAGTCAATGGCAGAGATAAGAAGGAGACCCGAGGCTATGTCTGTTTTAGAAAATTAAACACGGCCCGGGACCACTCTCTAGCCTGGAGGCCAACTGGCACAGAAATGCCTGCATCCATTCATTAAACTCTCCTGCTTTCCAAAACAGAGCGGCTATCGCCAAGCTGCCAACTGGGAACGGTCCCTGGCCATGCCGGTTGCCGAACTGTGCCTGGAAACTATTTGGAGGGATGCTAACGAGCCAAGGTCAAAAGCATGCAAGGGACCAGTCTGAGGATCAAAAGCAAATTAAAGCACCTGGGAATGCTCCCTTGCAATGTGCAATTCTGCAGTGTAGACATTGCCTAAGAGTTTGATGTCATGCCTTGAAGCAGTGTCACTGGACCCATGTCATTTAGCCAGAAAGCTTTGCTCCTTCATTCATATCTTGACTCCATGTATCCACTTTGGGGAGGTGTGGAGAAACTGGTTAGAGCTTGACATGCCTGAAGGCTTCAGGGCCTCTTTCACATCTATATTTTCCTTTACCAGTGTCCCCACTACTGGAAAGGGACACTTGGGACATGGGTGTTTGCAGATAGGGGTTCAAACCTCACCTGTGCTAGAAAGCAAAATTTATAATGCTTGCAACCCATGAAAATTTAGGCATACCTTCTGGGAACCTAAGTCTGATATCTCATCCTTGTTAGCCAGCGTGTCAATGGGCAACAACACTCGCACTTCACATTAACACTCCTCTTAAGGAACGTCTCAGTGGCACAACCACCTATTAACAGGGGAAAGAATGGGAGGGGAATCAAAATGCCTAACATCTACACAAGCATTTCCCGCAACGATCATTAAATCAGACTATTGAAAAGCCCCTCTGGGGCTGGCCGGGGCGTCAGCACGCTTTGTGAGATCCCTCGTTTCCTCTGGCTTAATGAATTATGCAAGTCAAGAGGGGCTGGACAGAAAGGTGTGAATTAGAAGCCTACTAATTCCCCACAGCAATCACCTGCAAAAGTGTTTAGTAACAACATCTATCAGGCAGTAAAAAGTAAGAAAAGAAGGCTGCAAGAGTGAAATATCTGCAGCTCTCCAGTAAGAGACAAGGGGAGAGCCAAGCCAGGGAAGTGTCACCTTGACATGAATCTGCTCTGGGCACTGAGCACACAGCAGTCATCAAATCACTCGCTTGCAGTCCCAGGGTTTCTTCTGCTCATATGGCACGCACCTGCGCTTTGCTGGAAACTCGTTTCAATGCATGTGAGAGAGTCCCAGCTTCAAAGCAAGCCTTGTGATTTTTTGGTTCCTGTGTGTGAGAAGGGTATTAATAAATGTTGTATTAATAGATCATCCGCTTACACGCTTCCCGTCTTAAATAAAGAAGATATTGGATCAACCCCCTTTTCCCAGTACCTTCAGGCTTCTTGGATGTTTGCAGTGTGAGGCAAAGGCAGGACCCCAATAGCAGAAATGGACTTTGTAATCCAAATAAATAGAAACTCAGACCTTAACGCGAGGAGAGTTTGAAGACCAGTTCATAACTGAATTACAGACCATGGATGGATAACTGCTCTCTAAACTGGCTGAATCCAAGCTCAAAATCGAATAGTCATCCTTGCAGTTTATGGAAGCTGGGAGTCAGAGCCAAGATTTGGTGCTCCTCTGGCTTGGGATAACATGTCTCCTAAGCCGTTTCAGTAGGGTGGGAAACCTTCCTCCCTTCCTATTTGGACAAACAGGCTTCTGTCCTCATCACCCTCCACATGATACCTCCAGAGGACAGGAGACAAGCAGTACCCACAAAACTGGATCCAGTCATGTCTCTGTCAGTGATGTTCTCTTCTTTCTGCCACCTCCTGAAAAGCTAGTGATCATCTTTTCCAATACCCCCCCCCCCTTTTTCACGAAGCTTCATATGAGTATATCGAATAAGGATGGCACTGGACACTTTAACTTCATTTCATCATCCAGCCCTCATCTGCGATGTTGAACTCCTTGTGTTGCTGTTGTCTTTGCTTTAAGATATTATACAGGACATTACTGTGTATCATTTTAGCATAAATACTAGAGTTGGTTGGAAATTTTTAAACCATTTTTCACAGGAAAAACACAATTCCTAGTAACCAAAACACTATGGAAAAACATTGGTTTCAGTTAATCTCCAGACTCAACATATGTTGAAAAAAGAAATTA
Source organism: Haliaeetus leucocephalus (assembly GCF_000737465.1). NCBI lineage: Eukaryota > Metazoa > Chordata > Aves > Accipitriformes > Accipitridae > Haliaeetus > Haliaeetus leucocephalus. The sequence continues at coordinate 514,033 of NW_010973307.1, read as the reverse complement.
CTGAAATGACGTATTATGACATAAAAGAAAAATCAAGGCTATTGTTTTGAGAAAATTAGACTAAGTAAAGTTAAAAAAATAATTGAAAATTGTTAAAAGTTTCATAATTAGTGACATCAAATGGTTCATTTGGTGCAGATCAAACTTTAAAATATGAGGTTTAGTTTCTCAGGGTTTAGGGTTTTTTTTAAAACTTGGGTGGTTTTATCTGTGTGCTAGGGGGCTGTACTGCAGCATGTCAAATATTGTAACAGAACAGCAAAATTATTTTCTGCCCAGCTGTAATACAGACCTACTCGGGCAATGCTACCAATTCTGCTTATAACTACACCTCACGGGAAAGTACAGAGAAGGCTTCAATGGAAAGAAAAAATGGTCTCAGAGAAAATAAATCTGTTTAGCTGGCATTTGGCAGCGCTATCAGTGCTGTCTCACATTGAGGGAAACTGCAATTGTCATAACATGCTGACTTTGGGGGCTTATTTCTATGCCTTGCCAGGAGGTCTAGCATCTTTTGAAGTCAGCCAGCTTTCTCTAATGTAGTAAAATTCATCACTAATCACAGATATGCATGTCCTGCTGGCATCTTTGATCTTCAACTTTTCTATCCATTTTGCTCTCTCTGTTTATTGGTCATAATGAGTTATGGCAGCTGTATGCTACATATTGTCCAAAACTCTTTAGCCGTCCAGCACATCATGGAAAGTTCCCAGGAAAGCTCCCTAGCTGCAAAGTAACAACTCTGCAACATAACTCTCAGCGCCATGTGCAGTAATTCATCAATAACACTTCTTCTGTAGAAACCAATGGACAGATCAGTTACAAGAGCAGAGCTGTAATGTGACCTGCCAGATAGATGGAGATCCCCCCGGAGAATTCACTGACTGCACAAAAGAGACGAGAAACTCCTCTAGTGTTTCTGCAAAGAGGAAGAGCGCAGCGCTTGGATTAGTCTGGGCTGAGTCTAAGAGTCCCTCTCCTCTCCGCACCAGTCTGTTGCATAACCAGAGTTCCTAGAAATAAATGAGAAACAAAATTAAATAAAATAATAAAAAAAAAGCCAGCTTTCCTTTAGGAATTCCAGTGACATATTAAAAGAAATAATTTATGCACGGCTGCTCCATGCCTTAGGTTTGTCTGTGCAATTACTCTTAGTGCTGTGCTAATAAGAGGCTCCTTTCTAACAGGGGAGTCCAGCCAGCATACAGCCTGACATCTGCTTGAGGATCTTTCTGAAATAACACCCAAGACCCACCTTTTCTTTTATTTGTGCATTCTCTGCCCAGTGTGCATGAATATTTTGCTGACAAATCATGCCAGTGTATTGAGGTACTGCCTATTTTTATTACAAGTCTTCATTTTAGAGGACTTTTCTACTTTTTTTTTTTTCCTTTTTTACTTCATACTGTCACATCTTGAATTTTAACAGGTTTAGGCTGTGGTGTGGTGTGGCTGTGATGCCCAAGCCTACTTGGTAAGGAGATGCTTGCACTGATCCCAGTCATGAATAAGAGAGGTATGTTGAGAAATGTAGGACTTCTTTCTAATACTTCTGTTCTTCTCATAATTTCCCAGTCACGAGGCTGAACCCAGATACGCAAAAGGAAGTCATAGTTCACATAACTTGTAGAGCATTTGAAAGAAACAATGTGATATTAATATTGGTTAATGCAATGTACTTAGATTACAAAAGGCTTAAAAAGAAACTGAGATCTCATCTCTCCCACTTAATAACTGGCTCAAAAGATACAGAACGAAGGCTAGATTTACATAATCAAGGGAGGTCACATGAAGTTCCACGCAGACGACTGTTGTTCAACATATTCATAAAATCTGGGAAACAGTGACTCATGAAATAACAGAGTTTACAGATGAGAGGATCTCATGACACTGAGTGATACTCATTGTTGATGAGCTCTCAGGGCACTGAAAGAAATTCAGTGTTGATAGATGCAGAGTAATGAATATGGGATAAAAATAACCCCAATTATACATATGTTACAGTACCCTTAATTAGCTATGACTGTTCACAGAGATACTGGGTTTTGTGGATAGTTCTCTGAAAACATTAATGCAGTGCTCAACAGTCATCAAAAAGGCTGATAAAACACAAGGGATTATTAGGAAAAGAACAGAGAACAAAACAGAAAACCTCATTATCTCATAGTAGAAATCTGTGTTTATTCCTGTTTGTCTTGCCTAAGGCATGCCTTCTAGTCAGACTTCCTTGGAAGAGTACAAAAGAACTGGAAATTGTGCATTGAAAGAAGTGAAATGAATGCACTCTCTCTGGCCAGTTCTGCCTCTCTTCTGTTCTGGATTAACAGGACAACAGGGCTCCCTGGACACAGTTCTGGACCAAAATTGGGCAGAGGTGCCAGAAAAAACAGGTCTTGGGATGTTCACTCTGATGCCCTCCTTCCCCAACACCTCTTGTTACCAGCAGCCTTTGCAGGACACGTTCCCATGCCCTGCAACGTAGCCAGGTCCACCACAAGTGTCGGTCCCACACTCAGTCACAACACCGGGATTCACAAGGTTTGGGATTTCAGCTGATAGCTTACGTGTCTTCCTTACTTACTTTGTGTTAGCATTTCTCCTGTGCTGGGTCCACAATATGCACCAGTCGCTCCACAGGACACAGCAGAAAAAGTGACAAAATTTTGTGGCTACTGGAGGTTATTATTCAGCAGACCGCTTGACCGGTGTAAGACAGCTAAGAACCTTCACTCTCTCCCCTAAAGTTGAATAATTTCTTGAGAAAGCAGAATATTTTATAAAATGAAGAGCAAGTAAAGAATAGAATAGGATTTCAGAGCCAGAGAGCAGAGCTGTGTAAAGGGGAAATGTGAGATTTAAAAAGAAAACTGTGAATGGGGAAAGTTGCTGAAAAACATTTGCCAGATGATGGAACTAGTGGAAAGCAGATAAAGACTTTCATATAAACAAAAATGTTCACAAAAATGTTCACTATTTTTCCAATAGCCTTCACAGGAATCTTTTTTCCCATAGATAAAAATCTCCAGATTTTTCAAATTAGCACATTTCTTCCATTCTGCTCCTTGCCACCATTCTCCTTTATGCTGAATACAGTAGACACTGAGGGCTTGTTAGTGTAAAAATATCTTCAATCAAAAATTTTGCTGACATTGGGTATAAAGAATTTTTCTCTTCATCTAGTTAATCATGCAGCTCTTGCGCCCAGACAAGGAAGACTGTACACATATGTAAAACTTGCTTCCAATGAATACTTGCTTCCAACAAGTTTTGTGCTGGATTTCCAGGGATTTATGGTAAATGCATCAGGACTGCGTTAAAATCTAGAAGCAAAAGATGCTGCAGAAAAGGCACATTCCTAAAATCTTTAACATATGGTGAACGAGAGAGAGAGTAGGAGAGGGGAAATGTATCAGAGCACTCCATGCAATAAGGAATGAGAGAAAAATGAAAGGGATGCTCTCTCAGGGATGCTTTAAATCCTTCAGGGATGAATGCCAAGACCAGAATTAACACTTGTGAGATCGTCTTTGGCACGCTGCACTTGAAGAAGAAATCTTCTTCAAGTGGATCTGGCACAAGTCTGGTAATGAGAAGGCTCATCAGGCCACAACATGCCCAACGTCAGTGAGAGCTCCCGAAGTTCACAAGTAGGCTGTTAGCTTTCTGGTCACATCCCACCAGTGGAACTGGTGCTACGGTAGGGTCCCAGTCGGTGTGACCCCACCAGCAGCGCCAGGCTGACCACACCATCCTGGGCACCGTTCTCGACTCTCTGGTGCAACCCGTCCTCCCAGTGCAATCCTGCAGAAGTAAGGGCAGTGTGCTAGGCCATCCATCGTCTCCAGCACAGTCATGTTTGCAGCTTGCACAGATCACTCCAGAGCAGATGGGACAGGTTTCTGCCTGCATCCTGCAGCTCAGAGCAAGAGAGGAATATTCAGATAAACAGAAAATTTTGCAGTCAACATATTTCAACAATGATTTTCCTCCAGGGAAGCATGTGGTACTGTTCAGGGAAATAAGAAAAAGAGCAATTTTTTTTCCTTTAATTTTACATTTCAAGCAATAACAGTTTTCTGGCTTCTTGTGCAGGTCACTAACAAAGCTCCCCAGTGAAAAAAGTTAGCAGTTCCCACGTCTCTGACTCACTTGACTGTAATACAACCTGAGGCAAAAAAAGCTCTAAGACCTGATGTGCATTTGCACTATGGCCTCTTTTTGCTTTTCCAGTAGTATGAACTAGCCTTACTGCAGGCATCAATGTCAAAGCTTGCCCATTACAAAGGGGCATGCATCTAAATAAGATCCAGCTTCATCAATGTGTATGTCATCACTGTGGGAGAGGACAGGAGAATATTGATTTGGGGGAAAAACAGCAAGACCTTTAAGGCAATAGAGGCAGAAAGGAGAATTGGGAGAAGGCAAAAATAAACCAATGCCAAAGCAGAGCTCGAACATGTGTGCTCCTGAGGGCACAGGACTGAAATCCTGATTTAAGATTAGCACAATGCAATATCAGTAGAGCATAAAGAGACGGACTTGGGGACTGGCTGTCTGACAGCGCCAGAAAAGGGTCATTAATGGGGAGTCATCACTCCATGGGGGGACCCACTGGGGCTCTGTAGGGAGGGCTCCAAGGGTTGGTACATTTCAGCATTTCTGTCAGTGAGCTCTGGAAATAAATTTAGCATCGCTACTAAGAAAAAAGTGTTTAAGGATCAGTGGAGGGCTAACTAAGAGGAGAACAGGAGTATGACCAAAAACTCACTTGATAAATCAGGTCAGGTCAGGGAAAATGCTCAAAAAATGAGCTGAATGTGAAAGCAGAGGTTCAGCATCAAAGAATACAGACCATACTTGCAAATGGGGATTGTCTCCTGCCCCAGGTAAAGGCTTCATTAAGATACTGCCTACAGGAATTGCAGGTGTTTTGCTCCTGGGCAAGGAGTGAGTGCTCCTGGGCAGGGAGTGATGGTGAATGTCACCAGGACCTCAGTTTCAAATGTGGTTGGGATGGAAAGGACTACATGCCACTGAGCACCTGTGAGGAGTCATCCAGTCTGATTGCCTTTTATGCCTTGGTCTACCAGTGACATCAGGAATTTAAGCACTTTGCTCTGCTTAAGCAAAGTGCCAAGCTTTTCCACTTTCAGCATAGACACCCAGGAGGAAATGTAAGGCACAACTGCTCAGATCTGCTCTGGGCAAGCAACAGCAGGGCTTGAAAAATTCAGTGAGGACTGGAGGCCCTTCTCAGCCCAAGGCTTTTAGGAAAATTATCAGTCAAAGATCCTTGCATGGGTAATGGTAGGAGGAATGGATAATGGATATGAGGAAGTGGTAGGAATTTTCACCGGGGAGGAGGGTAACCAGGGAATGCCATAGAGACCTGTGATGGCAACAGATTCATAAATGATCTTGAAAAGGAAATTAATAGTGAGGTGGTCACATCCACTGATGACACAGTATTTCCGAACAGACAAGCTTGTCTGTGGAGAACTGCAGAAGGAGTTTATTACACTGAGAGACTTGCTGTTAAACTAGCAGATGAAACTAAACACAGAAAAAGGCAGTGATGCACAGTGGGGAAAAAACCACGCTAACTTCACATATAAAATGATGGGCTTGGAGATGGCCATTACCATTTAGAAATGAGATCAGAAATTAACCCCATTAGACAGATCAGATGGCTGCTGAATTCATACAACATATGAAAAAGTAAATTGAAGGTTAGGAGTTATTAGGAGTAGAGAAACATTATTACCCGACTGTTATAACAGTAATACAAATCATGATACACCTGCATCTTGAATAGTGTGTGCAGTTCTCAAACAGATTATAACAGATGAGAGGACGATGGCAAGAAGAGTCAAAGAATATGAGGAATTTTCAAACTTTGGCAACTGAGGGGAGATTTACACAGTTGTATAAAATGAGTGACGTGGAGAAAATGAGTGGGCTTAATTGTTCCCTGTCTATTCCAATACAAAAACAACGGAATATCAAAGTTAGCAGTTGGCAAACCCGAAAGAAAGAAGAGGAGGTGGGTTTTTTCAGAGGACACACAGCTAAGCTGTAGGACTTGCCAACAGGATGCTGTGGATGCTGAAAGTTCACATCAAGGAGAGATTGGACGATTTCATGGAAAAGACATCCTATTTGCATTACTAAAAAAAAAAAAGACAGCAACTTCTTGAGCCATAAATTGTTGGATTTTGGAAAAGTAACCTGGGGAAGTGTCAGTATGTGCTTTGCACCGTCTGCTCTGCTTGCTCTCTGCCAGACCATGCTCCCCTAGTTACTTATTCAAGAGAGGAACATTTATACTTGAGCTCCTCCACAGCCTGATGCTTAGAGATATTCCCAGGACATGGGAGATGAGGTTTAGTCCACTCAAGCCGAGCATCCACGTTTTCCATTTCCAAGGTATGTGCTTTGCCCCTTAAACTACTGTGCCAAAGGTGGGCACCAATCTCATATTTAACTGTTTTGGACTTCTCCAGCAGAGTACAGAAATCCCACCGCTTAAACCTGGCATGGTGCCACACGCCAGAACAGGCACTTCTGAGCATATGTGTGACTGAAGTTTTGAAGGAACTCCAAGACAAACACAGAGATGCCTTCAACGTTAGACGTCAAAGAACCAACCCACTTGGAGTGAATTCCACCCCAAGAGCCCAAGCTGCGGAGCTCAGTGACAGGGAGAATGAAAGAGATGATATGATTGTAGCACATTAATACCTCTGAGTGAAGAAATACCAGATACTAAAAGGCTCTGTAGTCGAAAATGGAAAAGCACAACAAGACCTGAAAGCCAGGGAAATTCCAATTAGAAAGAAGGTACAAATTTCTAGCAGTGATTGTGGTTAACCACTGGAAGAAACTACCAAAAGAAAATGGTGGATTCTCCATCTCTTAATGTCCTCAAACCAAAAGAGGATGTCTTCCTGGAAGACCTGATTTAGTGAAACACAATATATTGGGCTCAGTGCAAAAGATTGGAATGTAATTCAAGGGCTTCAGATATTCTACAACTTGGGTTAAATGATTTTATTGTCTTTTCAGGCCTTTACCTTTATCAGCTTTAACTCCTGCAGGAGTCTTTTGTATGCAGAGGGACTACGGAGTGAGCTGAAGGGGCTAAGGTATGAACAGGGCTCGGTTTAGTAGCCCTTCTCCTCTAGGAAACTCCCCATAAAAATGGCTCAAAGTTAAGCTTTCAAAGATCACCCTATCAAAAAGTAAGCATAATAAACACTTTAGACCATTACACTGGCAAATCAGTTTATAGACATAGAAACACAGTTAATATTCCTCTAATACCCATAGGTCTAGAGCCATTTGTCCCCAACAGTTTTACAGCGAACCAGAGAACTGCAATTTCATGTGCCATATTAATTTCCAAAGCAAATGGGAAAAATATAGATGGCTTATACATGGCTAGGAAACCACTTCCCACCTCTTGCTTTCCGTCCACTAACAAACACAAGTGCCTCCCCTCAAGAGCGTGGTGCCACAACTCACTGCTGCTCTGTCTCCTTATATATTTCCCAGCAGTGCTCTGTTGGTTTTTTCCATTGCAGATGTCACCACAAAACATGCAGCTACCACCACTACCTACGAGGACCTCTTGTGCTCACCTTAGAGAAGGCTTCACGCTGTTCAGGCTAAAGGATTGCCTGTAATTATATCTATGGTAAAGACTCTGTGATGAGTTATGCAATCCTTGTATCTACAGATGAATTACACCAATGGAACAGAAGGATGTCAGAGTCAAGATTGGAAATGGAAATGGAAAACGCATGCTCCAGTGTTTTAAAATGTTTAGGTTTATGCAGCCAATATTTCAGAATTTCAAGTATTTTTTTTAATCTTCATTTAAGTCGGGATTTGGGGAGGGGATTGGCTTTGGTATTTTGATTATTATTTTTGCTGTAACAGGATTATTCTTTTCAGTAACTGTTAAGTTGCCACAAGCTTGTTGCCTTTTCTGTGCAGGAATCATTTAAGCATCACAGATAGGGAAATATTATTATAACTGGTTTACAGCCCATTTTGGCCAAGAATAGGACCAGGAATGCTGACTCGCAGTCACCTGCTTTCACAGCTAAGCTAATAAATGAGCTAGAAAGCTCATAAATGAAGGCACTGTGTACATTAACTCTCATATAATAGTACTTATCCCACGCTTGTGTTATACGCAGGAGGTCAGAGGAGATGATCAGAGCAGTCCCTTCTGGCCACAAAGCCAACGAACCTATTTTTAAACACGAGGCAACATTCAATAACCTGCATCAGCTTTGATTAACTGTTCTGCAAGATTGAAAGCAACACAAGCAGAACTAACATGCACTGTGGGCAAAAAAAGACGTCAAAGCACAGCTCATGATGGCAAGGTTTTTAGTGCATAAATACTGGATGGGAATCTTGGCTGTATGGTTCACGCTGACCCTTTTGCAGCAGTTCATCATGTCCCCAGACCATTTTGGCTAGGAGCCTTACAGAAAGGCAGTGACAATTGGGCACTGTAGCTTCCTTCAAGCCTTTAGCTAACCCCAGTCTCTACCTCTTAAATATATAAATACACACATATATAATCAGATACTATATATGAGCTGCTATTAAGCAACCAACTTGTTTAAACATGCAAACAAACTTAGTATAAGCTCCATAAAACAGCTCTGCTTTTTCTGGTATTGATTTTGCTTATTTTGAAGTTAAGCGTATCCATAAATATGCTCTATGGTCCCTTGAGGTAAGTCTCATAAGGTATATTAAAAAAAAAAAAGGAGGAGGAGGAATTTTTTGGCAGCAATTACCATCTCAGATAACCTGCCTGGGGTTGGGAAAGTGTGCCAGCAATCTGCTCAGAAATAGCTTTCATTTGGGCTGTTTATTTTCATATGCTTTGTCTGACACTTTACTGCTGTGGCTGGGTACTTAACTGTCAGCTTCCATTAAACGCTTTGTCAGCTGTTCCCACTCCAGGCAGAAACCAAAATTATCGTTCATCTCCCATTATTCATTAAAGCCAACCCACTGGCAGGAAGCAAGCGGGATGACAAAGGAAATCATCCTTGTGCCAAATGGTGAGATTTCTTCAGGCTTCTTTGCTCCAGTGCTCCTCCGGTTCCTTGTCCCTTCCTTCTCTTGACTGCCCCAGACATCTGCCTTGCTTGTCTCAAATAAATGGGGACGTGAGGGCAGCTGCTCCACTTTAAAGCAAAGTTGAGGGGATTGACCTCCTCTTCAGCAGCTCCTAAAATTTGGGATATTCTGAAAGAGAATAATGTGTTTGCTTCACATTAGTTTGGACTATCACGGCACAATCATATGGGCAAGTGTCCCTTCCTATGGCAAGAGAGAGTATGAAATATACATGGGATGCTAATAAAATGGCTTTGGGAGTATCTATTACATGATTTCTTGGTTTGCTGTTTTAGGGTCTGTGGGTGGGTTAATTTTTAAAGTTATTTAAACCAAGTTTTCCAAGTTCTAATATATAAAGAGGAAGAAAAAGGGGTTAAGCAATTCCAGAAAAGGCAAAACATGTCATTTCAGGTCAAGTGAAATGTTTTAAGATGACCCAGACTGATCCTCCCTCTTCCAAATTTGGTCCTATCCAAATCAATGCCCCTGTCCCCCCAACACTTTAGTTCACCCTTTGAACCAGAGAATCCATTACATGTATTGCTCTAATTATGGTATGGTTTCTTTTAATAAGCAGATGTGGAACAGTATAATCGTAGCCCCAGGCTACTGAAATGCTGGACTCCAGTCTGGATCTGGACCTCACATAAATTTGCCCTGTGCCTTGCCAAGGTCCCAGACATATGACGTCTCACGCATTCCTGAAGGAGATCCCATGGTTTTTACCACTTTTTTGGTTTCGCGGCGAGTAGCCCCAGGGCCCTGCCAGGACTTCCAGCCCCAGAGGTGGTATGCACCACCAAGCTGGACCAGCACAGGTAAAACCAGCGTACAGCTCCCTGCTGACTGACCCCGGCAAGAATTAGCAGACCTCAATAAAATTACCCAGTGGGCCTTTATTAAAAATCGAGACCCTATCGCTCAAGATTGCAAAGTGCTCACCTCTAGTGCAACAAAAGCCCCCCCCCAAACAAAAACAAATGTTCCTCAACAGAGGATCTCTATTGCTGTTCTTCTTCCCAAAGAAAAACATTCAGTCTTAACATATTTGTTCCCACTCATGCTCCTGGGGCTTTCAATGAAAGTCTTGAAGCTGTCCAAGTAGCTCATAAACCAGAGCCCCTTTCTGATTCAAGTATGCCCTCCTGTTCAGATTTTGGGAAATGGGATGATTAATTGATTTCCATCATCAGTCTCCCCATAAGTCACAAGCCAAGCTGCTATTTCAAGTTTCCACTGACAAAGATTTCATTATAAGAAGCCATAATTTTTAACCAGCGCTGTGCAAACTTTTTAGTCTTCAACCTGAATTAGGCCCACATGTTTCAGAAAAACGTGGTGAGAGCAAGTCTGGGGGGGGGTGAAGCAGCAAGGGGAGGGGAAGGGAGCAACTGGTCTATCTCAGTGGCTGAACAAACTTCCACCCACATCACAGCATAAAGGGGCTCTGAATTGGTCGTCTTAACCCTTATCTAAACAAAATAAATCAAAAATACAATTTTCCGATTGACGCTGAAGGATTTGCTTTCTTAGCCAAAAAGCAATTTTAAACTCCCTTGCTGAGTAAGCTCTGCCCAGATACTGAACTCCACTGAGAGCTCCTGGAGTCCAAGGTGGTATGGCTTAATTTGCCTTCTCATGTTCTGCTGCTGGGATAGAAATGCCCTCAAATAGCACCTGCCACAGGATGCAGTTGAAACCACAGCTAAGTGTTGTATGTATACCTGATGACTAGGAGACCCTTCCTCCAGAGGGCTTAACAAGTCAGTTGAAAAGACAGGAAAAATGGGAGAAAGGCAGTGTTGCAATCCTTATTTCAGAGTCAAACAGGCAAGGTGTATTCCAGTAAATAAGCCAGTGACAAGCTATGAGCTCAAGAACCTGCCAAGATCATCTACGTTGTTTAAGATGATAGCATAGTCCATGGGCATGAGCAAGGGACTATTAGTAAGAAAAATATTGTCATAGCCACCCTGTTGAACTGGCTCTAGAAGGGAGCGGGATGGACATGTAGATGCAAAACATGTTGACCTGGCCTGTTTTATTCAGCCACATAGACAGAGTCTTCAGCAGACCAGAGGCCTCGTCTGCATTGTAGAGATCTGGAGATAGGGAGATCTGGAGACTGAGCGCCATCCTCTGCCATGATAACGAAGGTCCACTTGCATAACACTGTTGCTGCATTCCAAAATGGCCTCTTAGCTATCACCACATATGCTTGACTCCTTTGGCAATGTCAGATCTGCTGCTGCTTAATGGGATGGGAATCCGTTAGGTGACAGGGCTGGCGAAGAGCAAGACCACTGTGTGGATGAACGAAGAATACCAAGGTGGTAGTTTAAGAAGTTAACACTAAGTTGTGTGACAGTGTGATATGGCTAAGCCAAAAACTACTGGGCATAGAGGTACAAACTGATAAGGCTGTTTCGGACTCTCGTTCTCTTTAATTCACAATATGGCCTTGGACTAATCACTGCAACGTGGTTTTGTCCCCTGCAAAACAGGGATAAATAACATCAACCTGCCTAAAATGTTCTCTAAGAGATGTAAACAGAACCTGATGTACAAGTGCTAGCTAGTAATGCTCTTGCAGCTTCTTATCTAGGATGGCAGGGCAGCACCTTGGCACAGTGCTGTCACACAGGAGAGCTCCAACACTCAACAGCTTGGGGAATCCAAATATTACATTCATATGAAGGTTGTTTCCAGCATGACTGAACTATGGCAACAGCACAAGTCATGTTAGGATCTGGAAGGGCCAGACGTTCATTTGAAATTTCCCCAGACAAAGAAAAATATTTAGCTGTCACTGAACATAAGCAGCAATTTAATTGTCTTCTCTACCTTTTGAATGATGAAATTAATGAGAGCTGCAGGTCCTTCCTTCTTTTATCTTCTTTCTTTCCCTCTAGTTGAGCCCATCCTGGCTGGAAACCCTGGCTCTAGCACAGATTCCTGTGCCGTGAGGAACTTGTCTCAATTCAGGTTGGATTGGTCAAACAGATGATGTTGCAATAAGGTAGTGGTAGACCAAGAGTAATGTCCTGTATCTGACTTGTTTCCTCTCCTTGCTGAGATGTTGCAGCCTGTGCACCCAGTTCTTGCCCTAGCAGCCTGTCATTTGTTGCCAAAACTCTAGCTATTCTCATTCCAGTTCTGTCGTGATAGTGATATATTTGATGATGTCACAAAAATACCATCAGCTTCAGTGGACTCAGTTTTTTACATAAAGTCAGGCGAGTTGGACAACAGAAGAGCAGAGAGTTTTGGGTACCCTCGGGATTTCAGAGAGCACGAAAGGTGGAGAAATGACATCCTCCATACAAAGGTTTTGATAAGAAATGTCTGGTTTATGTCTTTCAGGCTTCAGAAAGAGCAGCGAATCCACACAGTCTAAGCCCAGAAGAAACTATTTACTTCACAGAGACCCTTGAAGATGACCCTCCACTCATCTTGCTGTGACTTCAACGTCTTGTGCTCCAGACCATTTTTTTTCAGGATGACACACAGTCCTGATTTAAAGGGCCAAAGAGATGAAAACTCCGCCACTTGCATTGATAGTTGTTCCTAATGATTAATCATCTCAACAGTTAAAAATGTGTGCCTTGTTTCTTGTCAGGATATGAGTTCAGGTGCAGCTTTTGTTACTAACTTTTGTTATGTCTCTGTGTACTTGACCAGGAGATCTTCAGTGCTGCTATTTTATCTCTATGAAGTTAAATCATCCGACATAAGCAAACCACCTCACAACCTTGCTTTTTCACAAACTTAACAGACCAAGCTCTTTTAAGTTTTCCACTGCAACACATTTTCTCTGGCCCTTAAATTATTTTTTGTGTCACATTTTGCACCTTGTCTATGCATCTTAAAATCAAAGGTGTGCCTGAAATGATCTCCTGCCTTGTAGCACAGCACAAGCTGCTGCGCAGATGCCTGATCTTGGGGACGTTCAGCTCAAGGTGCCAGTTCGCATCCCATCTCGTGGTTCAGATGTGGATCTGCACTCTCCAGATCATGCTGACCCAGGAATTGTGCTCAGACCAGCTTCTCCAAATTGAGCTTTTCTCCAAATTTCCTTCAGGTTTCTCTTGAATTTTAGTTCACAGGTAGTTTCATCTAAAGGCACATCTGAGCCCGGGGTTCAGCAGCGCGACCTCAGCGGAGTCTGCGGTGATGTCTAAGTCTTGGGAATTGCCGTCAGTCAGTAGCAAGAGGTGAATTCAGCCAACCCTTTCAATTCTGGAGGCTGACCTTACAGGACAAATCTCCACGGAGCTGTTTTTGCATCTCCGGTGCTGGCACACAGACACGTAATGTAGTATATGCCCTTCCCTATGGGACACTCCTCCATGAGTTCATTCCTGGCTTAGTTGGAGGAGCTGGATTTTACATTATTAGGTATTGAGTTCCAACATGAAATTACCAAAATGTAAAACATGGGAAAACATACTGTAAATCACTTATTGGCAGGTCTCTCACCTCTTTACAAGTGCACAACTGGATACATTTGAGTCTTTTGGAATTTCCAAATTAGAGCCCAGAAGACCTTCCCGAAGAAAGGTATTTTCTACTGGCACCAAAACAATTTTATCTGAGCTAAACAACAGAGTTAATGTTTCAGCATTCACACAGCCATTTGCAGGCTACAAATCCAAACTTAATTTCACCTCCTTGTTGTACTGTAGCACTATTATTATTACTTTTTTAATGAATGTTATTTTTCTTGTAACTCTCCTGCTTTGGCTTTTCAAAAGAAATATACAGAGACCCAAGGGACTGACAGTGAGATTGCAGAACCTTTCACCTTCAGGTGAAAACACTGATATCTTTAATGGACTTATCAGGAACTGAATATACCTAAAGAGAGTAAACATATATTCTTACTACGGTGACCTCCAGCTCCTCTGTCCCCACTGCTTGCTACCCTCAGCTTGTGGTGACAAAGGATGCTCTGATGTAAGGAAGGCATGATTTTGCGGTTAAGGCACTGAACTGAGAATCAGACTTCTCTGATTTATTCTTAGCTCTGCCACAGTCTGCCTGTATGCAAGTCACTTAATCCTTCTGTGCCTCAGTTTCCCATATGTAAATTTTTTTTTTTTTTTCAGTCCCTTGCCATTCTTGTCTCCGGGGCAAGAAAGATCTGTCAGCTGAACCACAGAACAGTTGAGTGTAGGCTGTATTACATGGTTGTGTTTGAGTGTCCAAGGGATTGGGTCATGCCTTTGGTTAGCTCAGGCTTTCAGATGAGCAGGGAAGAGGCATATTTCTTGTTTCAGAATTTGTCCAAGGCATGTTATTGTGCTTTGTTTGTGAAGACTTGGTCACGAACTGAAGGGTAGTTCTTGAGAAAAAGGAAGGTTTAGATTTAGGATCAGAAACCCTAGACGGAGGATTCAGAAAGCAGAAGTAAATAAATAACCTGCACCCATAATATCCTTCAGATGATCGATCCCAAAATGCATCTGACTTGGGGTCCACCCCGACACCTGTTGCACTGAAGAAGTTCAGGGATACCCCACCAAGAGCCAGCAGTTCACACGCGCACAACGAGCAGTCTTGGACCCTAAACCAAAATACCTCCATCTGCAAGAAGTTTACTCACCGAGACACAGGGTAGGTAGGTTGCGGCAGGACACACCGCAACATTTGCCTGAGATAAGGATTGAAGGTGTCACCACGAAAGCTCCCCAAAAGCCACGGCGTGGCTTGTCCTTTCATGGGCAAAGGCTGCAGCTCAGAACAGATAAGACATAACAGATTTGTCAAATGCAGCTTCTGCCACGCGTGGAGACAGGGTTTGAAACTGCCACCTAGCACACAGCGCTGAAAGTGTGTTGGTAATGGCACTTCATCGCCCATGGAAATGATAGGGAATTAGAGCCTCCCACATTTTCATTTATCTGGACACTAGTTTAATTTTTCTCTACTTCTTTTACTCTTAGAATATGTGGAGCTGATGGCACGCAACCTGGGTGTGAGTTCTTCTTACATCCCTGTTTTCTGCTCTCCATGTGTCAAAGATTCCTCATGAGAACAATTTTGCTGTAGGGAGGAATTGGCTTACATGGCATCTAAAGAGAGGGGCAGTAAAATAACAAGGAATACAGCCTGCTAGAAAGAGGTGGCAAATATCCATTATCACAATCTGCACCTTTCAATTCTGATCATACCCAATAGCTACTAATTTTAAATTAGTAGATTTTTTTAAAGAAAGATGGTTATTTGAAATAGAAGGAGTTACGAGAGAACTGCATAGAGCTGGTGGCTTTCTTGCTGTTGCTACGACCAGTTATTTTCTCCCTAAGTGAGAGAGACATATCTGCTGGCCTTGCAGGGAGCACATTGGATCCCCTGCATTAGAAGGTCTTTCAGTGGATAACTTGACGTGAGGCTGGTGTCCTGCAGGAGCTCCCAGATCACAGTACTTGTTATGGAGAACACTGCACTTTAGTGCTCAGCTTGGATGATGCTCCGGGAGATAAAATACAAAGTTATCCATAAACCATCAAATGTTTCAGAGCTTTCAGAACACTATTCGCTGATTCCCTCAGAAATTTATTAGCTCTACCAATATTTTCTTTCTTAGTTTTGTAAAGCAAGCTCCAAGTCAGCTAGTACTGACTATGCAGAGCCCTGAAACCACATGTTTATTTTCCTAAGTTATAAAAAGTTTATAAGGGTAGCTGGTATCCTTATGGGCCACTGTACAGTGATTTGCTACTGCATTCCACACTGATACAGAAGAGCTCTGTGTTTTATACCAGAGGGAAATCCTTGTGATACAGCTGTCCAGCAGCCAACAAGACTACAGACACCTTCAAAAATATAACCCTGATAAAAAATGAATAGCTGAAAAGACAGAAAACATCCCTTCTGAGAAAAATCAGTTTGAACAGTGCGATGACCTGGGGCACCGCAAGATCTGTATTGCAATACCCCAGTGAACATTACCAACAAAGTCCTTTCATCCCAGCCATAGTTCTTTTTTTTAACTAGCCCACCATTTCTACCTGAAAATGCTGTATGTTCACAATAATTTTTAGAAGTGCTATGCAATGGCTGGCTACCTTTTCTTTTTGCAGTTAATGTCTAGCCTCAGGCTTTCAGTTTTCACAACTTCATGTTGCTTCATTGACATGAAGAGGCTTTGGTCAATTTACACCAGAGAATGGAGAGACTGTTATTCATTTATCTCTTAAAATAGTGAGTACACAGCTGCATAACCTGAAGAATTAGGTCAGTATGTTGCTATGACTGTCCTGGAAGGAGAAATTCAGAGCAAACAAGGTAGATTTCAGGAGACAGCCTGGAATGTGTGAAGAGTTAGCAAAATTGACATAGATGCAATAGCAAAAATAAGTAATTTTGCAAATCCCTAAACCACAATGGTTGGATTAGGGCCCTCGTCATACAATTCTTGGGCATGTGAACAATCCCTTTTTCACTTGAGTTCATTTCATTAGCTTCTCTCAGCTACATAAATACTCATACTCTCAATGGGACTACTGACATCAATAAAGTTCCTCAAGCAAGCAGGGATTGCAACCCAATTTTAGTGGAACAAACCCAACCTCTGACTTTGATTGCATCCCTCACTTTTCTAAAAAAACTTCGTTTCTAGCTAGAATGAGCCCACAATCCCTGCGGAGCTTTCTTTCGCCACTTCCAAGCACAGTTATTTGCCTTGTCAAATACGAAGGCAAACAGGACTCTTCCAATCTCCCCAACTTCACCTCCCTTTGAAAAAACACGGCTGGGCCTCGAGCAGGCAAACTTGGATGTCTTTTGGAACTCCTGGGCATTGCTCTGCTCTGATTGATAGATCCCCGATGGGGTTATCACGCTCACGTCAAATCCCGACATGCCTCAGCCAGCAAGCGACCCTCTGAAGTCAAAATACTGCTTGGTGTAATATCACGAGCAATGACAGTAGTATCACAGCAATAATTACTCTGCTTTATTACTCCGCTGTAAATTGTTTTCTGATTAGGCTTTTAGCCAATGGTCTGACCCTGTCGCACAGTGTTGACTGTGAAGAATTCACTTACAGTTAATATAAATGTCATGGAAAATTGCCCCTTTTCCTATCAGTTCCTATCATAATTCTGACAGAGTTCTTATTTTAAGGTCTGCTGCAAGGGAGACGGGATGGCCAGTGCATTGCGCTGCCAGCAGAAGACCACTGAGAGCAGCAAAACAGACAATTTTTGCCCCCAGCTGGCAGCAATCACCACTGGGACCCCTAAGTACAAAGGACAGATATTGAGTTAGATGTTTCCTGCATATTTTGCAAGCAGGTTTTTATTTAGTTCCATTCTGCAGAAAGCATGGGAGGAATTTCTCTTTTGCCTCCAACTCTCCCTGTTCATCCGAGAATACACATTAACAGCTGAACATAGCAATGAGCAGAATCGAAACCAATAAATCTGCTTAAAAACAAAATAGCATTGGGGATCAAATAGGATTTTTCCAGCAACACATTTCATATAATTTGACGCAGCTTTGAACTAGGTAAGGCAGTATAGGCTGTGGGTGAGACAGAGGACCACATCCTGAAAGCAACCGAGCAACCTACTGAGACTTACGTTTTTGCTAAAAGTACACAACATCTGTTTTTAAGCCATGCTTAAATGTATCAATTTTTCATTGTAAATTCAGTCATTTTTGTCCCAAGACACAGAAATATATGGATTTTAGAGTTCTCTCTCTTTTTTTTTTTTTTTTAATTTACAAAAATGCACACATATAGAAACAAAGCTAAACCCTCTATAAGAGCTGAAACAGTTTAGCCTGATTTTCATGACATGGCTACTGTGAATATGCTCAGGTCTCATGTGGTTCATCTCCTTCCAGCCCACGTCCTACTATGGGGAGAAGAAAAGTGCAAGTGACACTTCTTTTCTCCCCAGGGAGAGGACACGAAAAGTTGAATTCAGCACAAACCAGCCCCGGCCTGGCCAAACTCTGTTATTTGCACTAAACACCTTCTGCTTTTCCATGATGTATCTGAAATCTTTTCTTAACCCAAAGAGGAGATAATAGTTTGGTTTGTAAAATCTCATCTGAAAGGGTTACACAGAGAAAATTGCAGAGGGAAATGTTAAGGTAAATTGGTCTGGGAAGGATTAGATCAGAGGACACAACTATTTTAGCCTGATGCTTCAATTACTGGCTTCTTATGTCAGTATTTATCATCTTATCCAAGAATATACAATAAAATCAGGACATCGAAACTCAGCCATTTCCTCTCAGGACTGTGGTCTTGAAAACTCTGCTGATGTGCGTTCCTTCCACAAATACCCACCAGATATGGCATATATCACGTAAAGGCTTTGTAGTGCGAGGCAGGAACACTTCATTTAGTGTCCTCTCTTCCCCTCAAGGTGCAAAAAAAGAAGTGGAAAGACAATGAGGAAGAAGTTGAAGCAAGATCAACTCCTTGCCCTCCCCTGCCATTATATTCAAGGACTATAAGATATCTCCGAAGAGCTCTACAAAGGCTGTCGTAGAAAATAAATACACAAAGCTATTTGTGTTCCAGTGTTATCAGGCACAAACCAGTAAATAAAGTCTTACTCCTACAAAGAGAGACAGATGGAGAGACCTGGTGTCTAAGTGCAGCAAGTACGGGTTGCTGCAAGTAAGAGCAGGATTTGCAAAATGCAGAATAAGACTTGTAAAGTAGACTAGGCAATGGATTCGTTTGGGTTTTTTTCTGTTGTTTTTTAAGTACCATGACACGAACATATAAAAATGTTTTTATGGAACAAAAGGACAAGGAAACCTTGGAGGAGATATGACTGAGAACCCTAACTCAGTGATCCCCTCAACAGGACTGAAGCATTCATTTCAATGAAAATGACATTTTTTATCCAGAGCTAAGAGTCACAGAAACTATCTGCAGGGTAGTAAAATTCTAGCAACATCCAAACCAACTTGCTCTCCAAGATCCTGTGTATGGACAGGCTTGTTGTACATGAGTACATGAATGTTAAGATTGTGTTTTCTGGGGAAAGGCAGAAACCTTTTACATTGTAATATAAATGTAATGAAATGTAATATAATATATATACATGTGAAACCAGTCTCTGTTGCAACTTTCTTACACAGAACAGCATCTTACCATTCGTACATTTGGTTACATATGTGGTATATATATTCACATACATAAGCATGCTGTATTATTTAACTTAAAGCATAAACATGTGCGTAAGAGAGACAAGTCTGACAGCCCAGAGACCTAATCTTTCCATTAGCAGCCTTCCATCTCTATTACCTTGTCTCACTGGATTTCCTTCTGTGTCCCAGTGAGAACAGCTTTTGCAGCAGAACAAGCAGAAGAACACTGAGATTTACATAAAGACCACGCCTGATGTTTCAAGATGCAGCCGTGCTGTCAGCCAAGGGATGGTTTTCTCATGCAGGAGGAATCACAGCTGTAATTATCAGCCTTTTCATAACAGATTGCTAGGAGTCTTTTACTTCCTTCACTTGCAATTTGTCCAGCTCAGAGATTTACATGAAAGGGCTGAATTAAATATTGAACTTCATGTGAAAGTGTGTTGCATGATCTGGAAAATGAAGGGGTATCTCTGGAGTGCAACAATTTTGCACATGGCAAAAGGATGACAACCTTTTCCCCAGCCAAAATGTCATCTATGAGAAGGCCACTTAAGTGGTTTACCCCTACAATGTCTTGTTCTTCATCCCATATTTACTTCAAACACCTTCAGGACAATTAATATAAATGGTACTTTAAGCATTTTAGGAAGTGCTATACTGACTAATACAGAGGTCCCATTAGTGGATTCTAATCCACTGAGTTTCATTGTTAGAACTGAAAACCAAATTGCATTGTCAGGACTGAAATTAGATCATCAGTGTTGACTATTAGGAGTTAATAGACTGCTCACAAGGAACAGAACGGAGTACCAGTAGCTGTAGATTAGTAATCAAGTCATGCAGGAATAAAGTCAGAACTGGAAGCGAGACATGGCTCATCTCGAATGATTAACAGTGCAAATAATAAAAATGTTTCTCTTTAGCCACATGGATGAAAAGAGATCAATGATAGATGAAGTAGAGCCTTCCTGGACCCCACGACAGCAGCAGCAGCCCAGGCAAAAGCACATCCATCGTGGGTGAAATCAAAGTCTTGCCCGGGCCTTGCACCTTGCAGCTTGGCAAAAGGTTGGAGACTTTGCCAAGTTTGGGATTCTGCGAGTTTTCACACAGACTTTCAATGCATTTTCATCCCTCACACAAAGGTCAGTCTGTTTGCCAGATGTCAAGCCCTTCCTGCAAAGTTTGGGGGGCAAAAGAGCAGTTCACATAAAGGTTGTCAGAATTTTTATGCGTTTTTCTGATTTTGGCTGACATTTTTTAAAATTATTCAGCCTGAGGCAAACACTCAGCATGAAGAATTTAAATCCAAATGGTTAAAGCTTGGCAAAGCTCTGAGCAACTGAAAACAGAGTCTTGTAATGGGAAGTGTCAGACAACCTCAATAATAGGCAACCAGCCCCGTTTGTAGTACGCATTGTAATACACTGATGATTGATGATATCAGACTTGAAATTTCACAGTTAAGTAGCTGCAGTACTGTTAATCCTCCCTTGCGAAGAAGATCAGTATTATAGTCCATCTGGTATGTATGTACAACGTAAGATTATGCTCCGCAAGAAACGTAAGATTACGCCCATCACAACAAAATGAATTAAGAATGGAATTCACATTACTTTTTAAAGTAAGGAGTAAAATTTGGACATCAGTGATTGAGCTGACATTGCATACTTTGGTTCAAAGACAAGTATGGGGTATGGCAGCTTCCACATATATATAAGTTACTGAGTTTTGGACTATTTTTTTTCATTAAGTGAATATTTGTTAAAATTTGCTTCTTAATTAATTGGGTTCAGGTTCCATCTGGACATTCCTATGACTGAACTTCACAGGCCTAAATGGGCCAGGACAGAACATTTCAGGGTTGAATGGAAGAGCGTCAAGAGGAACAGAATCTTAAATGTGTGCACCTGGATATTTGTACTGGAAGCAGTTGCAGTAGTATTTCAATGAAGTGAGCAGGAATAGCACCATGTGACTGGCCTGACCAACATGTCTCAAATTTTGTTATTCATGAATAAGCCGGAGGGCAAAAAAGTTCATAATTATATTTGTCCAAGCAAGTACTGTGTAGGAAACTGCACTTAGCTCAGAGCTATTCCCTCAGCAGGAAAAAAGGCTACATCTGAATAAATTATTTGTGGTAAATTATTCCATTAGCTGTAGTCATCGTAATTCTATGCTGATTTTGATGTAGCATACATAAGAAATTTCTCCTTTCCATATTGTATCTTCACTTAATTTGCTGCGGCTGGAAATAACAATTAAACGTTGCTCTTAACAAATGTGATTATCTGACAAACACATATCTTCGCTAATGTTTGCTACAGAGCTGCTGCAAACAAAAGCAAAGCTCACAGTGAACTTGAATAATAAAAACGATTTTCAAATTTATGCATGAATTGATCTGTGGACAAAGCCAGAAATACTACGTGTAGCACTACGCTGAATGAGGCTCATCATTGTTAGAAGAGTTTTGATTTGTTATTTCGTGGAATATAAGGACGTCTTAAATTAGCATCAGTCTGCAGCAGTTTTATTTCTGCGCTCTCTAGAGAAGGCTTGTGTGAAAGTTTAAACACAAATGTCTTTGTCTTGTGCTGGCACCAGCAATGTCAAGAGAGTGTGAGAGCGTTTCTGCAGCTTACGGCTATGTGACTGTGTGGGACCAGATTCAAGCTCTCAAGCGCTACAAAGACCAGAGCGGCAACGTGAGGAGAAACGGAGACACGGATAGAGCAAAATGAAACTCAGAAAGCTACTACATCTCTGGAGAAGACGGTTGCATTCTTTTATCCTAGTCAATGAAATATCAAAGTGGGGAAAATTCCGAGGTACAACCAGGAAAAGAGCCGAGCGCCTCTGCAGACCCACCAGCCACCGCGGGACCCCCAAGGTGCCGGGAGGTGAGGCACGGAGTAACTCACCCAACTCTGCAGGTTCAGGTTGCGGGCACTCCTGCAAATCACTCCTTTCGCTTTGGTTTGGGTGGGCTTATCCCCTTCTGAGTTTTGGTTTCCTACAGACTCCATAACTTAAAGCAAAGCCGGCCAAAGCCAATGTGTTTTGCCTGGTTTCGGGTTGAAATCACTCCGTTTCGCAGTGTTCATCTGTAACCATAAACTGGCCCAGGTGCACTCAGATCTTGGCCTACATCTGTTTAAAAAAAAAAATCACAATTTTTTCATCACAGCAGACCCAAATGTCTGGGATTGCTACAGCCCCCCCCAACCAGATCGTAATGGGTTCATCACAAGGGGAATAATTGGAAACAGCAAGTCCATTACCTTGGCACTAAGGACGGCTGGCATAGTCTGCTGGAGAGAAAGGTATAACAGGTTTGCCCTATACGCACAGTTGGATGCAGTTGCAATTTGGGATAATCTACCCCATGTTACAGGGTAGAATTACCCCCAGTTTCTTCTGCACAACCCTGGATGTCTAGAAGGGAGGAATCAATCTGGTGATGACCCTTGGTTAATGCCAAAGGTTTTCTCTTCCCCCCACTCTTCATTCCCCCTATTCTTTATTCTTCTTATGACTATGATGATAATGCCCCTGGATGAAAAATCCTGTAGATTATAAAAAGTTTGCAGATGTAACATACTTCTTCTGTTTGGTAACATACTGACTTCACAGCCTCCTTCATGAGTATTGGCTTTGTGAAACAAATCTTATGAGTAGGGGGATGGGGATTTTTGGTTTCTCATTTTTTTTCTTTTTGTAAAATTTTACCATTAATACCAAAAGCATATTAGGCAAGGAAAGAAGAAAAAAATGTGACTGAAAGCCCAGATTTTCTAGTGTGGGTGCCCAGGTAGACTCCTGAACCAATCTTTACACATGCAAATGAGCAACATGTTTATCCAACATGCTCAATGCCCACTGGTCTCAGAGGGAGTTGCGGGATGCTCTGCACTATAAAAAAGTCATATATCCTTTGGGGATGGATTTAGTCTCATGTGACTTTATAGGTGTACATATCAACCGCAGAATTAAATTTTAGTCATTCTGGGCTCCCATCTGTAGTCATTAGCTGTTCAACTAAGTCATTTCAGATATTTGCCATTATGTGGGATAGATTCCACCCTAAAAAAAAGTCAATTTTTTTGCTCTGACTATGAAGAGATTCTAGACATCCAGGTTACACATAGACATTCATCATATGTCAGATGCATCCCATCATAAATAAGTTTAAATCCGGCTTGAAGGGCAGCATTCATCTGATCAAGTGCAGACAGCTGCAATGTTGACAACTACATTTACTCTCCTTTTGTACTCAGTTCAAAGAAACAGGTGTCTTTAGGGTGCAATTCATCTACTATTAAAGCAGACAATTAAAATAGTCAGACTGATCACTCCTTAAAACCATCTATTTCTCTCCGCTGGCTGGAAAGGGGAGTCTGTGACAAGGAGCCGAGGTGTGAATGCTGGGTGGGATGAACTCCACACTAAAAGTTCACCTGTAGCCTCATTTTGGCTGGAGTAAGAAACCAGAAGTAGCCAAAAATTAGAAAGCTCGTGATGTGACCAAACCTGAGCAATGTGGGACAACCAAACTTCCCAAGATTTCTTGGGAAAACACAGGTGCACGTGAACTCGCTCAGCACAAACCCCTCTACATTTGCAGTAATATCATCTTACTCAGGGATCAGTATACAACCATTAGCTAAAGCTAACAAAATAAACTCCTCTGATATTTTTTTAGGTAGGTAAGAATGTGTAGCCATCATAGATGTAATAAGGAATAAACCAATAATAGCTGATTCTGTATGATATGAATCTGAGGAAATTAATCTAGCTAGAAGTGATTAAAACCACTAACGCTCCAAACCCTCATGGGATCAAAGTATTAGGCAGTGTGCAGAGTGCACATCACACAAAGCTTATGAAAATATTTTTGGAGAAAGCCACAGGAAGTATTACGTCATTGAAGACACAATAGCACAGAACTCAACAAGTGAGGAAACACGACTCCGTGCCCGTCTCATCCTGGTACCCGTGTCCTGCCTGCCTCAAACCAGCCAGTTTATCTCCCATTCCTCTTCTGCTTTTCACTTAACTTGCCTGTGTAGGACTGTGAGCTCCTTTCTCTCGTATTTATCTAGAGCTGTGCCCCATGACAGTACCTCTCGTAAAAAACGTGGGACTGCAGATCAACGCAGATTGACTGGCTGTCCTCCTCTGACAAAAAAATCTCAGCATGTTATTATTACCTTAGTTGGTCAAAAGATAAACTGGGGACGCACTGAAGGCACTTAATTCTTATGCCCATAAGAGATGCAGATTGTGGCAGGCAAATTGGTAAGGAAGTGTAAATAACCATGCTGCAGCTGCCAAACTCTTGCTGGTTTCTGCAACCAGACACATTCTCTGCAATGCACAGCTAATTAACTTGCCAAATTATTTTTTTTACATCTTTTTTTCTGAACCATAAGTTTCTCCTGTGCTGTGTTTGAACGTAGGGAATGCTGTGAGAAAGGCAGTTGTGTCTCCTTGCTGCAGCTTCATAGCCTGTGGCAGGGAGGAAGGAGCCAGATTTAAGATTTCCAGGTCAGGTTCTCAAATTTAAGAGTCACTCTAGAGAGTGACACCTCCACTGAAGAGCCACAACCAACTTGAATTTGATTCCCTCAGTGGTAAACACAACCTTATAATCACAGGCTCAGTTTCTAAGTCAGCCAACATCTATTATGGCCAGTGCTTCACCTTCACAGTGCAGTTTTTTTCTGACTTAACCACAGTTTAGGCTGAAAAGGAGTTTCTATTAGGTTGCAAAAAAACCCAAAAACCAAAATTTACAAAGATACATGACCAGGGAAGTCATGTATCAGACAAACCCTTATGATCTCCCATCTCCTTTTCCAAATTTCCCTATAATTTCCAATTAAATTCCCTTAAGTATTCAATCTCCCTGAGCCCTTAGGTCTCCAGATGGAGTGCAGATTTGCATGACAAAGATGTCAGACAAACTCATGACTCAGAGTCCTGATTCAGACAAGTGTGATTACAGTGAAAATCTGGGCTCAACATTTGTAATGAAAGAAAACAGTAAAAATTAACCCTTCTTCAATCCTAGGCCTTAACATGACAGATCCTCATGACTATGGGCTTGGTTTAATCACAAAATAAGTACATTTCAATACGCCAATGAGAAAATTGTTCCATGTTTTCATCAAGCAAAATGTACAGGTGGAAAAAAAAAGTCAGAGAGGTTTAAATACCCCCTGTTTTCTGCTCCAACACAGGACCAGCAAAGGACCAGCACTTGAGCTGGGTCAGGGCTTGTCTTGCCAGTGACAGGAATATTCTGAATTGTCACTATTTAGAGAGTATCTAGGAAGGTGCAGATGTGCCTCAGTGGCTTGTCCACAAACTAGGAAAGATCTAGCATCAAAACAACTCTTTTAGCTTAAAGAGTAGCAATGATCCTTTTTAGCACTGCGGATTGCAAGTTCAAAGCCTACAAGCAGTGCAAGCGGGATAGATTAGGCACAAATTTGCACTCATTAGGTCACTTGCGCTCCCTAGATTTATAGCTGCAGTGTGAATGTTTTATATCCCCCAATGTACATTTACAGTCTGTTACCATATCATTATTTACCATTATTTTTAACTTCAATTTTGACTTTTCCAAGAAACTTCAATATTTTTTAATATTTTTTTTTAATAAATATCACTGGATAAGCCTATGTATGCCATGCCTACATGTGAGGACTTGGCAAAGGAATGAAAAGCTCCTTTGCAATTTTAGCTGTGGAGCCCCTGGGACTTATTGCAGGCTAGTAGATGTTCTGATAAATTTGCCATTGGCATTATGAAAGACGTATATGAATGCATTGCAAAAATGTAGCTGAAAGACAGAGGGTCCCACTGACAGTTATCCAAGATTTAATATGTAAGATGAAGTTCTAACCTTTTAATTTTGCTCCATCTGATTGCAGGTAAGTGCCTTGACAGCTTGGTACCAACGGCTATTTCAAGATGTGCTTCAGCCTCAGCCTGCGTTACAAAGAGAAAAAGTTCTTTTCAGATGCACATTCATGCTACCCAAGTAAAGAAATGAAAAAGGCTTGAAAACAAACCACTTATTTTTTCTACTATGGTGTGAAGGGTCTCATGACCGCCAGATTCAATCTTTATCTTTAAAGAATTTTAAATAACAAGTGCTCTTATAGTCTGGAGCTTTTATAAAGTTTCTTACAACTAAAAAAATGAGAGACGAAGAAATGTTGCACAAAGAATACCTTTCTTTAGACCTCTATGAATGCATTGCTATTCCTCACAGCAGTACAAATACACCGATCTGTATGCAATAAAAAAGGTTTCATTGCAGGGTCATACAAGAAATACACTAGGTACCAAAATTCACCTATTTTTCCTAAGTAGGAAAAAAACCCAGTGAAGCAGGATGTTGCCTTTCTTTGGTTCACAATCTTCACATCTCTCCCACTACCAATCCACTTAGGAGCAAAGGAATTGCTTTTAGTGTTTGGATGAATTGGAAGGTAGGGGAATAAATGATCTGAAGGCATCTCTCTTCTAGACATCACCCAGTCCTTCGGAATAATGATCCTACCCCAGATTTCAGCACCCCTCTGAAATGATTTTTCTATCTCCATACACTCATACCTCCATACTGTTCAGCCACTTCCAAGGGAAAAATTGAGCCCTGTACATCGCTTGCTCCTACTGCTTATTTAACACACGATTGCTACCGCAAGACTCCTGCATCTCCCATCTTTCGGATAGCATCGGCATCGTTGCTAAACTCAGACAACGCTAACCATATTTAAAGAATCACTGGTCTTTCTCATTAGGATCCTATAGGATTTGGTTTTCCACAACTACAGCCTCTCCATAGCCATGTTAAAAATAGGCTTGGTAATACTTTTCACATTTGTAGGCTGTCACAAACGGTTAGCAGGGAAGAAGTCATTCAAACGCACATGACTTTATAATTAAGGCACCTAACTCTTATAAAACCCATTTTTCACAGAAGCAGTGACTTTTAATAAAGTGCAGTGGAGCTGTGGGGGATTCTGTGGTTTCTGCGTGCAGGCCTTGTGCGAACATTTCGACCCTCAGCCCCGACCACAGAGACCACAGTCATCAGGAGGAATATTTATTTCCACTCCAGCACTTGTCTGGTCTGGTGGACAAGCCCCTGAGCGTGGAGCCACGAGGCTGAGGGCATGGTACCTTGTGGGAGGCCAACGGTAGTCACTTCCCATCGCTGGGCCTCAGTTTCTCCATCTATAAAATCAGGATGATGATTTCTTCTTCTTTTGAAAGCTGCCTTGAGAGGTAGGGATGAACCAAGCAAGATGTTATTATTTTTTCAGATGGGGGCACTGAGGCGTGCAGGGGTGACGGTTAACACTAACGAAGTTAGAGAGAGAGCTAGAAATGAAGTCCAGGTATCATGAGTCCCATTCCCATGCACGCTCCGAGGGATGAAGCTCCTTTTATTTCATGGTCTTGCAAGGAGTAGGATGCAGGAAATGAAAACCTGGAAATTAAACTGATGAAGCTCTTTTATCCAGATCAGCAGTAGGACCACATGGATGAGAGCGCTCTGGCTCTCTCAATGCATGCAGTAACAACATGCTCAAAGCTGGAAAGCCCAGATAAAATCATAAGAGCCCTGAGATAATCACTAGAAATTAATTTAACTTCCCTGTAACAGATACTCACTTCAGTTCACCTTCCGACCCAAGCCAGGAGAAAATACTTGATTATCAGCGTGACGACAACAGGTCGTTCGCACTGTAAATTAGAAGAGCAGATGTTGCAAGTGCTGCCTGTCAGCATTCACTGCCCTGTCACAGGGCCACGGGTATCGGTGTGAAGGCACTACAAGGTGAGAGCACGGGGTTTTGGAGAGATGCGGTCCACCTCTTGCTTGCGATGCCTGTTTGGCTGCAGGTCAGCGTGCCCCTCACCTGGATGCTGGCACCTCAACCCTTCTGTTGCCCAGTTCACCAATAGGTTGAATAATCCCTGCTTCTAACTAATCCTTTGTCTGCTTTTGAATATGCAAATCGTGACTTTTGGTGGCCATTTGAACTCTTGTTGTGGGATCTCTGTGACAGGTAACAAGCCTTACGGTGAAGGAAAAAGCAATAGATTCATCATTGGCACTTGCAGGCTTCTGACAGTGTCTCATATTCACTTTCCTAATCAGGTGAGGGAAACATGGGTCTAGATAAAACTGCTAGAGAGTGGGGACAAGGCTGTAGGTATATGCACCCAGAGAGCAGTTATCAATGGCTCATTGTCAAAACAGAAAGCGGTGCTGGAAATCCAGAAAACACAACCTGGGAGGACAGACTGATCGAGTTACATTTATTAGCCAAAAGAGAGAGTCTTGGTGGGATATAAGTGCCTTTGGGTACCGAAGAGGCTGTTACAAAGTGCACTGGTACAATCTATCCTCACTGGTAGGATAAGAAATATCTTTACATTGCTGCAAAGAAAAATTCAAACCAGATAGGAAAAAAATTTATGGGGATCAAGAACATCAATAGATTCAAGACTGTGAAATCTCCATCCTTGGGGGTCTTTAAACACAGGGTGGATAAATTTTTGCCCGGACAAACAAGTATAAAGGACCCTGATTAAGATAGGCAACTCTGCCATAGGCTTTCTGTGTGTGTTTGAGTGATGTCCTGAAGCTTGATGTGCTTCTGGCCAGGCTTTGTGCATCGGCATCACTTGGGTATAGGCTGCTGGTAGTTCAGTGCAGCATACAGAGACAATCTACTCTCAGGACGCCTAAAAAATATGAGCTGATTTTATGGCAGGCAAGACTGGGGCTTTTCTAGGAGATGCTGTGGTTGTGCAATGCGGCTGAAAGGGCAGATGGGAAAAAAGGAGCAGTTAATCCAAGTGCACAAGGCTGGGTCCTGTGCAGACCCGTGTCTTTTCTCTGTGCTTTCCCCAAGGCCATCTCAAACCAGGTCTGGAACAAGCACGTGTATCTCAGCTCTGTGGACACAAAGCATGAAGAACTGGAAAACCAAGTAGCATGATGTCAGATATTGCAACTCACCCTGTGGCTGATGGACATTCCTGACCCAGCCCCTCCGCTTTCAGCATTTGGCAGATGAGCTGACCTGGATTTCCCAAAAAGAATGATTTTGACATTTGCTGGGCTGCATTAGGAAAGTAAGCTGGGTCTTTGGCTTACTGGGGCTGAGCGTAAAGCCCAGCAAAGTTAAGAGCATTCAAGAATGGGAAAGTAAAATGGTAAAATCCTCACAAAGACACATGTGGAGGGGAGGCAGCACAGAGATGGTTTGGGGGTTCTCAGCAAGGGCGTTCCATGGGTAACCTCGGGGTTTTAGGAGACATTTGGGACAGACTGAAGTCGCCCCACTGCCTTCACACCCACCCACAAAACATATAAGCCCCAGAGACTGAATCTCCAGCTGCACAGTCTAATGTGCGACCAGGACTCCTGAATCTTGCACTGGCAGAGGGGATCCCAGTTAGGAGGAATATGAGCCCATGCCTGCTCGTCCCAGCGGTGCTCAGGGCTGGTGCCTGCAGGAATATGTGCTGCTTTGGGATAAGCCCAGGGGAACATAGAGGAAACGTTGCGGGCTCTTATATAGCTCTTTAGAGTTGTGCCGTCCAATAAATAGCGAATTCACTACAAAATACAGCCCTATCAGTTACGGGGTTCATACACCACATAATAGCTACAATTCACTCTAAATTACAAATGCAATGTAAAATAGATTTAAATATAAAATACACAGAAAAAAATGTAATTTCTTTGGGCTCTCCTTCAGTGACTATATGGTAGTAGCAGACATCTTTGGGGAAGGTGCTTTGCAGGGATTAATGGCCAGGTGGGGGTTAATAGGCCACAGCTGCACTACAATCCCCAACTCCACCTCAAATTAATGATCTTCTGAGGACATACCCTTAAATTAGAGGAAATGACAGGTTTAAATTGGCATGTGCCACACACAGCGCAGTGGCAAGCCCAACAGTTAGTATAATTTTTAATATGGCCATAGAAAACACCTTTTTATACTAATAGAATAAATCATGTTCTCAACACCTGGAGTTTACACTAGCCAATCTGTAATAACGTATTAATGCATAGCAGTTGCACATCCTGTTACAGAGCGGCAATAAAATGGTGAGGGACCCAAGGGTAAGGGTATTAGCTCTACCTAGCAAGACTCACTGATGGTTGTAGATCACCACTACCCAACAGTGCAGCTGATTACCTTCAGTGTCACACAACAGACCATTAACTTATTTTCCTCCCTAGATGTCCATGAGCTTTTCTTTTTTCCTTCTTTCCTGATCGTGTAGACTTCAATTCAGGAAAACATTCCTATTTAAAGTCTTCCTTTACGGGTGTGCTCTCCTTACACCAACTATCAAGCCAGCTTCATGTCAGATGGGTGACAGATGCTGCTCCTGGTCCTTGCAAATGCAGCGATGGTGGCAAGACAGCATATACTTACATCTGCAATGTAAGGGTACTTCTGAGTAGGGTTCAAGGAGAACTAGGCATTTGCTAATACCTCCCTGAAAAAAACAGATTACTTTCTTCTTCTCAGAGGTATTCTTCCAAGCTGTCAATGGTGTCAGGCAGACCTCAGTAAATTGGTTATGCACAGGTCCAAGTGATGCTCTGAAAGCAGCACCTTCCTTTCTTAAAGGAAAACTTGAAATTCTGATTTCAGCCATGAAGCTGGTGCTTTCCTGATGAGGTTGTTGTAGATTTACAAATATCATCAGCCAAGAAAACTCAAATACTACTGTATGTGTGGTACCTGTATTGTTCAGCAACAAATCACAGATCTGGAGAGATAAAATCAGAGCCTGTTTTGATAACTATGGAGCATTTCCATGAGATCACACTTTAATTTTTTGCTTTCTATTGTGTAGAATACAAGAATTGTGTCCAAACCGCAGAGAGAACTCTGAGCCAGTAACCGCCTTTATCAGGACTCAGTGTCTTCCTGAGGCACTAAAATATTTGGGGTTTCCAAATCAGAAGAAACAAACACAGCACTTGATGAAGCAGCTGCTCTACTGCATTCATCTCCGTCTGTGCAAGAAGAAGAAAATAGGTTTTGCAAAGCTGTGGTGGTCAGTTTTTCAGTCACAGAGATATTGCAGCTTCCATACCGTCACCTTTTCATTTGAAATTTGGGGCCTACAGCTTCTCATTATTATAATTACTATTTTAAAAAGACTGGGTCCACAAATTCATCCCCATGGTACAGCAATAATGAATTGAGGCACTGAGAGGTCTGGATGGGAGCCCAGGTCTCCAGAAAGCCACTTCAGTGCCTTCACCTTCAGCATGTGTTGGTGGAGGGGGAGAAAAAGCATCTGCTTTCCTTAAAAAATAAATAAATGAATCAGTAGATGTGCCAAATCTGGTATGATGCAAAATCAATATAATACCAAACGGAGCAGCAAGTATCTAGGAAAAGCAGGAAACCCCTTATTTCTAGACTTGGAATGATATCACCAATGATGCCTTTGACAAGGAAATAAACAGGAAAAGCTGAGTTGGCTGAAGGTCTGTAGGAAACAGGGAGGGAAAAGTCCATGTTTACCACATGGAAAAGGACAGACAACGGCAGCACAGAACTGAATGTTATTTTCAACATTCCCAAAAGAGGACGAGGCAGGAGAGAGGGTGAAGACACAACAACACTTAAAAAAGACTTTAAACAAGTACTTACGAGTGTTTCTTTCTGAAGGGATTTAGACTGGTTCCCTTTGTCTGCACAAGGCAAGGACAGAACCGGCTCACAGACATTGCTGCAGTTGAACTTTGACAGGTTTTTGTCTTTTTTCTTATCCCCATACCAAACCTTTATCCAGCCCGAGAGTGGTCTGATGCATCTCTGACGATAAACTTCCAAAGACCTATATGTACGTTTACTGTCTCCACAACTTCACAGCTTGCCTCCTCCTGAAACACATTAGGATTACTCTCTTCATAGTTACACGGACAGTCACTGAATTTGGAGGAAACATTCAGTCAGGAACTGACAGAAAGAGGGGGATTTATTGGTTATCCAGGACCCAGTTCTGCAATCAAGACCAATATGAAGTCATTGATAATATGACGGTTAATGGAGCACGGGCAGCAGGGTCCTGCATGAAAAACTGTCAATATAAAAATATGAGACAATCTAGTGCTTCTGAGCAGAACCTGTGACTCTCATATTCTTATAATCTTAGCTATTTGACCAGAGATTTCACATATTGCTTTGTCTGCTGGATGTCAAATCAAACCTGGGACTGCAAGATAGACTTGGTCGCCACGGCTGGTACTACAGAACCGGTGTTCCATGCGTACAGCTGCCTTCTCCCAAACAGCGTTAAAAGTGTAACCTAGGTTGGATTTGACGGCTCCCACTTTCTACCATGAGAGCAGCAAGATACTGACCTGCGTGAGCAGAAAACCCACACTTTGAGTTACGAAAGGGTATATATAACCCATCCCACCAACTTCAAGTAAACTCCTAAGCTCTGCACCTGCAGGTTACCAGTTGCTGATCTGGGAAATGCTCTGTTGGGGTTCACTGCTCTCCCCGCCTAAATGTCAAGGGCTATCATTTAATTCAGTGGAAACGAGGCTTGACCTATAATATGAGCACTTTTTTGAAAGAAGAAAATGATACCTTCTCTTCTCATGTAAGTTTGCATCAATACCGGATTCAAAACATACGAGATGATTTTAACTTTTTTTCCCTCTATATTGCATGCAAATTGAGGGACTATCTCTGACCTTCCCAGCAAAGTTGAATAGTAATGTTTTTAGTACCCATAAATTTTTGGGTGTCACTTGCTAGTAAAAAGTTGGATAGGAAAAACAGGGGGAAATAGCCTATCCATATGAAAACAATAATCATGTAATATTTATTGTCTGGGATTGAAATGTTTCAAATATTCAAAGCAATAAAACGTCAGGAAAAGCTAGACTTCCTGACGTAAAAAGGCCATAAATTTCTTCCTTCATAAGACACCAGGAGGGGGGAAAAATCAATGTGATATTTTACACTAAAGAGAGAGAAAGAGAGAAAGAGAGAGAAAGAAAGAAGGAAAGAAAGAAACAAAAAAGAAAGAAGAGAGAAAGAAAAGAAAAAATCCACCACCCTTAAATCTAAGTTAAAGCAGTACAGAGCCCCCAGAGGGCACAATCCACTTACCTTTGGGAGTCTGAAGGAAGGAAATGGCAGCCAAGAGCACAACTCATGTATTATAAAACACAAGGAAATTTCAGACACAATTTAAGGGAGCAATGAGGTATCTCTGCAGTGTCCAGCTCTGACAACTCCCTTCAACAGTCAAGCACTATAAAAATACCTGCTGTTGCCCTCAGTGCATAAACTGGGGACTTATACCCAGGCCTTGAGATCTCTCCCTCTCAAACAATATTCTGTTTGACTTAAAAAAATCCCACAACAAACCAACACCACCACCCCCTCCCACCTTGCAGATTCGAAAATGCCTTTTTCATACAGGAGGTCAGAGATTAGTTTTCTAAAACTTCATGAGGCTTCACAAGCTCTTAAAGATCCACAGTGTGACATTAAACTTTGTGCAAGACAAAAATGAATAATACAGACAGCAAAGAAACCAAAGGTTACAATCAAATCAATTCCACAAAGTAAAAATCTTTATCTTTACAAAGATAAACTACTTTCATTGCAGAGAGAGGGAGGTATCAAAACAGGGTCAAGTTTGCTTTTGGGTTTGGAAAAGCGGAGCTGCTTTTTGGAATTCAGTCTTCCTGAAAAAATATGAATACATATTTTCATATTTATTTAATATATACGCATACAAATAAATACATTTTCTATGCTCCTCCTGCTCACCTCTGAATAAAGTTTTAATAACAGGCTCTTTAAGTGCTGCATTAATTTTGCTCTGCCTTTAGGACCACCAAAGAAACCAACTAAGATGCAAAATCCCTTCAGACCGTGCACCACAAATACATACCAAAGTGCAAATAAAACAAGCCTCAACAAAATAAAAATGAACCCAGCATCATCTACAAGCCCAGCTTCAACACCGTAAAAAACACATATAAAAACTAGCCGTGGCAAAAACTGGGAAGGTTTGGACTTTGGCCAAAAATTCAAAAGTTTGGCTGCTTCTCCCAAATTTTATCTACACTGCCATAACACTGGGAAGACTGGAACCTGCAAGCATGGCCACACCGCCTCTCACAGTCCATAACCTTTCCTTCTTCTCATTTAGTTTGACAGTAGCGTACATCTGATCCCGAGGCAACATTAATTTCCTACATAAGCCCCATTCACAGACACGAGGATATAGTCCTCTACTTCACAGACACCTGTCCAAAGAGGTTTAACAGGGTTTTGAGCATAGAGACTAACAGATATTTAAACTCCTGGTGGAATAATCTTCATACTGCTCCCGTTAACCCATGTGTGGATGGAGCTTTGGCCATTTCTTGGATGATTTTGTTACAAGGACAGTATTCATACACTCTCTCTCTTCTGGACACATCAGCAGAGCAATGTGGACTAGCTTAGCTGGCTGTACCTATTTGGGTACCGTGAATAAAAGTAACAACTCAGACACTGCTCCAAAATACATTTGCCCTTAAAATGTGAAAGGTTCTTAACCCACTAGTCAAAAAACAACAGCTGCAGAAAGGCAGAGAGCTGTTTACCACTGTATTGACTCTGAAACCTGACCGCACATGAGAAATAACTATTCTTAACTATTTCACTGCCAAACATATGAGGACAAAGTTCTGATCACCCAAGTGTGGAAATAATCATGAAGTAACTGTCAAATAGGAAAAAAAAAAAAAAATCTCAAGTGACATGTAGGTAAGTCGAGTCAGACCAAGGTTATTTTATTTTGTCTTACCTTGGAATATTCAGTGTTGCGGTTCTTGATCTTCCAGTGGAAGAATCTGTCATGTTTCTTCCTCTTGGGCTTGTATCTGATTTGCACAGTGAGGAGACAAGTGGGATGCATATGAGCTTGAGGGAGACCTCAAGGCTGACCTCAACTGCTTGTTGTACAAGTTCAAGCCCTACAGAAGCCATGCATCAATTTTGCCACCATCCCAGAGAAGATGAGTAAGAGCAGCACCTTCCATGGAGAAACTGACTTTCAAAGACACCCTTTCCCAGGTGCTAAAAGCACCCCTTAATAATTGCTTCAATTTATTTGTGTTCTGTCTACACCCAAGTCTGCAGAACAGTGAAAATTTAGGACTAGCAGAATGTTGATAACGTTCCAAAACAGAGGAATATAAATTCTTTTAATAGTGAGATAAGGGCAAGGTGACATGGAGAACATTAGACAGATCACATCTAATTTACTGAAATAATTTACTCGAAGCTACAACAAAGTTTGTGCAAGCGCAGCAGGTTTCAGCACTGGTATCAGCAGATACACAATGATTTGAGCAAGGGAGCTCAGGGAGAGAAGCTCAGCTGGAGCTTTGCTCCTATAAAAGCCGCCTTTCTCCTTCTGCAGCGATGTTTCAGATCTGTTTTCACCCAAGCTTGACACACAGTTGCTGCCATTTCATTTGCAGATCTGAAGAAATCATGTCAGTACAAGAAACGCAATAGTTTCTTTGGTTTTTTTTTTTTTTATTTTGCAGATTAATTAAATACTTATGGAAATGAGAGCTAAACAGAACTGGTTTGAGCCAACTTGCGTTATTGACTCTTGACTATCTGAATCCCGCTATGGCTTCAGGTATCTTACACCTTCTCTTCTTCCAGGTCTAGTTATAGGCTGAAAATCAGCCACCACACTTCAGCTGCACTTCATCAGATTCAGACCCAGTTCATTTATTAAAAGTTAAATTTTTACTTTATCTTTATGAACACCCATCGCAGCTGCTGCCCCATTTAAAAGAGGGCATTTACGTTTCATAATTGTGTTTCTTCTATTATTTCTTGCAGCTCTGGTGCCCTATGCAAAGGCAGGTTGGGAGGAGATCAAGGCACGAAAACTCTGGCACTGCCAAAGTAGGATTTTTTTTAATGAGTACGTCCCTCGTGGTGATTTCTGATGCAG
Organism: Haliaeetus leucocephalus; assembly: GCF_000737465.1. Lineage (NCBI taxonomy): Eukaryota > Metazoa > Chordata > Aves > Accipitriformes > Accipitridae > Haliaeetus > Haliaeetus leucocephalus. The sequence continues at coordinate 477,691 of NW_010973307.1, read as the reverse complement.
AAATCCAGCAGAGTGCGGAGGAGGGAAAGTGTCCTGCAGTCCGTGTTTTGGTGGAAATGTAACGTTTATGTTTCTGCACGAGGTCATTAAGTGGCTGTGGCACATTTCAGCCAGAGGGTTTTAAAGCTTTGAGTCCTGGATTGGATCCAAATTGAGTGATTGTATTCTTCCTCCCCAAATTCCTCTCGTAGATCCAGCTGGATACTGCTTTTGCCACTTTCTCTCCTAACCTGTGGGGCTGGGTTATGTGCTTTTGGAGACACCCATCATTTTCACTGCAGAGGGAAGATGACTCAGAGCTGAGAGCATCAGTATGGATTTGGGAAATCCAGGTTTTCTGAACCATCCCAGGTCTCCCAACACAGGGCCAGTCATTTAGCCCTTCCATGCCTCAGAAGAAACGGAGATAACAACCCATTATTATTTCGAAGTGGTGCTGCAGGCATAAATACATGGAAGACTGTGAGGCACTCAGATACTGCAGTAATCAAAGTCATACAAGTACCAAAGACTGACACATCACATCTTCACAAAAGTCAGTTAAGAAAATCTGCAAAGCATCTGGATGAAGACTAGTCCAGAAATACACAGATATTGGTATAAGACTCTTGTGCCAATATTTCTGTCTGATAGGAATTAAGATGACTTATCAATCACAAATATAGAAGAGAGCTATAAAATGTAAAATGAAACTGTATTATTATAATTTCAGTTCTTGATTGTTCTTATTTATCTTTCCAGCTCTCTTCCACTACTAATCTATTTTGTTTAGGAGAAATAGTATGTATGGAGCTCGATTACTGAAGAATGGCTATTAATGTAGTGTCTCAGAGTGCTCTCTAGACAGTTAAAAGGCTTTTAACAGTAAAATATGAAGGTTTCCTTCAAATTTGCAGTCGACTGCCTTCTAAAAGTTTGTTTCAGTTGCCAACATTTCCATGATTTATAGAAGTCAAACTATCTGATTTTTGTCTCCCCACAATGGATGAGAGCTATTTTTTCTTATTATTTTGTAAAGGCAACATCATTATCTTAAGTAGGAAAAAAAAAAGTTAAGAGCTACATTAAAGATACAGCTTTCAAAATAATTTTTTAAGGCATCTGGCCTGATTTAAACCATCAAATTTACATTCAATTCCTTCAGGGATGGCTCCGTTGCTTTGCGCTGGCTCTGTGCCCTCCGAATAAAGCCCTGGATTTAATGCATGCCACCACCGCGTTTCCCTAGCTGCACCGCCGCTCAGTGTAGATATATAGTAGAGGTATAAAAAGCCTAACCTCGGACAAGATGATTCACTTAGGCAAAAAAAAAAAACCCTATAACTGTGTAAGTTTCAACTAGAGGTTAGACTTGTGACTAATGTCACTATCTATTTATTCTTAAATTATTAGTAGAAGTGTTTATGTACTATGAAACATTCTGTATGAGCTAGACAGGAAGCTATAAAACATTTTATGAGATCTACACACGGCTGATGGCAGAACATTAATACAACGCTAAGGTTCATCTAAATTCAAGAAGTGCCAGAAAACCCTTTTTTTTTTCTTTTTTCCCCCCCCCAGTGAGATCTTCACTTGACAAAGAGAAGTGTACTCTGAAAACCCAGGGGGGCCAAATTCTGCAAGGTCCTGAGTGTCTCCGGAGAAATATGGAGCACTGTCAGCTTCTCCCGATTTCCAGATGAAGGCAAGAGCCTTTTAAAGGGCTTTATTTTCTCGGAAGAAAGCCTGAGGAAGGACAGGTCAGGAAATGAGATGAAGCGCAATTAGAAATCTGCGTCGTGCCTGCCTCACCTCTGACAATTTTCAAGTTGAATTATTATCCCTGTTTTGTGGATGGCTGGACTAAGGAAACAAAAAAAACCTAGGTAATATAACCACACAGCAAGGCAGATATTGAACTGTGAGAAAATCTCATACTCCTTTAAATGCTGTGCAGTCTTATTCCACTGAAATCGGTTCTGTTTCCCTTCTTCAGGTGACTAATGACGTGTTAAATAATCAGCATAACCTGATTCAGTTACTATAAATCCTTGCTAAGTATCAAAATGATTTGCAAGCTGAAATTACACAAGCACAAAGCTATTCGTACGCAGCCGTTAATTGAACCTCAAATTGATTTTTATACATATAACAAAGAAAAAAGTTTAAGATAATTTTAAGTGCAGTCCCAGCTTAAACATACATCTCTGCTTCTGCAGCACGTAAAGTGGTGCTAAGACACACTCCGTATGCACCACGAGTCCTAGTGGTCTCGTTTTCGCTTTAAACAGAGTTAAAGAGAACCCCGAAGATGAGAAAAAAAGCGATCACTTCCCAAAATAAGAATAAACTGGGTTAGTCCGAGATAGGGAGACATAACCTACCTTGTTTTACTCTAAATTCAGCTCACTTACTTGTGTAGAGAAGTGAAAGGTTATTATATGGGTTTACTGGGCAAACCCAGATTTTATAAATAATTGCCTGTCAGACTGTTCAAGATAGACAAACATACAGCAGACCAACAAAAACATGATCTGTCATATTTCTGAGAGAAATGTATGTTGAGTCTTCATTCTCTGGGACTTTAAGTAGACCAGTAAAAAATAAGTGCCAGTATTTTTCCTGCTTATGCATATTTTAAAATGTAAAATCTGGGAGAGATACAGCTACGGAAGGAATTTTGATTCCAGTACCCAGTGCCTGAAACGGTTTCTTCTGTCTGTATCCCTGCAGATCGAAACCAAATACAATAAATGCTGGTATCCTTTTAAAAAGTCTGGATGTTTACAGCAAGCATATAATTTTCCATGATTAAGGACGCCAACAAAAATAAGAGTGATGATAAAAAGAAAAGTTTAATCATATATCTCAAGAAGCACAGATGGAACATCAGAAAACTTCCCCCCCTCGTTTAATACACCGCATTGTACACATTACTTTTAGTCCTTTACACACAGATTAATTCCAGAAAACAGAAGCGTAAGCAGGTGAAAGAAAAAAGCTATTTATGAACAGCAGTAATATTTGACGTACAAAGTTCACTTTCACGATATTTTGGTTGCGAAGAGAAGAGACATTTTTCTGTTTATTTAGAATATATATTTTTTTCTAAAAGTTTTTGCAAGCAGGTCCAGGAAAGCAGGGCAACAAAACCACTTACAAATGACCACAAGAGCATACAGTGGGAGTAAAAATTAAGACCTCACATACTAAGCACAAAAGAGGAGGACGGCTGCACTGGAGAAAAGTAATATTTTGCTGATCTCCTCTCGATCCCTTGAGTGCTCTGTCTTAATTTGAGGTTTAAGTTAGATTTCAAGCCTCGGCTAAGAGCGGCTGAAGCAGACCCCGGGGCCAGAGGGGTACCACAGGGACACCAGCAGTACATGCCTGCAGATCCTGACGACGGGCTGAAGCACGAGCCCTTTTCTCGGGTCAAGCATCATCGTGGTTAGCTCTATATTTGTACAGTTTTTATGGGAAGAAATGAATGTGTTTGTGAGGCCAGCAAAGGCTGGAGGAGCAGGGGACGGGAAGAAGCATAGAGGGAGGGACTGAGATTTAAAAAATAAAGCTGAAAACAAACAACGTGAACTAAAATATAAAAAAGGCAAAAAAGGGCCCGTTTCTTCTTTAACCAAATCCAACAGTAACGCTGCCTTTGTCAACAACAGAGACAACATCTGCTTCCTGCAGCAAACGCTGAGCAAGTACATAACGTTAAGCCTTTGCCTAGAACCACTGGGACAGACACAGTTATTTCAATACTTCAGGATGTATTTTTCTAAATAGGGGCCCAATCCAGTGCCAAATCACTGCAAAGGCTTTCCTTGATTTCAGAGAGTGATGGCTTGAGCCTTAGGAGATGTAAATATGGAGAACTTGGGACTAACCACTTAGTCTATCCTTGGGTCTGCAGAAAGACAAGCCTCTAACTGGTAAAGTACAGTTTACCTGAACTTTTTTCTGAGTATCTTTGGATCTGAATTCGCTATTACTCTCATCAAGAAGCCGCTCACTGGGTTAAACCGGGTTACGCTGTCTGAACATTTCAAAATTAGCTGAGAGAAATCAGTGGAAAATAGTGGAAAACAGTTTTTCTTTTTGTAAAAATCACAAGGAAAACCTATAGAACCTTTATATAACCTATATAACCCAGTCTATCTCTGGCCTCTTTCTGCCCCATCCTGCTTTACAAAAAAACATCTCTAGGAGAACATACAGACTTCCAAACACTTAAATAAAAATGACATCCTATTTCAGAAAGAGGCTGACAGCAGCAAGTCCCCTGCAAACTTCAGCATTGTCTGATCTGTATTCTTGTCCACCTACACGCTATCCCAAACATCCTGCCATTAATTAGCTAAATGTTCCAGCTAGTAAACAAGAATAACGATTGAGGGGGCTGGAAAAAGAGACAGAGTCAGCCAGCAGATAGTCACAACAAACCAGCCCACTCACTGGTACACGGAGACATCGGAGCTTGTATTTTTTTTTCCTTCCACGGAGGGGAAAAGAAAATCACCTTAATATAACACTGTCTTTCCTGTTGCTGCAGCCACATCCATATTAGCAGGCGAGAAAAGTCATCCCGTTCCTGCGGTAGGCACTCTGTCAAAGAAAGAGAAAATCTGTAATGAATTATCACGTTAACTTAAACAAGGGAAGAAGGCAGAGAGAAAGGCAAGGCTTTCTTCCTGTTTTGTAGACTATTCTGGCTGCAATCTAATAGTGTGCTTAATCTGAACATTTCTGGTGGGGAAGCTATAAGCGACCACTTTGTCTATTAAAAAATCAGTGTGGTTAACAAGTGGTTAGTGGCTCTATTTCAGGAGAGCAAGAGATATGCAAAAATGTAACATCCTATTTTGTTAATTGCCTGCAAAATAGATGAGGCCAAAAACACACTATTATGCTGAATCTGTTTGTCCTTTATAAGCACGTGTTCTCTATTCACTATGTTCAAGAATCATTTCTAACCTACCTTAATAGTCTAAAAATTACTGAATAATTACAGTTTTCCAAACCTTATTTATAGTCTGAGTCTAAAGCCAAATAAACAGACACTGGTATAATCCCCATCCCCCAAAACCAAATTAATCTTAAAGGCCCTCTGGTCAGTACAAAATAATTTGATATCCCCTATATTGTAACCTGGGATCAAGTGTTTCCAATGGTAAAGAAGCACAAGGGTTAAAGAGCATTTGAGAAAACAATTTTAAAAGATCCTGTGACACTGTCTCACTAAAATACCTTTCATGCATTTTTAACATCTCTTCTGAATCAATATAGGAAACTATGCCTTTTTACGCCAGGCACACTGGAAACCCTATATTTTAAGGGGATATTCTCAGTTTAAAAATGTATTGCTTGGGGTTTGGGGGTTTTTTTGTGATATTAATGATATCTTCAAAGAGGAAAGGAGTTTAAACACTTTTGCTTTATTTGGTTCACCTTCAGCAGTCATTCAGTTTTGAAAATGAAAATATAGTCATCTCTTTCATTACAGTTAGTGCTTCGTCAGATTTATTTTGTACCTCTTAAGTTCAAGCACTTAGGAAGTGCCATATATAACTCCCATTTTTAGTGGCTCTACCAATTTCCGAATTAATTTCAGCGAGATCAATTTCTCCTCTCCTAAACTAGAATTAGAGGAGTATCATTAAGAGCAAAGGATAACCTCAAACAACTTTGTCTATAAATAGTATTTATACTGAACTGTAAGGAAATGGTTTCAAAAACAGCAAGCATGTATTCAGAGACATTTACAGACACTGAATATGCAAAAGGAAATATGTACAAGATGTTCATTACAGCATCCTTTACATTAACACCATACTTCAATATAAAGATCTAGCAGCATATGGCATTAAAGTCACAGAGCAGAATATTAGCTCTGGGATATATAGCCAGTCATCAGACATGACAGTATCACCGCAAACAAAATGAAAAATAAATCCAAAGACTCTATACCCAAACATGAAATGCACAAAAACAGACTAGCCAATAATTTTGAAAGGATCCAATATATTCCCACAACCACAAGCATCAAGTCCAAGGGAGTTTGGATCTGCAGCTTGCCCAAACCATTATGGCTGGCATTTTGAAGTCGATGCAAAAGTAATGTTTTTAGCTGCTTGACCCCGATATTTTTACAGAGCTTTATAACCCAAGTGACAACCTTTAACACATAAACAAAATATTCAGGGCTATTGTGCAGTTTGCTTGAAGATAAACGAACCCGAATATAAAGTTGGATCCACATGAAAGATAAAAGGTTGAATTTTGCGAAAGGAATTTTGGTTGCAAAGCAAAGTTGGGCTTGGCTGGGCTCACCTGGGAAATAATGAAGTTTAACATTTTCCAACATGGGCAATATTATACGGTTAGTTATATCCCTGAAAAGGTCATTTTAGAAGCAAGTTTCAGAGGAGGGAGGATAACACCTTCAGAAAGTTGGACACACCCACCAGTCTATATTTAGCAATATATTATAACTAGTGTGGCTATAGTTAGGATTGAAAACTATTTCCTACTTAACTCCCTGTTTCACATTCTTTAAACTTTCTGAAACATTTGCCCTTGGGCTGAAATTTCCTCTACTTTAATCTCTGCCTGAAGTTCAATTTCTTTGGAAAGGACCAACAAAATTCCTTAAGCCATTTTGAAGTTCAGCAATAATGAAAACAACACATTTTTCCTCCCCTAGCCAGAGAAAGTGATTCTGATACATGCATATTTTATTACAGAATTTAGCCATAAATTGAAGCATTTTACCCAGAAACAATCTTTACCTTCAACCTCAGCTTAAAGGTAACTGTTTTGAAAATCAGTATTTCAGAGGAGGGACTTTGATTCATCCCGTTCCATACCAAGATAACACTTCGTTCGTATTTTGATACATTACAAGATAATAAAGGTTAACCTCTGAAATGCTTTTATGCATAGCAGAACTATTTTACAGTGATCCCATAGTTCTGAGTTACACCATATATCTTTAAGATACATACAGCTGAATTTGTGATACTAAAAGACATATCTCTACATGCCAAGAATTGTGAAGAGAAAGAACAAGATGTTTTTGATAAAACTTGCATGTGTGTGTGCCCTTGCAAGAGAGAGTTCGTACGTATGTGGCAGTCATTTAATGTGGTTTGATATAATGTAAAGGGTTTGGATGACACTTTTGGGTGCTTTATGCCACTTTGGCAGTATCCATTTTTTTTTTTTTAAATACGATTATTTGGCTCAGAATTACAGATAGAGGATGATGCAGACTCTTGATGTGGGATTAAAATGGCAAGCCATAGCTGCATCCATTTTGCTGGATACGTCTTGCTACAGCCCTATGTCAGGAGATAACATAAGCCCTCGGTCCCTCCTGGAGCCCTTTTTGGAAAAGTGTCTACTGCATCCAAATATTTTTGTGTGCTGTCTCTCCAAATTTACTGTCTACCAGCCTGTGCTTTGATTTTTCCTGCTGTGGCCTGACTCTTTGCCATGGCTGAAGGTCCGTCAGGCTGTTACTGTAACCGCTCTGTGCACAGGTGGCCAAGGGACCACCTTTTAGAGAGGGGAAATCACCTAGCTTGGCACAAATTCCGCAGTTCACCTTCCCAGAAAGGATTCCAGGCTCTGAAAAGTTGATATAACCTTATTTGGCCAATCTAGCCCTCACAGAAACTCTTCTTGCTCCTTGCTATTATACGACAAGATTTTGCATCCCTTTCTCTGACCTCATTAAAGGTGAAAGGACAGATTGCTGCTACCCACAACCAGAGGCTAAGCAGGCTGGACCAAAGTGAAAGCAGAAACACGACCTTCACCTTGCCCAGTCCACTCTTGCCACTTGCTCCCATTTAGGGGAGAGCCATGCTGATTTTGCTGCTTAGTCCGCTACTGCCCAGTCCCGACCCCAGCCCATCTAGGCACCAGGTGAAGAACCTCCTCATGGCATCTCAGGCATCCTCTATTTGCCTGTAGTATAGGAACCCTACCTTCAAAATGATGCTCCTTCAAGTTATCAAAGCACATTGGATTCTGATCTAAAGATCTTCTCTGGGAATGTTATCATTATTTAATCAATGAAGACAGTTTTTTTCTCCAGCAGTCTGAAAGGAGGTACAATGAAGCAGAAAAGATGAGCAGTCCTCACTGCTGTCAGTCACCTAAAAGCTAGACCAAGCTTTGCCTTTAGTTTGGTGAAAGAAGGGAAAACTAACAGCTTAAAAAGGCAACCTGGAACAAGAGGCCATGCTCAAGTAACTCCTCAAATTTCATGAAAAATCATCCATTTTCTACTCTCTTTTTTGGTCCCATGACTCTCCTGTGGTGGTGGCCTGAGGTAGCGTATTATGAAGGACCACCAAGAGTCATTCCATGAAGAGGGCAGCAAAACTCCTGTCCTCACAGTACAGTAGGTCACATGAAATGAAACATTTACTGAAGAGTTCATACGATCAATTTAGGGGCAGATAATCACGTGCTTATTAACACAAAAGATACTGAAGCTGTGATTTACAGAAACAAGTCCCAGCCAAACCTGAAGATGTGAGTACTCCTCAATTAAGTGACATACCAGGTTAGAAACTAAGACTTCTGAACAGGCACCTTAGCTAGAAATGGTTCCCAGTTAACAATTTACACCAGTGCATAATTTCACAGCTGTAGCATGATAAGAAAGAATAATTTTGGCGAGGAAAAGAAACAGCTGTGATTTTTGAGTGGGCTGATGTTTAATTCTTTTTTGGGATAAAATTTGGAAAGTCTAGGGTAAAACACCTCCAGTGGGCATCCCAGACACTAAAGTTTATTGGGCCAAGTCCTCCACTGGTTTAAGTCTGCAGTTCTGCTTACATTAAAGCTAAGGCACAATGTCATACCACAGGTCTGTTGTATCACTTAAAGATGATAAATCCTGAATTATAGGTCCTGTATAAGCAAGTTACAGAACAGCATTTTTAAAACTTCAAGTCTCCCTTTCTTGGTGTCCTCTTGTATGTGTGTGGGCAAGTGGTTTAATTACAATGCATAAAGTGGAATGGCAGACAGAGACATCCAAATCAAAGAGCAAGTCCTGGCTGAACTTCATTAGCAAACATAAATACAAATAGGCACATCTTGTTTGTGACATGCCACGGTCCTTTCCTCCTTTGGTAATTTTACTGTATTCTCTTATATTTGCATAAATGTAAATCGAACCATATGACTTGAACAGGCTTATGATAGGGGAATCATATGCAAAACTTCTTTTCATTAAGTAATTCTCTTCATGCAGTCTTACAATGTTACTGTGAAAATCAGGGAGGATTGGATCTCAGACAGTGAAAGCCTTTATTTAAGAACAGTGGAGGGAGCCCTGCCCTTTAAATAAGAGACATTCTTGGATCAGACACTGGCTGGCAGGATGGAAAAAAGGATGTAGCATTAACTTTCATTCCATTCCAAATAACCTGGAACCCATAAACCACAAAGATTCTCTAATTTTAAATCTGCTCCTTTTCTCCCTGTGTCTTCTTTCCATTTTATTTGGGGAATGTTAACTTTGAAATTTCATTAGCCCGCCATAATATCAAACAAGTCTTCCTGGACAGATTCATAGCTCTTTGTACATAAAAAAAAATCTACATTAGAACCCCTGTGATTAAAAGGTTACTCCTCTAATTTTTCCCAGCCTGCATAGACAAACCACATGCAAAGAAGTGTCAGCTTATTTAGAGATTAAAATAATAATTAGTTTAGGAGGCAAAATATAAGCAACGTTGTTTAAAAAAGAAAATCCATATGTTGTTTAGAATTAGTTGCTTCTGTTTAAGTTTAAATAAATTTGTGCGGACATAAACTCTTATTAAAAGTGCATACATGTTGCAAAAGAAATATAACGTCTAATTCTCTCTCCAATTTAAAACAATAGCACCGAAGGCTCTAATTCTACAAACCCATCTTTAATCAGTAGCCAAAGCACAGATGTCTGATATTACTCAGAGGGTGAGGGAACGTTTTATGTGTATAGTATCTAGTACATGGTCAATAATGAATAACAAATCCCAAATATATATCTGTGAACACCCAGGTTTAGTAGATTACGAACTTGTAAGACGCTCTGGATGATCTGCCCTGCTGTATTCACGAAATCTCATGGATTTCATTTACGATGGGGCCAGACCGCTGTGCTGAAAGCTACAGCATCCATTTATCCTTACAGTAATGGTCCCTCTGGAAGCACAACCACATTTGTGCTTAAGCGAGCCCCCGAGAAACGGCTGCTAGGTGTAAGAAATGCCAACAAACCAACTTTATTCCTCCTCAGGTCTGTTCCCTGAGTCTTGCACGTCCAGTGAGACACCGGCGACAGCAGCGGGTTCCCCGCCGTGAGTACCTGCCCTCTGGGAAAGGGGGGCCGAGATCACCAGCACGCTTCACGTAGGCGACCACGAACATCACGCACTGATAAAAGCACTGCTTCAGTAAACCACCCTTCAACAGCTTGTAACAAAATGCTTTCCAGAGAAGTCAGTTCTGGGCTTTGGTTTACCTTTTATCTGCCAGCAGCATAAACCTTTTCAATAATCACATAAAACTGTGTTGCTGTGTCCAGGAACAAGATATATCCAAGATATATCATCCAAGTCTGTTAAAGAACATAGTCTAGATCTCAGCTACCCAGCTCTTTTATTGTTGCTCTCTGCTACTGGGAATAACGACATTCCCAAGGCTGATGGAAACATAGGATCTCTGAAAAACAAGGACCAAATGTATTTTTCAGACACCTCATGCAATACCACCAGTGGAAGGAGAACAAAATGTAGGGCTTGTATGCCTGTCCTTCAGCTCATTTGGCCAAATTTGCAATGCTGCAGTTAACTAGCAAACGCTGTTCTCAGGGCTGGGCTGGTATTATAAGAAAGAAAAACAAGGCAAAAGGATCATGGCTTCTGTTGCAGCAAGAACTGGGGTGTGGGAGTGGGGTACCAATGTCTGCCAAAAGAAAAAAAGAACAAAATTGGTAGGGAGAGATCATTTTAAGTTTCTCAGAGGGTACTGTAAACAGTGGAGAAAGAAGGAAAAAAATGGAACTATAAAACAATACTTGGCAGCCAGCTTTGCAAAACAAACATATTTTCACAAAGTTCTTCCCATCACTGCCACCAGCTTTAATAGGCTTTATTTGTCTGAGAGCAAGAAACCCTTTTTAATTGTCAGAGAAAAGGCGACGCTGCTTCGCACACATAGAAATTCCTCTTCTGAGCCCCACTTCAACCAGACGCTGCTCTCCGTTCACAGTCAGAGGGAGGAATTCCTTCCCCTGGGCTGCAAAAACCTGTAGCTGGGCTCCATCACCACCCTTCCCTGGTCTGAAGGAGTGAGCCGCTTCTCCTGCGGAGCAAGCCAAAATCCAGCAAGTTATTATTGCCGTGGGTCCAACGGCCCGTAACTGTCTGCCCATGCCGTGCTACTGGCAAAGCACACGGCAGGTCTCCACGGGGCACCGGACCTCGATGGATACGACCGGCTGGACCCCAGCGCAACTGGGAAAGCTTAATCCCCCCCACCGCAATGGAAATGCAGTGGTTCCCGAGTATTCCTGATCTCGCAAGCATCGCGGTTAGTTCACTAATAATTTTACCGCCTTACGTCAAACTGGTCAAAAAGCTTTGAGTTGCTCAGAGGCCAACGTCTCTCCTCTTCCGATGTGTCTCAACTTGCTGCTTTAGCTGTACAGCAGCAATAACGTATGTGGGCAACTTTATTATGTCTGAGAATGAAGTTGCAGCTAGAAGCCTTGAGACTTACAAAGAGAAGACTTCAGGTACGGTTAGATACTGAAACCTCTGGTTTATGACTCAGGGCATGGCACAGTCACAGCACTCCCATGTGAAAATATACCGCTCATAATAAAACATTCCTCAGCCTGAGAGAAATTCAGCATGACATAACCTGGATGGCTCCCTCTCTCCAAGGATGGCATTTCTTGACTTTTTAAGGTTTCCTTCTACTGCTGCAGAGGCTCAGGGTTTTTTTTTTCTGTAGGAAGTGACAGAAGAGGTTAAATTGCCCCTCCATGTCACTACTGCTCACGAGCTCAGCATATGATTTTTAGCAAATTTATTTGGAAAGAATATGGTGTGGTACAGTCGTCTGAGTACAAGGGCAGGAGCCAGGGCTGGGCTCAGCTCCCAGCTCTGACACTTACTTGCTGTGTGGCCTCAGACAAACCACTTAATGTCTCTGTGTTTCGACTTCCCCTGCCTTTGAAACAGAAATACTATCACTCAGTAAAAACCTTTTGAGGATTGCTTGATTACAGAGCTAATACACGGCGTTTTGAAAACACTGTATGCTATTCCATAATTATTATTTTCATTACATTGTATCTGCCATTATAATGGCTAAAATACCAGATGTACAGAAACGGATGCCGAAATCGGCATTTATTGGATAGGAGGAGTGGGTATTACTTTGAAATAAATTAAATTATTGGGGCAAAACAAGACAGTTCACCTACATTCTTTTCCTAAAACTGCTGAAACTGTAATGAAAAGGAGCATCTAATGACATTTTGCAACATAGTTCTCTTCCCCCACCCCCTGAAAACATCCTGTGAATGCTCTCTGCAGAGGGCACAGCATCCCTATTCTCCCTTTGATTCAATGGAGCGTTTCACCGGGAAATGCGAACCCAACCAACAACGCAGGGCAGAGAGCGAGTCAGACTGTAAACAGAGAAATTTTCTCAGGCTCCCAGGCCCTTTGCTGGTGGCGGCATTCGGGTGCGGCCACTTCTAGCCGTGCTCCTTACTGACTGATGCACTCTGTCTGCAGCCGGGTGCCTGCTCACCGGAGCGGTGGGAGGTAAGAGGAATTAAGGTAATGCATCAGTGGTTGCCAGTGGAGGAGATGGGAAGGAAAAAAAAAAAAGGAGAAAAAAAAAGGCAAAAGAAATATACTATTTCAATCAAAGTCTGAAATTTGTAGAAGTGGTTTTGGTCTCAATATAGAAAAAATATTTATCCAAGAAACTCCTGCTCGGGTGCGAACATCCTACTTCTAGTGGGATTTTGTTTGGCAAAGTGCTGTGAAAGAGTGGAAGCTAATACAGAGCATGTCTATAAACAAATATATTTATTTAGTACAGATTGACACATTCACTAGAGTATTTCAGTGATTACACGTGTAAAACTATTTCCTATAGTGGTTTCCTTTTGTGATTCTGCTAATTTATTCAATCCACCCCATTTTCATGCATTGAATGTTATGAGCCATTTCAGCCACCCAGACTGAAATGCGCGTTTGGAGACTACATGCCTGTTTTTTCATTTCATCATCTACACATAATTATTTAGTGATATTAGGAATTTGAGCTCAAATGGAAGCCAACCAACATTTTAATAGCTTAAAAATCATACAAAATGAAGTCTGCCCTGAGGTTAATGAATAAGAGCCAAATCTTGAGGCTCTTGCTCAGTTTCTACTCACTCCTTATTCAGGCAAAAGTTGAATCAATTGTAGTTGGACTGATTAAAAACAGAAGAACATATATTTGGACCTTTCTCTCAGGTAAAACTGAATAAATTACCTAGGATTAGGCTGGAGAATGGCATCCCATCGATCTTTCACGTGTATTTCTGCAACACGCTGGAGAAAAAATCCAAGTGCTGAGGCAGTTTAACCAGTTAAAACAATACTTTAGCAGCAGAATAAATTATTATGCACTACCAGCTTTTATGGCATTTATATTAGAAATAGCCCCGAATCAAAACACATTTTCTGGTCCTTCCTGAACGTCTGAAGACCAGGATCAAATCCAAACTTAAAAAATGGTCCGTTAGGTATGAAAGCCAAATGCCTTTATCCTTCAAAAGAAAGCTCCACCCCCAATTTGAACTTTAATCCAGGCATATATTGATACAGTTATTTGATTTTTGATGACGGGAATTATTTATAATTTAGGCAATTAAAAGTTATTCTTTAATTATTCGCAGGATGTCCTACTCCTTATGCAAAGAATGCAATGTGCCTGTAAAAAATATAAAGCAGAGCAGTTAATTCCTTTGAACAGTTAACACTTTACTTGTAATTGGTGATAATCACAGAAGGATGCTCCTCCCTTAAGTAACAACCCATTCAGTATTGGCCAGCCATGTCAAAGTAATGACACATTTATCCCATTCAAGCCAGATCTAAGCATGAGGATGTGGAAAAGAAAGGAGTATGAAGAACAGATTTCTTCAGTATGTGCAAAGCAAATAAGAGAAGGAAAAAAAATCGATGACAGGAATGATCTGGTCATCTGTGAACAATAGCAGGTACCCTGACTTGGTCTGTGTGGCAGTGGCCCTGCTCACTACTATCCCCTGACAGCCTACAATTAGGATCTTGATGCTGAAACATGCCGAGCGTATGAAGAGCTCAACTGTGGGTGGCTTCATTTGTAAACGAGCAAGTGGGGACAGGTGAAGCGGGCACTCTGCTCCTCTTCACCACTCGTGCTGCAGGGACTGGTCCTGCTGCCCCAGGACCTGGGTCTCTCCCCAGCAGTTCCTAACAGCGGCTACCTGCAGGACAGACAGACTCCTTCACCTATTTAGACAGAGGTCTAACGAGCACTAACGGCACATTGGCCAGCATGCAAAGACTGATCAAAGCCTTACAGGCTCCCGCGGAAGGCAGCCTGTCCAGAAAAGAGCCCTCGCTGCACCGTCAAAGAGCTTCTGGCAAGTTACAAGCTGCAAGGATGTACTACGAAACCTGGGATCCCAAGGAAGGCCAGGCTTTTTTTTTACTTTATACTTTTAAAATGACATTATATCCACATTCATATGTTGGAAAAGCTGGTTCACAAGGCACGATGAACTTCTAGTCTCTCTAACGTGTGGCTCAACTTATCTATAATCTTTCCAAATGTCTTTCTGTCTGCCTATTCCTTACCTGCCTAACGTCTTGGCAAAACGGGCCATCCCAGAGACACCAGACGGCTGCTGAGAATAGCAGAATTCCAAAACGTCCTTCCTAGAATTGGCTAAAAATTCCTTTTGGTCGTTTCATGTTGATTGGTCTGTGGAGGGGGCAATAATATTTACTTTGCGAAGAAAATGGAAGTAACTAGGCGGACTCTGAACTTCCATACTGTACTCCCTCTCCACAGACCCACTTATACACATTACTTGCTATGGCACACTTTACTTAAATGAAACTTATTTTGAAATGCTAGTTCAGACTAACAATATCTCGGCGGTCTGACCCATCACATCAAACTCTCTCTTCTTCTGTATCACATCTCATCTTTTTCTTTTGTACCCCGCTTTACAGAAGACATACATTTATATGCATATCTATGAAATTGATACTTGTCTGAAAACAAACTGGCCAGGCCATGAGATTCTTCTGGCTGATTGCCATTGTTCAGTCATTAAATATAGGCTTACGAATAGGGAGATGGATTACCCGCTTGTAACTCCATCAAGGGCTTTTCATGATATCGCAGCCCATATTTTTTTAATAACATTGAGGAATATTTAAATCCTGTATGAAAGTTTTTTCATAAGTACTTCTTTGATGTTAGAACATTTTGATTTGTGTGCATGCTGACACCAGAACAGCTCGATTACTGCATGTTCATTTATCAAAGAGTGTGGGGTCGATCCCGTTCGGATGCGCAATTATTGCATCAAATACATAACATGCGCTCATCATGCTGACAGCAACGCCCCCACTTCCGATGGCTGGAAATACAAGAACAGTAAATAATTACTGTAAATGAAGAGTTAGTCAGGTCTCGTTAAACGTTATTGTTACTAAAGCAATAAAGAGTTTATATTAAAAAAAGCAGAAAGGTGGTAGGGGAATTACTGAGCCCCAAACCTAGAACACATTGCAGTTCCTGGTCTTAAAGCTAATGGGACCCAGTGGATCCAGACTTCAGCAAAGAGACAGCGTGTTGTCTCAGTCACATTATTTATTGTACCAGTGTAACTCCCTTTTTCTTTGTTTCTCCTCTTCCCTCCAGCAGAATGGCTGCTGGTAAGATGGGAATGTCAAATCCAGGTTTTCGGCTTTCCAGTAGCTCTGAATTTCCTGGCTTTTGTGGACTGAAATCAGACCCTTAACATCGCTCGTGCATTTTGTTTTGGGTAATTGACATTAATTTTGAGGTTGCATCACCGACATCAATCAGCGCTGTTCTCAGAGGACTAGAGTTAAGGGGCCACAATAAAAGGGCATGATATTGTTTCTTTTGTTTTATTTTTGGAGGACTTTGACTACTCTATACTTTTCCAGTCGATGTTACATTCTTTTTGTGTGAGACAGTGTCAAACATTACTGCCTGTCTCGTTTAAAAGAATACTTTGGTGTTACGGTAAACGGCTCTAGAGGCTGGGGCAGTCAACCCTGGTAAAAATTCAAGTTGATGATACCTTTTGTCTATGTAACACTTTGAAGAAACTATGAAACAGCAACACATTTCTTTAGAAAGAGCTATGTTGCCCGTTACAGATGTTTTCCATATGGTAAGTGGAAGGTTGGCCCCTTCCCCCTCCACTCATCAGTGTTCTCACATCGTAGAAGGCATCTACAAAGACAACACGGCTGTAAATGATACTGCACAGAAGCCTCCATCAGCACGTACTGTAAAAGAACAAGCTGATTTTCATTGCACAGGGCAGGAGTACGCACCATTGTAGCCCATTACCATGAGGATTTTGACTCCTCAGCCTCCCATTTACTCTGGGGTGAGTGGTCAAGAGAAGCCAGACTAGGCTTCAGATGCTAAGATGATGAAATGGAAAAACCAGATTAAATTAGTAAGGGATTACTGCAGATTATCATGCTGCATCAGCTGGTGGGTTCAACACCTTCTCCTTCAAATCCTTATGGGTGGGAAGGAAAATTCTCTCTCACACAAGATCATGATTTTAGGGGGAGAAGAATGTGAGACACCTCAGTGGGGCTAAGACCTGTTTTTTAGACATTGGTACATAGTCATATACACAGGGTCCCAGGCATGCCTTTGTAACAGATAGCCTTTGGGTGAAGAATTGATCTGTTGCCCCATATTTTGTGTTGCTCCTATCAATAGATAGTAACAGCTATAATTAAAATGGACTTAGAAGCACAGCTGGGCTTTTAAGAGAGCAGAGTTGTACTTCCAAATGTTCAGCACCTGTAATGGGAATCACGTCTTCAAAAGATCTTAGAGCTCCAAAGCACCATTTTGTCGTGCTTACAGTCTGGTTCAAAAGAGTCCATCACCCTAGGTGTACTCAGGATGTTTTGTCCTTTCACAAATCCCGGTATTTTCTTGGATGCCGGAGCTATTCTAACACTTGAGTCTTGAATGCAGGTGTGACTTTCTAAAAGTTCAATTTGTAACAACAGAGGCATTTCCTCATCTCAACCACTCCTTTCCCAAAACACATAATTATCTCATCTCAAAAGCAGTAAACTTCAGAATAAAAAAGAACCCAAACAAACACGGAATTTGTTATAAAAAAAAAAAATGCTTTTTGCCTATTTCCCTACGCTTCTGGTTTTAGACAAGGCATGGAACCATCTATGTTAGTCTATATTTAATTTGTAACTGGACCGTTATTTTTCTTCATGCTGGCCAATATTTGTAATATATATAGATACTAGTTTGTATGTTTCGCCATTAGTTATTATATATGATTGCATAATAGTAATATAATCTCTAACATTTCTACCAAGTAAACTCTAATGTTGAGATTTTGAAAGCCAATTAGTGATCTTAGCTATTTCACTTCTGGTCATTTCACCAGAAACTATGTGGCTAAAACTTTAAGTAGGCTCAGAAATAAACCTTAAATAATATCCACTTAAACATTTCTTCTTTCTTCTCTGCTTTTTCATTCTTATTTCCTTCTCAGTTTTCTAAAATGTGCACCACCATTGACTCATTTCTTAGAATCTACAAGATATTCCCCAATAACCCAAAAGCTTTTCATTTTCTTCTTTCAACAAATTTTCCTGTTCACCTTTTTTTACTCCTCACGACAGCATTTTTTTTAATTCTTTATTACCACCTCTATTCTCTCTAACCTTAATTAACTCTTTCCTTCTGTTTATCTCTGTCTTTGCCCCTCATTTCAGCTTATCCACCCCTTGCTTCCTTGCCCACTCTCCCACCCTTCCGTAAGTCATCACTCTCATTTTTGCCCAGCACCTCTCTCTCTCTCTCTGTGCTGTTTTTCTTTCCAACCTTATTTCTGCAGGTCCTTGTCTCTTACTGACATCATTTCCTCTGTAAAGAAGTGAAGGGCTTCTCTGTCTTGATATAATTCCATCCAAAACTTTTCTCCCAACCAGCTTTTGGCTCTACAACTGTATTAGCAGTCATTGCAGAAACTACAGAAAACTGGGTCTACTGCTTATGATAGTTGTAGGACAGAAGAGTTTTGGCAATACCAAAGGGGGCACCGGCCATGCAGGAGAAATTCAGTGTTTGTGTATAGGAGCAGGAGGATCATAAATGCCAAACTGGAGTAGTCAGCAGTTGGCACCCGGGGCACAGAGCCCTTAAAAGCTTGAGTGAGATTTCATACTTCCCACAAGCTTAAGTTCAATCTTGGATATTAAATATAAATGAAGCATGCAGTTTTCTTTCTTTCGGCTGTAATTATTCAGTTTGCTTAAGGAAAACAAAGCAAGAGGGAGAAGAAAAAAAAAAGGGCACATCACCTTCGTGTCAAAGAGAAGCATGCTTGTGCCTAGTACATTGAAGAAATTACTCAAACCCACTTCACCTTTCTGGAAATATTCCCCTTGTGAAAGGCTGGGGTTTCTGTCCCAGAAATGGTGGCCCCTAGGTTTGCCCTGCACTGAGACTGGATGAACTCACAAGCTGTCATTTCTAGTAAGCTTCTATTTTTCCTTGATAAGTTGGTGTCACTTAGTTGCTGTAATATTTTCTCCCTTTGTCTTTAGCTGGGTATGAGTCAACTGAAAATGCATGACTGAGTCTCACACAGCTCTTAGTAAATGCAGAGATATTGTGGAGTAGAGGGTGTTTTGGGCTGATATTTATTCCTCAAGGGGAGCTGTTGATGGGGTGAACCATTGACCCTGGGCCTCTGTAGGGGGATGAAATTCATCCATCCCTAAGGAAATGACCCTTTTTTGCTATGTTCCATGTAGTACTTATGACAGGTGTTACAGAGTACAAAACTGGGGACAACAAAATATAAGCATGTCCACACTGCAAAATAAAATATCTTGGTCCCGATCTGCAAGAGAATAGCGAAGACGGCTGCTGATTCAGCTTTGGCTTTTGAAGCGACTGGCCAGGGTGCCAAATAGGGTGGTGTTTTTGTCTTGTGGGCAAATTGTAATCAGGCACCAGGCAGAGTCAACCAACTAATTACTCACAGGCCACTTGCCCAGTATGGAAAGGGAACAATTTTCAATCTTTGACAGATTGGATGTGAACTGGCAACAGAAGTGAAAGCATCTATTGTCCATTATCCAGTCCAGCCCAAGACTTCCAATTTCTCAGTTACCATGTGGCCTGTTCAGAAAAGGTTTGTCAAGCAACAGCATCTCTAAACAATTTACATCAAAATTCCTTACACTATGCCACGTATTCAACTTGCCTTTCCAAAAAGAGCCACATAATAAGTTTCTAACAAGGACACTGGTTATTAAAGTACTCTAGATTTTCTAGGTCAAAGAGGTGAAAGGCAAAGTCAAAATAACTGAAATAAAATATCCTATAAATCATGTGTGTTTACTTACAAATAGCACAAAGTGAGATATGAAGAGACCTGCGGCTATACTAACCAAAATTCAGCTAACTATTTTGAATTACCGTCTTCTTGATGAAAGCAAGATTTAAGGCGCCAGAGTTGGCTTTTGAAATACCCGAACAGTTCAAAACCAAACAGAGCTTAGTAGAAGCTGGATCCTTCCTTCTTTTCCCACTCCTTCCTCCAAAATGTGCAAGATAGACATGGCAAAGAAATACACTGGTAATGCATGTTGTTCCTTTTTTTACAATTAAAAGCCAAAAGTAGATACCTCTTTTGACATATACACTTGCTTAGGTAACCCAGGGATCTAAACTGAGAAGCATAAAATTTCTTAATGCATCTACAATGAGGAAATTTTTTAAAATTGCCATCTGTATCTCCTACTTCTTAGAAACAGTAGGATCTGCAATTTCTGAGAAGAACATTGTATCATTTCAGCATATTTTGAGACTTGCTTTTTCACAGTGCTGCACCTTTATATTAGTAGATAGGAAGAGAAAAACATATTTTTGCTGCAGTTTTCTTCTTTAGGAGACACCCCTTTTTTTCTACTTCCCAAATGTGTTCAAACCCATAATCACTGTGAAGACTAGAGCTGTTTATGAATTTTTCAAGGAATATGCTTTGTCAAGAATACAGTTAAAAACATCTCCCATTTCTTAATTTTCCAAGTTATCTGTAATGATGCTTTTTCAGTGGTTGAGTAAAACTCATTGAGAACAGATGCCTACTTAGTTAATAAAATGTTGATTTAAAGAAAAAAAAGAAAAAAATGAAGAGTCAGATTGAGGGTCTAAAATGGGTGCAGAGGAGCTGCAACCTACCTCCTAATACGGGGCATGGACCAGCCCAGTACAAGTGAAACAGTGAAGTGAGAAGGAGGCGGCTAAGACGGGCAGTGGATGTTCTCGTTCAGGAAAGACTTGGAGCAGTCTGTTGGTGGGCTCCACAGAACCCCAGATGTAATCCTGCCCCCACCCCACACTTCCTGGCAAAAAAACCCAAAAACAGTTGGGGTGGGCTGTGGTACCACTTGCCTTCCTCCTGGGTGAATCCAGAGGAGGAAGGGATCAAGGATAAATTATAGGTCCCTGCAAAAGCTCTGTGTGTTTACGATCATGCCATCTGGAAACAGTGATAACTGCACTATTAATGGAGGCGTTACTACAGAAGATCTGCCGTGTCTATTAAAACCAGCCATGCTGTGTGCTGGCTCATGATACATGTTTGCTCTAATTGCCACCCTGACATTTCATTCCTAAAGCTGTCAATAACCCGTTAACCTTCCCGGCACTGAAACTCTAAAACAAAGTTCTATTTCAGCTCTGAGTTTGAATCTGAATTGTGATAAGCAATACCAAAGGCTAAGTTTACAATACACAGTTGCCCTAATCTAAATCATGCTATAGGAGGTGGGTTTTTTTTTTCCTTGCTTACATAAAGTTCTTTGCATCATAAACCATGATACAACAATGTCATACCCTAAAATTAATTTCTTGACAGCAGAATAGCAGATGTTCCCTACCGGTAACTGACAGCTCGATGCTGCAGTTTTCAATGGCCAGAAGTGTCCTGTAATCAGGGGAATTGCTCACATTCATACAGTTTAAAGCCAGAAGGGAAAATTAGATCATCTAGTCTGACCTCCTGTATACCACAGACCACAGAATTTCAGCCAGTTGCCCCTATTTTGGGCCAGTAACCAGTTTAACAAAAGCATATTTTCCAGAAATTCATTTGACCTCTATTTGGAGTCATCAAGAACTAGACAATGCAGAATTTCAGTTGGTAGTTTGTTCCACTGTTAATTTCCTTGTGCCTTATTTCTAACTTGAATTTCTCTGGTATTCCTTTTCTACATAAATACAAGTTACAAGAACAGCAATTATGACTGTCTCCACAATAATGGTGATATTAATATGAAAAGAACATGTCTAGTTGTGACGTTAAGAAGCCTTTTGGCCACATGCACAGGAGTATTTAAGCATCAGGTGATCCAGATAAGCCCATTACTGGATTTACTGAGATGTCTGAGTCAGGTACAAAAGGATACATCTATGGAAGCATTTTAGTTTGGATCAGGGGTGTGGTTTTGAAATAAATCTCCCATTCATCCCCACTTACTGCACATCGGTTTGCGCTGTGGCATGATTTCAGAACACGCTAACTGGACTCCTTTTGGATAAAACCAAATCAAAAGATGCACTCCAACCACTAACAGGCATTCGGTCAACTAGACCTAGTCCTAGAGTGAAAGTAAACCCCACCGAAATGCTCCTTGTGTGCGTGTCGGGTCAGCACCAACCATTTGTCTTCTACACATCTGCTCCTATTTGTACTACTTGCAAAGCAGTCACAGCCGAATTCCCCCTGACTTTAAAGAACCTCGTGCCAGCAGCAGCAGAGAATAGAAAATCAAGATTTATCAAATCATTTCAGGAGAAGAGTAATTGGAGGAATTAATTTAGTTCAACAATAGCTGGGTATTAATCCTTAATCTGAAGAACAATAGTAGTGATCAGAAGGTAATACAGCCAATAGAGTTCCTTTTTTCAGTGGTATCCCTATGTTTAGGAAATAACAAAAATTGTAGACTAACTCACCTGGCTCATCCTGAAAAGACCAACTTGGAAACAAAGGGCTTCTAGGAGAACAGACAGAAAAAGATAAGGGCAGACACTGACACAGAAAAAGGGCAACAAATCTGACCTAATAAATAACAGAATTCAAGATTCATAAATGGCTTTTCCACAAAACTTCAGAGACAACTAGGATAGTTGATTTAATTCTTTGTTTCCTGTCAATGACCTTCAATATACTGTCCAAAGGAAGAAGAATAGGAATAGATCTTCAGAACTTGCATCCGTTTACCCAGTCCAGAGATACAGGTTAATTAAGCATTTTATGCTAAAGGAGACTTAACATGAGACATACAATTCCATACAAGACCACTTAAGAAAGTTGTTTTTTGTGGCTGCCAGACCAGCAGTGCCATTCTCAGAAATAAGTGTTTCTGCGTGGGACAGAAACTACCAAGAAATGAGCAAAGAGCAGCAAGAAGATGGCTAGATCAATGGTGACTTCAAAATTTTTTTTTTATTTTTGTTGAGGAAACTTCCTGGAGAGTATAAAGGTCAATGCATGGGTGATCATGGCAAACCAAGATTTATTAGAGAGATCTCTAGGGAACTGACTGACACAGCAGAAGAAAGACCTATTTCAGTCTTAGTTCACCATGGTTTTCTCCATCTTTCAAATCATATTTCCTGTAAGTATTCATTTCCAGGAGTTGAAAGGCAAAAGAGCTATCAGATTGGCCAGTATGACCTCTTCTATATCACAGTTCCTAATTATTCCACCTTTTCAGAACACAATAGCAGTGTATAACTTTCATAAAGGGAAAACCAGTCACTAGAAATTTCAGCATGCGTTTTCAGAAGAGCACAAACCTCTCTTTAGTGTTTTCATAAAAAAACCCCAAACTCCTCTTTTTGCCTCTAATTTTTTCAACCTTCCAAGGGATTGATTTATTTTTTATTTCTTTTAGTTTTGTGATTTCTCCTTTCTGGGATGAAGACCTAAAGTACTGAAATATTACAAAAACAATGAAAATATTTGTTCCAACCAGGGCCAAGCACCAACATAAAACACACAAAAGCTTTGCTCTTAGCCTCCCAGCAAAGGTCTGTCAATCCAGAAGTCTGAAATACACTGCAGAAAAGAGCAGACAGAGTTCATGCTGATATAATAAATGTCTTTTGGGGATGTCCAAGACTGGAAATAGGTGCTAATTTAAAATGAGATTTTAGGTTTTGGACTGATTGGGAAGGTAACCGATATCTATAAGAACTCTTCAAAAGATAAACTTGGTCTTTGAATTCTGGATACAACTGAAAGAAAAAAGAAATTCCCAGCAAAAGGGGGAATCTGAAAGGGATAACAAGGTGATTTTGAAAACCTTGTAAGGTTCCAAGAAGTCTCTTTGGTCTTTGACTCTTTGGCTGGTGATGCTGGATATCTGCAAACAGTAATCAGTTCCAGGCCTGCAGTAGCAGTGCTCACTCATAATAGAATAAAATTACAGCTTACATAGGAACTCAGAATTGAGAAAATCTCTGACTATTTGGCAAAGGAAACTATCAGGAAAGCAGAGGGGTGGAGAGGGGAAGGTTATAAGGAGTAAGAAAAGAAAATTATACTGTTCAGACAAATTACACAATATGGGAGAGAAGAGGGGCAGAAGGACAGCAGCAGCGGAAGGATCACAAAGCAAGCTCAAGAATAGATGGACATGGCACAAGTCAAAGAATTTGACAACGGGTACATTCAAGGGACCTGGTCCATATATCATTATCCATGTAGAAATGTCCTTGCCACTGTAGTTAGCTTTCACCAGCATATCAGCACGTTCTCTGATGGAGTGGCACACGTACATGACAATCTTCAAAATGAAATTCAATACACTCCTGTCCCCACTGGAAACCTCACCTTCTTACCCAGTCCCTGCTAATGTAACCAGTTGGGCCTGGAAAGATGCCATATGTGATCATCTCCTGTATTACAGCTTTCTTTGTCGATGCTGGAAACGAAACCTCAGGCATGATAATACCAAGAGTTAACACACATCAGCGCTGCTATGCCAGCTCAAACCAGTTACATTTTTCTGACTCTGTGGTGGTTTTGAGTCTTCCTTCTCTCCTTCCCCCTCCTCTGATCAAGGACACGCATGGCTACCCAAAAGCAGCAAAGCCTTTCTACCAAAATTACTCTCCTTTAGTAACAAGACCGCAAAAGACTGAAACACACAACACTGTCTGCCACCACCCTATTCTGGTTGATTGTCTTTTAATAGCTACAATAAAGTTGTGCAAAGGAATAATATTCCACATCCTCGACTCGCTGGTGAAGGGTCTAGAGCTCAAGTCTGATGAGGAGCAGCTGAGGGACCTGGGGTTGTTCAGCCTGGCGAAAAGGAGGCTGAGGGGAGACCTGATCGCTCTCTACAACTACCTGAAAGGAGGTTGTAGCCAGGTGGGGGTCGGTCCCTTCTCCCAAGTAACAAGTGACAGAACAAGAGGAGGTGGCCCCAAGTTGTGCCAGGGGAGGTTTAGATTGGATATCAGGAAAAATTTCTTCTCCGAAAGGGTTGTCAAGCACTGGAAGAGGCTGCCCAGGGAAGTGGCGGAGTCACCATCCCTGGAGGTGTTTGAAAGACGTGTAGATGTGGTCCTCAGGGACGTGGTGTAGTGGTGGACTTGGCAGTGTTAGGTTAACGGTTGGACTTGATGATCTTAAAGGTCACTTCCAACCTAAACGATTCTATGATTCTATGGCTCTCCCAGGCAGTATATGGACAATCCCAAAGGAAAGTGTGCCTTAGCTGAATCTGCTACTTTACAAGTCAAACAGGAAGTTCAGTCCCCTTTTATTGTACCTTTTTATTTTTGAAAGGCTGCCCAAACAGTTCCAAGTTGAGCTGAAGCAAAGTTATTGATGTCAAGAAGCCAAGATCTTTCGCCATGGCTTGCTGAATGAGGAAGGAAGAAAACTGTTTGTACTCAGCTGTCCTTTGCTTCTCCAGGCTAGCTTTGAGCCAAAGGAGCAGGAAGAGGAGAAAGATGAATAAGTGAAAAGGGATAATGTTTATCTTTTAACAAAATCACAATGTTCTGCTCCTAGCTCTAGCAGCCAAGACTCGCTGTTGCATCTTTAAGACAGATAGTCTCTTCCCTGAGAGACGACAGGCTAATTATAGTGCTCCTGCCAGAGGGAACTCACACATGCAAGCCATTATGTAAAATATAATTTTTTTCTTTAAGAATGCTCAAGATCATTAGACATGGTTTTTTCAATGCTAGAAAATCAAGCCAAAAATGAAAATAAACAGTTTCAAGTATTTGCAACATAATTCCCTCATGCATTTATGGAAATATAGTAAAAAGTGCCTTAAAAATGTGGTTTGACATTTCATGCTGCTCTGTTTTTCTATTTTTTCAATTCTCAACATTTGCCCTCTTGTCCTGTATCATTTCAGTTCCACTGCAGTTTGGAAGAGATGATGGTGGTAGCCTTTGTCATTTCTACAGTGCTTCTCAGCCTTGTTTCAGCTGATGGGTGTCAGAAAGCATCACAAGGACTTGCCATAAACGATAGAAATGCTTTATAAATTCTATTCTGCATAAAACAGATGTAAACTCATTGTATGCAAACACGATAGAACCATTCACCAAGATAACTACATGTATAGCATTGCTTCCCTAACAATGTGCTTTGGTAGGTAAATTAAGGCTGAAGTGATGATCTACTTCATGTAACATAGAAATACCATCCCTTTTTTCAAGCTCCCCTTCTTCCAGAAGAAGGGGTTTGTTTGATACACTACCACCTTCAAGAGCAATCCTCCCTTTAAGACAAATATGGAAAAAATTCACCAAGTTTGGCTATGATGATGATGTGAAATGGCTTCATCTCTGTGTTATGCGCAGAGAACTCAACTCCTGCCTATCTAAACTAATTGGTATTTTAAAGGTTTTGTCTAGTTTATGAAGCACGGGACTATTGACAAACCAAACACCATGGTCTAAGGGATTAAGCAAGCAACTGCATGCCACAAATTCCTGAGTTTTAATCCAGACTCTCTTGGTGCTCACCTTCTTGTTCCATAAAATTGAGATAATATTTATCCTCTACTTCATGAGGGTGTTGTGAGAGTGAGTAAATGTTTGGACAGCTCTTCAAAAGGTCAGGTCCTAACCAGGCACCTGTATTTTACTGAAGTGAACTGTTTCCTCAGATTCCCATGATATGATCATGGCCCCCTTCTCCAGAGCCTCTCAGATCAGTTCATAACAACTATCCACACGCATAATAACTGTCCACATGCATAAAGTTAGGCACTGGTTTGGGGCTTCAGAGTGATCTCACCTGTAAACTCATTATGCATATAAATTATCCCCCTACCACAGGAATAATTCGGAAAACATAAGTGCTAAGAAACTTTTAATTTATTGCTGATCTTAAGCCAGAAGCATGACACCTCCCGATGTGTCGGCAACACCAGTCAATTTTAAAATTGTCATTTAATGTCTGAATTGCATAAAAAATTAAAGTGGAAAAATGATTTATTTTATAGAAAATGTTTTAAGAATCACTTTCTTCTAGATACTTCAGCAACTGATGCTCTATAAAGGTTTAAAATAAAAGCTTTAAAATCCCGTGCTTTATTACATGGGCAATTCCAGAGACTCGACACACTGTATAATCCCATCAGTGGTTAGTTCTCAACAAACAAGTCACACATATGGAAAAAAGACTCTAGACCAAGGCAAGAGGCAAAAAGAGGTTAAATCGGTTACAACCAGGTTTTTCCTCAGTTTTAACTCATAAGTGATGACATAAAACCCAGAGAAAAACAGCTCCAACTTGAAAATGATTTAAATTTGCCAGCTCCAGCCATTTCTGGAAGCGAGCCAGCCTTAATTTGGATTTAGGCTTCTCGAAGTTTGCACAGCTCTAACTTTAACCTGCTGCAGCCTAAAAAGTGGACCTGGTGGAGAGACACAAAAAATATTCCACGTAATTCAACACAAGTGACAGTCTGTTCTCTCCAGGTACCCAAGCGCGGGATCAAAATGTTTTAGTTGCTTCGTTCCAGGAGAGGGTGGTGCGGTGTCTTTATGAGCAAAGCTGTCCACCTTCAAAATACCTTCTGGACCGATCTAATGCTGCATAAGGATAATGCTCACAAGAGGGAATAGGACTTGTTTTCCAGGAGGGAATATTTTCAGAGTTGAGCTTGTAATTTGTATTTGCAAATCTCCAAATTCAACAATTTCTCAGCCTCTATAAACTTGCAGATGGAAAGATCCTGTATTTGGAATAAATAATGTCTACGCTTCACCTTCATTACAGGGCATTTTCTGTCAGAAGAGTGCTATATCCTGACTCCTGCAATACACAGAAGCCCTTTGTAGTAAAGCTATCGCACCGGGCTGTTCCAAGTGTGCAGCTAAGGAGGTTAGCATTAATAGTACCATAGAAGGATTGGGAGAAAAAAAAAAAAAAAAAGAAAATATCTCGGCAAGCATTGATTGGGAATGCCAATCGCTCTCTCAGGATCCTGCCTGAAATTCAAGGGTATTTTTTTTTAAATACATAGAAATGAACTTTTGTACTAGTTAAAAAAAAAAAAAAATCACAACATTGAAACATAAGTACATTTATCTTTTTACTGTTTTTCCAGCCATTTTCCCAAAATCTGCTGGTTATTAAAACATTGCTGTGTAAATAAAAAAGGTCCTGCTTTATAACTTGCCTTCTCTTTTCCCTGCTTACACACACAATGTGATCATTGTTTGTTAGATTACGCTCATTCAACAGGCTTTGATGTCACACAGCAAGTGCTATGACTTCATTATACAGAACACAGAAGGATTGTGTGAAAACATTACCAGGCTACACAATAGATATCCAGTGCCTGAATCACAAACCACCAAAAGCTTCGGAGCAGGTCTCTGACCATCAGGAACGTACGGCAAATACGGAGACCACATTGATGTACACAAGAATAGCAGTTAGAGTATACAGTGTTTGATCAGAGGATCTCAAAGCATGGTTTGAGATCAACCATCCCAATGGCATTAAAGAAGATAAGAGATATTCTTACAGGAAAACAAAATGGGAAAAAAAAAATATTTCTTTGTATTCTACTTGGCAACAGCGAGTTGACAACATCATCATCAACATCTGTAGTCCACACAACCCTGAGCTAAGCAGTAGTGGTATCTGCAGCGTGCAGTAAGACAGGGCAACCTTATATAAAGCTGAAGCCTACAAAATGAGAGACTATTACATTCTTCTTATTATTACTGTTATTAATAAGCATCATATAAAAAGATGCATCAGATATCAAATGCTGTTGAAGGGGATCTAACATGACAGAGTTGTGCAGTTCTTAAAGATGACTGCATTTTCTATACTTTAATAGTTAAGGATGACTTAAAAAACACAGTTGACCGCATAAAGTCACTGAGTGGAAGGCACCTTTTTCTGTAGATCAAACAGCATGTGGTAACACCACGAAGATTGCGCATGCGGCTGCTCTGAGGGCCAGGGTTTAAGACTTCAGCTTTACAGCAGCCAACGACACTAAGAATTGACCTCAAGTTAAAACAGTCTCAGGGAATAGTCCTGGACTCTCAAAAAACCCCTTTACACTTAAATTGCTCGACTAGCCCCAGGAATGCTTTTGGCACAGGGCAACTACCATTCCCCAATGCTGGGACACAGCTCAGAGGTATGCGGGGGCCAGAAACCATTCTCAGGAGGCGGTTTGGAGACGGCCACCCTATTTTGGGGGATAAGAAAATTGAATAATATGGACACGGGCCATTCCATGCTTGTTAGCCTCAGTGTCAGAGAGCACAGACACAGTTAATCTCCCGGTACAGACATAGCTTTATGCAGTCAACTCCCTCGGCTCCTCTGAAAACCTCAGCCCAGATAGCTGGAAAAGTGTCCTAATTGAGTAGTTAATAATTGCAGTGCAAGCAAGCATACTTTCTAACTTAAAAGCTATTATTTTAATATCCACACGAACAATATGCTTTGTTGAGGAAGTCGAATATGAGGCAAAACAGGTATCTTTGTGTTGCCACGCAGGCTGTGTTTACATGCTGATAAGGTCTTGTTCCACTAATGAGGGGGGGAAAAATAGCCTTCACTTTCAGAAAAGCTAACTGCTTTATCTGACACAGCCTCCCAGAAAAGCAGTGGCCTTGCGCATTAGAATGGGCAGCCTGCCAGCTCGAGCTAAACTGCCTACAAGGAAGAAGACATAATATTACAGTTAATATCAGAAAACATTGTAATTTGCTTTTTGCTTGCAATTTTATCTGACAAAAACAAGGTGGTTGGGGAAAAAGAAACAACATAAGGTGTGTCTGGCTGCCGGCAACTCCTTAACCCTATCTAGTAGGGAGTGCTTTGCTTGATTCAGAGCAAACTATCATAGGGCCAATAAAGACAGGATCAATAAAAACATTAAGCTGAGAAATCTGTTCATCAGGATGAGAGAGAGAACAGGCCAGGATGGCAGAGGTTAGAGTGGATGAATAGCAGAAAAAGGTAGAGAGAAGGTAAACAGGGATCTCCTATTTCATCTCTCATGTAAAAGACGACAGGAAAAGAAAGAAATAATGACATTTAATCCTACCACTGAGACAGTTTAATACAGGTATTTATATGAACACTTGGATCAGATACAGATCTGTTATAGGAAGACCTCTTCCTGGGAAGCGTAACTTAGAGAAACATCATAGTGATGTGCTAGAGTTTTATTCATTATTTATTCTTCCTTCCATTTTCTTTGTTCAGTCTTGAAAGCTATTTGTGACATTCTTTACATTGGTATAATTACATCCCATATTTGAGTGTCTCAAAGCATATGGGGCACTTCAGGGATCCAACTATCCAGATCCCAAATAACCAAAGCCAAAAAGAAGGGAAAAGAGAGAAAGGTCAAAGATGACGATAGTGAGATCATTAAACACAGATGCAAATGACATTGCAAACTAGCAAGGACCTTCTGGAGCTGTTCTGGATGCGTAGGTAAACTCTCTCTTCAGCATATTGAAATTCTCTATATTTAGATTTTTTTTTTTTTTTTTAAACATGCACATCACATTACCTGGTTAAATTGTATATTTGGGGTATATGTGTAATGTACTGAATATTTTGGTTTAAGCTGTAATTTGCAACAGGCAGTGCATTTCTGGACGATTATAACATGTCTCTGGTAGTGTTCTAAGGCATGAAGCCAAAAGGCTGGATGACTTAAACTACCCGAGATGTGCAATAATCCCCCGGAAATGCTCAGGATTGTCTTACAGCTATTATACAATGTGATATTTATATTATGCATATAAATAAGAACAGTTATGGCTGTGTATTTAGGAAGCCTTACTCACATCAGTACAGCCCATTAGCAGCGAACCTAAACGTTCAATTCTGTCAGAAATTTCTTTCAGTTTAACAGCTGCTGCCTCTACAACTCCCAATCACCTTCACCAAGACGCATAAAGGTGGCTTCATGATCAACACTAATAGGTACACTTGTAGCCTGCTTGTCCTGGCTTATTTAGCTGCTTTGGATACAGTCAGCTGTATATCCTTAAAACCACAGCTTCCCTTAGCAGTCATGACTTTATCCTCTCCTCACTCACCTTCCACTTCTCGTCATCCCTTTAGGATCTCCCTTGAGGAGACCTACTTCTTCAGTCCTTTTCTCTGGGGCCTACAGTAATTCAGCCGCCTTCTGTTTATCTTCTATGTTATTTTTAGGTAATTTCTGTGCTGGCTTGAGCTAACGACACGTGCACCGATAGAGCTTACATCTGCCTTTGGACTGCTCTCTCATCTCTTCTGTCTGATCCTGCCTCTCCACCATTGTCCTTGGCAGCTCCAGCTAAATATTTCTCATTTTAATCCACTTCACACATCTAAAACGAGACTTCCATACATTCATACACTGCTTAGCTCAATGAGGTTTCAAGTTCCAATTAAGAGCCTTGCAGTGTGACTTTAACAAACATGACAAAAAATGACAGAGATCTCCAACAGTATCATGAATTTTCAAACCCATCAATTACTTTAAACTTCTGGGTGCTACGTTCTTCTATATTTGGATATTTACTTTGCAAGTAAATATCTGTCTATTCATAACACTGAATCTGATTCCTATCAAGCATACATTTAAACTGCAGTTCTTTTTCTATCTAATTCTTGACACACAACTTGTTTAAAGGGATAGGATGTAATAACATTGAACAGAACTTCTGCTGCTGTTAAATAACTTTTAAAAAACTTTAAAAATTCATACAATATACTTAGAAGCAAAAATGTTCTATTTACGTAGAGTTTTCAAATACTTACTATTAACGTGAGATGGAAAAACCCAACAGAAAAATCAAATTCTATCTTAAAATATTTTTACTAAGTACTGTTATAAGTGAGATCTCTCATAGCTGCAACTGAGAGAGAAAAAAAACTATTGCTTATTTTACTTTTTTAATAAATCTGAGAACATTTTTAGTATAGTAAGTTTCAGCTCTTCTCTTACCCTCTGTTTTTTAATCTGCATTTGTATATTTTATTCACCGAGAACAGAAAGAAAATATATTTACATTATTAATGAAATGTGATTATAAAACTGGTAGGGAAATTCAGAGGCATAATGGATACCAAAACCACTTAAAGATGACAGGTACTGAGATATGCAACAAAAATCTGAAAATAATATCCTGAATAAAAAAATGGCATGAATTATTACTATTTTGGCCTTAATAAAACAAACATAATTTGTACTGTATCTAACAATCCTGTCATTAAGTCATTACAGTGCTGTCTAACATCACCTTCTGTATGAATTAAAAGACATCCCAAAATCTTTTCTGCTTATTTAAGGTGCATTCATGCCAATAAACAATTTTTCCTTTTAGACCATAGACATCTCTCAATCTGAGCTAGTCACCTCCACCTCCATTTATAGTCAGTTCTAAGAAATATGCTGTTTAGAAGGATATGCACCTCTGAAAATGCCTTCTTCTATATGCCTGCATTTGGCCAGATGAATTCTGATCTTATTGTTTTGGAAAATCTGAACTTTAGTTTAACCATATGAAACCACACAATTTATTTGATTATATATGTTATTTTAACCATGTTAGCCATATAAAGTTGAGCTTTCTGAAAAAAAGACTGGCTAATCATGAACATTTTCATCAAATGATAAATTATTACTGGCTTCCTTTAAATATCAAGCCAGTTGTCAACAAATCAGACTGTTAACTGAAACTCCTGAAACTGCAGTTCCTTTTTTTCAGTGACTGCAAAGTTCAGCAGGCAATATTCTTAAAGAGTGACTTGCCAAATAAGCAACGCTCCCAACTTACTGCACCTTAAAGATAGGAGTTCTCAGTATGAAAACAAGGGTGCACAGATCTCTTTTTACAAAGAGGAGAAATTAAGTTCCCAAATTATAACTGCTTTGAATTTACACACCTTACAAACTGGAAAGTGAACAGTTCAGAAAAGCACACACCTTTCATTCCCGGGCAGGATAACAGAAACATTACATTTGTAAAGTCTGAGGGTATAATGAGAATGCGGAGAACCATCCTTGTGGCTTGCCTAGACCACACAATAGTATATTCAAGTTGAATTGCATCCTCTGCAAGGGCATCCTGCAACCCTTAGCTACCCCCAAATATTGTTGTTTTTTAAAACGTATGTAACATTTAAATTAGCCGCACCAGTACCCTCCTGTAACACGAGCCAACTGGTACAGCTGCAGCCATCTGGGTCCCTGTCGAGCAAGAGCACGTGGGTGGCCCTGCAGCCTGGTCCAGTTTAGCACACTCAGCACCGCACAGTTGGAGGATGTGTTTCCAGATGAGCTATCGTGCCTCCTCAGGATAAGCAAGGCACCTTATCGTTCAGAAAATGCCATTTTCAGCATTCTCCTCTGACAGTCCTAGTGGCGTGTAGAGACCCAAAATTAAACTGGCTGCATAGCAGAGAAAAATGACTTTCAGGTAGAAACTTGAACTATTATTATTATTATTATTCCTCCCATTCTTCTGGTGAAGGCAGATAGAGAAGATATATTCTATTAATGAAGCCTGGGCCTAGAAAAGTGTACAACTGAGTGTTAACGCCTTTTAGTTTGGTTTAGAAAGAAGCAACAAGCAGATAACCAAATTGGTTCTGAAATATTTAATCCAGAAAAGATATCTCAAAAAATAACCTTGAAGCCATGAAACAACTGTTTACGAGGTCTTGCTCCACTTTGTTATGAACACTTTGACTCAGTGCTAAATTAAGAAATACGCCTCAACAAGGAGCAGGCCATAAAATACGCTATCAGGTTGTAATGAAGCAACAGGCATATCTAGCCACCAGGAACAACCACCTCGTATGAAATTCACTCAGAAAAACACGTCTCAAGTGTTTAGTTTTGTAAAAGCTTACCTCTGACCAACTTTTTCTGAAGCACAAACTCCTGGCAGAAGGACTGACTAAACTCTTTGTTGACCATGGATCCCTGTTAATGAAACCATGGTATATTTTATGCTGCCTCTATAGAATCTACTTCATTAATGTGAATTACATCCAGGACACTCCAGTAGGTCACATATTTGCAGTGCTTGAAAAGTAGAAAGCGACAGCAAATTTAGCGTTTTGCACATTGGCTTGAATTTCAGACTTCATAAAAACCTACAGTTCTGAAATGGGAGGATCATCTTAACCACATTTTGGGACCAGATGATGACAGACTAGCTGAGCTTCCGGTAGAGTCCTATCAACACTTTGGTGGTTGGCAGCACAGCTACTGTGATCAATTAAGTTAATTAAAACTGTATGGCATGCAGGCTTCATGTGCAATTCCTAACATGGTTAGAAGGGAGGCAAATGTGTTACAGCATGATTTTAACCGTAACGGGTACGTCTACAAAGCCTTTTGAACACAGGTCTTGAATCCAGAGAACGGTAAGACAGAAAACTTGAATTTACACAATCCCTAAACATGTTCTCAACAACACTGCAATTCACAGACTCATTGAGGCTGGAAGGCACCTCTAGAGACTGTCCAGTCCAATCCCCTGCTCAAAGCAGGATCACCCAGAGCAGGTCGCTCAGGGATGTGCCCACTTGGGTTTGGAGTATCTCCAAGGATGGAGACTCCAGAGCCTCCCTGGGCAGCCTGTTCCCACATTTGATCACCCTCACAGTGAAAAAGTTTTTTTCTTTTTAAGTGCAATCTCCTGTATTTCAATTTGTGCCCAATGACTCTTGTCCTTTCACAAGGAACCACTGAAAAAAGTCTAGCTCTGTCTTCTTCACTCCCCCTTAATCAAGTATTTATACATCTTGATGAAGTCCCCCTGAGGCTTCTCTTCTCCTGGCTGAACTGTCCCAGCTCTCCTCATACAAGAGATGTTCCAGTCCCCTAATCATCTCAGCGGCCCTTCGCTGGCCTTGCTCCAGTACGTCTATGTCTCTCTTGTACTGGGAGGCCCAGCAGTGGACCTAGCAATTCAGATGGTTTTGACCAGGGCTGAGCAGAGGGGAAGGATCACCTCCCTCGATCTGCTGCCAACGCCATGCCTAATCCAGCCCAGGGTGCTGTTGGCCGCCTTTGCCACGAGGGCAGGTTGCTGGGACATGGTCAGCTTGATGTCCCCCAGCACCCCCAGGCCCTTTTCTCCAAAGCTCCTTTTTCAGACGCTTCCCTGTGGAAAGACCCCACATGACAAAAGAGTCCAGCCCAGGTTGAAAACCTGAATATAAGCCATCTTGAGGACCGTATCGTGCCACATCAACCAGATAGAAGTGAAAACAACCAGACATAAGTGAGTGAGACATGTAGAAGAGAGGGCACCATGCTGCAGATTTTTCTAACAAACTATCTATCAACGTAAACACAGCCACAACACAACAAGATCAATATTTGCCAGGCAATAAGATTGGTAGCAAACTTTCCAATCCTCACAGAAAATATATATAAGACAAAAGAAGATGGAAAATCACCAGCATAAGAATTAGGCCAAAACCAAATCCCTGGGCCAGATATCTCTGAGCTTGTGGAAACTTCAGACGCAGAAGTGGGCGAAGCAGCATGACTCATATGTCACCCAAACTAAAACTTAAACCCTACTGCTCAAGGATTTGAAGAAAGAAGGGTTTCATAAGCAGAGCCAAGCCTGCAGTGCATCAAATGGAAAATTCCTCTGAATATGGAGGAAATCTGGTTCCACAGTTCAGCACTTCTTGCAAACAGAAAGCGTAAAAGCGAAGATAAAAGCAAGTGTGTGTGGACAGAGGTCTGCAATGATAAGGTCTGCAATGATTCCACATACTCAGTGTTGTAGGAAATCATACACAATGATACCAGACCTAGCGAGAAGAAAGAGTTTTCCTTCATGTCAGGATCACGATTTTTGGTATTTTATTTTGATCTTGGTAAGACACACCAAAGATGAAGTTACAAGTATTAGAGATTAACTTGGTTCTCCTGGTTCAAGGTTGAGTTTTCACATTGTTTATACTAAAAGTATCTATTACTAATTTATCTTCATTTAAATTGCTGCTTTATGAGATTTATAGTTATTTATTTTAATGCTGCAGTGCTGAGTCCATACTCACAGCCCATGACCCTACCATCTAAAGTACAAGAGGAATATTAAACAAAATAAAACTTCTTCCTGAGATGTTAACAATCTTCATGTAAGGGCAAAAGGTACACAGAAAAAAAAAAAAAAAAAAGGAAATGCCAAGAAAAAAATGTACACCAGTGTGACTGATACCAGCACACTGACAACCTAATTACTGACACAGTTTTTGTAAGCGCTGTAAAAAAAAAGGAGTGTTTTGAAGGAAGTATCTGAAGGATGGTAAGATAGTTTTATGTATATTTATCAGCTCTTCACAAGCATGAGGGCTTGAACATGAGAAAGCAAAAATACTCTGGTTGTGTTTTTTTTAAATAAAGTAGTATAAGTGGCCAAACAATGCTGCAATGATTAGAATAAAGTCACAAAACTATGTAATCCTGTTTCCCTTCTATAATAAAATGATACTATCCATAGATTTTCCCCTACCCATAAATTAGTAAGGGAGGGTGTGTGGGGGGGTGTGAGAAACAGGCCCCTGTTAATTTGGTATGCTCCCATCGTTGCCACAACATTTGGTGTATACTTTACACACTGTTTTGTGACCATTAAAGGCTTCCATCAATGGAGACAAGAAGGTTGAGGTTCGGTAAGTACATCTTTGGCAACTGGTCTATCCACCTCAAATTATGTGGAAATTAATTTGAAAATTCTTCTGGTTGTACCATTTCCTAAAGCAGTCACGGTCACCATGCTACCTGCAAGGAGCAGGCATTTGAATCCCTTCTCCTCCACCACAAATCCCTCCCAGCTGGTCAGCACAGGAGACAGAACAAGGTTTAAACTAAGAGATCGTCTTGTTACCTCTTCTGGTGTGGGAGCATCTACCATTTTTCAGAAGTGCAGCATACAATTGCTGATGTGATGGAATTGAATGTTGTTTATATACACATTTAAGATCTATATGCTCAAGTTGTGTAAGAGAAGATTTTGGCAAATGCAGAGTAAAAATACATGTATGCGCTCAGTATATTTAGCATTTACATCTATTCATAAAAAAATAATCCATGATATTAGAAAATAATACTGAGCCAAAATGTTAATGTAGTCTCTTCTACATGCCAAAAACTTGTGTGGGTATATGCATAAAGAATGTACATACTCAGAGAGAGACACTAACATCTTGTAATGCAATATGTTTCTGTTATACACACTCCAGACTTCCTAACAGCTGCATATTTTAATATACATAAAACCATACTTGAAAAATAATAAAATGTATTAGTTTTCCACATTAGGCATTTATGACCTAATTTAGGAGAGTATTACATCTTTATAACTTTTAAAAGACCCATTTTGATAAAACATCCCCATAAACAGACTGAGAAAATCAGGGTAACAAGCATCTGTTGCTGCGTTGTTTTCTTAATGGGGTAATAAAATAATAACACATTTTTATAACTTTTCACAACAATATAAAGTATTAAAATTGAAACTGATATTGAAAAATGTTCTCATGGTCCATTTTATTTTATTTTTCCACTATGTAAAGTTACAGTATGTACCAGATTAATATTAATATATCTTAATTATGTTGACACAATGGAAATTTGCCAAAGACATTCAAAGAATGGAAATAACTTGTTATTTCCACTACTCTAATTAAGGTGGTGTATTTAGGCCATTTCATTCACAATATAAGAGTAATATGAATATTTATAAGAATGTATAGAGATACCGCAAATAGGAATTATGACCCAAATTTTCTGAGGATTTGAAAAAAGGGTTATTCCATTGACTTTTAAGAGCAATGCTGATTTTTTTCTAATCTACCTGTTCTAGTAATGAATTATCAAAATTTTATTTCTAAAAAGAAATGTCACAATTTCATAATCAATAGGTTCTTCCCAAAAACTTATATTACATAGTTGTGATGTTTATTTTTTTAGAAAAAAGATCAGACTATGTTGTGTAACAGAAAACTAATGAAAAGGTATTGAAAATTGTAACTCTGAAGTGAAATTGCTATATTTAGAAAGGCAAATTACTACAAATTTTGCAAATTATTTCCTCTGAAACTATGCACCTGAACATCAGAAATTCCTATTAGATAAGCAGTTGACCTGCATTCAAAGTGGATTTTCACATTTACATTTTACAAAAGCACCAGCAAAGTATGATTCATAGCACTTAGGGATACAAAGGACCATCTAATCTAACTTTGCTGCATAACACAACCCACACAATGTTCTTGAATTGGCTCTACAGATCCAATAGCTGTGGCTGCACTTGAGCGTAGCTTTTACAGAAACATCTCGTCTTGATTTTAAAATTTCCAGTCATGGACAATCTGTCACAATCATCGGTTAAGTTATTTCAGCACTTAGTTATGTTGTTAAAAATATATATGCCTTATTTCTAGTTTGAATTTGTCTAGCTGAAATCTCAAGCTGCATACCAGGAGAAGGACTCCTCTCACCTAATCTAGAGCTCTGCAATGTCAATATCTACATACATCATCCTGTAAAGGTACAGAAAAAGGCATTTCCACAGAATGGTTCATTTGACCCCTCTTAAACATCTACCTTAGGAAGAGATAAATTACAGCCCAGAAATGCTTATTTCTCTCAACTGACTATAAAGGAAACCTAGTCATTGTGCTCAGATACAGATGTTAGTACCTAGCCAGAGCAATCCCACCCTGAATATCTTTGTAACTTTGAATGCTAGGACTGAAAAACCCTAAACCATGAGATTTTTCTTCTTAAAGACTGACTACACAACACTTTCTTCAGTTTCATAAACTCCACAGGTAAAGCACTGTGTGTATCTCCATGTTGGGATTTTCTAGTCTTTCACAATTTCTCCTAGATCTTTGAGCCCTCTCCAGTTGTTGAGGTTTTTACAAAAACATGAACACCCAAACTGGAATCGTATTTTAGCTGTGCTTGCCCGGTACAGCAGAAAAGTCTTCTATTTCCTATTCTGCTGCCTGCCTGCCCAAGGACTGCATCAATCCCTTCAGCTACAGCGCTGTATTGCCCCCATCACATTCAACTGATTCCCCAAGACTCCAGGACACTCTTT
Source organism: Haliaeetus leucocephalus (assembly GCF_000737465.1). Classification (NCBI taxonomy): domain Eukaryota; kingdom Metazoa; phylum Chordata; class Aves; order Accipitriformes; family Accipitridae; genus Haliaeetus; species Haliaeetus leucocephalus. Next base: position 438,691 of record NW_010973307.1, on the reverse strand, counting down.
CAAAATCACTACTTCGCAAGATACAGCCCCAGAGCCTGTAAACGTTGCCCATTTTCTTAATTCACAGATGAAATACTTAACATCTGGCTCTTCTGGAATGAAAATAGTTTGCTTAAACTTCATTTATCAAATGGCAACTCAGTAACTCTCCATCACAACTTGTCCTCTTCATTACTTTACAATCCCCAATTAACTTTTTTCCAAAAATATTTGACAAGGAAACTAGACCCTAAATAAACTACGTTTTAAGAGTCTGCAATGTAAATCTTCCAAACTTGCAATACTCACTATGAATGCAGAGCTCCAGCCACTCTGCCTGTATCTATATTATAAAATACAGCAGCATCAAGGACTTCTCAGACCAACCAGCAAAGCCTTATTGCCTTTACGTTATACTGCACTTGACTCCAGATTTCTTCTGCACCGTGACAAGGTGCCCAAAGGTCCTAAGACAGAATATTATTCTGTATGTCTGCTTCAATTCAAAGTATCTATAATGATACTGGGGCTACCCTACCAGTATCACATATTCACAGCATGAAATGGAGGGAATGTGTTGAATTCAGTTGATACGTGGCTTAAAAATACATGATGGTGTTTGCATGTGGCAAGGCTTCCTGGCATACTGTTAAAGAACTACAGAGATGAGGATATCGAAACCTGGACAGCCTGGGTTTGTCCCTCTGGGAAAAGTTTCTCTGACTTGATATTACGATGTCAGTCTCAGTTATAATGGTGAAAGTCAGAACTTCCCAATATCCAGTGCTATTCGTGGGGTATATGTCAGTAAGTACTAAAGCCAAAAGGTTGCTGCTGACTACAGGCAAATGAATACTGCCACATCCGTTTAAAGTGAAATATTACTTTTTTTGGAAAAAGACATTATTAGAAACCTTGAACCCACAATTTCTTAAAAATAAAGTTTATGAAGTTGGGAATGAACTCTTTCCATGAAAAAATAAGAAATATAAGGGGTTGCTTCAGCAACCTAAAGGAAATTGTGCTTTGATGAATCGGGAAGTGTGTAATAAATTAGGGGAAGCAAATAATACTACGCATTGTAACCTTTGCTCACAGACATGGCAATAAGTGTTTCTTACGCCGATAAAGATTCTTGGCTGAATAACTCAGGGCTAGTTAGCTTTTCATGTCCCTCTGAGAGCTCTCATGTCAAGCTGCCAGCTGAGCCTGAATGTGGATAAACTGCAATTCCTCATCTCCCGCCTATTTCAAATTCTCCACCTCTGTTCATCAAGAACCTTGTGACCACCACCACCACCATCAAGGTGTATAACATGGTGTCGTCTCTGACACTGTACGCTCTCTATGTTCACGCTCAGATTGCAGCTATATTTTATCCTTTTCTTTCCAGATAACTATCCCAGTGGCACGTAACTGCCTTCCTTACCCTTTGTCCAGATTCTGATCTTCTCACTGAGGAGGTTACAGGAACACTTATGATTCTAGCTTTGAAAAAAAACAACATTTTCTTGTTTATACCAAGTCATAAGGCTCCTGCCAAGCTCATTTCTCCTGCCCACCACTTTAAACCTTCCTCTCAGCCACATGCATCAGAAGCTACTTTTCATTTTCCTATGTGACTTATCCTCCTGTGGAGCAGAACATCCACCATCAAATGCCAGATTCCAGTCTGGATCAGTGCATTTGCCACTTTTTGCTGTGCACGCACCAAACGTTCAAGCCAGCACATCTTCTGCATCATCTTTTGGTAGAACAAGCAAACAGCAGACTAACTTCATCACCCACTATCACTCAAAACCCTTCTGTGCTATGACTCCTACAGAAAAAAATCTCATACTAATTGGAAAATTTATATACTGACACCACTTCCTCACAAGCTAAACAACACCATCTCCCTTTTACTCTCCTGTTTATCTTATCAAATCTTGCCATTTATCTTCTATACATATTGCAAAATCTATTGAGCCATCATTAGCTTCTGTTCTGCATTTGTGTATTACAAATAATATACAATACAGATGAGTCCTGGATCTTGACTAATGTTCTTACATTGAAAAGCCTTAGTAATAAGGTTTTTTCCCCTTTTTTTAAAGTTAAATGGCAATTTACATCTGTTATGGAAGTTGAGACTCCAGAAAAAATCCCGCTTTCAGGAAATGCCATCATGCACCTTTAAAAAAACCACAATAAAAACAGTACTCTTACATATTTCAGGCTAAGCATTCAAAACGTCTAGTCACTTGATAATTTAGAACTAGTTATAAAATTATGTCTCATAATATTCCCTGATCACATGAATGGCTTTCAACATGTTCTAAAGAGCCGTGATTAATAGCTTTTTATCAATTTGTTGAGCCATGCAGTTTCTCTCTTTTGTACCTAGTTATCTCTCTTTATCACCTAAGTATTACCATAGTAAATTACAGACAAAGATGAACCTCATCTACCTAGTAAGCTATTAAAACCCAAGCTTCCTAAAGTGGTAACAAGTATATACCTTTCTTCTGTACCATATGCTTCTTTTTTAAAAAAAACCTCCATGCACAATGGTGAGATTGTTCAAACTTCCTTGTTAACAGATGCAGAAATAGCTGTATGCTTTTTCTCAGAAGCACCTAATCTACACTCCGAATCGACACCATATCTTCTGATGGTAATTTAAGTATCGTATCTAAACACCAATTAGAACTACAGTCTTCTTGACAGTAAATATTAATAATTTGTCCTCCTTCTTGCAAGGAAAAAAAATACCCAAACCCTTCACCACCAACAAAATTAACCTAGTGAAATTAGTATGTCTCACTTCCAGGCCATTTGTATTGCAATAATTCTGCATGGAGACTGCTTGCTTCCAGCAGTTTTATCACCTTCTGCAGTAAAACTAACACATGTAGATCCCTAGAGACTCTTATTTTTTCTCCTGTTGTCTCAATTCTTTACCATCAAAAGTGACAATCCTGTCAGCACATCACCACATTTAAAGACCGACCTGTGCCAGTACACAGCCTGAAATGTTGCATTAGTACAATTTCTCCAGGCTGGATACCAGCCTGTTCCCCACCTATCTAACCTGCCAGTGCTAGCAACCTTGTGCAAACATTTACTGTGTGAATTTTTTCTTATTTTTATTCTTATTATTTATTCTTATTATTTCTTATTTTTATTCTTCTAGCATTATTGCCATTTAAATTATGTGAAATTAGAGGCATATAATTCTTAGGCAGAGCTCTTAGCTGTGGAATTCATTCCAAATTGGTAAACCAGAACAGGATGGTTTTTAACCACTCGGGTATATTCCAGGTTCCATAGACATTCAGCAGTTGAAGCCTGAAGGAGACCACCTATTTGAAACATGTTCTCAGGGCTTTGCAGACAGCTCAGGATCTTTATCAAAGACCAAAACATCATATTTTTATCCACGTGCATATTAACTAACATAAAACTAACATAAAGACACAAAACAATGTCTCACCATGGAATAATCCCTCTTTATATTCTCTCTCCTGTAATTAAGTAACATGGAGGAAAGGGTGTATCTTCTACCAATAACTAACTAGAGAACTAAATCACCGAGAAGGCAACTGAATTATCCAGGGTGATATAAATAGGAGTAAGAAGCTCTTGGTTTAAAAGCAAAAAAACCCATCCAGACTGTGAAATTTTGTCACTGTGGAACAGCAGATACAAGGGATGTACTTGAAAGCCCTGGCTGAAGCTTAATCATAAACTGGACATCGCAGTCATGGACACAAGTAAAGCACTACACAGCACTAAAAACATGACTGTTACCTGATTAACTTTTTTTCAATTTCTAGAGTCTGATACTCCTTTCAAGAATTTCCCTTCATTTCATGATTTTTCTCTAGTTCTGCTAACACCACAATATTGACCCAGTGTTGCATCGTATTTAAGTTTAAATCCTTTAAGTATCTTCCAAAACTTTCCAGTGAGGCAAATATTACAAGGCCAGAAAATGGATCCGATCTTAATTTCATCCCATTTTATGCTTATTGCTAGTACTTTTTAAGGACCCTTAGCTATCTTCTCTTATTCTGGCACCTACCTCTACAGTACACACAAAGGCGGAGTTTGCACTTACTCAGCTGAGCAGCGTCCATTCTTATTTTCAGAAATGGAACACAACAAAAATAACTGAATCTCAAATTTCAGCCCACCTCTTGCTTAAACTATTCTCTTGCTCCACTAAATATATTTTTGAAACATTCTACTTTTCATCCCAGCAGCAGAAATACGAGGATCTTGTCTTCTTCATCAAACCTACTACTGGTGCCTTTAGGGTCACCATCACTGACAAAAGAACTACTGTAAATTAAATGTCCAGAGAAACCAAGATGCCAGGAAGAATCACTTTATGTACAAATAAAAAACAGTTAAAGCTTTTCACATGGCAAAGATTATTTTCTAAGTTTTGTTTACTGATATATGTTTAGATATAGATATAAATATAAACTATAAATGTGTATTTCTCTGCATATCTGTTTACATCTCTGAAAATCCTTTATTCCTACAAGCATCCTCCTCCATCTTTTTCTCCTATGTGCAATGCATTTTAAAAAAGGAATGCTGAAATAACAGATGAATCAAAACATATATTGCTAATAATACTGAAAGCCTTGATTTAGCACATGCTTTTGTCAGACTGAAGGTATAGTTTAAAAATTAAGCAGATGATTGCTTTGCTGAATTGAGGCTTACACGACCTTGAAGTTAAAGTCAGAAAGCTGGAATAGTGCAAAACCTCAAGGAAGGGAAGAAACACAGAAACCCCAAACTGAAATTCATGAAATGTGTTCGGTTGACTCAAGCCTGGTGTTTTCGTTTGATTCTGCTAGAGAAATATTTGCAAACACTACCAAGTGCACAGTCAGGCTCCCTGAAATGGGTCTAGTTTGAAGAAAAGGAGAACTTAACGTGTTAAAGAGATTTTCTAGCAACCATATAGCAGTGTTGCCTTCTGCTGCCTGGAGGCATATCAGAGGGATGAGGGGAAAAGGAGCATCATTGCCACGGGGGAGGAGAGAGGACACAGACCAGAGGAAATCAAGCATCATTTGTACCACTGCTCGCTAAACAACTTTTTTTGCTGTTAGCAGTATCAAAGATTTAAATGAAAAGTGACACCTCACTGTGTGGGGCATGATAAATAGACAGAAACAAACCACAAAGTCCCTGTTTAAACTTTGGAAATCTTTTGTCTTCTCCTGTGTGCAATGCCTAATTCAACAGGTGCTCAAGTTTGAGTATTATTATAGGACTTCAGGAACAAAAGAGTAGGCAACTAGAACAGAAAATAACAGGTAATAAGAGTTATAAAAAATATTTCCACTTGGTCTTAGCGTTCCCAGATTATCATTTGTTCCTTTCCAGGTTTACCCTCTTAGCCTAGAGATTTTACATTCTTTATTTGCAAAGTGACAAGTCAGCGATGCCAGAAACGTCCTCTATCCAAGCTCAATACAATAGGACAAGTCTGTCAAGCGTTAGTGGTAGAAATAACATCTAAAATGGAGATCCTGTTCGCGAGAAGTTAAGTTCCATGCAATTTTCTTCAACCGTAGATTAAGTCCAACTCCAACAGTTATATTACATGATTCTAAAGTTCTCATAATGTTTCATCTAGACAGCTCACATCCTGTGCTACAAAGCCGTGCAGCGCTGCTGCAGACTTACACAGCTGCTGCATCTCACATCTGAGCTGGCTCAGTCCCCTGCTATAGCTGGACTGACAAATACGAGCAGTTTTAGTTCATAAAGCACTTTTACATCTTTCAGGGGGAAAAATATGAATGAATGCTCATTTTCAAGGGAAACCTGAAAGAATTGAACAGAATACAGCTACAACTCATCTTGCGTTATATAATGGTATAATTACATGATATTGTCCAAAATCTAACAGACTCACAAAAACACAAAACCTGCAGGGAGCTGTACTATTATTCTGTGTAACGACAAGTAAGAAAAAGCCACTTTGTTCTTAAGATTCTTCAATTTTGTTCCTAAGATTCTTCAATTATCAAGTTTCTATTTATTAACCTTTGTACCAGAATGTACATGCTGCATGGATGTGATGTCAGTATCGTTACAAAAAATAATGTAAATTATTGTAGATGGGCATGTTTACATATCTTCTCTTTGTGTAATATCTTGGAACACTTAATTAAGTTACCTTTTTCCCCCAGTATCTGCTGTAGAATTATATTTGAATTATATTATATATTATACTGAAATACACATTTACGTATTACATGTTAGATTGCCTTGAGCAAAGTACCAGAAGTCAGATTCTCATTTATACTAAATGTCTTTTAAGCCTCTCAGGAGGCATATAAGAACATACACTTCATTTAAAAAGTAATGTATTCTTACCCTCAGATCCTTTTACATCAGTACAACTGTGTGTAAAATGTGTCTAGTATGTATTTGAATCTGGCCATACAGTTTTATGAGATTAGGAGTTGCTTTGTTTTATATGAGAGATTCGGTCAATTGCAAACTTCGTAGCTCACTTATTATCTTCTCACTGACAGAGCTAGTACATTTATTTGCTAAATCAGATATGAAAAGTAATAAAACCTTACACTGCGAGCTCCTGCGTTTAGCAAGATGCACGTGTTTCGTTTAGGACTTCCAGTGTACCGTGCTTGAAGAGGCAGCGACACAATGGAGTAGCAACCCTCCACGTGGTTGTGCAAACTCCATTAGCAGAGTCATTTCATGCCAGTATCTCCTACCTCAACAGAACCACATCTATACTGCCTGAAAGCCGTGCGCGCTGCTTGCAACAATTCATGTACTGTGTTGTGTAGTAAGACACTGATGTATGTGCAATCCAAGAATTTTAAATGTCCCCACAGGATATCAAATACTATCCAGACCGTTTGTAAATACTTTCCCAGTGCTCTGCAGAAAATGAGCCAGTTCTTTTCAAATCTACTTAAATGACATTTTTGTCTTATCGAAAAATCTATGTTCCTGTTTAATAAAATCATCTGGGCAACTTACTGCTTCATCAGTGCTGCAAGCTTATGCCTTCATTAATAAATTCTGTTTGAGCGTTAAGATTACCCCCAGTAGGGACAGCTGGGAAACTGCAATATAAAGTCAAGCAGCACATTTAATGACCAACGAACTTCTGGAAACTTAGTCCAAAATGATACATCATTGTGTCAGACACTCTTAAGTAATATGCAGCTTGGTCTCCCTCTTTAGAAACATGAAACCCCCTGAAACCGCTACCACAAATTGTGAACCTTTTAAATTACTGCCAAGCCACCTGCTTTTCTCCAGGAAACTTCATAAAACTCTCCAAATTAGTAATGTCATTAAGTAAAGCTTACAGAACTGTTGTTATTCTGAAGGAGTATTAGCTGTTTAGTTTAAGGAAACCAATAGGGATTTTTATCATGGAAAGAACTGTCATGTATATTGTACAATCTATTCCAAGTGAAATGCTTTAAAATATTCTTAAATACGCTGTTCTTTCACAATTTAATCTTTCTGGGAGAAAACCGTATAACCATATACTTGGGATTAAACTCATATAATGAAGAAGTTCAGTTCAGGAGAGGGTATGAGAGAGATTCTCAAGCAGTTTATGTGTCTTCAGATGGTATTAAGAGCCATATAAATCAAATATCCGACTTTGCATTTTTGAATAGCACTGGAAGAAATAGTGCTCAGACCGAAGAGGGAGCCTGATTTCCCCTGTTCATTCTCTTTTTTGAATGGTTCTACACAGAGCGGGCAAGGATGGATTATAGGAATGCCTTCTGTCGAGGAGTCGGCCAAAACTGTACCATCTCATCTTGGAGTAATTTATCCAATAAGATGATTTAGAGGACAGTTCAGTGGCACCATTTTTGGAAGGCAAAAGCAGAGGGGAAGGAATATAAATCAAAGGTGACTGGCAGGTAAAGGATATATGCAGCAATCAGCCAAACCATGTGCACACTGGCACAAATTCAACAAGATCATTTATAAAAATTTTAAGTCAGGAGTACACAAAAGGGGGTCTGGTGCTAACTAAATCCACAGATAGATTACACGCCACTGAAATAAACACTTCCAGATGCTGGCATACAAAAACCTTTTACAGAAAGAAATGTTTTCTTTCATAAATCTGAAAGGAGGAACCTTGGGTTGGGGGTTGGGAGAGAAGGGAACAAGATTTCCAAACTGAGATTTGACTTCCTACTGGTTTTATAGAATAAGAACTCATATTTTTCAAATGCAGTGGTAACACTGTAGAATAACAAATAACTACAGACAATAGCTTGAAGTATAGACAAAGACATCATAAGTATATAACTGTTTAATGAAATAAAATGCTGCTTCTTCCTTTCAAAATGAGAAGAAACAATAAAAATGTCAATTTGACTTTTTCTAGACCAGAAACTGAATGTATAACTGAAGGAAAAGTTTGCAAATGCCGTTTGACATAAATATATACATTTCATTTTTGAAAACCGATTGAGAATGAAATCCTGACTTCTTCAAAATCAGTATCAATTGATTTTGAATATCAATAGGGGCAGTATATAATATACAGGACCTTAAATATCAGAGATTTTTTATTTGGTTTCTGTGTACCTAATTTCTTTCGGAAACAGCGTTCAAAATTTTTTATCATTCAAGTGCTTTAGAAAAATTTAGATGTAATGTATCCACATTGTGTATATTGAAGCAATTATTGAAGATTGTAATCCAGAACTTCTTCTCACTGCTATTTTGGTCTGAAATATGCAGAAAGAAATTTCTTTCAGTAAGAAGACTAAGTTGCAGACCAGAAGTGAAGCTGAATTTTTCTTCAAGTTTAAGGCACTTAAAACAAACTTACTTTGAAAAGTGTTCTGTTCTGTTTATCTCCACAAACATCATACTGCCACACTATCCTTTATACTTTCAAAGTTTCCCTCTCTTCTTTCCACACCCCGAATCTGCTGTTTTAGTCTCTCACGAGCTCAGCTTTGCCAGGTCTTCAGGTACTATTCCACAAATTTTGTGTTCTAAGGGAAATCGGTAGAGTCAATTATCATCTTTACTGAATTGGAATTTCTAAAGTTTTGTGACAAACTTCAGTACTTCTTGCAACAGAAATGGATTTAAGCATTTGCATAAGAGCTGAGCTCAATCAGGATCAATAACAAGCACTTTTAAAACATCAGAAGTGAAAGGTCTTGACTACGTATATAATTTGATTGTGAAACTATAATTTACCTGTACATGTAACGTATTGAAGTCTACATGGAATACTTGCATTTATTATTTAAGAACCTGTAAGAGTACAAGCAGGGCTGTATAAGGTCCAAATAATCTAAGTCTCTGCCAAACACCATTCTCTGGCATTACATGTTCCTCGTGCAGGGAATGTCACAAGGAGTATCATAAACATGGTTTTGTAAATATTCATTGTTTTATGATGCTTAGGCAATTTTATGGGACTCAAATTTTTAACAAGAGAAGGTTTAGACTAGCAAGTCTTTTCATACTGAAATGACCTGGAGCCTGAAGGAGCATTCTCTCCAAAAAGTAAATATCCCCCAAAAAAGCTGGTTATACCCTCTGTTCATTCAATATGCTCCATTTACACACGCATACGCTGCTGAATAACGGCCACTGTCTTCCGCGGGTCTGTGCAGGATTACAATTTACATTTATAAACTCAGTTTCTCTTTAACTAAACATCTAAAACATTTCATTTCAGAACTGGCATAAACTAAAGGGGACAAAGAATTTGTTTAGGAAACATTTTCTTATTCTTTTTGCCTGTGGTCTTCCACTGTTGTAGCTGACCACTTCATTTTAATTTCAGAGTAGAGGATGCTAGCTGTACTTTTTACTAGAGTTGTTCTCTCATAGTCACAAGTACTACCTACAAACTCTTCATGTACTACTTAAAACTGTTTGTACCAAGGTTTCAGGTAATCACTATATATTGATCACAGAATAAATATTTTTGAAGAATTATTTATTGTTTGTTACTCTAACTCTTAGAAATACAAACAATTCAAATAAAATAATTTCTCTAGAGACATTATACTTGTATTCGTGGTAAGAAATATGCATTTGTGAACACCCTGGCATATTAAATATTATTATTTAGAATAATATTTGGATGAATATTAGGATTATACCTACAGACCCAGTCAAGATTGCAGATCATTTTCACTATGCACTTCACAGAGATGAGCTTTTTAGATTAATCTAAATCTAACATATTATTATTATTTTACTTTTTTGGCCAGTCTATAGCAAGATTGAGCTTGTTGTAATTTGGTTTGGTATTGATTTTGATCCCTTTTAAATCCTTAATCTTACTGAAATCAGTGATGCTGCCATGTTGTAAAGTAAGTAAGAGTCCAGAACCAAAGTTTCTTGAAGAAAGAGGGATATACCCAGGTCATGCTACAAGATATGGCAATTTGCTCTTTCTCTAAATGACTTTCCACTGACTTCCCATTGAACTCCAATACATTCTGTACAAGTAAAAGAAGTAATCCTCTTACTCTCTTCATTCTAGGTCATACTTCAACGTGTCTAATAGTTAGACCACTCGTCCGAATGAACCATGAAATGATCTAATCATGTGGTTATAGTCTCCATGTAAAGGGTTGTAATACCAATATCATTGTACTTGAAATCCTGGGATAGACTGAGCTGATGTTTAACGATTGGGCATTCAGGATGATTCTACTCCTTAACTATCTAAGTGAATAATAAGAAAAAGAACGCGTGTAGAAGAGTACAATTACAAATAGATGTTACATAAAAACATTTGAATATTCATATATATTAATTTTACATCCAAATATAAATTCATGTCTCAATATAAAAAGTCTGTTAATCCTATGTAGAGAAATTTCACATTTTCCTTGACCAAGGAAGCAAGATTTAGCCTGCAATGAAGTAATACACATAAAATGTCTCACTTCCTTAACTTAAATGCACAGAGAAATAGATTCAGGTTCAGCACATGGAACTGCATCATCCCACATGATGAAGAGTTACATATTTCCCACTCCTGTCTTGCAAAATTATATGGCACTATTTTTTAGATCAATTATTTATTTCTCTCCTCCTTGAAAGTCTGGACCATGCCTTAAAATAGGCAATACTGAGTACCTCCCAATACTGTTAGTAGAGAATATATGGATAAAATATATGTCTAGACTACCTTAGACATAATACAATGCAGAATAACCTAGAGTACACTTGCTGCTTTCCATTGTGGCTTGCACTTGGAGACAAAACCTAAATGCTCTAATTATGTTAGCCATTTTGACATAGCTATTAAGGTCAAAATAAATGCAAGCGGATCATTTTCACTAGTTTAATGTTAGTTCTCATTTACCATATGATTACAAAACTTTCAAAGTGCTCTTTTTGTCCAAACCAACATCCATCAAATGCTGCTAAAGAATAAATAACACAGCTTAACTCTTCTTCCAAAGCTGCCTCATTAGGAACACTTATCACCAAATCAGATGGAAGAGAGGGACAATCATGATGAAACAGCACAAAAGGGAAATATCACTGTTCATGCTTTACAAATACATATTAACAATCTTAAGAAAATGGTCCCAAAGGAATATGTATTTTTTTATAAAATATTCTTCTATGTTTGCTTTTTAAACAGAAATAAAATCTAAATTCTACATATGGGACTGAGCTATTCAGTAGCAAAAAAACCAACTTGTATTTACACTCGGGTTTTCCATTTTAGAACTAACACTAGTATTTTGAAGTGTTCTACAAAATAGAAGTTCTTTGCATGATTCCCTTCAGAAATCTAGTCATTTTGCAAAGAAAGTGTGTTTGCATCTGGCAACTAAACCTGATGAGATTCATCTCAGTTCCATCAAGGTTCAACCAGTCAAAACCAGCAAGATTCAGTGAAACCAAAAGTAAAACATGAATCACATCACTACAACTCTGCAATAGCAGGGTTCTAGCATGTATGCCTCAAACTGCAGTGGAATGCAAAATCATTTTTAACATTTGAATGCAGGTCAACCTAGGTCAACTCTTTCTCAAAGCTGAAAGAATGCAGCTGGCAGTTCTATCAGGATGAGGATGGTGAGGCACTGGAACAGGTTGCCCAGAGAGGTTGTGGCTGCCCCATCCCTGGCAGTGTTCAAGGCCAGGTTGGATGGGGCTTTGAGCAACCTGGTCTAGTGGAGGATGTTCCCACCCATGGCAGGAAGGTTGGACTAGATGATCTTTAAGGTCCCTACCAACCCAAACCTTTCTATGATTCTACAATTAATATCCTACACTTCAGGGTGGAGAACCTAGAAACTGTGGAATCCCCACATTCCTTTTTATATATGCAGAAGCCTGGAGTCAGAGAACCTCCATTATCCCATAGTGTACTTTGGTTTCCTCACTACCAGAATCAGTCAACATGACCCACCAGCTGGCATGCAAGTCCATGAGCCGCAGGTTCTATGAGGAATTCTGTATGGCAAGGGTTTCTCACAGTCAGTAAGCACCTTGGGAAGAATATTCAAAGAAATTTTGCTTTGTTTCTGCTCTTTCCTTTCCCTTGTCCCTCATTCTGGTGTCACAGACCTAAGATACAATACATTGCAATTCTTTCAGAGAAAATTGCCAAATACGGCATGTCAGATATTACTCCATTAATATCAAGAGAACATTTCAATGAATGTTACAGCAAAAAGTTTGCAGTTTGAGATGTCCATAACAAATGTGTTAGGAAAAATCCAAGTGTCATGGCAATTATTATTGTTACTAGTGCTCTTCACCTCTATAAATGGTTTAATGCTTGAAAATGCTCAGTATCTCTATTTCTGTAAAAAGCATCCATCTAACAAAACTAATACTTACCTAACAGTCTTGAAATATTTATTTATTCACTTAGAACAATTTACATTAATTCTCAGATAGTGACATAACTGGTTCTGGGCTAATCAGTCACTGGCCCCCTATGAATGCATTTAGGAAATGCACGTCGATTCTTCTGGGAAACCTATTCACACAAGGAAGCAAAGCATACCAGGACACTAACGCAGTAAGTGTAATCTTAGTTTCATACCCAGTTAAACACTAGATGCTGAGTACAAAATGACTGATGGTGTATTCAGGAAGAGCTCCTTCCTGAAGTACTGAGAAGCCATTACAACTCCCAGTCAAGTGGATTAGCCGTAACTGGTTATTTTTTTTGCATTGGCTAAACTGTCACAAAAGCGCTTTGTTTCTCACCCCCTGGGAGTCTGAAAAAACTGAGAAAAGACGGGCAGATGAGAACATATACAACCAAAATATATGCAAATCCATGACAGAAAATTAACCTCTCCTTCTTCAAGGGCTTACTTCCATGCATATTCACATAGCGCATGACTCCAATGACACAGCTCTCTATCCAGACATACAAGCACACCTTTGAGTTGTCATGCAGTAACAATGACCACTGTGTCTTAATTAGGTAAAAATGTAGAGGGAGCACTGAGGAGCCCCCTGCAATCTACATTAAAAAAGACTTCCACAACAAATATACTTCAATGACGTAGAGATCTGGTGGCATGTGTCTAATCAAACATGGAGGAGATATATTAACAGTCCTACAGCAGATTTTTACATAACCAAGTATGGCCATTTCTTCAGACCTCAGTAACAAGAACTATTTGACATAGGCTATGTTTATTTTCTACGTAGCGCAAAACCTTGATATAACATTAGACAGAAGTCTGAGCTATTTTCTATGGTGTCTGAGGGAAAAACTGTATCAGAAAGATCTAAACCCTTCCCTGATCTCTTTGAAGCCACTAGAAGGGATATTTTTATGGATCAATGTAATAACCAACTGACTGGCTGTTGTCAAGAGCCTGCTGTATTCAGAAATTTGAACCAAAACTGCTAGGGGATGAGTTTTCTAACTAGAAGAAAGAAATGTAACAGTCGTGTTATCCTACACAAGGATGGGTGATATGGAAAGAGAGCCACCAACTGCACCCCAACATTACTCATGGAAAGTCTTTCATCTTATTAAGAAGACAGACTTGAGGAATGAAAAAGGTTAGTCAAATGAGTAGAAAAAACTAAACTCACTTCTTTTAATCCTTTGGAGCAGTAGTGTGTAAGAAATGGAGCTAAGCGATGAGAACCCCAACACTGAGAACAACCTGGTGCCCAAGCTGTGAGATGGCATATGAAAAACTGAGATAACTTGTTGTCCTGAATCCCACGTGAGGAGCTGGAACATAAGGCAAGATCTACATCAGACAGTTTCACCAGAGAAACATAACCGAGAGGGATCCCGGATATGAACTACTGCTTTCTTGTTTACATCTAAAACGGAAAGGTTGACTTTGGAAATTCCTGGTATGGATCCAACCTATAAGGTCCACTCACTCTGACTCCTCCAACATCAAGCTTCAATATGAGACCACGACAGACGGTGCTCAGGGAAGAACCTACAGGTGAACCTCATATTGAATGCATCCATCCCAAGGTCAGTCCCTGATACATGGAAGTTTATTGATGAAGACACCACCTTACTACCAAGAGGAGATTAGAGCCAATACCTAGATGTGAAAGGTTCTCATGGTCCTCTGATCTGGTGTACCTGGTTGTTCTGCTCTCAACCACCCTGAGGAATGGAGAAGCTGTCTGAGGAAAAGCCAAACAACCCACACCACAGTGAAGGCTGTTTACTGGTAGGATAAACACAAGACCAGAAGAGGACTCTCCTATCAGTTCTTATCCTCTTGTGAACTGTGCCAAGGAAACAAGTAAATTTTATACAGTTGAGCAGAATCAAGGCCTCATACATCAATCTCCATGGCAAGCGACTCAAACACAGAGACCTTTCTGGGGAGTCAGCTTAAAGTGTCCATGGGAAAGTACCTGGGCCAAATATGAATGAGTCGTCACTGAAAAACATGTTAACCAAGTCTCAAAGCAAGGCAGATCCCTTCCTGTAACCCAACGGAGAAGGAAAGGAGAGGGGTTTCACGTTTTTGGAGTCTGATGTTGAATCTGGAGAAAACAGGGATGGTTTCCCAGCTGGCAATCTAGTCAAATACCTATACCTTCATCTGTCTCTGCAATTATGTGTGGGTCTTGCCACTACTGAGGGTGAGTTTCCAGACAGTGCAGAAATTAGCTTTAGTCTAAGAACTGAGAAGTCCTGGCTCACTAGAGGTGAGAAACTATAAGAAGGTGAGAAAAAAAAGAAGACAAAAAAAATATAACGCAGGGAGAAAAAAAAAGTTCTGTATTTTAATATGAAGGGCAGTAGAATATTCCTGTCTGGTTTTGGTATAAAGTGCAATCATCTGCATGGGATTTTTCATACAGAGAACATTGATTTTATAACATCTTGCAATTTTAAATGGGGAAATATTATCAGATACTTTGCAGGTCCAGATTTTTATTCATTTCTCCAGATATACTGCTGATTTAAACTCAATCCATTTGTACAGACGATAAAGTCTTTCAAAACCCGATGCTGTTAAATTATAAACATTAAAAATGATACACAGCGAATTTCAGGGGGACTGCTGAATGCCTCACACTAGGCAGCATAGCAGAAAGCCAAAACCCAACTCTAGCTAAATTAAAAATAATCTCCCAAACGAAAAAGAAAATGTTTGCTCTCTGCCTTGTATGAATGGCTGGAATGAGATGGAAATTATTTAAAATGAAAAAGAGTCCAGAGCTGTCCATTTTTTCTCACTAATTTACAGCAAGGGTAAAATTCTTCTGTAAATCCTCCTTACTGCTCAATAGTCACATATCCAAGAAAACTTCAGAATAGCATAGGCCTACAAAATTAAAATAATTTATTAAACCCCAATAACTGTACTGTAAGTTCATGTAGTATTACTCTGGAAGACAGGAAAGCATTTAAAGTTATTCCTTTTTTTTTCCCCAATCTTTTCTCAATGGTCAGCACTCAAGAGCAGTAACATGCTCTTGTTTTCAAAAAACTGTTGTTGAATACTGTGGATAACTTATTTTGCCTATTATTCCTCATATGAGATTTCCTGTATGTTCCAACACGTCATGTAATTTGGGATAGATAAGTACATGGTTAGGTTTCTAGGACTGATTTTACATTCCTCCTGTGCAAGTATCACAAACTTACACTGGAGTCATACGGCATTTTGGCATTAGCAGAGTTGCACTTTCTTCTTGTTACTATAGTAAGAATGTAGAACTACATCTTTTACTTGAAATTCAGTCTAATCTATCCATTTTAGGGATGAACTGAACATATATATAGCTCACAAAAATGGTTGTTTCTTCATTCTTTTCCTTGCTTGTGTAGTAGGACTGCTAACACGAATGGTAAACTACCATCAGAAAACAGTGTACAACATCTGGGCATGAAGAAAAATCCTTCCTCCTCACCTACAGCAGACTCTGTCAGGGCACCTATTGACTACAAAATCAGATCTGATGTGGAATAATCAATAGGATTAAGAGAAATGGAAGAGACGGTGTGCAAATGTATACTCCTAACTTCTCTACGTGACCTTTAGGTTAGTTTTAAGGGTGGAAACGACCAAAAGCATGACTTCACTGAACGTAGTGACAGATACCCATTAAACCCATTCAATATTTCTCTCTGCAGTTTTTAACGTGTCACTACAGAATCACATGCAGCACACTGAGTAAAGCCACCTTTCCTCCTAGTTCTGTCATCTTGTCTAGGAGGTCACGCAGATACACAAAAAAACTATTGTGAAGGCAGTGGCAATAGAAGAAAGCAGAAGTTATTCAAAAGAAGTGTTGCCGCAGTACTCTTCAAAATGCCTAGCGATAATATTTTTAATACAACAGTGTGAGAGTCTGGCAATATGAAAAGGTAGCGTTCTTGGCTTGTTTAGAGGGAACAAGATCTGCTCATCTCATCAACCACATTGACAGTAGGTAATGTCAACAAATTAAACTGTTCAGTTAGTTGTGCTCTTTGGGAAGTTCACAAGATTGCAGGACATAAAAAACCCCAACCCAAACCCAAGTATTTTATTATATCTTGTGGTTGCAGAGAAATTTCAAACTTTGGTTAATAATTAACCAAACCACTTTCAGTGAGGGTCAGGGAAGGAAGACTTAACTCTCTGTAATTGTTTATGTGAGCTCTTTACATAATAAAATTAAATATATTCTCTGCTTTCAGAAGCTATTGCCATGTTCTTAGCTACATCTCTTAGCAAACTTCTGCTAAAGACACTTCTCTATTTTGGACTAGAAATTCTATCTTACACTTTACATGATATTAATTTAGCATTTGTGACTGGCAAGAGAGAGAAGTAAAATTATGTAAAGACCATAAATTATGTAAAGACCATAAATATATGGTCGTCATATACTTCTGTATAATTTTTATGTAGATGAGTTTCCTCCAAGTTCAGAATCATTTTTCTTTCCTAAAATCCCTCCAAAAATGGATAATTTCTTCCTGATTTTTAGGAGCTCAGATCTAGTGTGGTGTTTTTTTCTTTGTTTTGTTTTGGTTTTTTCCTATAATGGTTTCTTTGACATTCATTCTTTCCTAAATGTAAATGTACTTTCCTGAGGTAAGCAAGGCCACATAGAACAGCAGATCAGAAGAAAATGACCCCAATTTATGACATTGGAGACAGACTACTTTCACATTTTTATCAGCTGAGAAAATTAAATAAAGCATTCGTTTGGCTGCTCTGAACAATGGATTTGCAATTTGCATAGAAAAAACGACGGCAAAACCTCATAACCCATCAGTGTTTTACCACAAGCTCAGTTCTATTACATTTTAGTGGAGGTTCAAAGTTGTCTAAAGAAACCATTCTCTTCTTTCTCCAACCGTAAATGTGTCACTTGAGAGTTCAACTTCCAATAGGAGCAGTATCTGACACACAACTAATTTTAGAATATAAAGTGCTCCTCACCATATTGGAATACATATAATTTAAAATAACTGTAAACCTAAACTTTGCAAAAACAGAAAATTCAAGCACTAACAAAAAAGCATAATTTGTAATTGAAAGAAAATAATATTTAAAAGAAAAAAAAACTTTTTTGTCTTTCCAAAAAGAGACAGAAATTACTAAGTTTTATTTCCCAAGAGAATTATGCCACTTTTATAAAGAAAATTACAGTCACCACAAATTGCTCTCAACAATTCCAAAGCTTCTTCATTTGACCACTTGAAAATCAAAGTTCTTTAAGATTATAAATATAACTTTTTATAACTCTGTTATTACGTACTGTGAATGGGGAAAGGGGGCCAATCTTGTGGCCATAGCGTCGAATGGCCTCTCTGATGTGGCTGGGCTGGATGGCATCGCTTTGAGCCTCTATACCACAGGCTGCAGTGCTCTGCAACAGAAAAACACATAAATTGTTACTAAATCAAAAACACACAACAGACCTACAGTGCATAAAGTATGAAAATAAACCTTTATAAAATGGACCAATTTTTTTTCCTGAGGATACACATCATTGCTGCCACACACTACATTAGAGAAAAAAAGCTATTAACAAATCAAAGAGGACTTTTACATGAACTTCGCTTAAGAGACCCAAAGAACACCATATTTGTCCTCTTAAATCTTTCACCTAGTGCTGCTGTATGTTGCAATTGAAAAGAGCAGAAAATGTTCAAACTCAAATGAAAGGGTCATATAAGTCATACTGCAATAACCACAGAAACTATTTTTAAAACTTTTCAGGCTCTCATTATGATGTCAAGGGGTGGGGAAAATATTGAACAAGTACCTCAAGTGGAACGCAATTTGACACCAAAATCACCATTGAGTAATATCAGATTGAAATTTGAAGATGAAACATGTGACATAATGGTGTTACAGTGATGCAAAAATATTTTAATTACCTCAGACTGGAATGTTTTCAAATTTCAAAGGACTTTTTGGATTAAGGACCCTAAATAGGAAAAATATGAATTTACTGCTACTGGGCCATTGATTTTACAAAAATACTCCAGGATTTTAAAAGAAAAAGTTACTCTCTTCTCCTTCCTAGGAGAAATGTTGGTTTAGGCTCCATATAGACAACGGCTGCTTGCCAGGATTCAGACAACTTATCAGAATGATGGCTGCTTGGTAATAAATTCATGAAAATGGATTAGTGAATGCACTAACAATGACAAAAACTTGAATTATACACTGAAGTTTAACGTACACACATACACAGTCCCCTCATACATTTACAATATATACTAATGCTTTCAAACTTGGGATATTTTTTACAAAATGCGTTATTTTCAAGAGTGCCGAGTCCACTGGAGCCTGTGTACACACAGAATTATTCATAATACGATGGCAGATTCTTCCCTTGCTGATTGACGTTCATAAAGGGAACATGAAACTCAAATATTTTCTGCTGGACTGGGCCTTCATGGACTAAGAATAACATTCTTCACCAAGTTAACTCGTTTGTCTCAATGCCTCAGTTATATCCAGTATATACCTAACCAAATTGGATAAGTCATGGGAACATTTCATTAAAACTGTGCACTTTTTAGAATATAGTTATTTTAAAAGGCATTAAGTCAAACACTAAGAATTTAAAATAAACTCACAGCGCTAGTGAAATATAAGGTATCAAAAACTACATCTCCAGCTAAATTCTTGTTCCTAGGAATTATAATGGAAATCAGCCACAGAAGCAAAACATAATCAAACATAATATAAAAAAGGAAGACAAAAAAGCAAAAGTCTTCAGAGAGGTTTTTAGGATTCACTAAAGGCTTTCTAAACAGGGTATAATAAGGGCAGAGAGAAAGTTGAACATATCAGGAGTGTCTACAGCACTGACGACACTAGAAGGAGAAAATACATCTTTTTCTACCTGTCATTGTAAAAATCACTGGTTTAACTCTATGAAAAATGAGTGGTTTAGGAGAATAATAACACACATGAGAAAATTACAAGTCGCTCCATTGCTTTGCAGCAAAATGAGTATGGCCATCACATTTTTTCAAAAAGGCCCTAAGTGACTAACACAGTGCTTCCTATCCAGTTTATTTAATCAAATCTATTTCCCTTGTGGTTTTAAGGTATATATATTCCTCTCAGATAGAATACCAAGGCTCTACAACAGAAGACAGGAATTCTAATATTTACATTTCACACTCTGAATACAAGACAGCCAGATTTTATGCAAAGTAAACAAATATTTAGATTGATTGCAACCAACTGGCATAAAAATAAAGCACGTCAGGCAAAGTTGTTATAGACGAAGAAGGCAGTCGCCTAAGGCTGCTGGGAGCAGAAAAATCACAACCGCCTCTTTGCCTACTTTGCTTATGCTCTGAACCTCAAAACCTATGCTAGCTGCTACTGTCAGAGAAGGGGATGATTATTTGGGGTGGTATCTACCGCTGTGGCTGTAGAGGAGCCGCTCATCTTAGAAGCAGCAGTTGTTACCTCAACAAAATTCGGTTTGCAGGCATTACTGAGAAGCTTTAGCCTAGTTCTGATAGAAAAAACACCAAATCACACATTTGGCCCTACAATAACATTGGTAGTTAACATGCGATATAGGTTAAAATTGGTATTTAAAATGAGACATGTTATTTCCTGAAGATGTTTTGGTTTCTTTTTCTTTTTTTGTTTTTTCAGCCTTGTGCACCAAATACCTTTTTTCTTTTCCTTTGTTTGGATTTGGTAGAGTCCTGTCCAAGTCCACCATTCCCCAGGGCTCCTGACGGGGTTTTCCCCAGATGTTGCTGTCCTGCTGATGCTGGGGGTGTGGGTGTAGGAGGTGGTGTGTTTTCAGGAGAGTCAAGGCTGGTCTTCACACTTGTAGATTGCCCTAAGAGATGTGGCTATGAAAGCAAGATGTCAAACAGCCATTATATAATCAAATCAGAAAAAAGATAATTATTGCCTTCTTAGATTTACTGTCAGAAGACATGTAATACAGAATTCAGTTTGCTCTTTCTAGAGGTTACTATAATATCGGTATCACAGCAACGCATGCGATACAGCACTTATTGCACTTGCTACTGTTGACAGCTTTGATCTCCAAATCTGCGATAGAGAGAGCCTTCAATACAGAGAGAAGGAATTTCCACCCAGGAAAAGAGGTGGAAATGGTAGCCATTTAAATATAAAGATTCAGCTAAGAATTTAACATTTGGAGCTATAATTTAATGTCTTTCCATCTAAATCCATAACTTCAGTGTTCATAAACTCCATAACAGAAGCCTGTATCAACACCACATTCAATAACATCATCTTTGAAAGCAACAAACTACCAAATACACGTAAAAAACCATAAAATGCATTAATATGTGAAAAAGCAAGATTTACCTCAGTAGAGTTGTGATACTGTATGAAGGTGGCAGATATGGCATGACTGAATGGGTCGCCAGCTTTGGGAGCCATGTCCTGCTTAACCAAAAGGGCCAAGTCCACCAACTGGAGGGGCAAAAAGAGCCGATGAAAAGGTAGGTTTAGTGACATGGTACTTACTACAAATGCCATCGTAACAATGAAGAGAGAGAGGAGTTGTGGGTTGAGGCAGATTATTCTTAGTGTTTCTCAGTTGAAAACAAAATTATTCAGAGATATTTCAGCCTAAGGAATCTGTCTTTTCCACTCCTGTAAATATATGGAGTAATTTATCTACCCAAGAGGGCTCGGCTTGGCACTAAGGTCATGTTTTGTTTTCCAGGAAATCCTGCTTTTTAATCCAGTTGTGCAATGGGGTTGAATGAGCCACAGCACACTGCCAAAGGTCACATAGCGAAGTATGTGGTTTCAGCCTGGACTTGAATAAAGTTCGTGCTGGACTCCACTCTCCTCTGTAACCATTACAAAACATTTTTACTACCTATATTGTGTAGGACACGTCCGTCACACAGCAAATTGAAAGGCAGACAGGAATCCAGTTAGCTTGGTTAGCTGTAGTGCCTGCACGCTTCTGAAGGGGCACACAACACAGTCACCTGAGGCTGAAGTACATCCAAGAGTAATTAATTCATTTTGTTTAGCTAGAGTTCAATCAGTATACTCCCTTACCTGTGCCACGGTCTCATACGCTAAATAGGCCAAAATCTCCATTGCAACTGCATTTGGCTTTATTTCCATACTGCTACAGTCCAACCAGTCACGAAACTTGGATGCTTTCTTTGCTGCCAGTTAAAATCATAAGGGGAAAAGGAATAGTTAACAACAGGTAGGCCAAAATAAGGCATTTTTTCCCGTCGTAGAAAATACTGCAAATGTGAAACAAGGAGTGTGAATGTGGTTTGATTGGCCAAGGAAGGAATTATCAAAATGGAACTAGTGGGGAAAGACTGTTATTTCATACACAACATTTTGGAGACCCATAAGCAGCATGCAGTAAAGAGAAAAACACACAGTTAATCAATCATACGGGAGATTTCACAACAAGGAAGGGTCTACCTCAGAGGACTGTAGATGGGACAAACCTGATTTTGAATATATTATTGCAAAAGAGATAGGTCAGTGGTGGACAAGGTGATCACAGAAAGCTGTGGAGACTTGGACAGAAAGGAGCTAGTAACATAGAGGTCTTAACGAGGGCTGTTTGTGAAGACAGGACAACCAAAATTAAGTAAATACAAAGTGGGAGAATCATTTGAAATAGCTCTTTCAAAGAGAGTCTTCAAAGAAGACTAAAAAGCTAAAGACAAGTCAGGTGTTAAACAGAAAACAGGTGTAAATAATGGTTATTTTTTTAGGAGGGAATGAGAAGGAGAAGGCCACATTGGGTCACTGAAGAAAAAAAAAACAAAAAACAAACCCAAGCAAGAGAAGTGTGAAGCTGACAGCAGGACCACAAAATGTTCCCTAGAATTTAAATTTGTAATCCTGTAGTACTTGATCCTTTGATGGACCTTTTCTTTTGCCTGGCTTTAGAAGTGCACAGGAATGTGTGGAGCTGTAATTATTAATATATATTGTTAGAACAGGCTTCTTGAAGTCCCTTCCAGGTTTATTCTCTTGTGACAGTTATCATGGCTTTATACAATGATAAAAAGGTTTACTACTTTAAACATAGCAATACATTCAATTTTTACTAAAATATAAGAAAATAAGTAAAAAAAATAGCCTTTGCATTAGTTTTGAACAAATGTTCTGCATGGCCTTTAGTATATTCTATCTAGTTGAGTTCATATCATGCAGTTGAATTTGTGCATGAGTCTCTCCTGCTACTAATTTCTAAGCACTGTAATTCTCTTATTCTTTAATGACATTAAATGCCAGTGAAAAAGAACTGCATAGACATGGTCATTTGAAAACACTGTGAAAATACCATTGAGATTATTTTTATAGATCACAATCCCCTGGTCAGCAACATTCCATTTTATTTCACAAATTTAAGATTTCTATTTGTTCTGTCTCCAGATGATAATTTTTGGATTTAAAAAATGACTTTATCACAAACCTCTCATTTCCTGAAGTCACCCTAATCTGAAGTATCATTTAGCTAATGGCTCACAGATGTGTGATGCCAAATTATAACCCAGCTTACAAAACATATTGAATTAGGAAAAGAAATGCTTACAAAACATGTTTTCCTACATTTGCTGATACAGAACAGTATTTCAAATGTGTCATTTATTTGCCATAAATGAATCAGTCTTTCTTCGAATTTAAAAGGAAGAACAAGATAAGGTCTCTCATTTAAAGACACCATTGTGTTCAAGGCTGTCTTGTAGGATCATGTGCTGTTTTGTCATGATTTTTACTGGCTCCTTCACCTCACTTTCTCTGACATTTGACCTAAAACCTTAGTCATCACTTAACCGCTTCTGTAATGATGTTTTGCTACATGATCAAGCCCATTAATTTACAGCTCATTATAGTTGCGGCCCACAAGTACTTCTAGTAAGTTGGTTTTCAGTGCTAGTAAAGCCCTAATTCTGTCATCATGTTATTAGTGTTGGAATGGCGTATACTGATGAATTTGGCTAATGTTGAATAAATTCCACAGCAGGAGCTTACAGCTTAAAATAGAAAAGACTTTAGTAAGTTCTTTGTGTCTCTGCGGATAGGGAAATAAAAGCAAAACTTGCCGCTCTTCTCTAATTTTAGATGCATTCCAAAAAACCTGCAACCATGAAACTTTACTAATATGCTGACTAGAACACCACCACGACAGACTTCAGGCAAGTATGGTTGTTTTAATCCATTAACTCTTTACCAGTTCTATCTTTGCCGTCGTCCCCACCAGCACAGTATTTGAGCATATATAAAGCCTGGTAAATATTCAAAAAAAATACTCTGCCTGACAGCCTGAAACTGTGCTAAATTAACTGTTCCCAGGAGTTATGCAGACAAAGAATTTAAAGATTTGTTATTGCAGATGAAACAAAAGTGCTTTCAAAAAACATGAGGTTCTGCTGTGTTCTCTATTACATGAAATAATAATCGAACATCTTCATACAGTTCAGCCGTTATAATACTTACAAAAACTCAATTGCCGACTTTCACAAAATTCTGCATACTGGACGGAGTCCATCATTCGTGTTTGTCTTTCTGCTCTCTGACAAAAGAGTAGAAGTACATGATGTACCTTATTCCAACAAGAACTGCATTCCACAACAGAAATTGTAGCAGCAAAGCACCCCTGCCATAACCTTGAAGTAACCCTCCCAACTTAAACATGCATTGAACAAGTTAAGATGCAGAATATAAACCACGGATTGGCTATTAGTCTCACGAGTTAAATTTCCCAGAGGAGCGTGTCAATTCTTATTTTAAAAATCTGCTTGCATACCGCTCACCTACGACAGCGACAAGGGCTGAGTTAGGAAGGGTGATGAGCACCCTTGCCCTGACCGAGGTGCACATTTAAACTGAAGCACGTGAGCAGTCTGCCTGCATGTTTACAGATGACCAGACAAGTAAAACGGCCTCCTGGACCGAGGCCAATGTGCTCTGCACTGAGCAGAACTGAACCTTTATGCTTTTAAAATGGGAGCACAAGCAGCAGTGAAAAGAATAAATTCCATCACATTGAGGAGGTACCAGGCAGAGTGGTGCATGAACTGCCCCTTCCCACACAAACATTCCATATACTGTAATAATTAAGTGGTAAATGTGTCTGCTTCATTTTTTCTTTTTCACTGTTAATCTATGCTTGATTTTTTTATACTCCTGAACACCTACAGAAGAAGAAAGGAAATTAGACTGAATTAGAGCTCATTCAAGAAAAACCCCTTAAAATGTTCACAGCTGGATTTAAGAATGTATTTCACACAGAGTCCAGTGTAAACCAAAAGATTCTATCTCAAAAAAATCAAAGTATGAAACCATAAATATTATGCAGACCCTTCCCTCCACATATATACTATGCCACAATTGAATCATGGTTGAAGCAGCACTGAAGTTCACCGTTAGGTTTGAGCACGTGTTTGAGTTTTATTTACTTCAACAGTGCAGGGGTGATTTTCACCAGGTAGGGATCTGACATCTAGAAGAGATTTAATCCTTCAAGTATTGGAGGCAGGAAGCGGTAGTTAGATTAAAGAGAACAATTATCCTCTTCAGAAGCAGACAGCTTACTCAAGTCTCTCAAAGAAAGAAAGTAGATTGTCTTAACCTTCAAGGAAAGGAATATAACTATCTTCCAAACAATAACTCGATGAATAAATCATTACACCTGGTAAGAACAGAACTATAACTAAGGATACAAAGCGGTATCAGGAGTGGCTGATGGTACCGAGGCTTCACTTCTGCAGTGAGTCCATACAGCTCAACAAACCATGCACAAAGGTGGTAAAGTACAGGTGTGTCCACATTAAAGACAAAAACAAAGAAAGAAAACACACACGCGCACACACACACACAAATTTTGCTGTGACTCCTCAAGCACTTCTACACCTAGTGAAATCAAAATTGCGGAGTTCTTTAATCAGACTTAATGGAAAACAAAAGGGCTGTTGATAAGAGTATTTGGAGACAGGCTATACAACCAGCATTTGGTCTTAGCAGTTTCTCAAATCAGAAAAAAAAAAAAGAAGAAATAAATCAGTACTTCAAATACAGTTTCTTCCTCTATTCTCTGCCTTTTATGTCACTCTTCTATGACAGTCCTCCATCAATTATGAGATCTTGTTGACAGACAACTTGTTCAATTTAGTTGTGAACTGAACCACCAGCTGTCCAGGAGCATACCTGGATATTCCTTCTTTCATTTCTTCTCTAGCCAGTCAATCATTTCTACTGTATTTTGACTCTTAGTCACCAGGATAGAAAATGTTCTACTTAAGCATTTTTCAGTTCTTCTCCCATGCGTGTTGCTGGCATCTTGACTACATTTTGTAGAGCTGCCATTTCAGATAAGTAAAAATTTTCAGTCAACCTATTCCATCAAGACATTAAGTCTAGACTGATTTTGTATCCTTTAAAAATAATTGCCACAATACATGCCACAACTTCAATCCTCACCTAGGATAATCATACCAGATATCTGTTTTGCCTCTGAATTAATTCAGTCATACTTTTGAACACAGAAGGCACCACCAGGATCATCTGAACTTCTGCATAGCACAGGACACTTCTCACACTGTACATTCTAGAAATGGCAGTCCTGGAATTTCCTGTGTGATTTCACTGTATGTTTCAGAAAGGCATCTAATTTGGGTTTAATTTTTTCACATATTAAGAAATAACTTCTTCAAATAATTAAAAAAGCTAACTTTTTATGCAATATAGTTTAAATTCTGCAATCATTTGTGTCTTTGCCAGTCAGAAATTAGTAGTTGGGCACACCCAGGTAATACTGAAATAATTTAACTTTAGGTGGGTAAACAAATAGACTGCGCTTCTCTAAATATGACAAAATTTTCTTGAAATTTTACACATGGAAGTGTGCAGGCTTGCAGAACTGTTGCTTGAGATCCCCCTCCAACAACCTTTCCTCTGGAGTTCTCTAGCCCAACCTCTATCTTAAAAGAGGACTATTGCCAACATTAGATGAAGTCAGCTATGGCTTTCTCCAGCTAAGTCTCGAAAACCTCCAAGGACAGAGATTTTGTGTCTCCTCTGGGTAACCTGCCCCAGTGTTGCACTAGTCAAAAAGGTTTCTAATGTCCTACTTGAACCTGCCAAGCATTTGTGGTTGATGACCTTCTTTATCCTACCAGCAATACTAAGAAAAGTTTGGCTCTATCATTTTTGTTAATGTCGTTCAGCAGTTGTAGGCTGCTATCTAACCACCTTTTAGCCTCCTCTTCTTCAGGTTAGGTAAAACTAATTAATCTCTCTCAGTCTCTTCTGAGAGGTCACGTGCTCCAGGGCCCTCACCTCGCAGTACCTTCCAGCTAAACCTTTCCAGTTTCTCAGCATTTCCGTGGAACCGAAGGACCCAAACCTGGATGTAGTGTTCCAGATTTGGCTCAACAGCACCAAGTAGAAGGGCATGGCAACTTCCTTCAGTCTGCCAGCCACATTTCTGCAAAACTGTGAGTTTTGCTTTAATATGATGAGACCAAACTGTTGACTGATGTTCAACTTGATGTTCATTACCAGTCCCCCAGGTTCTTCCCAGAAGGGTTGCTACCCAGACAGTTGGCATCCAGCCTGTACTGATGCATGGGATCACCCTGTCCCAGATGCAGAAACTCAGTGAAGTTTCTGGTGGTTCAGCTCTCAAGGTTTTCAAGACCTATCTGGAGTGAAGCTCCATCAACCAGTGTGCCAGCCACTCTTCATTTACTATCATCAACAGATTTGCAGAATTTGCATTTTCTATCTTTGCCCATATTTATGTCCATGTTGTTGATGAAAATATTGAACAATATGGGCCCCAGTATCAATCCCCTGGATATTCAGTTTTTACCTGTTGCCACCTATATGTCAAGCCATTGGCTATTACCCTTCACATCCAGCAGTCCCAGGGATTTAAACCCCTTTGCAACAACAAGGCAGGCATAGGAAAGCAAAATTATATGAAATGCTAACATGATAATATGGAAACTGCAAGAACAGATTAATCCCAAGAGCAGTTATGTTAAATTAAATGATTTAGCAATGGCAACTCTCAGCAAACAGACTATAAAACTCTGAAAATGCATGCTGTCAAAGGCTAGTCAATATGCCTCACAGTATGTTCACTATCAAAACATTGAAAGTTTTTTACAGTAAGTGAAACAAAAAAATACTAATCAAAGGTTTATTAAAAGAAAGCTGTTGCTGAGGGATTTTTCCAATAGGGACTTCATTTCCCTCTACAAATTGTCTACAGTAGTTGTCTAAACACAGTACTTAATTTTGTTCTTATACACTAAATGAATACTTACACGTATTTTTTCTCTGTATGAATATTTTTTATGTAGTAAAATTACCTACATATCTGTGAAATAAAATTGCTTTCTCCCTTGAGTTCTCCTCTCTAAAAGGAGTCTTTCTTAAAGGTGGATTCTAGAGTGATGCTCTAAACCACCACCAAATAAAATAGCTTTTAACACAAATAACTGGACTATATTTTCTTCCCAATACACTTTAACAAAAACCCCCCACATCACAGCATGGGAACTCACAATTCAAGGGATAAGGATAGCCATTCCATAAGACCTACCAGTTTTAGAATAGTCTATAAATAACCAGCAAATGTAGGAGAAATAAAGAGATGGATAGCATAGGTATATCATCTTTAAAGAAACACCAAAGCAGAAGACAACAGCAGATCATCTTTCCTCTTCACTTCTCAAGATTATAAACAGTAATTATTTTCTCTTGCATCATCCCTGCTTTGGAAAAATTTTATGTTCCCTTATCTCTACATTTCTAAAGTATATTTTAGAAACTCAAAATGAATCAATAAAATGGGATAAAAAGGGAGAAGAAAGAGTGAGCACATTACTGTGAACACAGTGTTACTCCAGGCCAGAAGAGTTTAAAGGAAATGGCATTCAATGTTGGGGAAGTCACAGAAAGTTTGTGAAAATGCTATGACCTGTAAGTAATGCTTTCTTTTAAGTCTACAGAATACCCACTTGCTCTATTTCACAGTCTTTATTTTTCAACTATTTTTTTCTTGAAAACAAGAAATGATACAGGATGTTTTAACTAAGAAACGACTTCAATTTTATACGAGTGAAATTTTCCAAATTCTGTTCTTGGAAGGAGTAGCAAGTCACTCCAACAGGACTGAAGTCCTCTTCCATCAGTATGAAAGCAAGTTTGCTGGAAATCTTTCCTACCTGAAGAAACACTGAAACGCCTAATGACATGCCACCTTGAAGCAATCTCAGCTTGAAACCAGATACAATAAATGACATCAATGACACTACCCTGCTGGTTTATCAAAAGAATTAAAAATATATAGTTTTTACTCCCTCATAGCAGTACTAGTCACTCTAAGCAGTTAAGAAGCTGAGTTATGTGGTGTACAGCAGAGTTAAAATACTTTGCATGCTTTCCTTGGAACATGCTGAAGGATGCAGTAGATAGGACCTGGCACAGTAAACGTATGCTTCGTCTTCCAAAAATGTGTTGCATTACATCTTTCTTTCAGCATGAAGAACTACAAAGGAAGACTAAAAAGGGAAAGGAAAGAAAAGGTAAAGAGTTGCATGTTGTCACCTACCATCCAGGATGAAAAATAATCTTATTTTGATTCCATTTTAAAGCTTTCACACTTGACATATAAAGCTCTTTGTGTGGGGGGAAGGCAGGAGGCCAAATGTTAACTTGCTTACCAACTATTTCGTATTTGAAGGAAATGTGCCGAGTAGCTGCTAAGCTGGAACATTTGAAAAACCTATGCAGCATGGCTGGACTCCTCTGTGTTTGGCAACAATGTTAATGATGAAGATGCTGGCTTCCCAAACTGCTTGCATATTCATATTGTGGCGTGATTTCCTGATTTCCTTTGCTAAAGACCTCATCATTGTATACCTATCACGCTTCAAAGGAGCTAGGTGACTACCCTAGGGAAAAAAACAAAGTTGCCCTGCAATGGCTGATATTACTAAAAGAGTATGTTAAGTATATTTTTTTTTATTGTTTAGACTAGAGAATAATAGAGCACGGTATGCTGTACCTGACAGCTCTAGGGTTGTAGGTCAAAAACTACCTTGATTAAAAAAAAAAAAAATATCATTTGAGAAATAAAGCACAAGGTAGCTCAATATTGAAGCATTTACAAAACATGCTGAAAACACATTTTTAGTCTTCTGTACCTCAAAATTATCTACGGATTATCACTATCTGAAGATTTTTTCTTTTACATAAAGGAAAAATGTACTTACTCTTCTGAGAATCACTTGAATTGGTAAGCAAAGAAAAAAAGGGTTTTAAGAGTAAGCATTTTCAAAGATTAAGCTTACTCAGAGTTTTATACAGAAAATAAAAATGCCACTTGGGGAAAGATCAATAGCTTTTGTAATGTAATACTTGATTTGGCTATAAAGTACAGACATACAGGGAATTTTTATCATTTTTACCCACCTCTTATAGAACATACCATACATTCTGCAGTAACCATTAATCTGAACAAGTCTGCATAGCAAACTTGAGGCCTTTGATGTAATACTGGGTTTGAGTGCTCATATGTTTAGTACAAAATTCCCAATATTAGAAGAAAACATGAGGTCTTTTTCTGGCAGACCAAGGTGATCCCAATTTTAATGTATTTTCAGAGTTATAAATAGTAAAAATAGTTTTGCTTTTTTCTCTACAATATTATTAACACCATTCCCCCCAATAAACAGAGTTTAAGACGTTAAGAACCTTAAAAATCTTAACTGTTACACAGATGTTAAGGATCTACAACTGTACATGCCATGAAACGAAGCTGTGGAAGATGACAAATATTAATTAAAATACTTTTTTTTTTAAATTATGATTTTTCATTATAGAAAATCAGTGATTTTCTGTCCAGGGCCAAAAGATGGGATTCACATGAACAACTTAGACATCTGTAGTAACCTAATCAGTCACCTAAAGTCCCTCTATAGTAAAAAAGATACTAGGCACTTTTAGAGAGCAACTTCATTCTAAACTAGATGTTTAAAATACGTCAGATGAATCACATCTATGAATTCTTCTGAAGTTCATCAACTGTGGACATCTGCAATGGAGCCCCAGGGATACTGGCTTAGGTCTACATGTCCACAGTACAGACATCCTCAGAAAAGCAAGATGAATCCTGCAGTGATGAGTGAAGAACACCATCACCAATAGAGCAACTTCCATTTTAGGGCTAAGCAAGAGCCAAGACTAAAGAATGACTCAGTAGATTTGGTTCCTGCTCTGATCTCAAAGCAATGCAACTATATACAAAGGCGGCTTTGTACCCCGGGTGTGTGTTAATTCCATTCATCTTCCTCAAAGCATGTAAAACGTAATCTAACAAAGTATGTGCAGATAAGCAGGGGGAAAAGAGCTGGAAAGACTATTAAAGATTATGTAAAAATTTCAAGGGAATTCTGAAGAAAGAAAGCAAATGAAATCGCACAGACAATAACAAAATGAATGGATTAATTCCCAGCAGTCATGATCTCATTGCTTAAGGAATAAATAAAACTGACCTCCTGATAGGGACTCACTGCCCCCGTAATACTTTGCCCTTGAACATATGCAAAATCTACACATACTGTATTTATTTGAACCAGCTCCATATCATATCCAAATTCCTTGTCTAAATTTATTACTGCTAGTCTGAAATGTGGAGCTGGAACCTGCAAACAAAACATTTCCATTTCATGGAATACCTTTGATTTCTACAGGAAAATATTTTTTTCTGCTGTAATAAGTATCATCATGAATTTTGTAAAACTATGTGTTCAATTTATGGCTATCTTCTACCAGTGCTTTCCAAAAAAACATAAAATAATTTTGGATAAACTATGCTACCAAACTTTAAAAGTTATGTGGGATTTATTAATATATTAAGATGACTGATCTTCGCTCACTTTTCTGGTTGAGGCCACGCTAATACCTTTCTGTGGTTTCCATCTGGCTGTACATCAAAAACTTTACATACCAGGTTAATATTAGGATACCTTCATCTCTTCTGGATAGCATTCTTCTTAACACTTATCCCGACTCTGTATCGATTCATAGATGAGGTTAATATAAACAGCTCTGGCATCTCACAAGTAAAGCTTTCAGTCATCAAAATAGGCATCACTCATTGTCTGGGAGATATGAACAGCAGAACAGTCCCTTTTGCATAATGAGTTTTACATTTTTTCTCTTATTTGCAGTCAAAATCAGCCATCGCACTCTACTGAAGGATAACACAATAATTACAGAGGCTCAGTTGTTAGCAAAAGGAAAATATTGTAATATTTTTAAAATATTTCTTTTAGCTTTATGACTAGAGATATGGATAGATGGATAAGTAAAAGGACAGATAGCTTAGAAATGTGTATTTACTTAATATTTATATCAAATAAAAAATCAAATTTATATCAAATTTATATCAAATATTTATGCAAATTTCTTGTTGTTATTATATTATGTATCATCTCAGAAAATCCTCAAGTACCTCTCACCCTCATAATATTTTCCCCATTGTTATATATACGGCCACAGCTTGTTAAGCAATACATCCAGTAAAGCTAGTTAAACTGAACAGTAGGTAAGTCTGGGAACAGCTAGGGACCAGCCCTCTCTCTCACTGGCTTTAACTGGTAAATGCAAGTAAGAGAACAAACCTCATTTAAAAAATTTGCCTTGCAAAACTTTGTCCTGTTAATAGCCAGCATCGATATATGCTTCAAAAATATATTTGAGAGGAGGAATTCCTCAAGAGCACTGTTCTTACACTCTTTATGTTGAAAAGAAAGGAAAGCAACGTGAACCCAAGGTACATACTATTAAGCAATACCTGTGATAAAATTCATTAACCTGTAGGGCATATCTCTGTAATTCCTTGTGCATCAGGCCTGCTGACAGACATTGTGAAATGCCCTCCTGAATAATCCTCTGGAGCTCCACAGTTAAAAGGAGGCACATAAGAATATTAAGGAAAATTTTGACTAGGAGAAACTTGAATAAGTTTCAGACCATATGAAAAATGCATATTCATTTTACTCCTGTTATCTTATTTGTAAATATTATAATTCCATCTTTTCCCTTACCCTTAATAAAACAGACTTGTCTTATATTCATTCCCAGTAGACCAGCCAATTCTCACAATATCTGCCATTCTTTGGGATATCACCATCCTGCACAAGAAATTACCATTCTGCACAGGAGATTCACAAGTACGGCAATGCTATAAGGCATATCGATGCAGGCACCCTTGGCCAGTGATGCTCTTTCAATCAGAGTGGAATGAAAAAGGTTTATAATTAAAAAATGTTTTTTTTTCAGTTACATTGCTTCTTGAAAAATTATTTTTTAAAAAAAAAGCCCGACTTCCAAAATAATGGCAGAATGTACATGCACAAATAAGGAATTCAAGACACAAAATTTTTGCTATATGCACAAGGAATTCGGTGTGCGTTATAGCAGTCCATTTCGTAAGTTTGAATTTGGTCTTACATCTTATTGATGAAATCCCCGTTCTATAGCGTCCACAGTAAAGCCTCCATCAACTTCAACAGCTGTAGGATCTCACCGTACAAACATCTGTCCTACCTTAAGGTTGCACCTAGTATAGATGGTTGTCACCCTCTTGTCAAAGGAAAGCAGAAAAACGGGCTCTCAAAATGGGACACAGATCCTAAAAGAGCCTTTTCTCTATATGCTCCCACATGCAGGTTAGAGATCCAATTTAAACTCTCTCTATAAAGATATTTTGGAATGAAAAGAGGCCAGTATGGCTCTAGAGAGAACTCCAGCTGCTGCTGCGCTGGCTGGGTTCTTTCATAAAGGTATTACAGCATTGCCTCTTGGGCTAGGACTCACCTCATACAACGTTGGGTCTTTTAGTGTAATCTAGTCACCCTTTATAATCGATGGGAAAAGAGAGGCACTTCTATCAGCCGATCACACCTACTGCAGGTGTGGAAAGAGAATGTGTCACTTCTGGATGTGCCCTTCTCCCTGTAGACACAGGAACGCAGACGACTGATAGAA
This sequence comes from Haliaeetus leucocephalus, assembly GCF_000737465.1. NCBI lineage: Eukaryota > Metazoa > Chordata > Aves > Accipitriformes > Accipitridae > Haliaeetus > Haliaeetus leucocephalus. The sequence goes on along the minus strand of NW_010973307.1, from coordinate 404,705 downwards.
ATAGATGTCTGGTTGCCAGCTGAGAAATTCACCCTTCAGCCATACAGACGCTTTGTGAATGCAAACTGGGAGATTATAAACTACAGGATGCACCCAGCACGAGACGCTGATCTGGTTTTTGAAAGGAAGGCCACTAATTCATTAATTCACCTAACTTACTAAATACAAAAATGAGTAAAACAATTTAACCTAGCCATTTTTCATGACAAATCTAAATCTGGTAACTTTTATGATGAATTTGTGTAAGAAGTGTATTCATGAATATCTATGAGGAAAGTGTTAAAATTAATTAATTAGAATTAATTAAAATTAAAATACATGGTACTACGTGTATGTAGATGTGCTCTCCTTGGCATGTGACAGTAGAGTGCAGTTACTTGAATTAACTTCTGTTAGAAAACTTTTTCTGTTCACTATAATCAAAGAACAACAATGCAGACTGGTATTCAAAAATGTATTCTTGCTTCCTTAACACAAGAAGTGTGCATATAGACATTTCACATTCAACTTGTGGCATTTACGCCACTGAGTCTAATTCTGTGGTTAGTTTTTTATTCTTTTGGAAAAGCCTTTCTAATTTGATAATTGCAAGACATGGAACTCCAGATAAAAATCACAACATGAAATTCAGAGAAAAAGTGAGTCACACATTGAGTTAAAAAGGAAATGCTTCCCTCAGAAAAACAGTGACCAGCATGCATTACATATAATCTGCATGTGTTTTTATAAAGACAGAGTACATTTCTCTTTAAGATCAAAATAATTGATAAGAGAGACGTGTGTCTCAGCCTCCCAGGCTGAATTTGGCTGCCTGCTGCCTCTTGAATAGCCCAGGCTTCCCGCTCAGAAAAAGAACAGAACTTCAATATTCAAAGCTCCTACCTGGGTTCTGCTATTAATTTGCCATCTGAGCATGACCAAGTGCAAACAAAGGCTGAATTAAACACGTTTTAAGGGTCATTTCACAATTGTTGCAAAACTTATGGAGTTATCTGCACCGATACTAAACCAGTGCAAAGTTTGTGCATGGTGATGCCATGATTCACGCTAGCCGTGGATACCCAGCTTGCACGGGCTGGGGGAGTAAAAAGCAAAATCAAAACTGCACAATGTGCCCAGGTATGAAGAGTGAGGAGACCCTAAAAATCACTGTCTGAATTCAAAGGCTTTGAACAAAAGCATTAGGATATTTTTTTTTACTGGGACTTCATTCATGACACTGAGAACAGAATTTGGCCCAGTGTGAATATTTGACACTTGATTTAACTATGCAAAATTTTCCATGCTGCTATTCATTATTGTTTCTTAATTTCTTTAAATATGAGCAAATTTAGCTTCATAGTAGCCTTGGGAGCATTATCTCCACTGTATACATGAGAAATAGAATCATAAAAAGATTATTTTCCTAAAGGCAGTTTGTTTAATTGGCAAATACTTTTCTCCTCTACTTTCTCTTTTCTCTTTCTAATGTTAGAGAGGAAAAGGAAAACATGAAGATTCTGGGATTTAACAAAATGATTTAGCATTTGGGATTAAGTTAATTTGGACCAACAGCTAATTTGGAACAATTTATTTAGTTAGTCCCTTACACTATGCCTATTGATAAATATACCACAAAATTATTAAGCATTTACATAAAACCAAAGAAACATATGCTGTCATTAATTCAAAACAATCACCACCAACCAAAGCCACTATAGGAGTTCTCTAATAAGAGAACATTCCCATTCCCTTCTCCAGAAAAAAAAGGGAAATCTCAAAAAATGTATTTTTTGAATTGTGTAAAACTTTCACAGTAATACTTAAACCAGTTACATTTCATTTTGCATAAGTAGAACTGAACCTTTTAGATGAAACGTTAATGATATAGCATTTAAAAGCAGAAAATTCAAAATTTTAATTTGTGAACAAAATTTGCCAGATTTTGTTAGTTTGGTTAAGATCGGAGGAATACTTTGAGACTTTCAAGGCTGAAAGTCCAAGTGAAACTTACTGACTTGTGAAAAACTACGCAAGCATATGCTGGCAGCTTCTAGTATCTGAAATGCAGACGTTCTGTACTAGTGAAACCACAGTTTCTTAATAGAGACTTTCCAATGAATCATATCTTAAATAAACTCAGCCATTTCACGGCAAAACAAAGTTGTTTTGGGGAGCCTTGTCGAGTCATCATCGTTTACCTTTAACAGAAGAAACAGGTCCTACATATCCTGGTCTCTTGCTCTGCAGCACTGATTGCCCCCCAACGCCCATTACTACTATAGACTCTTCATGCATTTATAAAATTGAAGTACCATTACAACAGTTTTGACGGGACTTTCTTTTTCTTTTTTTTTTTTTCTCTATCGTGACATGAGGGGATGGAAAGCAAAGAGCATCTACTGTATATAGATTCATTACCATGAGCTTTACTGATAGTTTATCCTGTTTCCTGAGGAAAGCAAAAAAACCCCACCGTGTGTCTATTAAAAAGCAATCAGATTTGGTATCCTGGTGACACTTTAAAGAGCACATTATGTGGGAAAACAAAATAAACATTTACCCTGGCGAATGAAAGTGAATTTGGGCTTTGACATACTTGGCAGGAAGGTAGAATTATATTCATGTCAAGTATGCAGAAAAGCTAATATAATATTTAAATATTTGCTTTAGTAATATAGAATTTAAAACAACAAATTAGAAGAAAAATTTTTTGTGAAATATTTTTAAGTTTTTTAGTGTAGAACATGCCATGAAAGTAATATGTTCGGCTGAAATTTCAGACTTCTACAGCCTTTGTTACACACTCCCTTCACTTGTAAAGTGGTGAAGAGTCTTCATCTTCTACTGACAAGTCTTTATTTTTATTTCCAAGACAAAGGCAGTTCTTATACTGATGGTTCAAACTGATAATGAATATATGCAGCTTTCCAAAGAAACAACCCTTGAGAATCTGAATCTTACATATATTGATATAATGAGCTAATATTAACACTATCTTAGCTAAATCCTACAGCACTCTTCTACTGTTCGATATTACACGTGTGCAATTATTTTAAAACTCCTTTAGTTTCCAACAACATAATTCAGTGAAGGCAGACTTTTATATCACTCAGAAAGTATCTCAATGCTGTATGTCAATGACCTCTGAAACTCTCAACTATATTTAATAACGTAGCACTACATAAATTGAGATGGATACTGAACACTAGTTTTACTTCTGAAAGAATTCTGATGCACTGTCTAAATATGCAGATATTGGACTTTCCTTTTTGAGTATAAATCTAAATTAATATTAGCCACATGCACCCACAAAAATCAAATTTACCAGTGTATCAGAATTATAAATGATTATGAAGTTTGAGGTACAATATTCTGAATGACTAAGAGTATTTTAAAACATTTCTTTTAAGAAAAAGCTTTGCTTAATTTTGTCATTTGAGACATATGCATAATTAGAAAATATTTTGAAACATTCCTAAATTGCCATAATACCATAATAATTCAAAGCAACACCACCAGTCTTCATTGTAATTGTACATTGTAGAAATGTTTTATTTTAAAATCACTTGAAAAGAATTCATTTAAATGTAACCTGATTTGTAAATTTAATTATGAACTATTAAAAAAATAACTGCTTGCATTTTTGGTTCTTCTAAATCAGCACAGCTCCTCCGAGTCCCATCATAAGAAAGAAGCCACCGTTTATTTCAAATCAGCAATTAAAAGTGATATAAAGAGTATTCAGACTGTAAGACATTAACAAAAAGGCTAGTTTGGGGAATTTGACTTTCAATCTTCTTAATTTGCAGTGCCTGATACACAAATTGTTATGCTGCATTAATAATAACTTTTGAACATAGTATTCATTCATCCAGCCTGTAATAGAAATAAATTTAACAAGAGACTATTCCCTGCACACATTCTTAAAACTGCTCGCAATGAAAACAAGACCTTCTGAAGATGTTAGCACTGTTCAATTCAACATGCAAAATTTTCAGTCACTTCCAAAAGAGGAAAACAGGTAGCATTTTTAAATATAGAAAGAATTTTATTTTTTTTTTTTTTTAATTCTACTTTTATTCTACAGTTGGTCAAATTATTTGAAAAGGTAGAAAGCTTTGAATTCAAGAGCTTAGCAAGAGATATCCCAGAATCCTACTACCAGGATGATCTCCTGAAAAGGAAGCCCTGGCTCTAATTCCTGTTCAAAATCAGTTATAAAGATATTGAATATATGCCATACTTCAGGTTGATATTCTTATTGCTAGGCACTGAGAGCTTTGTAAATTTAACCTGAAAATGAAAATAATTTAATTTTGGTAATGTCAAAACCTGTTCACATTTCTAAGGATTTCTCTCATTCTATTTAGATTTTCTTGGAGATTCAGACTGACTGACATGGAAGGGTAAGGAGTTTTGGGGAAGGTGGAGGGCTGGCAAGGTAAATCAAAGATCTATGAAAAAAAGAAAAATTTTAAAAAATCACATCACCCTATTCATAGAATAAAGGAAAAATGTCTTCGGTTCAAAATATTATATTTAACAACTTAACGTAATTGGGATGCAAAGAACAATACCTTTAAAAACAACATTTTGAAGCACAGCTTTGAAGGTTGAAGTCTTTTTAGTATTAAAGGTGCTTATAGTGTAGCTACACTAACAACCACAGTTTGGCATCAATTACTTGACTGCACTGTTAGAAGGTGCTGTAGATTCTCATGCCATCATATATCCTGTTGGAGAAAATTTACTCTTCAGCGCTGGTTGCTTAGCTTCCTCAGGGTTTCTGAATTTTTCTGACATTTTTAGAGTCAGATCTAGCATTTCTAAAAGATGCCAATGTCTCTTCAGCATTTTTGTCTCTTTAAAATATGATTCAAGGTAACAAGTTTAGCAGACACAGCAGTCATCTCACTAATACATTTCTTTAAATACTGAAAGTAGAAATTAGATCTCCAGCCTTGGGGTACATCAAGAGTTAACTCCCATTTTAAGAAGGGTGTGATTAGTAGCTGGAAATCTGCCTGAGTTTAGTACATCTGAGGATGCTATTACAATTTTCAGATATAGAATAATTAGCTGATGATATGAGCTGACAGCTAATACATCTACAATAAACATAAAAAAAATTATTTCCAAGCGGATGTAGAGTATGTGTTCCATTTCTAAGCTGTTTGATATGGTCTGTGTAAGGAGCTACGACTCAATACCAGATGCTGTATGTTCTACAAGCTTTTTCTGCAGATGTCTGCAGCCTGAGAAAATCAACTGTGCTTTGAATAACACTCCTAGTAAAAGCATCTTCTTGTCAGAGTCACTGTATGATATAGGATATGAATCCCACACAAGTGGATGAACTGGTTTTAAATAATACCATCTGACAATGGTAGAAAAAACTCTTAGTAGGTCTGACAAAGTCCTGGAAATGGCTGTTAGCCTTGGGAAATAAAATCCAGCCCTCTGACAGAGACTACCCGTCCTTCTTTCGTTTGATCAAATGGAAAACCAAATTTAATGATTGCTTCCGAAGTTCCAGAGGCAAAGTTTCAACAGCTCTTAACACTGCTACCAAGGAGTCCATATCTTTGCCCCTTACATGTGCCACTCAAAAGAATAGTCTGGAAAAAATGTTTAAGAGTTATTTGAGAATAAAATATATGCGTCTTAAGGTACTTTTTATATTACCACTTTACATGCTTTCTTGCCATTGCTTTTAAATAAATCTTTTAGAACACCAAAAGTATAGTGTACATCATACAAATACCATTATGCCAAAGAAATTCTAAAATCCTGCCACTACCTGCATACAGAAGTGAAATGAGTTACATCTTAAGTCATAAAACCACACATCCAACTGACATGAATTTTTTTTTTTGCTCAAAAATAAGCCTGTGGTCCCCCACTTGATAAAGATCTTCCTGAATTCACATAAATCGATTTCTAAAATTTATTCTTTACACAAAGTCAGTATTTTTCTAGTGATTACTAGTAGCATGGTCTTGTCTTCCTTGAAAATTTAGGTCTAGCTGTGGATGTACTTTGTCAAGCCAAAGCGGCAGCAATACCTAATTTTTGCCACGTCAAAGTTAGCTAAATGTGAACCCCAGATTATTAAAAGAATCAAATGCTGACCTCAAGAATATCTGTAAGATTAAACTCTGCATGTTCACTCCATGAGGACTTCATGTAAGGTAGCTATCTGAAAATGAGAACTGTTACTGTTTTTCCTGAGTATTCAATTAAAAAACCTTCTCTGATTTATTTAATTAAAGTGTGTAACTGTCTAGGTATCCTCAATTTTAATCAAAGATGGTAGAGCAAAATGGAAGAAAAGACAGGAGACAAAATTTAAAGCTTGAGGGCCAAAACATACAAATGGAACCATGCTACCTTGTGTAGAGTTAATAAACGATGCCAGCTCATTACCCATGCTGTTCTGTCAGTAATGTTGTAGGTCCGTTTTCTAGTGGATTGGGTAAGGATGCATCCCCCATTTTGCAACATGTAGAACTTAATTATATTACTTTACCATTTCAACAGACACTTAAGATGCTTAAATCTTACTGCTCCTGATTCCATAGCTGCAACACATGTGTGAAGCTATCACCGAGTGCAATTTTGCACAGCAGCCAGATCATATTCTTATGGAAGAATACAGCAAGCAACATTATAGATAAAATAAACCACAACGACTGAGACAAAATGAAAGACAGAAAACCCTGTTCCTTGTATACATAAAACGTCTATTCCAGGAAATACCAACAGTTACAGATTACAGAAAGTGCAGAAGCTGGAAAGTCCAATTATACGCTACCTAGATTTTTAAACAGTTTTTAGAAATTTGAGATGGTTTATCATCTGTGTGTTTTATAAAAGCTCTTCTATTTCTACCCCACCTGCCATTTTAATATCTGAAACAGGAAACTTCATTGCAGAATCATAGAATGGTAGAATAATTTACACCAGAAAAAGTTTGGGACCTTTCCAGAGATCTCTAGTTTGACTCTGCTCAAAAGAGGTTCAGTTAGATCAAGTGGCTCAGGACCTTGACCAGTCAAGTTTGGAATATCTCCAAAGTTGGAGACTTCCTCAACGTCTCTGGCCAACCAGTTTCAATCCTCGATAAGAATTTTTTTTCTTCCTATTACATATCAGTCCAAATCCTGTCCTTTACCATGCACATTCAAGCTGGGTCTGGCTCCATCTCCTCCATACCCTGCCATTAGTCAGTTGTAGACAGCAATAAAATTTGCATTTAGCCTCCTCTTTCTCAGGCTGAATAAGCTCTAGTCTCCCAGCCTTTCGTTATAAGTCAGGTGCTCCAGCCCCCGAAACTTCTTGGTGACCCTCTGCCAGAGTCGCTTCAGTACGTCAAAGTCCTTCTTGTACTTGGGAGCACAAAATTGGACACAGATTCCAGACGTGGTCTCACAAGTGCCATGCTATGAATTACTGCTTTTATTTAGTTTGTAAGATTCAACAGCTAATCATGTCTGAGTTTAATGCATAAAGAGAAAGAAATGCTTCAAGAAAATGCAGTACAAGGGGAAGCAACTACCCTGGTTAAGAGATGTCCTATGCTCACTTGAATTCCTTGCATGTTAACTTACGTGGAAAGCTGATAAAAGTAAAATCACATTAACATGCATACTTTGTATTCTTCACTGTACTTGTGTTCTTATTCTTACTCTCAGTACTTAAACAATATCTCATTCAAAAATCTGCCATAGGATCCTATTTTAGGGACAGTCTAAGTGTCAGGTTGCAAATGTCCTATCAGAACGAGCTTTGAAATCAAAAATGCTGGCATTTCTAATATACTTCTCAATTCAATAGGAAGCAATATATTTACCATTAGATTGTCTTAATGACCTTCACCTTAGCAACAGATCATTTGGCTCTCCTAATGACATCTGAATTCTAGCATGAATGTAGGTGGGAAGGCTCGGCCCCTGGTGGCTTTGCAAATGGGAACTAAAAATGACAACACCTGTACTTAACAACTGGGTAATTTGTAATCAAATCTTGTGACGTGCTAGCTTTTAGACTGGAACTTACTCAAAGGAAGATGACGATACATAGATAGTGACTACTGAGTGAATCAAGTGATTCTTGACTTTTCGCTTAAGCGCTTGTGACAAATGTTCACAAAATCCTATCTGAATTCAATCAAATACCATGGGCAATATAACCCAGAAGCTAGCAAAATGACCTCTTTACTTCTGAGGAGAAAAACTGCACTAGTGCTGGCTAATCCCATGGTCAGAAGGAAAAAGGAAAAACAAAACCCCAAACCAAGAACAACAGGAGGAAGGCAAAGATCAAATATACGTAAGGAGGTACAGAACAAATCTCCATTTAGCCCAGGCTTCAACAGTAGCTTGCTGTGAAGGCTTAGGGAATAGTGTAACTACAAGACAAGCTTATAGTAATTATTTTCCTGAACAGTCGTACAGCACCCAGTGATGTGTGGCTCAAGCACTTCCCTAACCAAATGCAACGTCTTTGCATTCAATAGCCTTCAATGGATTTTTTTTTTCCCCATTAAGTTGTGCAATTCAATAGATCTGAGCTCATTTGGGTTATATTTAGCTGGAGTGCAGCCTGAAAATGACTTTCAGTGCTCCTCTATATTGTCTGTATGCTACGAATTGTGGATGGAGAGGCTATGATGACACATAGCTTGTTCACTCTGCTATCAGAGGGTAAATGCCAATTTAAAAGAAAGGGATTCTTAGTAATTCTGTAGAAGGTATTTGCAGGGCTGACCCACGAGCCTGATTAAAACTCGGTTTTGGTTCCTGGCTGGAGTCTAATACTGCGAAAGGCACTGTTATTCCCTTAGTGAATATACGGAGTAAGGAGAGGAAAAAATAGGCTTCTCTGCTACACCTGTCATGTCTACAAATAGCACATAAATGAACCTTCAAATAAATTAAGTTGGCACTGGTTGAGAGGCATGTATAAGCCTCTTATGGATGAAGCAGGAAAAAATTATTTCCTTAATACTGGTTTGTGAATGCTCTCACCTATCTGTTAAATCCAGGACCTTGCTTGTTAAATCACAGAGCCCTCTCTCTTCTGCAGTAGTTGAAACAGAACACCACCATCAACCCCCCTTATATTTCATGCCACAGGCAACCTTCCTCTATTGTCTTCATTTGTTAGAAGATCTTATTTTTCTCCGCAGAAAGCTTTTTGTGATATGAATCCTTCAACGGAAGGAGAGAGAAATTCAGGAGCGCACACTGAAGCTTGGTCAAACAGTGGCCAATGACCCAAGGTGCTCCGGCACCATGGAGCTTTGCAGGTGGGAGTAAGTGAGGTGGGTGATTGTGAAGCTTTCTGCCAAAAATACAGGGTCTCTGTGCTGAGGTTTCAGTCTCCCTCTTCACGATAGTGTCAGAGTATCTCTTCCTTGCAATCGGTGAGAAGTGGGAATGTCATGGAGTAATACTGTGTTTGAAATTTTTACATAATTTTCATTCATGTTACAACTCCGTGGACTTTTGAGTTTTGTGAATCCTGTGCAAAACAGTCTCGAAAATGGTTTTATGCAAGTGACTAATTCTTTCAGGAAAGCTCAAGATGTTAAAACTGTTCTTAGTACAGGCCTGGTTAACACTTTACCCTAAGAAATAAACTGTTGCCATTTTTTCTTCATTCAGAAAGGACTTAAATATTAGGCTAATGGAGCTTAAAAGATTAGTAATTTGCTATGTAAAGGTTCAAAGACCTGAAAAAGTAATTTCCCACCCCCCCAAAGCATCTGACTTCCATCCTGTCTTGTAGAAAAGATTTGCCTTATTCCATCTCCACAGAAATAGAAATCATTATCAGCACTGATTTGTTTAATTACTTTAAAGTATGACAGCATTACAATAACCTACTACCAATGGGACCTTTGTGACACGTCAGCATCATTCCTTGTTCCCAGTTCTCCAAAGTTTTCATAAACAATAACTGTGTTGTGAGTACCAATATGTGGTGACTAGTATATCTAAGCAACAAACATGTTAAACACAGGATCACAAATAAACATGCTATTAAAATACACTTAGAAGAAGAATGTTTCTTTAGTCTTATATTTGGCTCCTAATCAAATGCTCCGTGGAAATACTGTTTATATGTATGTGTGTCTACATTTAATTATAGATATAAATAATATATATATAAAGTTTCCTTCCAAAAGTTAAGCTGAAACACAGTCATTTGGGCATCAAAAATACAAAATACGACAGCCCAGAATCTTCCTCTTCCTCAGAGAAAGTAAACAGTGGCAAAAAAATACTCAAAGAACTAAAAGACAGAAAAGCAAATAACACCTGGTCCTCCCAGCAAAACCGCCTAAATTTGCAGTATGAGCAACGTTCACTAAAATGCTCTAAAACCAACAATATTTTACCAGGACTGAAGACCCAAACAAATAGCATGCTTTATGTAACCATAGCAATCAACCCCAAAGTGAGAAAACCCTAATAATCTCGGATTTGTAGCAGTGTAAAAAGTCTGTTGATATTACTGGCTACAATAAGAAGTTTTTTCCACTTGATAGATTTTTCCCATTCCGATGAGAATGACACAATATTTACAGACATATAGATAATAATGAAAAACTGTTTCTGTTTATTTTCTGTTTACTTTTAACCAATTCAACCATTACCCAAGAGAAATAGTGTTTTCCCAGTATCCCAAACATTCCCAAGCAATGTGTAATCAGAGAAACCATTAATACCAGGCAGGCTTATTTTTATACCGAATAATGGTTACAAACACCTTGATGCCTAGACAGCTAATTTACAGTTGAGACGCTACTAGTTGTGCTATGTTTGCACTCATCTGGAAACACTGGACTGATGCAGTGGAGTTATTTCCTTCTATATTTGCATTCCTAACTTCGGTAAGGTATGTTTTGCCATATTGAAAAAAACACTGCCTAGAGAATAAAGGGTTTTTTCTTGATTGATGTTCCATCTACGATCTTTTTAATCTTTGCATCTATGTACATCAAAAGAAGTAGACAGTGTATAGGGAGCTGGTGTTGACCTTATAGTCTATTAGAGATCATCATTACACTCTTTTTTTCATATCATCGAGGTCCCACTGCATACACAGAACTTCAGTCTCCCAAAAGAATGACCCCGGAGGCACCAGAAGTACTTTTCCTAACATCTGATGAATTACATGCAAATTTGACTTAAATGTTTTTTTGGGGGGAAAAAAAAAAAAAAAAGGAGGCAAAGAAAAATCATTTTTCTCTTTCATCTAAGAAATTAACTTGCCCATGGATTGTTGCTCATTTCTGAGTACAGAAGGTGGCCTAAGTTACTGGGATGTTTAAACTTTTAGGCAGGTACTGTTAAGTAAAATTCAGCCCAACTTGTGGTAGCAATGCACCGAGCTCTCAAAGCAGCTTAACTGGGTGGGAAATGGAGCTGCTGGGGTTTATTCATCACTGTCCCAGGAATCTACTGTCCTTGGGCAGGAACTTTCCCGTATTTGAGTACATTACTTAGCCATTATAAGTCCCTTTTCAAATTCAAGACAACCTCCTCTCATTTGGCCTGGACACACAGGTGAGGATGATACTGGTGTACACTTAGGGCTGCAATTATTTAGTCCATAGAAGAATATATCATAAGGTATTTAATGGTATGGCTTGTCCTGCTGTGTCCCATCACTGGGATCCCTTTGCCCAAATTTGACAATGTTGAGTAAAGAATTAAGGAACCTTATTTTCTACCCCCTGTTTTTCCAAAACTTAATGTCTTAAAATTTAAGGCTATAACTTGAGTTGCTGGTGTAAATGATGTAATATTAGAAAGCTGCAATTCTATATGGGGACCAGCACAAGATAAATGAATAGATAGATCCGTGATGAACAGATAGATCTGTGACAGATGATAGATCTGTGAGAGTATTTTTTAAAGACAGAACAAAAATGCAACAGGGATTACACTCCTATTCCCAAGTAAACCCGAGCAACTGTACGTACTTGCAGGCATGTATACTCCATTCCTTTACTAGTTCCCCAAAACTCAAGCCTTTTCCACTTCTAATACTTTTTATCTTCATCTTTCAGCCTCCACTCTCCACATATGGCCAGGATAGAAGCAGAATGGTCACTGACAACACAGAGAAATTCCCCACAAGATAAATACATCCAGAGGAGCCTACAGAGCTGTGTAGCTCACTGTAAAGAAGACACAAACATTTGATCAGCTGAATAGCTTTCTAAACTCCACTATTTATACTGCCTGGATCTCCAGTAATTACAGTGGGAGATGAGACACTCAGCTCACATGCAAAAACCCAAACCAAATGTAAACATTTTCATCTGTAGCCGAATCTTAGCCCAAGATGCATTCTTTCTGCTAAAATCAAATCTGTTAAAATCAAAGAAGGGCTAGCACTTATAAACTGTGATTCTAAAAATTAATAAATTATTAGGTTTAGGCACAATATTGCGAGATAACAGAAGTCACCGCTCAACTAATGCAAAGATTCTGTCCCAAAATATAGATTCTGTCAACAAGAATCTGAAATCAGTAAGAACGCTGAAAATAATTCTTTCTGAAGAAAAATAAGTTTATCATAAAAATTATATAGCCAAAAAGATGTGCTCCAAGAAACAACGCCCTGATGTTTAGTAACATAAAACTTCTTAGTTTGTCTTCCGGCATGCAGCTTCTATTAAGTATGTGTTGTCTGTACTATAGCAGTAAGCTTTCCATATGGGCTTTAAATCAAATTCCAGTTTGTTATTGATACACCCTGCATGAACAGATACTCCCTAAAGAGTAATGACCCCACGGAGCACTTAGACTGGCATAATTTTCACCAGTGAAATGAGCACGGTAGTACTAAAAGGCCTCAGAGCTCTTTCTAAATCATTTCCTGCTTATTTTCTTTGTACATCTTTTCCGCATTAGCACAATGAATTTGAGTACTTCAACACCATCTTTCGGATCCTCCCTTAACAGAAGAGCTCGTAGGTTTTTTTCTGAATTATCTCACCGAATTTTAGCTGTCTCAACTAAAAGATGCCAGGTCCATGCCCTAGCTCCAAGGGCTGGAGCAACCTGTGTCCATGCTCCTGCCCTCTGAGCCTCCCAAAAAGAGCAGCCAGATCCAAACCGTGCCATGGAGAATGCTCCTGGCCCAGACTGAATCCCAAACTGTGCCAGGGAATTGTTTGGGACAACGCTACCTGGCTCAGGTCAAAGCGTGACCACTCAAAAGTTGATGATCATATTCCAGTTGGAGGCAATCTTCTTGGTCACGGTCTAATTTACTACGATATGCCAAGTCTATCTTACTGCTATGATTGAAACAGAGTGAACTTGCAGAACATGATTCCTTGTATCCTGAGGTGCATCTGGGAGTGTTTAGGTGTGTTTCACGGACACAAATTCATTGTATCTGAACACAGACAAAATTAAATGTGAACAAAGGGTATATTCCAAACGCACCTACACTTTATTGCAATCTACTGTATTTTGCACAGGGCCCATTGCATTTCTGTGACCTTGCTACAGAAGCATATTAATGAACAGTAGAGGAAAAATCACATCTCCAAAGAACTTCCTAGAACAATAATAAATACCTGGAGTTTTTAAATACCGAATGTAATTCATAGGACAATGCACCTTAAAGAACCACAAGCTTCTGCCGATCCCTTTCTGTAGGGATGTAACTTAGTTTTAACCTTTTGCTGGCACCTAGCCTGCTTTCAAGGTAGTGTATTCTTCTAGGGAAGTTATCTTCCCTCCACTGTTTATTCAAACTTGCAATGTACTATGAAAGCGTTATGGTAGCTACTGCAACTGAATTATTGCCATATAACACCCGAGTGTTGGAAATATATCCCTAAACTAGCAGTCGGAGTGACAGATGAATGGTGTTTCTCTTAATCCCAGGGGAACAAAAGTGAAACAGAGCATTCACAGTGTGATGCTCTATGCATTCCTTTGTATGTCAGTTCAGATTTCTGATGGGAAGACTTTTTCCTGGTAGGGGAGGTGGAACTATAAATCAAATGATAAAAAACGGGTATTTACAGAACGAGACAGAAGTCAGCTTTGCAGTGACGTTTTAACACAGCTGTACTCGATCTTAATAACAAGACAAGGAGAATTTGATAGTGGTTCTGATAGAAAAATTTAGCAGAATTGCCGTTACCATTCACAAAATCACAACCAAACCTGCAGCTAGTTTTACTATGGGCCGGTCACCTGAGAGGTTCAGAGTAGCAACATAAGGACACAAACACCCAAAACTGCACCTCTATCCAAACTGTAAAATAAGGAAAAGTGCCAAGATTTTAAATGCGTATGCAACTTCTCCCCACTCCAATTCAGCCATATCCCACAGGAATCCCAACTCTCCCCTCTAAAAGACTTTTAAGAGACAGAGGAAAGCCAAATTGCAATCCACTTGCAAAGGTTTTATTTCTCATAGATCCTGTCATAGAACAGGCAATAGGAGGGAAATTGAATTCCTGAGCGCCACCAGCTCTGGTTATTCCAGAGCCTAACCTGTACAATAAAAAAGGGGTGTTAGGGAGATCACCATTAGATTTTATTCTCAAGAGAGTGTCACCTGCTATGAAGACAACTTCTACGATAAGGATAGCTCTCCTTCACATGCACAGTTGAATTCCATCTATGAAGCAGAATAGTTTATTACATCTATAACTGTTCTTACTCTGAGGAGCAGTGTTTCATTGGTGTTTTGCTGCTGTCTTAGAAGGGCAAAATACTAAATGTTATGAAGTGAGGCAGAGGTGCTATTCCAGTTTTTATTTTGGTTTGATTCTGCCACTACAGTTGACTGGTTTGCCACTATTTATTGCTATTATTGAAGTTTTTATAATGAGTTATGATCACAACGTATTGACAACATAATCACGTATTATGACAGAGTAATGTGAATTTTGTTCTTAATTTTGTTCTGTATTTTAAGAGTATTCCACTTTCTTTTGCACATTGCTATTATTACTGTTTCAGAGATAGTTCCTTTGTTTCAAATTAACCCCACAGAATACATCAATAAGTTCTATATACAATCCTAGAAGAATGTCCTTTCTTTTTAATGGCAGCATTAGTGGGTGTTTTTCAGTCAAAACTGTAGAATTGTTTGTTCTCCTTTAGTAATGTCTGAAAGTGGCTTGGAGCTTTGCTTACTCCTCCGTGGTACAAATACAGAATAGACCTCACAACAGCAAGCAATCTCATGAAGTTTTAGCTCTAATTTTACAAAACGTTTTAAAAGAAATGAGTATAAACAATATTTGCTTTTTGTATCATAACTGAAACCATACTGCTAAACAATCATATCCTGTTTAGCCCATAATGACATCAGAAATATATGTTTATCATCTGCTCTGGACAACTTAGCATGATTTTGGCCCAAGGCAAAGTGGAACTGAAATCATTTACAGTTGTCCAAACTAAGATAACCACACATTTCTGAGGTAATTGATACCTAAAAGGAACACTGCCTTTAGATCACAGCTCATGATTTAAGTACACTAATTCCTTAAAGAACACTGTTAGAATTTTTAAAGTGTCTATTGGATTTCCTCCAAAACTTAGCATGGATTAAACAATCTACTGCACAAAGAAAATGTGATACATGAGATTAGCCCATCCACTAACAACTCTTCCTTTAGGAATGGATCATATTTCCTACTATCTTTGATTCCTTTCCACCCACCTCAAAGTGACAACAAAATCCCAAACAAAACAAAGCCAAAAATATGTTAAACATTTTGAACAGCGTGTCTCAAGCAATCTTTCATGTTTTGTCATTAGTTTTAAAAACTAGCAAGAAAGAAAATACATAGTACTGGCTTCATACCTGTATGTAATTCATGGATCTATTCTAAAATACGTAGATCTTGATTTTTGTCTTTTTTTTTAACATGGAAACAGATCAAGAGTTCACAAAATGTAACAAAGTAGAGCAATAGAGAGAAGAATTACTTTATACACACACGCACACACTACAGTTCATAAATTATAGTCGAGTGAGAAAAAACAAAACATGTAGTCAGATGAAAGATAAATATTTGATTACAGGAACACATTCCTTGACAGACAAACATAGAGTCAAATTTGTCCTTGCCTAGGACAGGGAACTTCATACTTCTAGCAACTTCTGTAGTTTTTTAGACGGAAAAAATATTATACTGGAATGACAGAAGAGAATGTAAAGTCAAGCACATAACCCATTCATTCAGAACAGTACTGTTATGTATTTTTGTGCGTACAAGCTCAAAGGATTTGCCCGCCTTTATGCAAAACATAACATTTTGCATAAATAAATAAGAAAGAAAAGAAAAGAAACCATCAGTTCCAAAACAACTGATCTATGACACTGATTCTCAGCTGGGGAGAAATCGGACTTGTTCCCAGCCAAATTCTTAGAGAGACGGGATCCTTGACTGGATTTTGAGTAATTGTAATGGGAATAAGGAAGGGGAAACAGGGCTGGGAAAGTGCCAGTTCTGAAAAGAGGCTCCATTAAGAAGAAAAAATGAGACTTACAACAAGGGTAGGATAAAAATTGGGTTATTTCTTAGAATTTTCCATGAAATCCTGACCGTGAAATGAGGCCCTAGTAGTCAAATATTAAATACACAAATATCACTGAATGCATCAGCCACCTCAGCATAGAAAAGAAAATCAGACCAAAGTAACCAGTTTCTACCACTGAAAGGGTATAAAAAGCACTCTAAAAATAGCAAGTTTCAAACAGCCACATACACTATACTACTGACTAAAAAGGATGGAAATTGGCCCAAACACTAGTGTGGAATTGTGAGCGTGCTGCTGGCACCATTTTGCCCTTGACATCCAGTTGCCCACACAAGACGTGAGGAGGAATGGAGCGTGAACAGGGGCCATGGACTGTTCTCCAGATTTGCTACAGACAGGGCTACCGAAAAGACAGGGTAGCCCTGTCCACTTACCAAAAATTTAGCCATAGGGGCCCAAGCCAGGCCACGTCACCTGCCTTCAGGGCCAGTCTGGCCCTGGCCTAGTTTATTGATTAGTACAGATACAGCCTTTGGATCTTATAAATACTTCAGAATAAATGACATTCAAGAAGATGCTCTGCTGCTAGAGAGGCCATGGGGTTGATAAGATCTATAAGGCATACTTGCTATGATGTAGTATCTTGTGCCAGTACAGCTAAATCTCAGTGAAACCAAGTAAAACTGGTATCAAAACCAACTGGCATCAAAACTATCGCTCCACAAGACTTCCATGCCAACACAGCTACACTGCTTCTTGATCCCAGGCTAGCTTTTTCAGAGTGATATGTTACTGCATTCTGTAATGTAGACGTAATTTTTCATATGAACATAGATCAGAAAATAGGACTTGAAAGCAGGAGGGAGAGAAGAGCATATACTTAAGCATGTTTGCACAGAGTATTTTAATTTTATCTGTAAGCTGTGTTATATGAAAAGAATCCTCAAATGCTATTGAAACGATTTTCTAATGAGAGGAATAATGAAAAAGAAAAAAAAGATTGTGAAAAATGCATGTGAAATGTTTATAAATAGAATCTGCTTTCTACAGGAAGGAAATGCAAATATAGGGCAGACAGAAAGATCCATAACTACCCTTTTGTAATCTTCCTTCTCAGCATGCGTGCTTAGATATCAGGAAACATTTGAGTGAATAGGAAAAATATGGAAATAGGGTTCCTTTAGACCAACTGGGCAAAAGGAAAGAAACATGTTACAATGATGTATGCAGCACAGAAAGGGCATCAGACTAGCATGGTGTATGAAATACTTCACAGTTTTTTCTGCTACAGCTGGGTATCAGTAAAAGAAAAGAATTACCTCCATCCGCTCTTGCTTGACATCATCAATCTCATCATCTTCAAACATGGCTAAGAGCTCTCCAGTCTGGTCAATGGAGTTGAGAAAGTCCTGAGCAAGCTTCTGCCGCTTGTTCGTGTTATTACTGTTGAATTTGTCTTCACAAAGGTAAGCAAAGAACAACAAACTTAAGTTATTTGGCTTCTCCAAACACCAACCGATGTCCCTAGGAGGGACATGTTTTAGAATCAGATGCACTGTGCAGAAAAGTCCTGTTCTTACTGTCCTCCTCATACAAGTTGTGCTACCTGACCGAGGTGATGTCACTGCTATGCTGCAGCAGCACTGTAGGAAAAAATCACCTTTAGCATTTTCTAGTACAACCTAGTGGTTACTAGGAATCTAGAGAAACCTAGTCTACTGCTCATATATCATTATTTCTCACTGAAGGATCCACAGTGGACAGAGCTGTAGAAGAAACCACCCTTCTTTGGTTGTACAAAACCCCTCACTTACAGTACAGAATACATAGAAGAAATGCTCTTTCCCAAAAGCGCATAGAACATCCTCGTTACCTACTGCCTAAAGCAAACCATAACACAAGCACTAAGACGCAGCTCTACGGTACTGCTCTCCAGTAAAACCTGGAGAACCCTGGCAAGGTGATCTCTGTTGTTCTAAACAGAATAGCAGTAATAAAGACATTAGCTACACAAAACAAAATTAATGGCTTCAATTACCAAAGCATGCCAGAAAATGCAATCTTTAATCCCAGATGAACTGTGTTTAGGAAGCATTTCATGAGCATCTAAATGGCTTACGAAAACTGTTTATTTGTTTTAAATAGTGACACTGACTTAAGTATTAAAAAAAACTAAAGCTGTCAGGTAGGAAACTACACTGCCAGATTGCTTGCATGAAACAATATACTTTCACGTGTAGTGAAAATAAAATGCCACAGGCAAATTAAATCTCAAATGAGTTGACAAAAATTTATCCACAGATTGACTAAGTCAAAGCAAGAAGTACAATGTTTACCTAACATCAGTGTGGATGCTCAGAGGAACCAAACACAAGGAATTAATTGTAAGGGGAAAAAAATAAAAATAAAAAGCTCTGAGAAAGGAAATAAGTTAAGTACAAAAAGTTGCATATGGACATTGCTAGATGTTATAAAAATACGGCAAGGTTTAGATTTGCTGTGATAAGTTTCAACTTAACTTTTTACAAAGGAAATGCTAATTCTTCTGTTAATATAAATCAACAAAACTTTATACCAGCAAATTATATGGCATAAATTAATATATTTTTAATTTGAAGAGCTTTTCCTTTAAATGCATTGGTTATAAAATCTGTTATAAAATCCTCACGGAATGGGGAAACAAAAGTGTTTCCCATTCTTTAAATTACAGATTCAAAGTATAAAATGTTAAACCACACTGAAAACAAACCCAGGACATATATTAGTATTCAACGACTTCAGATTATGGGATTTTTTTGTAAAACATGTCAAAACCCTTTGATAATAATTTAACAAACGTCCATTCAATTGCACACGGTAGCTGCCGCATTTAAATTACACATGCTGAAATCAATTAGCCCTTTAATCAGCACCAGTTTCTTACTTCAACAGAGTTCTGACATTAAGCAGTGTTACTTACCATCTGAATGGTAGATGCAAATACTTACTTTAGAAGTACTTCAAATGGAAAAGCAGAGATTTTAAACCAAATTACTTGAAGACAATATTTTTGTGTCTTTAAATATTAAGGAAGACATTAATACCTTGCATTGAGCTGTTCAGCAAATTTAAAAAGATACCGAGCTTCCCCCATATTAAGTAATTTTTTCTCTACCTTCAAGGAGGTCATCTTCTTCTATTCCTTTGACAATTTTAGATTTGTAGTCTCGAAAAAACATGTATTTAAGTAGCCTTCTAAGCTTCTTCTAAGACAAAAAATACATTGATATTAATTAGTACTATACAGTTATTTTTTATTCAGACTAACTTTGTAAGACACAAACATAAGAATGAGTAATACATTACTCAGTAAATATGATTTTTATAATGTTCATAATTTTTGATTCTGCTGAAAATCCATACATAGAAAGTACATCAAGGTCAGTACCAATTCCACATTTAAAATTATTTATTTGAGCTCCTTGGTACGATGCTTGCCAACTATGAGACAGATATGGGTTTGACTTTCAGAAAGCAGAAATTCAGAAATCAGGTTTCTTTTAGGGCACTCCAAAATCTTTGCTTAGTTTGGAAATTGAAACCTACAAATGCATATTACCATGAACTTTGACATCCATATTAACCAATGTTTTCAGTATAGCCTTATGGATCATATCCAATAAAGAAACTGCAATTGGTTTTCATGTTTTAGTGTTTTTTAAATTTTGGTATTGTTTTGGTCACTAGGTTTTACCTATCAAATGAGGAAAGAAAAACAAAGGGGAGAGAAAAGGGGGAGAGAAAGGTGGGAACTAAGGAAGAAAAGGAGACAAAGGAAGAATAAATAATGTTGATTAAAATAGTTGACAATAATTTTTTAATAATTTTGAAATTTAAAGAAAGAAAATGAACTCAATCTTTGCACGGATTTTTTTTTTTTTTAAATTATTGACCTGCTCTCCTTACTATCCAGAGAAATTTTAGTGACATAAAGTACAGGAAATATATTATAAAGTAAAATCAAGTCAGGATTTACTGACATCCTAGATGATAAAAATGTAATGGTTGCACTGTCAAATGTCACATCTACACCCTGCATAACTATGAGGAAATTAGAATGACTGGTTTTTAATAAAAGAGTTATAAGTATCAATATTTACACCTTTATTAACAAATTGGTTTAAGCTCTAAGGCATATTACCCAACCTAAAGCTTAGTGAAAAAAATCTGTTGATAATTGAAGTCACAGGAAAAAATGAGAATTAATTAAAATGTTATGTAAATATTGTACCGTGTCCAATACAATACAATTGCAGAGCAGCTATACTTTTAAATAAAGCTTTTTGTGATGATGGTCTCCTTTCACATAGGATAAGCAAGCACTTTACAACACGGTAAGCAGCTTACTATGTAAAGTAAGAAATTTCTGTCTCATTACGATACCTTATCTTTGCGCATTAAGAACAGGAGGTCTTCAGCAGAGATGACTCGAGCTCCTCTCAGCTGAGAAACTTCAGCTGCTTGCTGCAACTAAAATCAATGAATAAATTAGGACGGCTGTTTCTGTGTTAAAAAATTTATTCACTAGGGTTTGTTTTAAATAAGTTCAGATAATATTTTGCATGGTAGTGCATAGCAAAATACAAGCTATGCACTAAAACACAAGCTGGGACTCTCAAAGGTGTCACTCGGCTCTTGTTAGCCAAGAAGTGAATAACAATTTTACGAAAAGACTGAAAGACTTTTGACAAATCTCAAGCAAAAGCTTTTTTGTTTATGTTTAAAAGGATTGCTTTTAAAAAGCACTACATCCCTTTTTTTCTTTTTTCCTTGCACCACATTAGCCCAGAAAATGAACATATAATTCTCTCAGGCAATGTAAAAATGCCAAATTCTTGCCATAGCACTTTATCTGCAACTGTGGAAGGGCGGCTGATCCCTCTCACAATTTTTTAGAATAACAAATATTAATTTTAAACAGCTTACCTAAGTATTTTTTGAAAGAAACTCTACGCCTACTTGACTTATCATTAGTACAAACCAGACTCACATGAAGAACTTTTTTAGGCATACTCTTATTTCATTTGAGAGAAAGAAAATAAATTGATAAGAAACACCGACTCTATAAATAAGGTAATTGGAAAAACCTTAATTGAGCTGACCAGGCCATTCAGACATGGTAGAGGTAAAGATGGGATTGAGCAATGAATGGCAAAAAAAAATGATAAAAGGTGGCCAAAGGAGCGTGAAGCAAAGATCTGCCCTCGCCTCCATCGCGACAGTGCCTCTAAAGGCCCCAGACTCCTCAAATTGTGCTGTAAAGAAAAAAATTTCTTTGTAAGGGACTAAGCACATCAGCCTTGGATTCACCTTCGGTAAGTGCAGGAAATTGGGCTAATTTATACACAAAGAGATCGTATCAAAACCAGTACAAGCTGATCCTTATCAAGCTGATGCTTATCAAACTACTGGGCTAAGGAGGTCTACCTCAAATGCAGACGAGAAGTCTGCGGGATTTGCTCCTTTCACCTCGCTAGCCTTTGGTTCTGGTTTAAGATGATGCTGTAGAGGAGGTGGGATAGAAAGGATGCTTCACAGCATGGAAGATGCCTTTTCCTCTAAATTCAAAAATATTGTTCAAAAGGCAAGATTTAATCATAATCTCTTTGCTGATATCCTTGCTAACCATCTGATGGATGGACTGACAGCGAGCACAGTACAGAAGTTATCAAAAGGAGAGACGCCTTAAAAAATTCTTGATATTAAAACTCATACACACCTGTAACAATCGATAAACAGAAATTTAATTTATTTTCAAATATCTCTATATTCTTCTTTCAGAAATGCATAATGCACCTGAAAATAATTTAAAGAAATCCTATCCTTCATACTCACACTAGCAATGGTTTCACTCAGTATCACTGGCTGAATAAGTATATTATTAATCTGAGCTCCCATGCTGCTATGACTTGAAATAGGCCTATTCAGAAGTTAAAAAGATCAACAAAAACAGTAGCTGTTTCTAATATCCAAAGGAGGAGGGGGGGGAAAGATTTTCATTTTGGCAAGTGTTCACTGGGCAAAAGATTCAGTCCATAAATCATAATACTGGACTGCATTAATTTTTTTCCACACTAATCACATGCATATAAAACGTTAACTGTATCTCGTATGCACAACACAAAACATACTGCACGAAGAGTTTCAGATTTTCCCCTTGAACCCCTCTCTTGGCCCTTGCAGTCGCAGAGACCAGAGAGATTTCAGGAATTCAGAAGTCACAGTAACATAATCTTACTTGAAAAATGTAAGAATGTGAAAAACGATAGTTCTATTTTTTGGCATAAGCAAAACTGTTTCTTATTCTGATTAGTTTGAGGGCACGCAAGCTACTTATATTTCTAACATAAAATATAAAGAGCTGGATAAAAATAAATTTACCAAGAACGAGCCAATATTCATCTCTAGTGTAAATCTACTGCAGTTAGTGGATTTATGCCAAGGCTGACTTTGGCCCCACTAAGCTTAAAAGTGTTACAAAACCTGACCTTAGCACGGTGGTAACACAACACAGCTTTTCCAAATATCATATAAAACAATGGCAGAAATATCCGTCGTGTAAGTACGCTCTGGTTCCCTAACGCGTACAGGACCGTAACTATAATCTTTAAGGTCCCTTCCGACCCACCCCATTCTATGATTCTAGAAGACGTTAATTTTCTTACCATAAAATTCAGGTATGTTTATTTCTGCATGTAGCTGAAATACCTTATTTTTCCAAATGATAAACATGTGACAATGTCATTTAAAGCAAAGATTGTGTGCACGCTGCTTACAGGAACCTCCCAATGAAGTAAGGGAGAGTAAGGCAAGGGGGCCAAATTTGCGTCCCATTTGCATCTAAGTAAATCCTGAATAACACTGTTTACTTTAATGGAGTTATTCTGGGCTAAATACAAGATCAAAATCTGGAATAATATTCTCAGTTTCTACCAAAACAATGAAAACTTTATTCTCGTATTGCCCTGACTTTTGCATCTATTTTATTTTAAGGAATGAACACACGGCATTTAATTTCTTTGGCTTAAAGAAAGCAAAATATGAAAATAATTACTTCCTGTACAGTTATAAAATATGGATTATTTATCCAAACAGACCATAATGAGTTCTGCATTGGTACACATATTTACCTGGGAAACCAGGATATGCTCAGGTAAATATGTATCCAAGCAATTAAAAAAAAATTACGTACCACACAGCCTAGGTTGGGGGGAAGATGTATTTATAGTTTTAACACACACATAATTGACTCATTCAAACCACAACATGAGTGCTTTGCTATAATTAGTATTATAACAAACTGTCTTATTTGACTGTCCCAGAGTTGCCATTAATATGCAATAAGCCCCGATTCCTTAATTTCCGGAGCTGAAGGCCTTGTTGAGTCATTACCGTGGCTGCGTTACATGATGAAGGGGGATTTCAGGAAGCCGTACCAAAGAAACGATCCATCTCCGAGCACCCGAGCATTTATCATTCCAGAAAAGCAATTTTCAGCTATGCAACCTTGAAGTCAGGAGGTCTTTCACCTTTCGCTGCAGTGGAAGTACTGGGGGTTCTTACTCTGTAAGCAGTGGGTCTACTGCCCATGACTCCAGATGATAGGCATGATATAAATGCTGCAATAACTTTGCATATATGAGGTTATTATATAGCAACAGTGGAGATGTGGCAAGAACTTCCCAACATCTCCTTTCCCTGAGCCTCAGCTATATTCAGTGTCGGCCACAGAATTTGGGGCAGCAGCAGTTCCAACATACTCACTGTCTTTTCCTAATTTTTTTAATTATTGAAATTATTTAGTCCACCTTACAAAATATTTTGGTTTGGATTATACTGCAAAACAGCAAACAATCCAAATTACTTAGCTTCTTAAAGAAAAACAGGCTAAATTTCCTAATACCAGCAAACAATATTTGAGACCTCTGAGTCTGAACGTATTTTTTATTACAGCCAAATTACGAACCCCTAAAAGTGAAGTTTAAATAACGGAAGTGTTGAAATGACTTTAACTATAGGAGCGCAAATAGCTCTGTTAATAATTAGGAGTTTATGAAAAATAAGTGTATTTTACAATTTTTCACATTACAAAGAAGGTAGTATATACAGTAACTATATTTTAAAGTCTAAGAAGAAATGGCTGGGGAATAATATTTTAAAATGTAATCACTGGTTTAATGACTTTATGAAGTTAACTTTCTTGGCAGGATGAACTGAAGTATGTTAACAGTCACCTTACGGCTATTTTCTTTTTGCAACTTCTGCAAATTATAGATTTGTTGAAAGGAGTATTCATTCTCCTATGACAGGAGCACAGTTACTTCAATGGTACTGTCTGCTTTTTTTTTTTTTCATAATTATTTTTTCTTCCACTACCTCCAAAGTCAACAATGACCGATACTTCTTCTACAAAAACGTCTTGACGGACAAACAGACAAAAAGCTGGAAAACAAACATACTATGTTGTGACATAATCCTTCCAGTTAAACAGCAGGACAGAGTCAAAATGGTAATGTCTGCATGCTTTGAAACTGCTGGCAGCCAAGAATAATGCTTCAGGAGCAATGATTTTGTTTTTATTATAGAGGAAAATTAGATCATAGTTCACCTGGCCGAATTTTTTTCTGAGGCAGGAAGGTTGTTTTGCTATTATATATGCATAAAAATGTCCTATTTTTTCATCTTTTCTAGAACAAAAGTGTTCAACTATAAAAATACCAATAGAATATTCTGAATTTAGATATAGTGCCACAAATGTCTTCTAAACAGAGCATCCCAATATTTTTCCGAAAGCAATTAAACTTCATTTTTCACTTAAATCTTTCCATATAATATCTCACATACTACTAATGCTGACACCTGAACTTCTAATCCTAACATACACAGGAAAAATACAGAATTTGTTTCCACTTGTCAGCATAGGAACGTGCTTTACACAGTTAGCACATCCTGGGAGGATAATTACATTATGGAGTCCATTAGAGTACTCTAATAGGTAATGATTTAGGATGACCACACAAGGGTTAAACAGCATGACTAAATCATCACAAGCTGTCTAAAACCTAAAACTTTCATCTGCAGATTAAAAGACAATCCATTTTCTTGTTATTAGGTATCCGGTTTTGAATCTAAGTATTTTTTACTGAAGACCATTTAATGTAACACCAGGTGATTATGTGTGACCTTGAGAAGATAAAGCTCTGCGTCCCATTTTGAGGCTTTAGAGGAGCACTTTCTAGCTTAGACATACAGTGAAGTTCAGTCGATAAAGATCATGAGAATAAGAAAACATCAGTTCATAACCTACTGTCCTGGCATTTACTGAGAACTTGTTTTCAAGTACCTAACTTGTTATATTTGTTTCTTCAAAAAAAAAAATTTACTCTTTAGTTTCTGAAGCAGTTGATCTAAATTTCAGAAGTCAGACTGTTCGAACAAAGGAGAAAACAGCCCTTTCCTCAGCTGCCTTCAGACTAAAATTGTGTGAAAGCTAGTCCTACGAACTCCAGCAAACAGCCCTCCATCTCAGCCTGCATGTTTTTAACCATACCACTGTAATCAAAGACCCCTACAGATTAGTATGATGATTCAAAGACATCTTGTTATTATTCCCATTTGTTTAAATTGAACATTTAATAGAATTCTGGACATCATCATCTCTCTTCATTCTACTGACAATCCACATACTTCTGATTATAGAGAGGGTTGCAGCCTTCTTTTGGTTTTTATTTTTGTTTTTTAGCAACACAGTATAATCCAAATGGAAGAAACGCAACAAAGGAAGGTAAATACTTTTAGGGAGAGAAAACACCAAGAGCAGAACACCCTGCAGCTTGCTTGAGCTAATATTCTTCATGTTACAAACAAGATCCTTCTAAACAGACAAAAAAAAGAAAAAAAAATCTGAAAAATGTACACAGCCTTTAGAAAACTACATGGACTCAGCTTGTGTAATGGAATGGGCTAACAGGAAAACACACCTTTGGAAAAAAACTGCAGCTGGAAGACGAAGGCGTTCTACTGACCAATGTCATAAAATTGAACATTACTAAACAATTCTAAGTTAAAGCATATACCATTTCTTTCCAAGGAAATGTATAAATACAACATCAGAAGATGCTAGACTGTATTTGGCCACCCAGGGCATCTTCAGACTGTACGCCACAACACATCCCAGAGCAGCAGATTCCCAAACCACAGTGATACGTGGGGTTATCGTGCCACAGTTGTGGACACCTAGATTTATGTCTATCTGATCCTCAGGTTTATCAAGCTCCCACTGGCATGAAGCTCTGCCCTTTGTCAGCCATCCCCCAATTTAGTATTATCACCTGTGTCACCCATCCAGGTTGCTGATGAAGACATATGGGTCTCACTACTCCATTCTTTACCAGTGTCTAAAACACTTAGGTGCTGTTCCATAGGAGAAGGGAGGGGAAAAAACAGGTGAAAACCTTTTCTCATGTGTGGAATAATTCAGTTTTCACAAGGGATTGTGCATGTTTGTTCAGCTCGATGGGTATGGTGTAGTAACTCCTGCAGTTCAGTAGGCAGTAGAGCAGCAATCCCACCACGAACCGGGATTAAGGGAAGCTGAATCCTTCTGCTCTGTATTTTTTATTTTTAGCAGGCATAATCATAGCTGACCCCCACATTTGTTGATACTCTGAATGATTCTTGTTTAAAATATAAACAGGCACAATTTTTAGAAAAACGATACCTTATTCTTAAAGCCAAATAGCCCAGGCTCTGCTACTGAAAGTGAAGATTTGCATCAATTGGAAATGGTATGATTTTTTAAAATTATATTAAAGAGATTAAATCAGGGAAAAAAAATCCAAGTAAATATGAAATTAAGACCACTATTTTGCAAAAGATGAGCTGTAAATCGAAGTATTTTTTTAAAAATCTCTTCTTTATAAATAATTTAAGCTCAGCTTCTTAAAATAGAGCTTGTTGTTGCATTTTCTGTCATGCAGGGAAAAAGAATTTAATGCATTTGTGAACAGTAACTACATTTCAACTTAAGCTTCAGGCATGACTTTTTCCGATTTTTCCTTCTTTCAATTCTAATTCCAAAATCAACTTTTTGGGCCAACATTTTATACCTGTAATTCTTCTACTCTCCATGAAACAGAAGAAACCCTACTGCACACCTGACATTTATAGCAGGCAATACTGACCAAAGTGAAATTATACCAACAACGTTAAAACCATAAAGTCTCTAAGTGCAGAAAAGTATTCAGACTCATTGAATTCAGTTTTAATATGGTCAAATTATTCAGTGGCTACATAGATGTTATTCAAGATTTGGTGTAGCACTGGAGATGGCCGCTGCTGATGCTCTCTCCCACTGCTGGTGATGGTAACAGCAAGCAAGAAAACAAACTTGGAAACTTCTACTCTAGTTATTATTATACAAGGGACAAAAAATAAGCTTGAAAAATATCATCCAAGGGGAAATGATAGAGTAGTGTTCTTCAGAATGAGCAAGAGACCGTGAAAAAAGCTTTGTGAAGTGTGAACTTTGTAGATATGAAAGATTCATTAGCCAATACGAAACTGAAAAATTCTCATGGCTAAAAGCACTCCAACCTCTGCAAACGCATCTCTGTATTTCTGAAGAAGATGAGTGTAGAGGTCCTCTACTGACTGTCCATGTTCTAGGATTGTCAGGATATTCTAGACGCTGAAGTAAATGCTGCCATCGCCCTGTAAATCACTGGCAGCAAATTTCCCTGTATCTAAACCGAATAAATCCTGATGTTTTGGAGGAAATTATCACAGAATCATACAATAGTTTGGGTTGGAAGGGATGTTTAAAGGTCATCTAGTCCAAATTATAATAAAACTAACTACATTTGGACTCAAACTTTCACAATGAGCTGTTTCACTTTTACAGCAGTATCGCTATAGTAATTCCAAGTTGAGAATCTCAACTATAGCTATTACTTCCATCTAAGTTACATCTTTGAATGTTTTTTTAGTGCTAAATGTTACTTTGAAAAAATAAGAATGTGCAATCTTTTCAGCAATAAATGCATTCACCTTTCCTTTAGTAAAACAAAAAAAAGCAATTAGAATTTACCTTTCTTAAGTAGTGAAGATAATATTATTTTCAAATATTTAGTCTATTAACTCAGACTTAGGTCCTCTCCATCAATTATTTCTATTTCTTGTCTTTCTCCAGTATTACTATGGCATGCAAACCAGCAGAGGTTTACGTTATACCACAGCTTCCTGTCCTTTGGTTTCAAATCCCAGAAGAAACCACCATTCAGGATTATTGTTACGCAGTTTCCAATGATGCAAGCAGAAAAAAACCTGTTCTCTGTTGATTGAGAGACCTTCTAATATAAACAGGTTTCTTTCTCCCATTGCTGTAGAGAGTAACATTTGTTTAAATCATGCATCCTTACATTGCTCACATAGGAAAACAATCACTGCCTTATATTAGTTTCACCAGAACACTAAATAAATACTCTTCCTTCCCATATGACAGCAAATTGGAATCAGGCTTCACTGTTTGTCACAGGGAAAATAAGACATATATTTACCTATTACAAGCACAGAGATAAAGTGCTTTTAGAGCAAGCCCCAGGCTAATGAAAGAACTGCAAAGCAAGTATTACTACGAAGAGCAGGCAACCATCAGTGCAGTGAATATAGAGAAGACAGGACCTTGATCCTCTGACTGAACTGATCCCAAAGTAATAAAAAAATTTTCTTCAAACACCTCAAAATGAAAGACAAATACATACTTCAAAAAATTAAATCCCGCAAAGGACATAAGCAAGACATTGCTTTGAAAATTTAGACTAGGAGACAGAAAGAGAAAAAAAGGATTCAGGTTCAATCAAAAATACAAAATGGCAACATCTTCCATTAGAAAGCTCTACAATTATTCACAGCCCTGAAGAGATATGCCATTATGTTCATACTTGGAAATACTATGCTAGTGATGGAAGACTTTGCAACTTAAAAGATTTTACCTGAAATTATTCACATTGGTCTTTCTTCTTATTTTCTATCCTCATCTGCTCAAATGCACGTCAACCAAGTGGGACCTTCTCAGTTTGCATGGTGACCACAACTAAATGCTACAGGATCACTCAGATTAAACAGTGAGGCACACAATATGTGTAAATGACTACTGGTTTAAATGGTTTTGGACAGCAGACAGGCCATATGGGTGTCTGGGATTAAGACAAATTATACTGCCTGCAGAATTTTGACAGCCAGGTGTCAACTTGCAAGATATACCCAAATTATCAATAGAAAAAGAAAACAATAATAGAAAAAAAAGGAGTGAAAAACATTTGATTCTAATGTTTTTTTCAACCACAATATATGCGTGGAGTATACATTATGACACTAGAGACAGTCTCAGTCTGTTCTGTAATATTTATTTGTCGAGAAAAATATGTCAATGGGGACAAGGTATAATCAGACTGTGTAATAAAATAGGAAATTCTATGAAATTTTTCTCTTCTATCAAGAAATCTCTCTCCAGTTTATTTCAAAATGGCTTCAAAATCCTGAAGCTATAGCACCTTTCTTCCACGAATCTTCTAATCCAAGATAAAGATAAAAATAGATGGAAATCTATGAAAACAATAGTCCCAGTCCAAGGTAGGCCCATTTTCATGTAAAAATAATAGGAAAGGAATTCCAAATTTTTGTATATATGTGTTGGTTTCCTGTGTTTTCTTTCTTATTTATATGAATTATAATTCTCAGAGCTTCAAAAAATGCAAGGTAAATTGTACAGATGATAGCATGAACATGACAGATTTTCTCTTGGGAAGATGAAAGAAAAAAGGAGGGACCTCTTGCTCAGAGAAAGAAAGGAAAGCAACATGAAGGAGCATAAATGTAAAATCTGAACAACAGATATTTGTGTCTGAAAAACAGCACTGATTTCCTAAGTCTTATTTCATGTTCATTCTTTAATTAACATTCATTTCCCAAGGACATAAGTTTGAAAAAGCTGTTTCACATTACTTTAGCACGAAGAGAAAGAATCACTTTTAAACCATGAAAAGGCTGGGGAAAAAAAATAAACATGCCTTCTGAACATAATTTCCTCTTTATTGCTACTGCAAAGTTATGAAATGAAATCTATTATTTAATGACATTGGATTGAGCAACAGGAAGAGAAAGGAGTGTTTGAGTCACAACATCCCTGTAAGGATAAATTACTACACTTCCTCTTGCTAAAAGACAGTTTTAATGGACTGAAACTATGCAAATGGTTAAAATCAAACTACTGGGAGGTAGGAAGATGTCATTAACATAAAAAAAACCCATAAAATGTACTCTGAAATTCTTAACAGAAATATCGGCAACAATAGTGAAAAAAATTAGCAGCATTTCTGCCAGAACATCAATAATTTAACAACTGTTACATTTATGGAGATTCTCTCTAGAATCTGAAGATACTTTAAAAACTATACAATAGCTTCTGGGCCTGCTTTGTTTTATGCTTTGCATTGGAGATGTTTAGATAATCTATTATGAAAACTTCAAAATTTATTTGCTATTACTACCAAAATTTTATTAGCCATAGGGAATTTCCCTTAGCTGTGCTTCAGTAATGTTTACTAGATCCTTCAAATTGAGTGCAACTGTTGGAAAAGTTAAAGCATTTTATTTCTTAAGCATGTTCTTGGCATGAAAAAATGGGAGGGCTTTAAACTATAATGAAAAGATAGGCTGAATTCTAAAATGTTGGAATAGATAACTTGGCAACTGGTATAGAGTCCACAATTGGGATATGAACGTGCAAATGCTGTGATCTTTCATACAATCTAAATTCACTTTGACTTGTGTGGAGATGCTCTGAAATAACCTTTCATGGAAATACTATCTTTTCTCAAAACTAGAATACACTAAAATATGAGGGCATTTCACAGATAATTTGAAGAACAATGGAAAATATCTTTGAAGTTGTTCAGGAAAGCTACTCCTAAGCCTAAGGGCAGTATGGGAGAACGCATTTCTTTGAAAAAGCTATCCTGGAGGCAACAGAGACTGATTCCCTAGGCTCATCAGAGACTGGACTGACCTCTCAAGACTGCAGGATGGATGACATGAAGGGAGTGAGTATAAGCCATGAAGTTTACTGAGGAAAGATGCAGAGAGGTTTTGACAGGGATAAAGAAAACAAGATAGAAAAAGCTGTTTGCAGAAATTTCCTAGATCGAAGATTTTCATGGTGTACTACTAGCAATTTGGTCCACAGTCTACTTCTAAACTTCTAACACAGTCTATGAAAAATAAAAATAAATAAAAAACAAATAAAATAAAACCTTTCAGCCATGTAGTGTCTCACAGAACTCCGTGATTCTTGCATTTTTTTAAAGAGGTCTGATCTTCAATGGAAAATGTTAGGAGGCTACTTGTCCCTAATGTATCCAGAGAACCCAGACTTCATCTGCTGAATGTGTAGGAAACCAAGAAAATATGCCATGAATCTCATCATACATGGCATATTTCTGATTCTCCTCTTGAAACTCAAGTTATTGACTTCAACTGGCTATGGGGACATTTGGTCGAATTCAGTGAATTTTTAAATATTTTACCTATCAATGTTTCACAATTAAAACTTGCACATTCTCAAAATGGCTATGAACCAGAAAGGCTTTGGCAGACAGTCAGTCGAGAGTCAATCCAGTAAACTATCAACTGATGAGCAAGAAGTCTGAAAAAATAGTGGAAACAAGAGATTCATGTCAAGGGACAGAAGTACTTGGTCTTTTGCAAAAATCTCTGGAAACGGGCAACAGGCCCAAGCCATGGACCTATATACATCCATTAGGAGAGGACAAATAATTTCCCGTGCCCCGAGGAGATCTCTGCTTTGGGAATTCAACTGTACAATCTTCTAATTAAATGCAGCTCCACTAAAACTGCTCATGTGTTAAGTTACTAAGGCTGAGCACAAAGCCAGGATATCCATTACTGGTACCAGAGGAGTCAGAAGAAGATAATGTCAATGATGCCAGTGGGGAGGAGGAAAACCAGAGCTTCCAGCATTTTTCTTTGTCCTTTGGGAGCGACAAAGGAAAGCGTTAGCACTACACGTTTGATTTTAAGAGACACTGAAACATCACCAAAATCTTCGAGAGGAGGGGCTCAGGGCAAAAAAGCAAAGATAAAAAGAAAAATCTTGATTTTCTTCAGGAAAACCATGCTGCAGATTGGCATCTGCAATCACCAGGATTCAGATCGTTCAGCTCCTAAAAAATGGTAGCACAGATTTCTTCAAGAAGAGACCTTGGTATTTCTCCACAAGCACACAAGCATGCAGTCTAAAGGGTCGGCAAAAGGGTACATATTTCTTTAATTATTAGAGGTATTCTCTGCAGCGTTTACGGAAATAGGGGGAAGACTATCTAAGACTAAAGTGCAATTGATGAATTTCCAACAAAAAACCACCCCAAACACACAACAAAAACGCATCAAAACACAAATGGAAAAGTACCTTCATTCCTCAAAAACAATAGAACACTTCCATTTTTGTGATGTATTTATAAGGAAGTGAACTGAAACATTAGTCACAAACTGATAAGTAAGTTTACCAAAAAGAGTGAAAACAAGTGTGAGTAAAATCAATAAAGGTATGATGAAAATAGACAGAAATCTCTGTTCTCAGAATGACAGAGTGGATGATGCTTTTCTAAAAGACATGAGGGAGGCCTGATTCAAAGTGAAATGCAGGGTGGATGAAGAAAAGTTGCAAGGCTGGGTAAGTTTCAAGAAGGAGCACTGATTATTGAAGGGATTTAACAAGTCAAGAAAGTAAGGGATAAGATTACTAAGAATGAATGAAACATTCTTCATTAATACAGATCACTCCCTTTTCGGGTTGCGTTTAATGTTGGTTTCTTTATTTTGGAAAAGCTAGGTTACCTATGCGAATTTTACATTTTTGTTCATATGACAGTGATATCTGTTCTACAGCCATTTTACAAATAGGCAAAAGGAGGCACGGAGCAACTCACTGCACATGGGTGAAGACAGGACCAGGAGAAAAAAATCCTCTCTTTGCCTCCCTCACCAACCAATTAACCCCACTTCTCTACTGCTAAAGATTCTTCTCTAATGCAATAGGAAACATCTGCAAAATAATGCAGAGTTATAAAAGAAAAAACAAACGACCAAACCTCTTCTGAGCTTCAACTTAAAGAGTTTTTTGTATCTAAACTTGTATGCACTCCTAAGCAAAAACTATAAATATTTTCCAGCGCCTAAAGCTGTGAAATGCAGAGGTGATTTAGCAGACACGCAAACCATAAAAACTGTGCCCAATATATTTCTCTTCTAATTTAGAGTAAGTGGGCCAGCCTTATATCATATATAATCATAATTCTCAGTGACATTTAAACCAAAAACCAACTAAACATTTAAACTAAAAACCTGCAAAACTCCATAAAGCTTTACAAATACTATCAGTCATTTTAATATAAAGCTAAGAGACAGTAGCATAAACAATGTCAACACAGTCACTAGTTTGCAGTTTAGAACCTGGACCAGGAATACTATAAAAGTAAATCCTTACATTCATAAGAAATCACTTTTCAATCAGTGGCTTTCTGAGGAGGAATAGGATCTGCAGCACGCAGTAAAGCCATACCATTAAGAGGTAAAGAAGTATAGGAATAAAGAACTGCCAAAAGTAAAGCTTAATTAGCTTTCCAAGTCAAATTAAGAAGCAAAGCAAAGGAGGCTTCAGACATAAAAAAGTATGAAGAAAGATAATCTGTGCAGGATGAAATAGAGATGGAAAATCCAAACATGGTTCCAAAACAGGAGAATAATCTTCCCTGAGCATTGAGAAGAGCTGAGATTTTGAGCATGGGAGAAAATGTACCTCATGGAAGAGGTATATGGAAAGAAATTGTTTCTAATGTACTGAATGGAAGTAAAAATCGAAGATTTTAATGCAATCCAGTCATCAGCACTGGATATCTTAGATGTGAATGAACTATAAACATAACTGAATGTCTGCTGGCATTAATATTCAAATAAATCAGCTACGTTTTGGGAAGCTAAAGAGATCAAATAATTATAGGCTGCTGCCTACAAATACTTGAAGAGCAATTAGAAAGACGACGGATCCAAATTCTTCTCGGTAGTGTCAGATGATATAATGAGAGGCGACAGCCAGAAATTGCAATTTGGAAGGATCAAGTAGGATGTTAGGAAAAACCTTCTCACAGGCAGCTAGAGCAGCCCTGCAGCAGTTCAGCAGGAGAGGCTCTGAAAAATTCCTCCGTGGAGCTTCCAAAGCCTGCGCTGGACAAAGCCATGGCTGACCAGATCTAGTACTGGTGACAGTCCTCCTTTGAGTGGGTTGGACTTGATGTCTCCAGGGGTTTCACCGTTTTCTTCCCCTCTGTATTTTGTATATTCTTACAGAGTTTTTGAGTGAAGGAAATGGTTTACTTCTGTTTGTACAGGTTCCAAGCGCCACAGTCACCCTCCCATCCATTTGGAATAGGGTCCCCTGCCTACTGCTGCACCGAAATTAAAATTCTTCTCAAAAATAGCGTGTCACCAAAGTGGAAGTACAGAAAGCCAGTCCTGAGGACTCTGCAAAAGACAGGGAACACAGGTGGAGGCAAGACAAACCTCACCACGTCTTTGAGTTGCTGCTACGACCGTCAGCTCAGTCAGCTGTAGCCAGCTCCCCAACACCTATCAGAATCACAAGGAAAAGCCTGTAACAGCACTGCTAATAAGGAGTAAAAGAAATAAGGTCTGCTCCTTCACACCAGCACTCCCAGCATGCACTGAACAAGACAAAGGACAAGATGAAATTTGCAGACTACTTCAGGAAGGATGAATAAATACATAAAAATAACGGGTTCATTTGCAGCAAGTTATCTAGCCTGATGCATGGCAGTTGTGTGTAAAACGACTTGAGCAAGGTTATTGGGGTTTCCTTTGATACAACTTGAAGGAAAATCAGCTTCTATGATGGTGTAAGTATTCCCAGAGTAGATTCCTTAATTATTTGCAGCCTTGGTTCATTCAGATAAATAGGCTGTGCTAATATGTGTTTGAGCTTCATTTAGAAAAAAACAGTTATTCATTACAGATGTGAGTATCTCTGCTCTGCGTACTTTGCCACATACTGCAACTAATAATAAAATGCAGAGTGGCTGAGCTCATACCTCACAGTTAACTTTATAATTTCTTCTAGTTAAGATTTGCCTTCTTAAAACCCTATAAGCTAAATCCTAAAGACCTAACACAAGTTTTTACAGAATAGCTCCAGAATCAAGGCCTTTTTAATGGATTCATGTAAACAGTGATTTATAGTCCAGAGTTACTATTGTTAATAAACTTAAGGCTGTTGGGGTTTTTTAGATTCTCTTTAGATATATTTCCCTTTATACCTTACAGATGTAATAAACTGTAATACATCAGCTAATGAATGAAGGAAGACATTTGCCTCATGAGAAGGCAGCACCATAGTGTTTCTGCTTTTTACAGACACTTGCAGTGAAACTGGTGGTAAGGATGATGGAACTGAGACTGAGGTCCCCCACGCCAGGACAAATTTCAGGCTGTAAATAAACAGACAACACCACAAAATGCATATGCTATACTGCCCTTTTCTAATAGTCTCAGAGTACTTTACAAGGAAACTCAGTAAAATTATCCCCATTTTTCTAATTTAATACCTGAGACACAGAAATAAAAATTAATTCATCTAAGGTCACTTCACATTTTATTGATTCTGGGTCATCATTTTGGTACCTGACCCCGTCCAGAGTATGACCCACCGGAGAATACTTAAAACTTTTCTCTGCTACTTGTCTTCAGAAACAAACCATATTTCATATATCTCCCTCCAATCATCTTCAACCTAATCAGTATTACAGCGCTCTGTGCAAACAATTCTTTAAAGCACTCCGCGATGTCCACCGTTTGTTGTCCTACTGATATGTTTAGTGAATCCTAATGTATGGTCAGTTGATGAGCCTTGAATATTTTGCTAAATGACATTTAATGTCAGAAACTAGATATAAAAAGATAATTTGATATGCTGATTTCCCACAGCTATCTCACAATGCATACAAACATGCATCTGTGTGCTTCTCATTTCTTTAACCTTCATCCAGTTGTAGAAATTCAGGCTTGCACAGTCCATGCGAACAAAGAGAGAATCACCAACAGAATTCACATGTCCTGTGTCTCCGGGAAATGCATCATCCCTCGTGACACTGGTTTAAGATGTAAATCAAGTTGTTTGGTGAATCTGCATTTATTCTCTTGAAGACTATATTCAACAAAATCAAAGCAAGGCTAAATGATTTTTTGATGGATGCCATTTGGCCCAAACACAAAGTTGAGTATTGTAGCAATAACAGGAAATTCTTTTGACATACATTATATCCAGACATAAAATGAAATAGCCCCTCGTTTGACAATCTAGCTTAATTTCAGTGGATTTGTATCTTTAAAAGTTCAATGTACTTTTGCTAATAGCTTCTTATAATGAAAGGGGTTTTTAATTAAGTAGAAATAGTGGTGTATTCTATCAACTACAGACTAAAGCAGTGGATCTGATCTTACTAGTAATATTATCTTAGATGTAAAGTGACAAATTCCTTATCTAAATATTAATAAGCAGCTTCTACTAATAGTGTGCATTATCCACTCAGTGCATACAATGGCATTTCTGGCTTCAGTACAGTTATGCATACATGAGTCCTAGAAATTAAATGTATTCATTCTCAAAATTTCCTTTTGCTCCTACTGCCAGTGTAAAAATGCCAAGTATTAAAGTAAGTCTATAAATATTACTTTCATTTTCAGGCTTTATAGTTAGATCAGAAAGAGTTTCCTGCAATCCAGCAATGGCCTTGAACTCATACATACCTAGCAGAAAGTGAATCCTCTTGGTCTCAGCAGAGCTAAACGCCAAAATGATTTCCTGTCCTGGTCTTCCATTTCATATTTATTTTCTGCATCATTATTTTATGTAGGTGTTATTTGGGATAGACTGTGCTCTAGTGCAAGTTCACTTTTTGTAATAGTGGTGTAGCCAGTGGTGTGTTGGAACAGCTATTTTATAATTAAGTTTTAATTTCAAGTTTGCCATTCTCTCCATCCTTCTAAACCAGAATAATAATCTGCCACAGTTTATCTCTCTGTCAAGGAAAATAATCTAAACAGTGTTCATTTTGATGGGGGAATAGGTAATCAGAGCACTCCCCTTTCTAACTATTTTTATCTATCCTTTTTTCTTTCTTATCTGTGTTCCCACCTCCCATATCAGTAGCCATTTCAATAATGAGTAAGATTAAGGGAAAACCGAGTCGCACGCTTCCCTTCCACTGCTGGGACCACAATTCGAACGTGATCTAAAGTACTAAATTAAATCAGCCCCTGATCTTTAGCTGCCATCCACTTCACAAAATAACCTGTCCATAGTTTGCTGCAAGTTGACATCAGTGGTATCCTGTGCTCAGGAAAAGATGAGCATAGCGCTAATTAGCACTCGAGCCTAAGCCAAGGTTGAGGTCATGGGCAAGGAAGTGTGGGAAATGGGACTGTGTTTGCATCTCACACCTTGCTCTTCAAGTTTCTAGCACAGTTTCCACAAAACACAGATATTCATTTTTAAAAGGTCACCTGTGTTTTACAGTATTCTTTAAATTTTCTACTATTTCCTCCACACATCTCTTCCAGTAGCACCAATGATGGCTAGTAAAACATGATCTCTATTCAAAATCATTCCATACTCCTGCTCTTTGGATAAAATACAAAAAAACACAGCTATGTGTGACTCGATTCGTATGACAGCTTAATTTGAATGTCCTTTCATGTTTACTTTTTTTTTTTTAATATTCTAAACCTCTTTACCTTTCAAAAGGTACTGGTAAGTTTTTGAAAGCAAATTTCACTATAAATCCCGTTCTCACTTATTCTCATTTTTCTGTAATTAGCTTTTCTTTTGCCATGATCTATGCCCAATTTCAGTTAAGAAAATGTTTTGGTTTGACTGTGTGAGAAAAATGCACTTGGTCATTTTCAAGTTAGCCAAGAGGAAAATAAATTTCTTACTTCAGAAGGCTTATGCGTTTTTTATGTACTCAAATAATATGGCTTTTGAAAAAAGTAAATCTTCAATGAAGACTCATCAGAAAAAAAATTTTTAAAATGTTCGATTAAGTTACAAATAAGCAAGCTAAGTAATTAATCCAATTTAAAAAGGGTTTTTCTAAAATTTCACTTCCTCCTGTTTTACTGTTTTCTTTAAGAGGCTAGAAAATAGATGCATAGTAAATGTTAAATACTTTTGAGCTGAAAGCAGCAAGTATGATTTTGCACATGATGCTAATATTCTCCTTGAACTATAAAATGGTCAAATGTTACTCTAAAAATATAAAGAGGAATGACTCCTATCATATCGAACATGGAAGCAGATGATAGTTTTGGCAATACGGACACAAAGATTAACTATCTAAAATATTGTGTTGAAAAAGTGGCAAGATTAAGGTATGGCCCAGAATGAAGATACAGAGAAAAAACAGGCAGAAGGTCCCATGTCCCAGGGAACACCACAGCGTTAATCAACGCTCAGAGAGTAAGGGAGAAAAGATAAGGAGCTTGGTTTTGTCCTGACTGAATTTCAGTGGATAAAAAAAGTACTTCTAGGGAAACATGCCAAAATGCAGTCCAGACAAGTCGAGAGTGGAGAGAGAAATATTCAAAACACCAGTGTTAAGCCGATATTGAATCCTTGAAAGCAGATGAGGCTAGAGAGCCCACTGATGAAAAGGAAATGGGATAAGAACAGAAATTTGTGGGATGCCCAAAGAAAGTAAGAAAATTCTGTTGAAAGATACATTGAATTACATAGTGGAGGGAGAAAAAGATCAGAAGAATATGGTGTTTCTCCTTAGGTGGAAAAAAACCCCTCCACTTTAAAATAAGCTTTAGAAATGATGTAACCCTTGTGAGAAGAATCACTTCACAGTTTCGGGACCAGAGATCAAAAGAGTCTCAAGCACAGCTCTTCCCTGCAAATGCAAGATGAAGAGCCGTGTTTTCCACTTCTAATGCTTCCTAGTTGTCACAGGCTTGGTGCACGTCACGATCAGTTGTCCTTTCCCTTTAACAGTTCATGCGGTAAGAGTAAGCCCATTCATTAGAACATGTATTTCTGATGGAAACTACCAACCCAGTCCCCTTCTTACAACGTTATACTTGCCAGAGAGTTATACTGAATATAAAGTTCCATATTACCTTTATCTTCTGTTTGAGCTAGTACAGAGGCAAACTGTTTTGCACCTGCAGCTTTTATAAGGCAGGAGTGGGATTTTAAAGGAACTGCTGAAGTGACTGAACACTTTATGTGTGAGACCCAGCATGTGCTCTACATACTTACATTTGCTTAACAAATCATTATCAGCCAAATTAAACTGAAGTGTGAAATATGGCACTCTGAAAAATGACATATACCACTTTTGCCCACTGCTGGAAAGAATAAGGCAAGAAAATTGGAAAAGCTCTCACACCGTTCATTGGATTTTGAGCTTTAAAAGACCAGTCATAGAGATGCACACATAAAAGTGGGTTCTATCAGAGAAGTAACACTATTTCTTAGCAATGTAATGCCTAACTCTTTTAATCGCGCAGGCACCTCCATCTCTTAATCCATTCAGGAGGACTAGACATTTTCCTAATGCTTTAGCGTGACCAATTCTCTTCTCAACCATCTTCAATTCAGAATTAAATACAAAGAGATCTCTCTCTGGTGCACGTGAATGAAAGGCACATAAAGCAAAATGCAAGGCTTATACATTTAAGTGTATCCATCATAGCAGTATCTGTTTACAGTTGGGCTCATGATATTCTGGAAAATTGCAAAACCCAAGAGCTTTTCCATAAGAGTGCACAACTGCCAAACTGGAGCATATTAGCAAGTAAGCGTAGGGTATAATGAATAGGGGAAATGAAGCCAGAAAGGCCAAATGAAGCATAAGTTGAATTTGCTACCAATTTTCTGACAAAATGCATTTTGTTTTAACAATATTGATTCTCCAAAACTTTCAGAGGAAATACACATACTAAAGACTGAGACCAACCATCACTACTGAATGCCAAAACCCAGCTATGAAGCATGGGCAATCTTTCTCACTCTCTCTTTGAAGGACTCCTCTTTGTATCAAGACTTCCTTATTTTATTTTATTGGGAAGCAAACCTTTTCTTTTTTTAAAGCACATCATACATGAACTACCAAACTCTAGTGGGATAAGAACATGGTCCCTGTCACTCTACTTGGCCAACAGACACTTAATTCTTCACAAAAAGTGCAATGGCTAACACAGGGAAAAAATGAACAAAGGGGAATCAGGCTTTTACGGATCTCATCTAGGAGAGAGAAAGCTGGAGTTAAAATTCCCTTGGTATACCAGGCAACTATGCACACCACTGAACCCTGGTGAAGAGGAGGTTCTCTTCCGTATTTCAAAGAAAACTTCAAGATATTTTAGTCTCATTCAAATACAGAACAAGTCTCTTTTCAAGCCTTATAATAATTATTGTTCTGGATACCTTGTACCATAAGCTTTAGGCCTGATAATCACTAAGTTCCAGTGGAAACACAGATGAATTCATGTCTCTTGGGTTATTCACAGAAAAGAACTAATTTGCCTAAAGTCTGTTTAGTCAAAAATACTTGTTCATGACAATGCAGATACTACAGGTAATGCAATATTTTGTCTGATGAGGTTCATTAGTCAGGTCTAGAAGAAATGAAAAACTAAGTTTTTGCTGCTAATGCAATGCCATATATACCCAATGTACATACATTCAGTCACATCTGATGCTTTTTCTGCATCATCTTTTCCCACCAAGAGTCATCAAATGTACACTCAGCAAATCTGGTACTCAAAAATAAATGACGTGCATAGATACGCATGTCCTGAATCCCTCATTTTACCAACATGAGTTGGAAAGTTCTCAAAACCTTCCTTGGGTTCCTAGAAATTATTGCCACCTTCAATTTTATAACCTCAATATCTTTACCACCTGTAGTCGCAGAGATGTGAATGATGAATCATTGAATTGACGGCCCAGATAGGATTATCTGTCAGCTGTTAAATTTACAGGATGTAAAATTAAGGATGTCTGCAGTTAAGAACAGGCCTGATGTGCTTTCTATAATTTTGACGCCTTTAAAACACTAGAGATAAAGTGCAGCAGAAATAGCTCACTACTTTACAGGCACCATTTAAGGAAAAAAAAAATATTTTTGGTAAACATTAAAAACTTATGCATTCATTTTTAAAGAATTATAAACCTCTTTATTCTGCTGAATAAAATGTTGCCCTCATAAAAAGGGTTTTGCAATACCTGAGAAAAATCAGCCACCAGATGTGGTTGATTGGCCTTATGAAAAAAAAACGTATTTGCACATGCCAGTGGATAATTGTTTGGAATCCAGAAGCAAAATCTACAAAGTTTCCATCCGTGGCAGCCAGAGGGCTGGAAGTAGAACAGAATTTCCCCTACAATTTCTTCTCCTAAAAGCTCGCCCTACCAGCGGTATGTAGCACTGGGCATATGAAAAGGGAATGAGTTTTTTTCTTACGTTCTCAATGCTTCCCCTTCTGTCACCCTGAGCAGCCATCTGAGTGGCATACATGAAAAGAATGGTGGGAGAGACCTATTAGCTGTCTCCTCCTATATGGATGCTTAGTGATAGCGCCTACATAAATTTTATTTATGGCTTTACAGACAAAGAAATATTCCTCTCTACAGACAGAGAAATGCAGCTCAGAGGCGCTGGATAATTTGCGTGCACTCGCACAATCAATAAATAACAAAGCCCAGTGTAAAACTCAAGAAATCGGTTCAATCTCCATACATACGAGACACAGCACCGTCCCATCAGCAGAGGAACAAAAAATCAGAACGTCTTGTCTTGTGATTCGTCATCCTATCCCGAGTATCCTCAGGGATTATCAGAACAGGCAGCAGAAGGCCAAGGACAGAATTGTTCAAGATCTCAGCTAATTAAATGGAAGGAAAAAAGATGGTCAGTTGACAAGGGAAAAGAACCAGCTATTGTTCTGATGAGGAAAGATGCACTTCAATAGGCAGGCAAGTTGTCTCCACCCTCCCTCAAATAGTTTTGTTGGTGGCTTTTTTACAAGAATTCAATTGTTACTAAGATATGTATCTTCCAAGAACAAATAAAGCAATAAACCCCTACCTTAAGAATTTAAAATCTGAGAATTTTATCTTTTCATGCAGCATTTTGAGACAAAAACCAATGTCTTTTCATCAGCCAACACTCAGTCAAGCACCTTGAGAGATCAGATTATCAATGAAACCAGAAATAACCAACGGGGATAATGGGAAAGAGGGAGAACATAATGGGAAAGTTCATGACAGAGAAAAAAAAAGGTACAAAAAACTAACTTACAGTGGTGATGAAGCATGGCATACGTGTAATATCTTTACCCTGTTGGGGCCTGCACAGATTTTATTTTTAATTAAAAGCATTATTCATTTTAATTAGCAGTCATGATTTACAAGTCATGCTTTCTTTGAAAAACACATTGAGCAATGATTCTAGACTATTCAGTCCAATTTATCTGTGATATAGCTGGCATACAGTTCAGGAACAAACAGATAAAAATGCCCTGTGACTAAAGAAATAAGGCAACCCCTCACAGGCCAAGCATTATACGAAAGTCACGTACATAAACAAGACATTAATATTTTAATATTATTTTCAGTGTGACAATCAGCACAGTCATTTTCAAATCATCATGGACATCTTCCAGTCCAGTTCTAAAAGAGCTGATAAACAAAATTTGTGCTTAAATTAATTCAGCTTTAACAGGTTTGTAATGACGGCATCTTTAAAAAAAAAAAAAAAAAAAAAAAGGCATCCATTGACCCATGCTGTTAAATTCAGGGTTATAATCCAAAAGCAATTGTGCCTCAGCCAGCTTTCTATCAGCTAAGTCTTTTGTTTGGCAAAGACTCAACTCAAAATGAAGGGAATTCATTGGGGTGATAATTTGCTGTGTGAGCACCTATAGGGTTGTTAAAATAAAGGTGCTGTGCCATACGCAGGTGTTCCAACATTCTTAAACAGTTCATCCAGTATCCCC
This sequence comes from Haliaeetus leucocephalus, assembly GCF_000737465.1. Taxonomy (NCBI): domain Eukaryota; kingdom Metazoa; phylum Chordata; class Aves; order Accipitriformes; family Accipitridae; genus Haliaeetus; species Haliaeetus leucocephalus. The sequence goes on along the minus strand of NW_010973307.1, from coordinate 360,990 downwards.
AATGCACTTGCAATTACAAAGTAAGCAAACTCGGTAACAGCAATTCTTCATCTAGCATTTAGTTTGGAGCCCTGTCTGGCAAACACCACCGATTCCTGCTTTAAAGCACATCCCTTCTGTTCAAATGATGATGATGTACTGTAAAGAGTTACATTAAGGTCTCGGTCAAGTAAATTACTCCGGCTTCAAACTGTCAAGTAAACTTTGCAGCTTTGCACTTCATGTAGTACAGTCTGTGATAAAGACACAGGAGCCCCAGGCTGCTGGTTTTGGCCATAAAACCACCCATTGAAGTAATCATCCAGTTCAGCATGTGATGGGGGAATATCATTTACACAGCAGAGACACACAGTTGGTGAATTGATAATAGTTCCAAACCTACTGAAAATTGCTTTTCCCCGCCTACCCCCAAAATCCTTCCTTCTAAATCTTCACGGGACAGGAATCTGGGACAATTTCGGTCCTAAGATGCAGTAACTATCTGATCACAACTTTGCCAATCGTATTTTTTAAAATAATTATCTGCTTACCTTCCTGTTAGTGCTTCAAGTAATCCTCCAAAATTATGGGACCATGTAAGCCAAGCTGCTGGAGGGATCTATAGTGTTTATACACATATATAAAAATATATGTGTATGTATGTGTACATGTATGTATGTGTATTTATATCTCTTCCACTAACACCCTTTCATCCCGATCAGCCAAAGAGGGGAACAGGATGAGGCCAAGAGTGCTGTTTGTGTTCACAGGAATTTTGTGTTTTCTGCCTGCGTTGATCTTTCTGGGTAGTTGTGTGTATAATTATATATATGCAGTGTGAGTGTACCAACATATATGTGCATATGTGTAGTGGGAATCCATGCTCAGCCTTGGTACTGGCCGGACTGGGGGACGTGCAGCTGCAGCAGCCTCACTTCTCTCGGGATATGAGATCAGTCAACTCCAAACACCTCACGCAAAAACTTAGGCAAAAATATTAAGCTCTCAGTGAGCAACAGAAACGATCGTAAGACATTTTGTCTTAAGATATGGTTAAAAAAGAGCATGATTTGTTCTCAGTCATTTAAATGAGCTATATTATCGGTGCTGAAACACAAATTCCCAAGCAGCATAGTAAGATAAACTCTATAAATCGCACTAGCATGGTACAACATGTCTTTTTATTTTTCAAATGATAAAACACCTCATTGCCTTTTCAGCACACAGATAAGATACCAGACACTTCTCTGTACGGATAAGGCCACTAATTGATGAAATGGAGACTGTTCACATTACGTTGCATCAAAAAATAGTTTTGTGCTGATCCAGTCTCCTTGAATAAAAATAACTGTATATACATACCGTATTGTTTGTTCCACTTGCAGTTTTTATGAACCTTGGTAAAAACATAATAAAACCAAGTACTCAAACTGGATGAAACTGCTTTGGGTAGAAGTCTGCATGTTAGAGATGAGAACTGCCCTTGGCCATTCAGCCTGCGTGGTATTTATGAGCAACACTTCATTTTCACAATCTTAGAACACTTACAATAAACAATGATAAAAATTTTCAAAATACTTGCTGAATTTCAAAATATTTTCCCAGAGAATAATGTTTGCCTCTCTCTGTTTTGATACGTGCATCTGAATCAGTATTTTGCACGTAATTTTGGAAAGGTAAGAAGTTTCTGCTTATGATACTGAACAGTAAATCTTGAGCATTAGCCTCTTAGATCTTTAAATAATATTTACTATTGTAGTACACGTGGTTTTATAAGCTATTTTAGAAAGTAATTTAGAATATGAAGAAAGTATATAACCTTTTTCAGCTCAGCTGTGAAATTACAATTGCATTCTCACTCTAACTACATAAATAACACCTTTCTCTGTCAGTTCTGGGATGCACAAATCCTTCCTCTCCATAAAATTTACCAACCTAATAAATACTGACCTAGAATCAGCAATTTTGGTATTTACTAGGGACTCTAACTGAATTCATAAATCAACATAATACCTAAGTGGGCAGTACTACAATCATTTTATATATTCTATATAACTATTTCACATAATATATTTAATGATCAGAAACATTACACATTTAGCTGGCAAGTCTCTCCTTTAGCATTTAATAAATGCCACACTTTTACATCAGAAATTGTATTTCAATCTAATGTTTATATTTTGACTGCACCTAAAATGTGCTTATTGTAGCATACTGCATCAATAAATGAACAATTATTTCTCAGTGGCATGTAAAATACATAGTGATGTCAGCAGCATTAAATTCTAGTGCCAAGTAGGGAAACAATTAAATGTAGTTTAACCATAAAATTAATATTATACTAATTTTAATAAAAGGAAAAGATTTACCTTATTATTTTTAGTTCAGACATGCAGTCATGTGCAAGGTAATTCAATACCCACTGTATAAAATCTGAACTATGAAAATGTTTTACAGATGTTTTTAATCAGCTTCCTTTGTTTAACATTAGACGCTAACCTCCAGAAGATACATACAAGCTGCACATCCTACAGGTAATGCTATCCAGATGAGATGTTTTCCTTGAACATCATGCTTAATAACATAAGGAATAAGGAATAACATAAGGAATATGCTGTGAAGAAAAAGCACCTTGGCAAAAAATTTCTAATGTCATTTCGTATTCAGTGGCACGACACATCTTTTCCAGCTTGCCTACAGTACGTTTTGTGGAAAACTCCCAAAACATACAGCATAAAAATGTCTTGAATCCAGACAGCTTTATGTTGACTGCTCGGCTCTAGCAAATACTAAATACAGTAGTGATATCATCTTAATGATTAACTCCTTCTTTTTGGTTAAATTGTACAACTTTCCAGCTGTTAGATCTCTGGGTTATTCCTGCAGTCCTATCCCACACTGTATTTTCTCCGTCTACACCAATTTCATCAGGAAGACGCTGTTGCAATGAGTGAAGCAAGTACATCTTTCTTGGCAACAAGAAATGAGCTTTCCTTGCCTGGATGCCGGTTGGCAGGGAGGAATAAAACACCAAGCTGCTTAAATTCATTATTCGGTCGTGACTAAATAGTAACACCGGTTCAGAGAAGAGGTAACCAGCTAAGGCATCGCAATAAAGTGGCAAAAACATCCTTATGTGTTAGACCACTAGATCCATTTGCTGAACATCATTATCTCAATATCTCATTCAAGTATTACCTACTTAGAAGGGGAAAAGCCCCCAAATGCCCAGACAACTCCAGTGAGTCTTGCAGAAGTGCACCCTGTAGTCCTTTGCTCTGATGACTTGAGCAAAGGAAGGGAAAAAAAATCATCTTCCTTTAACTGCTCCAGAGACAACTCAGCCAGAGACTATAATCTGTCCAGTGTAAGGACACAGCCCATATCCATAAACGTCTCCTTGTTCCTCAGGTAGAACACGGAGGGAATTTAAGCACCTGTATTTTTGCCAGGGATGTCCACCGGCAACCCTGAGCTCGCCTAAAACCATGTCCCACGGTGTCATCATTTTAGTAGGACTGAAGTGTTCAGGGTCTGGCCTGTCACCTAACAACTCTCTCCCTGGGAGGATTTAATCCTCTAGATATCCTTAATAAACATCGGGAGCGCTGAGTTCTGCACAAAACGCAAAAGTCAGGGTCACCTCAATTAAAAAATACATATGGTGGCAAGGACGCTCTCTAAAGTGAGTCCCTTATGGATCATCACCTGGAGATCAGAGCCATCACCAAAGCGATGAGCTTAATTCTTTCCTCCAGCCAACAGAGATCCAAACGGGACTCTCTCAGCCCTTGGGGTAGTGCTGGAGCCAGGAGCCATAAACGAGGCTGTGGAAGGGAGATCCGTGCCCACAAGGATTTGATACGTGCTGGATCTGAAGGAGAGTAAGAGGGAGAATGACCCCGCACACGAGTGCTGAGGGGGTTTGGTTAAGACAGGGTAGCTCAAGGTTAATAGTGCTGCAACTGCTTATGCATGTCATTTTATGGCTGGTTACCTGAAAACACAGGAACAAGGCTGTAATTAGAGCAGTAATTACAGAGAAAACCGTGAAATCTCCAGGTTTAACTTAATGGCTATGACTCATCATCACTCATTCTCTAAAATACCTGAGTTCCTATGTTCATGTGAATAAAAGTGTGAAAAATACACACTGTTATGGAATAAATGATAGATATTTACTTTAAGATGAGAAGAGATTTCTGTCTCATTGACAATAAGGTGAGCGTAAACAACTATCTCAGGAACGCAGGTCTACCTGCGTGTCCCACCAACTCAGTCTGAAAGGCACCATAGCTAGGAAGAAGAGATCTGGCCCCAAAACAATAGAGATGCTGCTTTTCTTCCTATCACTACTAAGTACCATTGAATTCTGTCACTGATTTGTAAACATCAAGGAATACCAATGTAAACATCAACATCACAGGGCTAAAAGAAGGCTTTGCTCACTAATGACAGCAGCAATGGATATAAATTATGAAGAAGCCCAAGAATGAAGAAGTCATAATTCAACATATGCTTCTTCACCTGGAGGTCTGTGTTCAGCTCTGGGGCCCCCCAGCATAGGAAGGACATGGACCTGTTGGAGCAAGTCCAGAGGAGGCCATGAAGATGATCAGAGGGCTGGAACACCTCTCCTATGAGGACAGGCTGAGAGAGTTGGGGTTGTTCAGCCTGGAGAAGAGAAGGCTCCAGGGAGACCTTGCAGCAGCCTTCCAGTACCTTAAAGGCGGCCTACAGGAAAGATGAGGAGGGACTTTTTACAAGGGCCTGTAGCGATAGGACAAGGGGTAATGGCTTTAAACTGAAAGAGGGTAGATTTAGATGAAATGTCAGGAAGAAGTTCTTCCCTGTGAGGGTGGTGAGGCACTGGAACAGGTTGCCCAGAGAAGTTGTGGCTGCCCCATCCCTGGCAGTGTTCAAGGCCAGGTTGGATGGGGCTTTGAGCAACCTGGTCTAGTGGAAGGTGTCCCTGCCCATGGCAGGGAGGGCTGGAACTAGATGATCTTTGTGGTCCCTTCCAACTCAAATCATTCTATGATTCTTCACTTCAGAGGTTTGCAATGGGAATTCTGAGGTAGAATTCAGCTGGAGATTGACACCTCAAATTATGTATGTATAATGCTATGTAGGTGCCTACGCTCCCGAACAGTAAAAGGAGCCTGGGGACTATTCAGGTGACTGGACAGTAGATGTTTACAGAGTTGAAGAGTTGACTCTGCTTCAGCGGCTACAGTAGGTACTTAGATATCTATAGCAGACATATAGATGCACGCATGTAGAATTTAGGTATCTGAATCCAGACCTGAATCCTACCTTTCTCTCTTCATTACGAAATCATGCATACCCTCTCCTGTCAACCAGGACATAAAGTATCTCATTCCAAATACATTTCCAACAGCCCATCCAACAAACACAGGTTGTAAACATCAGCCCAGGTTTGCAATGGAAAAAAAACCCAAACCAACAAAAAGGAACCTGGGGTCCCAGGAAAAGCCTCTGACACAAAGATATTTTCAAAGAATAACTAAGGATGTAAGAAACTACATTTTCCATTAGGCAGCTAGATCTACCCAGAAAGGGTCCTGACATCGCTGTAAGATGTGTTCAGGGTTTCTGCAAAAAGGCATGGATATCTATAACAAATACACTATAGATCATTTTGAATCTATGCATTTGCATGCAATTGCTAGTCTACAGTCAGCAAAACAGACAGAACGAGATCTGCAATCCAGTGCTCTCGCATTGACTCAAGCCTACCCTACAGGCTTTACATCCCTTCGCAGAGCCTGGTTGGGAGTTCCAGCACACCTAACTACTAAATACTAATAAAAACTAATTAAAATGTTTCCTGCATCTGAGAACGGTAGCAGCTCTTGCGTAAGAACACAGTTGCGTCTCCTATACTTATATTACTGAAGCATTTGGAAGTTTAATAAAATTTTGGATTTGAAATGGGTTGTGACAGGTTAAGATTAACATCCTCCTACTGCAATTGCTTAGAAGTAGGGAACTGGCAAGACACAGGCTATTTTTCAACCAGACGGGCATGTTTCTACTGACGGTGACAGAAACATTTCCACAAAATAGCCTCCTGCTGTCTCCAACACTAATGAAACGCACTGCATACAGCAGCGTAACGGCACTACATTTCCCTGAGAATATGAAATGTAAACTCTGTGTTAACCACCCTCCAGAACTGCACCATATCTATAACTTTTGTATAACATTAAGTCTTTGTTAGATTAACTGCTGAAGGGCCTAACTGCTCATAAACCACCCCCTCCCCACAAAAAATCCCCAACCAAAATTACATGATAAAGAAGGATTTGACAGGAAAATCCAACTAGACATACCTCTTACCCATCTTTTGTGTGTACAGGGTAAAAAGGTCTGCAGGAGCTGTAGTTAGCAGATAAGAACAAAATAACTAATACGAACAAGGAATATCCCATTCCTGCTCCCCAAAACAGGTGTGTATACATTTTTGTGACCGCAAGTATACATATTATCCATACAAAATGCATAATGGTGAGATGTAAACCTTTCATTAGCATGATTTTGAGCAGCTGTTTCAATCGCGCATAGTCCTGCAAGACAGAGTCTTAAGTAGCTTAGACAGCTTAGTTATACCAAAACATCACAGCAAGGGCCTAGAGTCATATAAGTCCTTAATTTGAAATTCTAATATCTTCAAAGATGTTAAATTAAACAGTAAGTCCCTTTTTCATTTATTTCTTCATTTTTATTATATATTGATTCAGTTGTTTATTATTTATATCGTACTGGTGGGTCACAGGATTGCAATGTTGGCCATCACACAGTCACATAAAAAAGAAGGACGTTGTCACATAAAGCTCACAGTCCAGGATGACCGATAGCAAGTGACAGACACATAACACAAAAACACAACATGCAACATGAATAGTAACAGCCTCAGAAATTCAACTGCTGTGGACATTTTTGGAGATATTAGAATAGATGGGAAGTTTAGCAAGAATTTGGAAGAAGCTAGTATTTGCTTTTTGGAATTAAATATAGTGCCTTTTCTTCATAATGATGTATAGAAGAAAATAAACTTTACAATACTGACTTTATTCTAATGGAGAAGATTGACGTAATTGTTTAGCAGAGGTCACCAACCCATGATAACAGAATCATGAGAGCAGAAAATCGTGACATACTTCAATCATGCAAACACAGTATTGATGCAACAAGTCCACTGATTTACGTTTGTTTTTTTTAAAAAGAACATTCATTGTTCCCTTCAGATTTAAATTGCTCACATTAAGTTTTCTCTATGACCTTTTCAAAAACTGTCCCAGTATGAAACTATGGAGAACAAATGGAGTGGGAAGAAAGCTCTCCTTAAACAAGGAAACATTCTTTATCTATAAGCCACATCAGAGGATTGCATACGTTAAGAAAAAAAATTCCATCACTAGATTAGATAGAAATAGATATATCTAATGTTGAATCATATAATCCATTCCGACAACACTTTGCTGCATTTGGTATTATAATAATGTAACAGATTCAAAACTGCAAAAGGTTTAAAATAACTTTTTGTATATAATGAAGTTCACCACTAATATGAATTAATTACCATTAAAAATGAATAAACACGAAGCAGTCAAGCTTTTATGAGACCCTGCAGCTATAGCTGAAGCAAAAGATTTATAAAAATTAAGTTGAATTTTTGAACTACAAATAATCACTATTAAGTATTTTTTTTTATTAAATGCACATGTGAAATATATGAATAACTTAATCATGAGCACTGGTCAGTACCTTGAAATGAAGTATTTTTCCACTGGAAAAATCATATTCCTTGAAACAAACAATTTTGTATATAGGTACTGAGCAATATTTCACAGGTCTATGGTTAAGATCATAGAGAGAAATAACGACATCAAAAGATGTATTCAACAGTCTTATATTATGGCACTCACTCAGCATATGGGACACTCAGTTTCAAGTTTACGTTCTTCCAGCAAGCAGAGACTTGAACACTGGTCTTTCCTCTCCAACGCTGTTGTCCTACCCACTGGACTACCGGCTAGATAAGGTTCCTCTTCATCTCAGTAGGTTTTTACAGTTTTTTTAAAAAGCTTTTAGTTTTGTTCTGATGAAAAAGTGAATGTCAAAACCTCTAAATTTTTCAGGAAATGGAATTCTTGTTTTCCAGCCAGACACAGTAATTATAGAGACCTCTGAGCAGGACATGAACCCTGTAATACTTGAGCAAGAGCCTGAATTTTAGGCTTGCAGTGTTTGACTGAGTTCAAAATCAGGCATTATTTGAATCAACTCTAACAGTAATATAATAGAAATGCCACCACCTCCTATTGTAACTGCTCCCATACACAGAGATTTGAAGGAGTTTCAAATGAATAGATAAATATTGGAAAAGGACCAAAATGAACACAAAGGAAATTCAAGTCCTAAAAGCTATACTGAAGCAATCTGAAAGGCTTGCTTTAAACCTGTTAAAGGAAGGAAATTCACAGTTAAGACTGAAAATCCTGGCTGAAACTCCAGCCTTCAAATACATATACTGCTTTGCAGAAACAAAAAAGGGTAGGCAAATCATACAAATCAAGACCACAGTGTCAGACTGGATTTCCAGTTTTAACTATGATTTGTGACATATTAGAGAACACTTTATTTCATTCTGTTTCCATAAAGTTGTAGCTTTCAGATGGACAGGCCAAGAATAGTCAAACTAGCTGAGGGTTTATTATAGAAGCAAAATCACTACCTTACTTGAGGTAGTGGACGGATTTCTTGCTACAGGTCCATTAAAAAAAAAAAGGGGGGGGGGGGGGGAGAAAAAGAGGAAGCAATATTTCCAGAAGTCACAACAAAGCATTGCCTTTCCCAGTATAAATTTCTCTGTAGTACTACTACTTCCCACAGCAATATCAATCATGATATTCTGTGCAAGTATTTCAAAGCAATTGGTAGTAGCTTACATCAAATTTTCATTAGGCAGTTATCCATAATTCTTCCAAAAATGGGACTTGATTCAATAAATAGTTGTATATATATGCATATATACCCATACATGCACACACTTGTATGTATATATTTAAGAGCTTTCTTGAACAAAGGCCAAAATTAGTCCAGGATCAGAGATATGGCTCAGATGACCTCTTGAGGCTCCTTCCAGCATAGTTCTTCTACAAGGTTCAGGATTAAAATTCCAGAGCAATCAGGGTAAAAACGTGTCATTAACCAAAAGGAAATGCTCAGTTTATAACTGGCATGCCACAAACTCAGCATGTAGAGAGGCCAGAGGATCAGCCTGGGTAATGCAGACGCAGAATAGGCAGACTAAGTCCTAATACAGGTGTCAAAACCATTACACAATTTTAGGCAAGTCGTCGAGCTCACTTTTCACATGTGAACAGGAATGACAGTGAAATTCAGGACTAGTGTGAGGATTAACTAGTTATTATTGCAAAGTGCTTTGAAGACAACAGGTGCTGAGTAAAAACACCAAGTATTAGCGGGATGACTAATAAAAATTGTTAGTTACAAGGAGCAAGAATCAAAGGCAAGGGGGGTACCACAGAAATCCAAGACATCTGGGGAGGAGAATTGGTGTAATAAAATGAAAACAAACCAAAACCGTGTTATTTGGCAATCCCACATGCAAACCACTTGAACTCTACACTTCTGGAGCTTATGTCATCATTGAGCCACCACCTTCCCACTTCGCGAAAGCTGCAGTTGAGAACTATTATTTTAAAGCATACTATAAAGCTGTAATGGAGCAGCTATTCAAGAAAAAACCTATCAGATTAAGTCAAGTCACTAATCAGGACACTGTTAGAGTCGTCTTTCCCCAGAAATGGATACACCTCCTCCAGCATTTATAAGAGGGGATGTAGAAAATCACAAATACTCCTCAAGATTTCAAGAACCTCTGGTATATTCAGAGAATGCAAGCATATTGTGTATTAAGCAAAGAAATGATACACACTTTTAAAATATCATATACAGCCCTCCATAAATCCCACAAACCCTCCCATTAACGGTTATGGTATGATTAATGTTTGTACTGGGCCATTTTAATTAGTTAAACAATTCAGAGTTCTACCTTAAAAAGCAGCTTTGTGAAACTGCAGTAGTTGCAGAATATTTTACTCCTGGGCTTGATAAAACACTAAACCAGAAACTGCTTTAAAATAACTGCCTGCCACAGCACTTTTAGCCAACTTTTGCACCTGGTGCCGAGAGAAAAAGCCAAGTGAACTTTCACTCACTTGTTGCATGTCGGCTTCAATGCGATGTCTTTCTTCTGTTGTGTTTGGGTTTCTAACTGGAAGAGACAAGTAAGCTAAACTAGCAGCCAATCAATCCCTAAATTCTAAGAATGCAATAAAATTTGATACCAATAAATCTTTTCTTTTAACAGCCAGAAGAGATTAACAAAGTTATTTGAAATTTTATCCTCTTCTGTTCTTTCAATAGGACGATTACCTGACAATCCCGTTGAATCACATAGCAAAATTAAAAGAGACACAATTAACCTTGTATATACATAGAACAGGATACACATTTATGCATATCCCTAGTAGGTCCCCCATTATTTATTAGCCTTGATGTATTTTTCTTCCTCTTACAATAAAAGTTATTACACCTTTGGATTGTCAAATAAAAATCCAATTGGCTGAGACATACACCATCAATATGAAATAGGTTTGCACAGCTTCCCTCTCAACTACAACTAGTCAACTTTTTTTCAGCTCTGCCACTAATTTGTTTCATGACATGGGGAAAATCCACTTCGTCTTCTTTGTACTTTAATTTCTCAACAGTAAAGTGATCCAATTTTTTTCCCTAATTTGGAATGATGATGGCACAAGGTAAGACAAAAATGGCAAGCAATGTACAAACATATCGAAAAATTAGAGATTATAAAAAATGTATTTACCAAGTATTGTCAGAATGGTTGCTAGGAACAATATCTTGTGAGTATATTGAAGCTGACATACTAGCATCAGGCTGTGTATCGCTATCCAAGTGCCCATTATTAATCTATATACATATGCATATATGCTTGCATGTATATGATGGTGCAAAGATGCATGCATTCAGACTTCCCTGTGTATGGTGATGTTCACAGAAGAAGCACCTGTCACAAGACTTTCAATTTTACCATGAATTCTTCACTGAAATGTAGAATCTGTCTCTCCCTGTCTTAGTCCTGTGTTCTCCTACACAGTGACACCAACGGCCAAGTTCCACCTGTTTCATCATTATCCACCTACCTCCTCTGGCATCAACTGAGATTCAATTTGGGAGCAACATGTCTGCTGACTCGCGCTCCATTTGCCACTTCTTGATGGCTTCCCTGTCGTCAGCACTTAATGTCCTGTACAGCTACTTCCCTAACTCATTCTCCAGACCAGACCTTCTGCAAGCTCCAGTGCAGCACCCAGTTTCTCTTTCAAACCCCTCTGCCTCTTATTTCAATTATTCCCATTCTTTTTCTATTGAACATTTTGAGAGATGTTCATGGGATCCTCTTCCAAACTCCTTCCACTATGTTTGTTTTCATCTTTCTTTATTCCACTTCTTTAAACAACTCTTTGCTGAATCTCAGGCTTCCTATTCCTTATTCGCAACCTGGGTTCCTCTTTTAGCTCCCTAATTTTTCTGCTACAAGAGAGAATACATGCATTCCCACAAAGTTGCACCTAGTTTTTGTTCCTGAACACCTTTTCTTGTCATAAATCTCTGGCCTTTTTTCCAACTCTGACCCACCTCAGTAAATGCATCATATCCTGCCTACTTAGTTTTCAATTTTTCTTTGCTCTCTGGTACTTCTGCTCACAGTGTACAGATGTCCTCAGTCTATACTCTCTTTTAAAGAAACCATATCTCAATCCAGCCTGTCTCTCCAAATCTTTTCCCATTTCTTTCTCTCTCTTCATCTGTAAAAGACATAGAACATGCAGTTTTCAGCTAATGCACAGACTTCCCCTCTTCTAACTCTGTCTTGGATCAGCTCCAACCTGACTTTTCATAAATCCCCTCCCTTAAAACTGTTCATATATGGGACACTATGGGCTTCTTCCTGGCCAGAAATCTGGGCCTCCATTATGTCTTTATTTTCTCTGACTTTCCTGCTGCTTTTGACACTGTTATCATCTCCTTTTGCCATCAGAGAAGTTCCAATTTTTTTTTTTTTTTTTTTTTTTTTTTTTTTATTGCTTCGAGGCTTTTGTCATGGGAGAGTTCTCTCTCAGGTGGGAATTATCTGACTAAATGTAGATGTCTACATCTGAGCTGGCCACCCAAAGCATCATCTATAGTCACTAGACAGAAATCACCATTCTGGGTCCAAATTCACATCACCCTCAAAACAGAAGCCTGAAAGAAGTCAAATAAATGATATCCTACAAGTAACATTTCTCTCTATTGTCTCTGATTATACCTTTGATAAGCACACTATGACTGGTTCACAGGAATATAAAATATTGATAGGCAATAACGTAGTATAGTATCTAGTATGCCATGTGCACACAAAGAAGTTCAATGCCTTTACCCAAGATACAAGAAAATGGGCAGTCTAAGTTGGCAGATTATACATTATACATTGTAATTTAAAGGAAGAGTGTATGAAAACAGAGCTATCTGAGTTTGGGAATATTTACGTAAATCACAGATACAACTGCTGCATGGAGTCCACTGTACTTAATAGCTGTGTTGAAAATAATTCAGCTGAATCAGACTGACTGTAATGCATATACTTTTTTGAGACCATCACCTCTTTATCAATTGGTACAGAGCTCCTGACATGTCTCCTCAAATTTATTTCCTTTATGCCCTCCTCTGACCAAGCCACTAGCTCCATCACCTCATGCAAGCAAGTCTTGGACCAGCCACACTGCTCTTTTAAACACCAATTATCTTAATAGCACAAGAATCTACAGATTGTGCAATGGGTCTGGAAGGAAAGATACATCTCTGGAGGGGAAGTTTCAGCCTAAAGCAGTAGAATTAAACTTTGACATCTCACTAATACAGTTTACCAAGTTTTATGGGAAGAGAACGTGTTTATGGTCACATTCTGACTCGTTTGAAAATTGGGTAAGAACCAAGGGCTTCCTCAAGAGGAGACCATCACCAAGGCGAGTATTCAGTGAATCATCACTGCCGCCTGGTTTGCTGAGAAGGCAAGGTTGTAAGTGTATAGGAAACTAAAAACACATATGACTTGGTGCAGAAAAGCAGCTTTTTGGTGCACCCACAAGAAAAGTCATGAAAAGAAAAACAGAAGAATGATCATATCAAAGATAAGTTTAATATGCATTTTCTCTGCCTGAATATTTTTCACTTTTCTATAGAATCCATCACTAAAATACAAAATTCATTGATACTTATAGATACAGCCACACAAAATTCTTAGTATAGTCTCTTAAATCATGAAAGATCTTCAGTTAACATACAGCAAAATCACAAGTATAAGAGTTAGAGAGTAAATTTTACTCTCTCAGTTGTTGTCTTTGTCAGGAACGGGTTACAGTCCATACTTGGATTGCTCCATTTATTTGCAAGTCTGAGATAAAAGACTGTTTGTGCTAGGTTTTGTGTATAAGTTATTTTCTGTCCTCTCAAGGACTGTGCTGCCATCAACGCTCCTATCAGGTAGAACTCGTGGCTTGAAGATAAAAGAACACAGAAATAAAAAGCGTTGACATCTCCCACAATTAAATAAATACTGATCTAAGGGTTTCTGCTGTTATCACTGTTTTTGTTGGCCAGTGACCCTTACAGACACAAAAGAGTTGTATTTGCCAAAACTAAAGCACTTAAATTTTAAGAAAACAAATTTTGCAGCGCTTCAAGAAGTAGAATAGCTTTTGCCAAGTTTTGCAGTAGTGGTGTACCGTTTGTATTTCCAAAATAATATTGGTTTGAATGATGGTAACACCTTTGCCTTCAGTTATTGCTTTCTTTTGAAGAAGAACAGAAATGGAAGATGTTGACAAGGGTGGAGAACTTCAGTATCGACAGCAATCTATTAATAACAAAGTGCAGTATTAGAAACTCAAGAACTCTGAACACTAGGTGTCAGTGTAAGAAATGGAAAAATATCAAAAACCTGTTGTTTCCAATCAGGTGGATTAGCTAAGAAACCAGAACCAGCTGTGACCACATTTCCTTGTAACTACATAACACTTTTAACAAGCCAATCTTCCTAAAAAAAGTTACTCTGAAACTATCAGGTTTGCCTGAAATCAGATAAAGTGATTTAAAAACTACAATGAATTTGCTCTGTTAAACACTCTGAGATGACCTTTAAGGTTTATGAGTTACACTTAAAGACCATGCAGAATTTAACACTACTCTTTTTTCACCACAGATACCCATAAATCAGTTTGTGTCTTTCACAAGTTTACAGTTCTGTTTGACAGAATCAATGAAAAATGAAATAAAAAAAAATACAGCTAGTGCTGAAAGTCATAGTGAGAGACATCTCACCTCACTTAAGAAGTCCAGATTTTACATGTAAGGCCAGAATGTTAAATAACTACTTTAGGAGATGAAGAGTCACATCCTAGAAGTGCCCATTTATGTCCCCTGACACAAAAGATGATCTGGCATCATTATCTCAGCTATAGAAAAATATGTTTGTTTGCCCTTATGTTTGTTCAGGTCAATCTACTCAGGATCTCAGAGGAAAAGCAGAAGGAATGTTACCCTCCACCAGGCACTGACAGTTAACAAATCTGGACAATCATTTGAAATAAAGCAAGTAAGATGATAAAAATAATAATTAAACCCCCATTGTTTATTGGATTCTGGAGCTCATGTCAAAGATACACAGATGCGTTTGAAAGTTAACTTGAGGTCCATCTTTCTAATCAAATATCCACGTGTTGCATACCACTGATAAATTTCAGATTCTTTTCATTTAGTTTACTAATTGCTGCCAGAATCGGACTACTAGATGAGATGGGTCTCTGCATGCAGATATGGACTTTACACACACGTTCATACACTTACAATATTTAATTTACAACATACAAGCAAGTTAAAGGAAGAAAGAAACCCTGAATATCAGTTTTCCATTTGACTTCTGAAGCTTGGGATGTAATTATGACTTTTTGCAGACAGAAAGATTGCTCCTTCACTTCAGCCCACCTAAATAATTTGGGACATTTTTTAGGCTACATCAAAAATACCCTTGGCAAAAGCCAGTTCAGTCATAAACACTTTCAATAAAGGAGACCAGAGAGCAAAACCATTGACAAAATATTGATTTACCAGAGTGCATCATACTGTGGAATAAATCTAATGACTACTCTTCAACTTAACTTTTTTACTTGTTCTTTTCTAAAGAGCTAATCACCTAGAATTTTGTAGGGGTCCAGCAAAATAGTAAGTGACATCAATATAAGTAGTCAACACACGCTAGACACTGTGCATCTGTACGCTGAATGTCTCAGCTCAGCTCATCCAAGATTTCAATAGCTATTAATCTATGCTAAACTCCTAACAGTATATCTAAAAATTAAATAGAGGATGTATTTGCATTTTGCAAACTCAGGCTGGGATCAGCTTATCAATTGATTCATAAAAGCCCCAGAAGCCAAAGTAATTGAGTAAATATGTATTTAGGAATGCCATATATTCGAAAGCCCCAATCTGTGAAATTTCATACGTACTTAATTCTTGCTCAACAGCCTAAACAGGAATCTGATGTGTTAAGGGTGGAAAAAACAGACCTGTACATATAGACCCATATATACGCATACATATACAACACACATAAATCTGTGTCACTGTTATTAAAGGCCCAAAGACTGATATAGAAAATCAGGAAATATTGGGATTATAGCTGCCTGCACTACCTTCATTTTTTATATTTTATATGCACTACAAGACAATCTTTAACCATTGATCATATCGCTTTTTCCATTCAATCTAGTCAATGGTTTGGATTTTTTTCTTCACTATTGAACATGTTGCTACAATGATGTGGGCATAATTATTCATTTCCTTCTGCTCGATTTTTTTTTTAGAGTTCTTAATAACAGTATCTTAGTCTTTCCACTTTTTAGATCAGTGCAGTCCACCACCACTGGCTGCTGAGCAGCATCTCTGCCTGACCAGGCAAAAAGCAGCAGCTCTGTCCCATAGCACGTGTTGACTCTGCAGAAAGATCCACTGGAAAGAAAACACCTAACCAAATTAGTCATCAAGTCTCTCTTCTTAAGAGAAAGCACAGAGAGAGCCCAGAATCCCTAACTGGGACTCCTGAACTCTCTCCTGAAGTAGATTCTGTGCTTTAGAATAAATACGTCTGAATATGTGAACAAGTAGGAGCTAACATTAGAGTAGAAAACTCAGGACATTGCTTTTCCTATAAATTACCAATGAAGAAAAGGCAAGATTTCATCAAAAGTCAGACAAAAGACTTCATCGTTTCCAATTTAAATTAAAAAAAAAAACCAACCTCTTTAAAAGACATTTCGCAATATTGTAATATATTGAAGATGAAATGCTGTCCATTTGTTCAAGTGATCTAAAGTCAAGTGTTTGCTAATCAAAAACTATTAGAAAGGAAAAAAAAATATTTTTTCTTAACGAGAAATTGAGAAAGCAGTGCCTTGTGTCTGATGTAGGCCTTTCTAAACCAGCACCATCTTCACCTGCAAATAACAGTCACTGAGCTCCTTTGGTACAGCAGTAATATCATCTGATCTCTATAGAACAGCAATGAATGGGTTGAATCTATTCAAATTTTTGCACTGCATAGAAAAAAAAATATACTCAGAATGACAAAAACTACTCTATACTACTCTTTAAATTGAACAAAGTTTTTTGAAAAACAGCCCTTCCTTTTAGAATCACGCAGAAATCTTTCAAAAAATTAAACAATACAAATCATCCAAAATAAATTTTGAGAACGATGACCGCAAAAATTAATGTCAAAGATGCTCTTTCCATTCAAAAGTCAAAGAAAAAAAAAAAATTTACTCCTACCAATGCAGAAACATAATCTAAATATTGACCACATTTAAATGATGTAAACGCACAGGGAACAATTAACAACCGCGTGCTAGAAATAAAGTCCCTTCTCTTCTTTTCCATCACACATGGGAAATGCTAACAAATGCACATTGCTCATACCCAGGGAATTTTTTATATTACAGACTTATTTTTCCAGTTTGATTTCTTCCAGGGCAGGTGTGCCACGTGTTTGCTGCAAATGTACGCGTGTTGTTTAATTTAGTCTACAGTAGGAACAGAATGAATAGTCCAAGGATTTTTTTTCCCAGATGGTTTTTGTGAACTCCTTTATCCCATTCATGTAAACACACAGTGTGTTCCGGTTTGCTGAGTTGTATATACACCCTATGACTTAGTACAAAGTCTGAATGTTTAGTTAGCCAGAAGATTGTTTCCATCCTGTGATTCATTAGGTCCCTGTGGTACCCTCGACTTCCTTTATTTTGTACAATCACAAATTATATTAGTTTGTCTTATTTTGATAACCCCTCTAATTAATGTCCTGCGCAGGAAACTTTATTACTGTTTTAAAACAGACTCATAAAACAAGGACTTCTCCCGTTACTGGGGTGGCATAAGTGACAGTTGCACATAACTTTGGGATCAAGAGTGAACAGTGCTTCACACGGTTTGTTTTTATCGGTGGGCAATTTCTGTTAATGAACGAGCTAGTTTCAATTCTCTCTTTTTTAAAAGGAATGTCAGAAATTCTACAATTACATATATAAAGGTTACAAGTCTAACAGTTCAAAAATGCAGTAAACAAACCTGGGACTGTATGATTTCAGAACAGCATAGAGGTTACACACATTAAAACGACTAATCAAGTTTGTGAATGAATAACGAGTGCGATTTGGTTTTAAAAAAAAGCTGTAGGAGTAGGCTGTAAAGAACCAAGAAAGCTCTATCCTTGTTTCTGTTTAAATCCTCATTTTTCCTACTCCCCTCTCCCATCGACGTTGTCTTTTTCTCTGGATGGGCCAGTGAAGGTGAGTTTTTCCTCCTCCTTCTCCTTTCTTTTTAAACTGCAATAAAATGATTAACAGCTGCAGGAATAAAGCTGGGAAGCAAGGAAAGCACACCACATTCATCCAGAAAAAGTACAGCCCTTTGAAAACACAAATTCATACGCATCATGATTTGAATACTTAGCATTTCATATCAGTAAACCTATGCTTATGCTTGTCTTTGTATTTTCACCATTCCTTTTCCTAGCTGTGGCAAATGACTACCCAATCTTTATTTAGGTCCCTACTATGAAAAGCAATTTACTCCACAGGATAGATTTACTATGGACTTACTCAGGACTTGACATACTGCTGAATTTCTGCATCTCGCTATAAGTGTTCTACCTATGAATTACTGCTGCAGTTTAAAAAAAATATTCCATATCATATTGCAGTATAGATTATTCACCTACTGACCTGTGTTCTGTGCTTTGGTTGAAAGTTGATTCTGAATTAACTATATTACGTGTGTTAGAGACAATTAATTTCCAATAGTAATAAACCAGAAAAAATTAAAATTACCTATGTGTATATGCAAAGTGTTCATATATGCACGTATGTAACATGAGACCCAGATCATGCTCCTACAAACGAAGCAAGAGTGGAATGTTAATAATTACCAGATAGCAGCACTAGTTGTATGACATTAAATTCTTCCATTGGAAGACAAAAGTAATCGATCAAAAAAACCCCAACATACCATCTACAAGACAATGCTGGGCAATCAAAGTTCCTTTAAGCTGACACTATTGCATTCTAAAAATCCAACCGAGTGGGTTTGACTTAAATCATTCGACATCAATTGAAGAGATCAGAGTCCATCTTCTAGCAGACACACATTAGCCGACAGGGAGTAAACCACAACTTTTAACATGAATTCTATCATTCATGACAATCTTCACAATGACGTATCACAGGCTACGAAGAATTCCAGCGGAGAAAACATTTAAAGGATGCAGTCCAAGGCTGTTGCAATGAGCTGTGGCCTTCCCTCTGAGCAGCCAGTCTTTCATGGACAGGTAAGGTTGCTTAACAGTAGGGAAGGACTTTTGGACTCTGCTGTTAATAAGCACATCAGTATTTTTGGTATGCACAGGTGTAATTTTTCATATTCCCTTGCTGAACTCTGTGCTACTGCTAAAATGCCTTTCACTTTGGAAAACCAAATCTAATCTCTTCCCAGAAACTATCTGATATCTCAGAAACAAAATGTAAAGGACTGAAGTTCAGATCTAGTGCTAAATTGAATAATCAAATTCTGTGAAAGCAGGTGTCAGTACTACTACTACCATATTCAGCAAGCCTAGAGAGGAAACTGCTGGTAGTTCATTCTGATAATAAATGCCCAATTGATACATTCCCAGTACAAGGAAAGTAACTCCTTAACAGTCTTTTCGATTTAAGTAATACATCATGATCCTATTGTCTATTAGCCTTTGAACATGACATCCGAAGCGTGAACATGGAGCTATGGCCCTATCAAGAGAAGATACCAAGAGATCTTTAGTTTTTAATATTAGTCTAATAATACTACACTTTCCTATGATCCAGCCCAGCACGACAGAAATTCTGGATGGAGATGGTCAAGGTGAGGAGAGACTTTTCCTCTTTCTTAAATATTACATGAAAAAATTTCCAGATGCTTTTACATCCACGTATGTGCAAGACTTCAGCTATTTTGATGCCAAACCTCTCAATGGTAGTTTAATTACTAAGAAAAATTCCTATTCCATTTCTCTTAATTACAGCCTCTTTTTCTTGACAAAGTGCTGAATAATACTGATTTGTCCTAAAGCAGGATCTTTGATTTCCTTTTCTAAGGGTCTGAACAGATACTAATAGATTATTACAAAAGACGATGCTTCAAAATCTTCTTGCTGCACATGCAAATTGTATTGGATATGATGAAAGAACGAACTAAAAGAGGCCTCGTTCCACTTCAAATGGTAAGTAATTTAAAAGCTTGTTCCCTTCTGATTAACATCTTTTTCCATTCCCCATTGAACCTTTTTTGTAGGCGCAATTTTCCTTGTAACAGTCATCTACTATTTGTGCTTAACCATAAAGAACAATATAGCCTTGATTGGAAACTCTAGTCTTAGCACACGTAAATAAATACAGTTTTAGGGGTAATATCAAGGCATCTATAAATACATATAGACCAGTTACTAAACAAATACTATAAGTCAACACTGAATTTGATTTCAAATTAAAACTTGAATTCATTGTGCTCTTCAAATGCATTATACTTGAACAAAAAATGTAGAGAACTTTCTCATTCTGGTGTGGATTTTTTTGGTTTTTATATTGCTTGATATGCAAATAACAAAACATTTATTATAGTTACAACATATGCAAAAATTTTTCAAACTCAAGCTAGCATTCTGACACAAATTGGATGGAATTTATCGCTCAAATTTTATGCCTAACTCATAGATATTCAAACCCCAGCAAGCCGCCAAAGGATCCATTTATTAGACAGCTGAGGAAATAAATTCCTCAAGAGATTCATCTCATCTAACTTGGAAACTAATTTTAGGATGATGTGAATCATCCTCTGGAGACACTCATTTCCTTCTACACGTTGGTATATACTTTTAGCAGAATTTAACTTAATGTAAAACAGTGTGCATATTGTACAAAACACACACAAAAAATCGATCATAAAATGTGATGCAGACTTTAAAAAGTCTGCTTTTCAAGAATTTGACTTGTTAGTGCAGTCATCTGCTATAGCAGCCGGACCTCATGAAGTATATAGTGGTTTGAAGCAGCGACTGTATAAATCTGTCCAAACCAGACCCTGATTTAATAGAGTTCAGATCAGCCTTGAAAATAGGAAGCTGGAACTATAAACTTGCAAGATATCAAAAGTCAACCAATCAAAGGCAATCACGCTGGCAACTTATTTTTTAATTCAGAAGTGCAAACCTGGACTTAATCAACAAGTACAAGCTCTTCTTACAAATGTTTACTATGAAAGATGTATGCAACATGCCAGCTTTATTGCAGGCATAAAAGTAATTTCTACAGTTTAGCCTCATACATGTATTATGGATGGCAAAATGGACATTAATTTTGAGAAGAAATCATTAAATTACATAATGAGAATTGTGTAGTCCATTAACATGAGTAATATGACGAAACCCGGGTAGTAAGCAATAAATTTACATCTGCAGTCAGCTTCAATTATAAAAATAGCTTTTTTCTAGTACTGGATATATACCCACACGAACACCTACATCTAAAGGGAAAATTTAATATAACTACATAGTAACAGCTCAATAAGGATGTGCAGTTATTAAGGATGACAAATGCACAAAAATCCCTATCAGAAGTCCGGAGTATGTAAAAAGCTCCTGATTTAAGAGTTCCGGCATGTGAATGTCAGAGGTCAAAGCAATGAGCTATTAAAGATACTTTCACTTCCTCAGAAATAAAGTGCTGTCTTAGGCTCGGAGGGGAAAGGTTAGAAAAGCTGTTTATCTGCCGCTCCGTTCCCATTCTTTCTTCTGTCAGGAAATCGTACATGCCCTACACCCCACGCAGGGTTAACCCTGGGTCACGGTCATTCCCCAAGTAAGTGCCCGGCTTTGATTTAAGTGCAAAGACCACATGGCTGCAGGTTGCATTTTCTCAAAACGCACATTTTGACGTAAAGCTCAGCTCAGCTAAGCCTCGGTGGGATGTAAAAGCACAGACTCTTCACGTCATTGCTAAAGGAAGAGCGAAGCTGCAACCATCCGTTTCCACAAATTAGGGGAGTCGTTAAGAAAATGTAATTTTTTAGCAGTTAGAGCTAGAATAAGAATTACAAATATATGCTCAGAGCAGCATGATTAACCCCTGGGAAACCAGCAGCCACAGGGCACAGGTTCAGGACAGACAGAGAGGAGCATAATAAGCAAAAAAGCCACAGCACAAAAATGCCAGGAGACTGCAGAGACGGGGATACACCGCTGGGCTTCGGAGGTGTGAGCAGAAAGAAACTACCCGGAGCTGGAAGGGACCCCAGCTCGTTTGCTGCGATCCAGGAAGCCACTGAACGGTTGCTGGATTAAGTGCAAAGCTGAAGGAAAGCACCTGTCTGCAGGCAAACAGTGGGCAGGGGGAGGTTTATTTACATTATATTTTAATAAAAGATATTCTATATATAATATGCAAATATTCTAAGTATAAATATATAGACTATATATATAAACACACACACATATATATGTATTTCTAATATGTCGTCTGCCCCATTCTGAATTTTCTCAGTTTAGCAAAAGCTTTTAATTCTAGTTAATGTAGTAACAGAACCTAGCTTGAAACTTAAAAACCCTTCTGATTGCTGAAAGGGCTCATTATAGAGAAAAGATCTAGGAACTTGCAGCTCAAAGCTCTAGCTGATCTAGGGACTCATCATATGTAAATATTAGTAATAATATGTATTCGTATTATTTATGTACTTAGTTCCATATAATGTCCACACCCATAGATGCTGGTAATTTAATGTGAAGAATCACTATAATAAGAAAAAAACCATTCGCTATGCTTCCCAAGCTACAGGTGACATATAAGAGTATACCTTTCTGTACAGAATGTCAGATGGCAGACTCATGCCATGGTATAAAATACTGTCGTTGATTTCTTAAGAGGTGTTGCTGAACTTTAATTAAAAACTACGGAGAGGTTCAAATTTAGAGCTGCTTCTGACAGACGAGATTCAAAACAGCCTCGTTTATACAACACTTTCATTGGCTTCCAGTAAGGAAAAATATTCAATATTTCTGCATTATTTTTGACAGAAGTCAAAACATCAAAGAGTAAGAATATTAGAACATGAATATTAAGCAAATAATGCATTAACACAAATACTAGAACACAAAAAAAATAGTAATGAAGTCTTCAGATGACTAACCAGTTGGGGCTTTTTAACAGCTTGAAGTTTTTAACAAGAAAATACATCAGCTTTATTCCCAAGGTTAGGTGGGGTTGCAGATATCACACAAATACAGTATACAACCATAAGCAAAGTGCATGCTCTCTATCTGCAAGCCTAACAGTAGCTTCTACGGATTATTGCGGCCAGAACATCACCCTCAGTTTCTGTGTTTTATTAGTTTCTAAAACCAGAACAATCTGTTATTAGTCATTTGATCATGAAAATGTCATGTTGTTTCAAGGAGGTTTAGAGTGAAGACTATTTTATCAGTTATGTTCTTACCAAATTTATCAGCTGAGTGTGGACGATGTCTTCCACCAGTATTGCAGTTTCATGGAGTGGCCTGCGAGCATCTCCTAAGGAAAACCTGAAAGAAAGAGGTTTATTGCAAGGCTGTGAAAATGAGTTTAAAAGAAACAAAGTAGGTGGTCTCCAGAAAAATAAAAAAGAAAAAATACGAATAATAACAATAAGCTTAATACATGTGTACATACAGAAATGGATCACTCAGTGTGGTGCAAGGAATATAAACCAAAGTAATCCGATTAAAGGAACAAAAGAGCTGCAAGAATGTATATTAAAGCACATGGTGAGAAAAAATGAAAAATTGAGGAAACAGAGGAAAATCCAGTTTGTAGGAACATTTGAAAAAAGAGTAAGCAAAGCTGTAGTATGTGCATTACTAGAAGTAATTCTGTATTTGCAGTCCCCTTTGCTTACAAAATTACCAAATAACTATTTTAAAAGGTAAAATGTTAACAGGTATTTTATCCCAAATCTAAATGCTAGTGCTAAGATATGGAAGGAACTACTATGAATCAAAGGTAAACATTTTTATATAATATATATAAGAGGCTCTTAAAGTCTACACTGCAAGATTAAATGGCAGGAGGTCATCAAGAGATGATAGTGTTCATATAATACCACAAACAAAAAGGCAAGCCACTCCAACAGGCATCATGAAATAAGAAATTGTGATGGACTTTGCAAAAAGCTTTTTCTTCTCTAAGAAATACCAGAGGTTGCTCTCTACACCTGCCTTAACTGCTAGTCGTTCAGCTGAAGCTGGGATTGCTCCTTTGATCGGGGATGGGCACTGGCCGTCACCAGCCTGTTAAAAGGTGGTGAAGGTGCCGCAGAAAATCTGAATGCTAGACCTTCAGTTTGTAGCATCTCTGACCCACTGCAGAGCCCCAGCATTTCCCACTCAATGGGCCAAAAGCCCTGTGAAACTATTCATCTGAAACTGGGATGGTGGGCTTCAGCTCCAGATCCAGGCAGAGTACAGGGGCACTTCATGGGAAACATCTAAGAGATCCACGTGGGGCTGACAGATTTACTACTTGTTGGTAGGTGTGTTCTTTCAGGGAGGCCGCTGAAGACCCAGTGAAGGTCTTTTAGTGTCCAAAACGACTGCAGGTTGCCACCAAACTCCACTCCTCATCAGTCCAGCTCAGTGAGTCCAGACAGCTTAAGCCCTCCCTAAGCCCTACCTTCATCTGGGTAGTTGAACTGCAGTCTAGAGAAAGGAAAAGGTCTCATTCTGTGCGGTTTCCCTTCATCACATAAGGCACAAAAAGATGCTATTTCTTGACTACTGTCTGTTCTTTGCTTCTGAAACCTACATTTTCAGTTCAGTCCCACATAGCAGAAATGGGGAATTCAAGGATTTTAGCTATGGCTCCTTCTTATACATATGTATCAAAACCCTTCACAAATTTTGTTGTGCCACATCCAACTTTGAAACAATTTCCTTATGTATCAACCATACTACCTATTCAAGAAGGATGCTATAAATAAGTAACGCTGGGTTTGCCTATTTACTCAGCCATTTGTGTAAGTAATAGAGGATTCAAGAACATCAAAATCCTTCACCTTCTCTTATCTCAGTTCTTTTACTTACATAAAAAAGATGGGCACCTTTTTTTCCATGTTATGATGAACAGGATCAAGAACTGGCTCAAGCATTCTCATATTATCATAGTATACATAAAATTTTGTCCTGGTACTTATGTGCAAAGGACCAGAGAAACATGACTGTGAAGTGCTAAGAAAGCTCTGGAAAAATGGGATATTCCTCTTGCCTCATCAATTGCCTCATTTATCCACACCTCTCCCTCTACGAGAGCAAAACCCCTTCGTTTCCCAGAACTGTAGTGAATAAAAATCAGCCAGATTCATGGATAAATTACTTCAAGAGATTTGCTCAACTGACTTCCTAACATCACCTATATGTAGTGCAAAGCTGGTGGAGAGCTGTGGTCTACAGTTGCTTGGACACCTGCACATCACAACTTTCATAAAAGCTGAATCTCTCAATCACAACAAACTAGCTCAGGTCTGCTATCCAGTATTTGTACTTCAGCGTCCTAAAATAGGCACAATATTCCTGAAATAAAATTATCCAGCAATGGAAGTCTCATGAAAGCAAAGGAATTAATGAAATCAAAGTCATTAACCCTTCCAAAGGTTTACTGGTTGCTCTGTTTTTGGCCCCTCCGTATCTGACTTTTGGCTAAATTATTTTTTAAATTTAAAACTGTTAATTGGTCTCAAATTGGTCTCAATGGGGCCCAAGTTTGGCTCACTGAAAATACCTTATCATTACACGCATATCAAAATAAAAACCCCCACTATTCAAGTCTTACATCATTACAGTGAAAGACAACTTGCTGTGCTTTCAAATATTTCCTCTAGGCATTTCTAAAAAAATTCTCTCTCTCCTCCCAAACCTGAGTTTTTAAAGTAAGAAAACTTATACAGTAAAATATATTAATTATAAATTAAATAGCACAGGCCAAAAATAACACTACAGTTTCTTTTAAAAATAGTGAAATTTTATTTATAAGCAAGACTCAGATCTTCATAGGTGACTGAAAGTATCAGTTATTTCCTTACAAAAGCATTCTTCTATCCTGCAATAAAATAAAACAATATTTTACCTATAAACAACTAAAGAGTTATATAGTAGGGTTTTTTTCCCTCTATCTAATAATGAAATTATATCCAGTATTCTTCAAACAGCATTTGAAATTCTAATGATATTAAATTTCAGCTTGATACGCGAAAGAGCACAAGAATTACTCAGGCAACATCTAAGCATAACCCACTGTACTGTAATAGTCATAGCATGAGGAAATTACACTCTGTATTTGTTCCCCATCATTTGTCTCTCTTGTTGAGACTATCAGCATCTTAAAGAGATGTTCATGTTTTATAATGTGTTGTACAGCATCTCTAAAATAAGCACAACTCACACAACTTTTTCTCTATTATGCAGGAGTGCCCATGGACATCAATTACAATGTCAGATACTTCCTAGGACTACAAGCACAGCAGAGCAAACAATCCAGATACTATTAAATATTTTATTAACTCCGAATACCTGGATATTGTATAGGAAATACTTATAAAAAAAGAGATATTTATTACCATATTACACTGGAACGTAAAATAATATTTAAAACATCACAGATTCAAAACAAGTGCTCATATAGGATAAAACCTAAGTATTTATCTTTTTTAAAGTAAGGTGCATATGTAAATTAACATGAAAACTGATTTTTTTTCTACAAGATACATAAAACCAACCAGAATTCAGTTACCACAACCATAACATGTTGTTCATTCTTACTTATTGGCCTTTTAGTATTTGAAAGTAATTTTTCTTTCTTTCTAAGACTTAAAATGCAAACCAAAACCAAGTGTGTAAGAGAGTAGTAAACGCCTGGTTGCCAGCATTATCATGTTGAACATATATTTCTTTTGTTAAGAGTTTTACGCAGCATTCCACATATACAAATGAAAGGTTTTGGTTTTCTTTTCCGAAGACAACAAAGTGCAAGAACAAAACTGTTTTCGAGGCAGGATGCTGCCTCTACGCTGAGATGCCCTCCCTGCCTGCGCTTACGAGTCTCTCTCCGAAGTAACTATCAGTTCCCTAAATGGCACGAGAAGCAGAAGAGATGCAATCAAGATGCAGAGCACATTGATCTGAGAGGATACAGATATCAAATCTTTTTGCTCCATTCTGATGCAAAAGGATGTGTCAGCTGATGCAGAAACCTGAAGCAGAGAGATGCAAAATCAACCGCACTGCTTGATTACATAGAAAATCAAGGTCCAGATGCACCTACTTTCTTCCTCCCTCACTTACACTCTTTCTACCTTCAAAAGTGGTTTCTGTCTCAGTTTGCCTTCATTGTTTTCCCACATAACTTCTGCCAACTTCTTTCCCACACACAGAAAACTAGATACTGGCATGGTGGTTTCAGCAAAAAGTAAAAACCACCACACCTACCCACAGCTGCTTCGTTTTTCTTTGCAATCGATATGGGATTTTTTAGGCACGAAATAAATGTAAAGCTTTGATACTTGTTAATTGTATTTGTACAGCATTTGATATATTTCTTGATGCTAACACGCTTATAGGATAATACTCTTTAAGATACCAAACATAACCTTTTTTTACCCCTTTCTGCTACCAGAGGTAATAATTACAAATGCACAAGCAGTTAAAGTAATAAACTCTTCCATTTTTTTTCTTCACTTTTGCCATTTTACTTCTCCATAGCAGAATAAACACTAAACTAAGAGTCAGGGAGCTCAGATTTTTGCCAAGTTACAGAATACGATGTAGGTTAAGAACCAAAAGAAAACCAAAATTTGGTGCCCTTGCTTCTGGGAACTGAAACTGAACTTGAGGCTTTAATATAACTTACGAATTTCATTCCACATGTGCTTTGCTTTTAATGGTTCATTAGAGTCTTTTAAAGAACCTTCCATTCACTAGAAGTATACATAAGTCTTCCTATGAAACACATAAAAACTCTGTTGAAAATACAAAAGAGCTGTTTCCCCACAGGTAAATACTGAAGAGGAAATATATCAAAAAATAACATTAGCAGTGCATCAAAACAGTAAAACCGTATGAAAGACTGTCCTGATAATAGAAGCATCTACCCATTAGACATGTCATACAATAACAAAGCCTTCTTAGAAGATCTAATTTCAAAGGTTTCTCTGTTTTAAGGAAACATTTTTACAAGGGGGTGATCAACTTACCCAGATTTTCACAGGAAGATTAAAATAGTAGCATGGAGAAAGAAAAGACTGCTGCAGCTCTTTTATTGTTTACTTTTAGCTTCTATTTCTAATTTATTTAAGTTCCTGTAATGATGTTTCCAGGCTCATCAAAAGGGTAAATGTCCAAGCCACTGAATGCCTACATGAAGCATCACGGCATACTACGTGTCAACACACACGCACATACTTGGCACGTGCTAAGGTACGACAGCTACTCATGGTGCAGGGACCTACCTTTGTAAGAACCTCAAAACCTCGGGCAGCTACAGAAACAGATAAAGCCCTTTATTTGCTCCATTTCTTGGGGTTTGAAACGCCTGCGCAAGGGATGGGGCCAGGCACAGCACGGGCTTGCTTCAAAACCCTGATGCGGAGCTCTCCAGGTGGCCGGACCACCAGGAGAGTAGACTGGGGAGACGGAATGCCGCTGCGATCTCCCGTCCTCCCCAGCCTTGCAAAGCTGTCCTGGCCAGAAAGGAAGTATAACCAGGGTGGCTGGGAGTGCTCTAAGCTAGAATAAATAGTTTCCCTTACTGGGGCTTCTGTTGAGTTCATACCATAACAAAGCCGCCCCAACTCACGTGGAATTTCCCACCTTGAATAAATTTGATGAAACTAGCCTAGGAAAAGTATAAAAGAAGTGAGGTAGACTGGTGGGAAATACGCATTTTTTATTTTTTTTTCTAGAAATCCCTAACAATTTTCCTTTTCTGTTTCTACAGGAAGGATTTGCAGCGGCAGAGGTGGGACCTCCACACTTGAGGAGCATCTGAAGATCTCTGAAAATCTCCACACTTTTATGCATCTGAAGATCTCACATAAGGCAAGCAGATACTTCTCCTGTCCTCAACACGGAGCTATTTATTTGCTCCTGCCTGCATCTGGACTGGGACTGCGGGTCACAGGGGTCCATGCAACAGAAGAGACCTGAGTGGGTGCACACCATGTATGTGGGAGTGTAGCCCGTGAGTAGAAGAGGTTCGCAATCCACATATCAAAGTGGCCATAAATCTGGGCTGGATACTGGAGAGACCAGAGGGTCTGCCAGTTGGCTCCTGGAGGGATGAGGAAGTCCACGCCAGCTGCTGGGGAGACCGGGGCTCGTTCAAGAGACCCACCTGCATGCGTGGCCCTGCACGTGAGGATTGAGGCTCTCCAGTATTGAACGACCGAGCCTGAGGCTACTGGATTTGGCAATTCCTAACTTCGGAGAAGTATCAGACTCAGACTAGGTGGGTCTGTGAAGGCGAGTATTTGCATACGGAGAAACACATGCAAAAATATACTGAGGAGATTCAAGATATCAGAGGAGCTTGAAAGTTATTCAGCCAACATGCAATGGGAACCTAGAGACTAGACTTAACTCACACTTGTTGACATCTGAACTTGGGTGTCTGTATCAGCAAGCCGATTCCCACCTTGCGTTTTTGTCTGATCAACCAAGCAGAATATGATCGAGATATAAATGCTCATCACATACAGAACCAGCTAATTGACTGTCACAAACCTAAAACCAGGAAAGGATCCCATAAAATCACAGAGGACAGATCAACTACTAGATATATTTAGACTGGATAATATCCGGGTTCACGTCCCCTCAGTATTGTAAGAATACACAGTAAATTTCTTTTCTGTCAGCTGTTGGGCAGGAATGCATTTGGAATACGCAGCATATTAATTCTCCGAGATGTTTCCATACTATAAGCAAGTGTCCTCCTAAATATATGAATTATTAGAGACCTGACAGCCAGGTGGTGACAAAGAAAATCAGTTTTACAGTACTAAGCACAAGAACATCCAGAAAACTTCCAGCAATTCAAACACCAGAAGGACATGCACTGCAACTCACTAAAAATCACTAAAAACAAACTTTGGAAAATCAGTAATACAACATATTGAAGTAATTCAGCTTGGTGCCATAAGTCGCTGACTATGAAGACAAAGATAAAAATATGGAGATCTGGTCCCTTTGAAAATTGGGAGACTACAGGTTTCTTTCTGATGAGCATGGTAATGAGCCTATTATTGCAACAGACATCCCAGAGAAAATAAGATAAGGATAGTACCTTCTTCAAAGTCTCAAAAGCTAAAGCTAGCTCTTCCCTCTCTATTTTGTTTGCCACGGCTGTTGCTGAACAAATTAGGCAGAAGTAGAGTCTGAAAGGAAAGAGATGACTGGTGCCAAACCAGAAAATTGATTAGACATGCACAGAAGGACACATTGTACGGAGAGTGGAAAAGGAAAGGAAGAACAAAATCCGGGAGGAAAAAATTGCCCAAAGTGAAAGGATGATTGCAACAGCGGAAAGAGGGGTAAACAACAAGGTCTCAAAATTATTTCTATTTTATGTTAAGATACATTATATCAGAAAGAGATAACATGACAGATTGTTGTTTTGTAGACATTGTTCCTTCCTAGTATTGTCAGTGAAGTTATTAAAGGGACAGTTATTTAAAAATTAAATTATTTTGCTTGCTTATTGCCTTAGTTTAATGAAAAAGGGAACAATTTAAAGCATTGAGTTATGTTAACTAACCAGCATGTTCTACCAGCGCTACCTGAAAAAGCACTGGAATTTATATTGCTATTTTATATGTTTATCTGCTCATCAGGTAACTTCCACCAAAGCCCATTTAAAAAGAAAATGTAATCTTCATTCCAATCAGAGTTCATAGTTAATACATTTATCTGCTTGGATTAATGAAAACAAGTTTACATAGGTTTCATACGTCACACTGAACACAGTCCTTTACCACAATTTAATGAAAGTATGAGAGAGATAAAGTCAAACTGCAAGTTGTAGCTATGCTAGCTTTTTCTTTAAGGTTTAGAAAAATGACATTGAAGTTACAATAAAAACAAGCATTCAAAACCTACAGCAATTTTAATACAGAAATTACAAAAATTAGGGTTATTTTCCAATTTTTTTCTGCCAAGACCTTCAGTGGCTAAACTTGGAAGAAAATACTAGCATTTTGCAAGAAGCAATTCTTGGAGATTCAGGTTGTCTTGTGCTATTTGGTACATCAGTAATCACCCGACAGCGGTTTTAAATAGCTTGTGTGGCAACTTCTAAATAACCTGCCTGCACTTTACACCATCAGGGCTCCAGGGCTCCTTAACTCCAATTGCTGTGCATAGGTTACAGCCCCGCCGAGCAGATCACCCACTCCGTGCAAGACCAAGGCAAACTTGACTGCATGTACCGAGATGTGTTTGGGAGAATTAGACCAAGCAGCCATTTGGTCTATCAGGACAAAGGGATCAAATGGGAGGGTTCATTTCTCCACGACTTTTGACTCGTTGGGAGCATTTACCACCATCCTAACTGAATCTGCTCTCACCACTGAGGGGAGTTGTCCTAAATGCGAAGAGGAAACCAGAAATGCTGATTTAAGTGATATCACAGACTTCAGTTTGTGCAGTCTGTATGCTCTATAATCAAGCAAAGTCTCCACTAACATTGGCAAACACAACTTCTCCCTAATACAGGGGTGGTGTAAACTTACAAAGAGGTTGCACTAACCCCATTACAGAAAAGTACTAAGAAATTTAAGTGTCAAATTACATAAAGACAAAGCATACAGATTTTTTTTTACATCCTCACTGAAAGAACAGCTGAAAAAGTAGACTCTGGATATTTTAAGAGTCCAATTTACTCCAGGATGGCACTCTTCCTTGTGCTAACTTAAGAGCTGCAAGGACAAACAATGAGGTCCCCTATTCTCAGCTGCACTGAGCTACTCCGTGTTACTCTGATCACTTTAGCGTGCAACCACGCTACCGTAAAACCCAAGAAGAGACGAGTAGAATAGCCTCATTCTCCAATATGAAGACCCAAGAGCCAACTGTGAATCATGCTGCCTTTTAAAACGAACCTATCTAATCTATATGATTAGTCTCACGTCCACAATTAATGAAGAATGCAACTGTGCTCACAATTCCCAGTTTCAAACAGTCCTCTCCAGAGGGCATTGGAAACCATAAGGTATATGTTCATCTACATACGTTATATGTAAACTGTAGGACCTGGGAGCTCTCCCCAGTGCCCAAATCTGGGTACTTCCTCCTGTCTATGACAAACTACATTGATTTGTTCTATCAGCTACTGCAGAGTTTTACATTATTAAGCTCCCTAAGATACATCTCAGAACAATACATACAAAAGCCTAAAATTCCTAGAGTTGACGAAGACACGTGGATGCACACAGAAGTGCCTATATTTCAGGCACTAAATTTAGTGCCTTAGTTCCAGTCAAATTTCTGCATTTTGAACATCTTTGCCACTGACTGAAAATGGTCCCAGCTGCTAACCCTGTACATATCTAAATAACCATGGCTGACACAAGACTAGAACTTGCTCATACATATACAGCCGGACTGACTAGGCAATTTGTGTATTGAAACAGATAGATAGATAGATAACTGGGTATATAGTATTCAGGTAACTGGATAACAGTCGTTATGTTATTTTGCATACAAAGTTGAGTTAATCAGTTTTGCCTTCAAAATCTCTTCCAGTATTGCTGCTTCTACCAGATCTTTTCTGTCCATCCATCCCATTGCCTCCAGGTAGTATTCCTGCATCTCCATAATGCTTGAAAGTGTTACTGATACCTCCTCTAACTCCTGAAGGGAGACCATGCATTTTCCTTTCTTAGACCTATACTTAGCTAGACAATTAGTCACATTTTCTTGTCTAATAACCGAGGAACGTATCTCACTACCCTGATGATGTGAACAACAATAATTCCCTGCTCTCCTACTTCTATGAAGTTAAAAGAAGCTATAGGAAGTTACTGAAATTACCATCTACTTATTCAGCAAGTGAAGACATCCTATTCGCTTGTTTAAATACTGTAATATTAACTTTAAGAATTTGACTACTAAATTATTGAATCTTTACCAAAAGGAACTCTGCTTAAGAAGAATGTTTCTTTCCAAAATGTGTATAGCAGTGAGAAAGGCAAGCACAGGAAAAAAAGGAAATGTCAGCTACAAAATGGGTTTTCTTCAGTATAAAATTAAGCTGTGATGATGTCTGCAGATATTGGAAAAGCATAAAAAACAAGAAGAGAAGCATTACATAATACCATTTAATTATTCAAAAGTACATAGTGAAAACTAAAGGAATAAAATTTAGAAAAGGAACATTTAGAGCAAATTAGAAGGAAAACATCTGAAAACAAGAGCTAAAACCCTCTGTAAGTGTCTCAGAAGGACCAGAAGTTTCACTGCTGGAAACACTGAAAACTAAGCTTAACTAAGAACTGGGGACCTTGTGATGTTAAACAAGTACACAAAAAGAAATCTTGATTACGTAACTTAAAATACTTAAAAATTAAATATGAGCACATTTTAAAATGGTATGTCACCTGCAACTGACAGATGGTTGTTGGAACTCTGTATTTGGAGTCTGAAATAAGCTTCACTGATGCTTATAATTACTAAAATTCTAAAACCAGGAAGAAACTTCATAATTAATATTTATTTTGAGCTTATTGAAAACATATCAATGCTTACTTAACGGTCTTCGTTACAGATATTTCTCAATTACTATGGTGGAAAGCAACATCCAAAGGCATCAGTCAAGTTCATTGCTCCACTGAGGTAAGATCTGAACAAGGCGAGACCTTTGCAAGAGCAACTTTGTTTACCTGAAAAAGGAAGTAGCTTGTTTACAGCACGAGTTTTTAAATGGTAAGGTCTGCCAGACAGCAGGATTAACAATGTCTAACATCTTGCCAAATGAAAAGTCCGATTCTTCTCACATAAAGACAAACCCTGTCCTCAGTGACGCCACCTTAAATCAAGAATAACACAAATCCTCAGGGAATGAATTTGAGTCTAAAGTCTCCCAGCTCCATGGGAGGTCACCCTGTCTTGACTCAATAAAGTGTTTTGTTTAAGCATGAACCTTCTGAATCATGTTCGTAAGCTGATCTTGAATGTTTTAATAACTTGTGGGAACCAAAAAATATCCTAAATTTCCCCTTTAAAAAGGGCAACTTTTGTTAATGTTTCTTTAAATACACTGCAATATATGCAGTAAGAAATTTGTAGCCAGTTTTTGCCCTAATAAAAATTCATATCCATACCTGGAAAATTACTGTCTTGCAGGACACAAGGGGAAAAAAAGGGAAAAAAAGAAGATACTACTATACCACTGCTATTCCATGAACCAGCCTTCTCTGCAGACCTGCTTTCCTGATGGTCAGGCTCCAGCCTGTTCTGGTGGCTGGGGTTATCCCTCCCAAGGGGCACGAGTCGGGATTTCCCTTTGTGGAACTTCATGAGGTTTCTGTTGGCCCATTTCTCCCGCCTGTTGAGGTCCCTCTGAAGGGCAGCAGACCCATCTGGTCTGTCAGCCACTCCTCCTAGTTTTGTATCATCAACACACTTGCTGTGGGTGCACTGTATTCCATCATCCAGGTCACTAATGAAGACATTATACAGGATTGACCCCAGGATCAAGCCCTGGGGTACACCACCAGTAACTGGACTTCATGCTGCTGATATCAACCCTTTGAACCCAGCCCTTCAGCCAGTTTTCAGGCTGTCCCACTGTCCATTTAGCTACTTCATCAGCTTGTATACAAGGATGTTACAGGAGACAGCGTCAAAAGCCTTGCTAAAGTCAAGGTAAACAGCATTCACTGCTCTTCCCTCACGCTGCACCAGTTATTTCATCATAGAAGTCTATCAGGTTCGTCACATACTATTTCCCCTTCATAAATCCATGCTGATGACTCCAAATCACCGTATCCTCAGCAGGCTCAGAAATGGTTTCTAGGACGACCTGCCCAGGGATCAAGGTCTGACATTCCCCAGATCCTCCTTCTTGTCCTTTTTGGAGACAGAAATGCCATTTGCTTTCTTCTACTCCTCAGGAAGGAACTTCCCCCAGTTGCCATGACTTCTCTTTATGAGCAACATCATACATAAAATCAAAGCAGAATACTGTATATTATGTTATTGGAAGAATAAATATGTAAATTAAAGTCTGATTTCAAGCAGAAAGTGTTGTAAGATTATTCGTACTTAAACTTTTATGACTACAGTTAAGACATGAAAAATGAATTCATGTATATAAAAACACAACTTTGAAAATGCATTTGAGCAAACTGTTTTTAAAATATTTTTCCTCCCCCATGGTCTATCACTTTATGAACCGTCAATATGCAAAATGTTGTCAAATTTCATGCAAGATGCTATACAGGTCTACTTCCAACAAACTATTTATAGGTACAAATCTTTGAGGGTGAATATGTCTAAATTCCATCAAAACCTAATTTTCTAAGTTTTGCTAAAGGCTCTGCAGAATAATATTTCTACATATGGTTTCACTGAACTAACTTGGTTACTCTTTGTAAACTGTTGTAAGTACAATACCCACTACTGGCCGAGAATGAGTGTGATTTTGTAAAATAAGTAAATGCTAGAATATGGGCAGCTATGTTATATAGGTGCTTTTAAAAGAAGCCCTGCTTATTAATGAAAACAATAGACTTCACCGTCGTCTATGTGGGGTTTCTTTTTTCTCTTGTACTATTGTAAACACTTTCTAACTGCTGAAAATCAGCAGATTTATCCCAACACAAAGCTGTGGCAAGAACCCTTTTCAGTACCATTGTATACTAATCAGAATACACC
Source organism: Haliaeetus leucocephalus (assembly GCF_000737465.1). NCBI lineage: Eukaryota > Metazoa > Chordata > Aves > Accipitriformes > Accipitridae > Haliaeetus > Haliaeetus leucocephalus. The sequence continues at coordinate 325,304 of NW_010973307.1, read as the reverse complement.
AAACTCTAACAGTTAAGTGTCTTAAACATAAATTAATCTTACAAATCCTTATGACTGGCAAAGGATAAAGATATAATTTATTCCAGTTGTATAACATAATATGTTCCATTCGCTCATTCACAACGGGTTTCAGTTTTTCAGGAAACAAATGAGACAACTGTCTTTCTAGACTATGCAGACTGGACTATGATCAGTCATTTCTTCTCTAGGAAAAAGTCCATCTCAACAATGTACCCAAACACAAATGGAATTTAACAAAGCCAAGAGAGATGAATTTTCAGTCTGCTCTCATGAGGACAGGGCGAAAAAGTGATGAGGAGAGCAGGAAGTCAAAACATCATTTCACTGTATATATACATTATAAGTGTTAACCAAATGTGGAAATCCCTAGCTATTTTAAATCTAGATTAAAACCACAAGACAATTTGAACTAATCCACAAGATACAAAATATAAACGAGGATGAATGCTTTATGCTAATTTTTAGAGAAATAATATTATTCTTTTTATATTCTCCAAAACGTCAAGACCATTTTTCATTGTTTTAAAAGTTCACATCACAACATTCTGAATGAGATCTTTGGGTGTTACGTGATGATAATTATATCCAATTCTCAAATAACGCACATCCTTATCAGATGTTAACATGTTTTATAACATCAGTTTTTTACTTTACTACCCTTCCTGAAGTCAATGCCTGGAGAAGGGAAGCAACTTGTCCACAGTTGGTCTGTGGCAGGCAAAGCAACAGTTATCCCTTCATGCCTCCCATTGCTGGGTGGTAACAAGTGCTCTACTGACAAATCAGGCTTTGCAAATTAGATTTATTTTAATAGTAAATTAGCAAATTAGATTTAATTTTAATAGTAAAACAAAATGATATGAAAAGTCCACCTATGCATGTAGAGAGCCTGTATTCTCGTTATTCATCTTTGTAGTAGTTGTGTCAGATGTTACAGTACTCACTGTAACAGTGGGGAGTAATATAAAGAGGTGTCAAAAAACATGTCCTATCTCAAAAATATGGAAATATTTGAGACCCAAAGAGCATTACAAATGTCAGCATTTCTCAAGAACACTGTAAAACCTAACTATGAAATTAATGTTTGCAGTATTTCTAGATTTTTTTTTTTTTTTTTAAGCTATTATAATATATTAACAAAACTGCTGTAAAATACTTCATTTGGCTTTTGGATCATCAGTGGCCCACAGATCATAGCTTAGAAATCTGTGCTTTACAATACAGTTAACAACTTCGGGGCATGGCAGCTAATGCCTTCTGCAACTAATGAAGCACCACGATCTCCCAATTACCAAAAATCAAACCCACCCTGAACTGTTACAGTAGTTACTTTGTGTTATCACTGAACCGTTGAGTGAAAAATAGAAATAGAAATTATTTCCCCACTAAGCACAGATAAAATATATCCACTAAGAAGAAAACATGCACAACAATTAAAATATAGAAAAATTCTTTCGAATAGTTGTTTTTTATTTAGGTTTAACTTCAGAATGCACTGAACACACCAATATTCTCATTTTTTCTGAAAGTAAAATTCTGCCATAAGATACCTCAATTTCAGTGAAAAAGACAATGCGTTAAAAATGTATTTTATTACAGAAATCAAACTATGCAGCCTTCTCCCCAGAGTAAGAAACTGGAAGTTCTGTGATAAAATCTTTTCTGGAAAGTCAGTGCAATTTCATATCAATGGTGCGCTCTTTTTCCTGCTTTCAAATGGATTACTTAAATGTTTTAAAATGTTATAACCCACAATAATCTGTTCCAGGCACCAACGAAAAGGAAGAAAAAAATTACAGAAGTCAAGATGTCGCCTGGAAGCACTTTATGGCAAACATTATAAAGATAACACAGAGCAGAGAAGCTCTGGTTCAATCCATTATAAATACCCCATTCTTCTTAAAATCACAAAAATGTATTTATAGTAAAGAACTCTTACAGGCTTTTTCCTCAGAAGACTTCATTTATGTACAATTTGGCAGAATTTTTGGAACAAGAAAAGAAGAGTTTTATAAAATATTGATGTTTTACAGTCACCCTAGTCTTGATCTACTTGCTAAAAAAACAAAAGCAAGGACTTTGGAAGATGACCACATCCGTGTCTACTAATTACACTTCAGTTTTTCATTTTGTCCAAAATGTGCTCTCTAGCAGTTACACTGAGCACAGACACTAAATCATCACTTTGACAATTAATGCCGCATTAAAAACACAAGTTATTTTTCTCATTTTATTACTGACACAATATATTGGTCAACATAATAGGTGGGATTTAAAAAACAAACAAACAAAAACTCAAAACCAAAGGGTGAAAATACTGGCAAAAGATATTCCTGTATACACAATCTATAGGTCAAACCTCTATTTTCCCATATGTCCAAATGACAGTATAGATAGTTGCCCTCTCTTCTTTTACCCAGCTCTCTCCCAAGACTGAGGGACGTGGGTGTGCACAGAAGCAACAGGCTACACTGACCTCCTTGTGCACTAAAGTTATTAAATAATCACTTCGAGCTCAGAGATGTTCAAAAGGAAATAAGAAACAGCTCCCTTAGATTTTTCAAAATAAATTTTCCTTTTTTTTTCCAATGAAAAGTGGCTCAGTGGAAAGTAGGAAACAGAAGATGTGATATCTGGACTTTAGAAAGATTTTCTCATAAGCAAATTAGGGTTGAAGCATGAACGCTTAAAAATCTTCACTCAAAAATTTAATTTTCAAAAATATGAAAAATATTTAGTTTACAAAGGAAAGAAGCAAAATTACAAGTACCAAATATGTTTAATCATAAGAACACTAAAAAGAAGGATCTGAAGTTATAGTGCAGCACGTACAAGCTATGAGTCAAGAATAAAAGGCAAAAAAAGGGTGACAAGTATCACTCTCGCAGGGCTCAACAGAACATCACATGAAAAAAATGCATAGTTAATTATTTCACTTCATTGATGGTAGTTCAAAAGGGGTCAATGTAAATCCTTAAATTTATCCTTAAAAAAAAAATATTGTATTTTCTAACCTTTCTCAAAAAAAAAAAAAATAGACAAACATGAGCTGTGCTCATTCAGGCAAAATGTGCATGACTCGCTATTTACTGACAAGCATTTAGATTTCAATAATTGACAATTTGGAGATAATTTACTATAAAATTATAGTTGGACCGAATTAATATCTTAATATGAAATTGTAATTTCCGTTTACAAATTTCAGGCTGCTTGAGTAGGGGCAAAACCAGTAATCAAATATAAGCTTTTAAAAAGGGATGTTTATTATTATTTTTTTTTTAAATACACAGTCCACCCAGCATTATGCTCAGTACGTGAGTTAACAAAGGAAATCATTATCATGGATACTGTACTTTGCTTTCTTATCTGTATCTGCAGAACATAATGTGAAATGATATCAGGTAAAATCCTAATTCCTATATTCATCAAAACAGATAAGCTCAACAAAATAAAAAAGCATACCAGAGTCCAAAAGTCATTCCAATGCACACTTCCAACTACTTATAGCACATTTCTATGACTGCAGAAGAAAAAATTCTTGAAGAAATTATGTGCAGCATCCTAACCAATACCGACAGATGCTCAGTGGCCAGCAGTTTTTAAAAAGAACCAAACTTCCAAAATAAGAATTAATCTTTACAGACAAAAGTCAGGAATTGCCATGCTCGAGGGAATGGTATTCAGCTTCCCATCTTCCCCTTTCTCTTCCTCCTTCGGAGCCAAGGAGGCAATGGTTGGTCTCAGGGAAAGACCAAATTCTCCAAGAAAAGCTGCGGTTTCACTGAATCACACACTAGAGAGGCAAAAGCAAATGTAATTTTTGGTATCAGAATGATCTGTTACAGGAAAGTAATTAATGTCTCCTTTTGTGCTGCAGTTATTCAACACTTCTTGTTTCCTTCCTTCCAGTTTCAGAGCCGGAGAAGAGAGAGCAAGAGCCGCGCTCCGGGGTACCCCGGGTGCCACGGAGGGGGCAGCCACAAAACACCAAAGTATTCTCCTTTTTTTTTTTTTTTTTCCTTTTTAAAACACCCTGACTGTGCTTCTATATCCAGGCACAGTCGTCGCTTCTTAGAGCTCCAGCTTGGCATCACTCAACACGCAAGCAATGGCGCTCGTGGCTGAGATTTGTGTGGTCTACGGTAAGCTCGACTTCCTTGAAAATGTGTGGCATCATACAGAGTTTATTTAGAACCTAAGTCTCTCGGGCACACTATGTAAGTTTATTGTTTATCATTTGCCGGGGAAGTCTTCTGAGGTCAAGGTAAAAAGCAGGAGGTGATATTTGATGTAAATGTTCCAAAGCACGTTATGTGGTTGCACGGTTGCAGTGGCCCCCGGAGCACTTTGCTGGTGGTCCGTGGAGATCTGGCTGGTGGAAGGTGCTGGCTTTCCCTGCTTCCAGCTGCTATATCATATTTAATGTATTTTTAGCTTCACTTAATATTTTCCTAATATTCCTTTTCCATGTAAGCAATTAGTGTGGTTACCAGGGATGGCAACAGAAGTGATACTCAGCAGGCGGCGGGAGAAGAGGTGGTCTTTACAGCTGTGTATGGGAGCAGCAGCACAAGACCAACTCCTTATTTAAGAGGTGGGGGGGAACCCACCCAAGAGTCACGGTCTTAACACCTCTATTTCTCCATACACTGAAATGAAAAAAAAATTATTTTTCTTTCTCCTCAGAAAATTCTGCTGACACATTCATTATTATCCCTGAAGATGAAGGACCAAACAAACAAGTCGCAGTTTTCAGCCTTTTGCTATGAAGTAAAAGCAGGAAGAAAAAAAAACCCTAGGAAGTCACATTCGCTTTCCTGATTAAGCTTACAAAAAAAGACTTAGACAAGCTATAAATGGTATTAAAAAATATATTGAATTGCTGGCCTTGATTTTTGCAGGTTTATACATTTTTTTTTAAATCTTAGCTTTATAATGCATCTAGAGATTACTAGGCACAGTAGAAATGTCTGCAGAGTTAACTTGCCAATCTAAAAAGCAGAAAAAAGTCTTCCGAAAAACATGTGGGCATGACCCACTAGAATTCTGCTATTTTAACATTTATCTTTTTAAAACATTGAAAAGTTTCTAGGATTCAAATAAATTTCCCAGTTAGCCTCCACTGCCTTAATTCATATTTACTTACTTTCATCTTGCCTTTGACTAATCAAGACTCATCAAGTCAATTGGAAACAACTTAAAAATTATTATATGAAAAAATATTAAATGGGGAACATTTGCTGAACAAAGAAGAGTCTTTTTTTTTATACTTTTTTATTTTCATTCTTATTTAATTATCCATGAAACTACACTGACTCCAATCCGCTTGTGAAGGTACAGCTGAGAGAGGTCAGCCCCAAACCATGCAAGCATGCTTTATATTACCTTTAAGGAAAAATATACTAAATATTAGAGAAGTTACAAATTATTCAGCTTCTGATTTCTGCTACCCAGTCTAACAACGATGCTTATGTACGAGTGAGTCTTACTTAGGAAAACAGTCCCCGGAGATGGGGATTTTATGTATTAAGGGGAGTGCTTGCCTCCCTCCGAAATGGAGCAGAGTTCAGGCTCCCAACGTCTCCCTCCTCCTCCAGATGAGAGACGGGTATTTTTTACAATTCTCAAGAGCTTTTGCTTGATGCCTAGAAAACACCAAATCCCTTATTGGCTTTAGACGTCTGTAAGATTTCAGTAGAGCAGTCTCACTGAATCACTTTCCAAGACTTTGCAACTGAAGGCCTTCCTAAACCTCAGCTTAAGAAGGATTTAAGGAGACTAAATTTGCTCATCAATGGCTGACAGAGTAAAACACAAAATTGCACAAAGCTGGATGGAAAAATCACTTCCATGTATGAGGGTTTTCCTCCCCAGAAGCTTAATCATTGTTTAATGGTTACTGTTCTTCCATCACTTTGACAGGGAGCAGCAGGTAATGCTTAAATTAAGCAATAAAAATCATATTAATAAGGTGGGGTGGGTTTTTTTCCCTTAAAAAAAAAACCTATAATAAAAACAAACCCACTGATTCGTATATCCTGACTGGTAGGAACTTGCTCTGGCATCTGTCTGGACAGTTACAGAAAAGTAGGGAGTATAAATATGTTTTTAGAACTACACAAACCTTTTCCTTTCTTTCCCCCCGCCTCCTTTCCCACAAAGGCATTATCTGCAAAGGTAGGTATGGTAATTAACACTAGTCTTGAAACCTCAGTTCATCAGGATAGAAGGAAATACAAACTGCAGGGAAAGTCATTTTCAGTGACATACTGTGCAATCATGAGCCTGCTTTGTATGTTCAGGAAATTCTCATGAGTTTTCTTAATAAAAAAAAAAAATCACTAAAAAAAGATTTGCTGTAAATATCTCGTGAGCCATGACAAAGTACCTTATAAAATATAACTATTCATAAACAGTCTAGCCTCTGGAATTAAAACACTGACACTTTCTATTAAAAGGTGCTTAGTCACAGTTCACTAAATATTTACAACGAATCATTTATTCTCTAATTTCATTGACTTTACTGTCGCTAGCAAAAGTCAAGAAAACTTCCTGCATGTGTGTGAATGGCTTGTGTATGTAAACCACGGCTCGCAAAGTCAATTTTATGGAGGCAGGAAGATTTTCACATTATACAAGTAGGTCCTCCTCTTCTGTAGAAAACTATTTGCTTAAACTTCAATTGGATGCAAGTATTCAAATGAATTGGAATCAGAAGGTGCAAGAGTAGATGGACATCATACATTACAGGATAAAAGAGAAAAAAAGACACCTTTCCACAAGTTCTCTGGCTCCTCATTTCCAACAGTAAGTTTTGCAGACAAATCATGGCATCCTTTCTCTGTCTTTCTCTCTAAACTCAGCCAAGGAAGTAGAAGCTCAAGCAAGGAGAGGATCAATCTAAAGTGCATTATGTGACATTACAGAACCCATGTTATCAGAAAGCAGTGCCAAGATTTGAGCTATTGGTACTGACAAGCATTTCACCAAATGAAAACCAAAATTCTTCTGCTGTTGTTTGGGTGGGGAGGAAACAGGGGGGTTGGGGTTTCTCTTTTAAGAACGTGATTGAGATGCTGTCCAAGCAAGGGAAGCTCAAATGGCTTTGTAGGGAAATTAGGTGCTTATAAAAATAAATAGGTCTCTGCCAAAAAATGCAGGCTTTAACACTATCAGAAAACAGACAACCTCCCACACCCAGCACTGACAATAACAGAATTCTTCTATGGGCTTGTCAAAGACGGAATACTGTCAAATGCTGTGGTTTTATGACACAGAAATATCTTCCCGGTAAGGCTTACACTGAAACCACCTAATGGATTTATATGAATACCTGTACCTGAAAGCAGTCTCCATATGGATGAGTGTTTTCTCGAAACTCTCAAACCTTTCCATGGTTTGATATCATTAATTGGTATGGTAGTAGCAAGGTTATTGCTATCCTCTTGTTGACATTATTTCTGCCCCTTTTTCCTGTTCTGACTCTTGGTTCCCACTATTGTTGCTTAAAATTCCCCAATGCACTCAAAGACAAAAATAGGTTTTGGGTACACGTCAAGACAATCACAACTCCTCAGGCAGAGAACTTGGATCACGAGTTGGCTGGCCTCGGACTCTAACAAGAACTATCCCTGTCCACAGCTCCTTTATCAGGACCAATGGCAAAGTTGCCAAAGAATTACCAGTGAAGATCTTGTAGGATAACAGCAGATCAACCACTAATGTCTATGTACTGAAACAGAACTTCCTAAATTTTTCAGTGGTAGTTTGTCCTAGAGGAACCAATTCAAGGGAAAGGTTTGATGTTTATTAATTCATTTACTTTTTCAGAAGACGAAATAAGGTTCACATCTACCCTTTTTGAAGACTCTGAGAACAACTACTACATTAAATGTACCCATATTTATCAGAATAAAATCCTTAACTCAAAAAATCCCCACAAACAAAACCCAAAGATATGCTTGAAGACGAGCATTCTCCATTCTGATACCAATAATCCCAGGAGCGAGGAACAGGAAAGGTGCTCTTTTCAAATCAACTTTAACTGTGCCCTAGCTTGTCTTGGAAATACCCGAGAGCTTGGCTGCACGAGCCCAACTGGAAATCTTTCGGTGACCACGGCACACGCAGACTTTCCACAAGAATCCTGGAAACAAAATGTCTTAGTAGTACAAAGACAAATGGGACTGTTCCAAAGCCTTTCCTCTGAAACCTAAAAAAACCACACCATAGATTTGTGGCCTTCATACTCACCCTTCGCCCTTTGGAGGTAACACTGATAAGACAGGAAGACCAGAAATCTTTCCTGAAAATCAGGCACATCTCTAGCTGGTAAAGGGAAAAGTTTCCCAGGCTAATGGAAGCAAGTCAACTCCGTCACAGGTATCATTTTCTTGAGTTATGCCTTTTAAAGACTTATTCCTATTTGCCCACAAAGATTAGGCAGATGAAGAACCCACTGCTGCTTCCCTCTGTTGAACTATTTCATTGACTATCTCACTGTTAAAAAAGATGCTTTCGTTTTAGTATTAATTTACCTCGATTCATTTTTCAATCAGTATCTATCATGCATGTGGAATTCAATGCTCTGAAAATCATCAAGAGATTCAGCCGTTACAGTCACTGGAATCCAGACAACAACTCAGTTGACCAACCGTAGGGTCAACATTACCGTGATATCTCTAGATATGTAGGTAGCCTAGATCTCTAGGCTGCAGAAACTACAAAAGGATTTTAGACTTCTACAGTATGTGAATTGGACACTGACTTTGATCACTTTTTCTGTGAAATTACAGACCTTAACTTTCCCTGTTAACAGTGACCAAGCAGCTTTTAACATTTTATTTCATAAAGTACACAGTGAGAGAATAAAAAGAAACTATGTAAGATTTGGAATCATTCTTGCCACTGTTTTCACAACACCCTTCTATTTCCAAAAGCCAGACAGGAATATTTAGATTAAAAACCAGATGGTTCGCATGAGTCCACCCACCAAATGATCAAGATCTGCTATGGTCCCTATCATTACCTTTGATTCAAAATAAGTCTCAAGTGATTAGTCTGATAGTTATACTTCTGAGCTACTACACTTAAAAAAAAAAACAAACGAACATATAAAAAGCCAAAAACTAATAGCATGTTAAAACATTAAATACTTCAAGGGTATTTCAAATAACATGACCTAATTAACGTTACAGGTTTTTAAGCATTTGCATTTTGACAGCCATTTTAACCAATAAGAATGACAAACATTGCATAATGCATGATGAATACATAAGAAGTCATATAGATGTCAGTAACACTGATCTTTTCATGTACGCTAATGAAAATTAATACACTTAATGTATCACAGATGTCTACAACCAGTAAAATCCTGGTGGAATCTTTTAGGTCTCTTACACGTTTTAGATTTCAAATTGACTCTGGATGTTACTTTTATTTACCAAAGTACCATCACAAACTGCATAGGCAATTAGCATATAATGCTTCTGAAAATACAAAGCCCTTTGTTCTAAACTACTGATAAATAACTTATCTTGAAAAAGAATCAGGTAACAATGAGTGACATAACATATATGTTGTCATTTTATTTTTAACACAAGTTACCCAAGCTTGAAACCATACACACTACCTTATCCACAGTTTTATGGAAATAATTTTTTCATCATTTCTTCCTAAGCCGTAAGCAGGACAAGTTAAACATTTAGTCTTTACAGTCCTTACATGTGATTTTAATTCTGAACTTCTTTGTATAAGAAAATAAACAGAGGTGCTTTCCTTGGGAAAACACTACGTAGGAAATACAGTTAAATGACTTCAGATGCCTTTTCACCAACTAAAAAATTACAAGAGTACTGTCAGTGAGAATGATTAATGTGCAAGCACAATTAATATGCAATCATATCCCTATATTTCTATCACATTCCTACATTCCAATTAATGGAACAGCAACACAGGTAAGGACTGAAAACCCAAAGAGAAGATTGGCATGGATTATCATGTTGAATGTGGGGAACCCATGAAATTTCATGTGCAATTTTAGATGCAGTAAAAGAATGTTTTGAATCACCAGTTAAAATTTTCATAAATAAGTTTAGAAAAAAAATCATTACAGATTATGCTTGTGGTAAATAATGACACTGATTATGCTGGTCGTTAGCTGGTGTAGTAATAATTTAACAAATTCTTCCTATAGTTCCTATTTCTTCCAAACACAGTTGTCTTATATTTTTAAGTTCCCTTTCCTAAATTGTATCAACTATTCTAAACATTGACAATATCCCTTAAGTATGACACTTAAGATACAACTGATCTTAGTGCTTGCAACCAAAGATGGATGACTTTCTACAACTAGAAAAATATACCATGTTTGAAAAGATGCCATCTTGTGTTTTAAAGAATATTACTACCACTACAACTTTAGTCCATGCATATGTAAGTCAAGAGATACTGAAAAATATATTAACTTGGTGTCGTCATACCTAGATGTTAGATGTTCCTATACAGCTTGAAGAAATCGGAAGGGTGGCATTAATCTAGATTTGCTCAAATGTTTTTAAAATAGAGAAAATGTAGAATCACAGAAATCATCATTAGACAGATTGTTAAAAATATACTTTACTAAACTGAATACAGAGGAGGAGAAAAAAGTCCTCTCAATGAATGAACTTTTGTAATTACTGTTGTGGTTTCTCATGCTTATCAGGAGTGACACGTGCATGAACTCCAAATATCACAGACCTTTACAACTACCAAAAAGAAATCAGGTTAGATGAGGACACAAAGGGACTGTTTAGTTCCTCTCTTGACTTGGTTTTCATCCAGCTTGTACGCTCCAAAGGCCTTTAATCTCTTAACTACTGTTTCATTAGCATCTCTGCAGAGATTCAGGGTGTTTAGAATATCTGGGAGGCTTTCACGTGCCAGAGTTGAAAAATTTCATACGAGAAACGAACAAGCCCTAGCAAAGTAAGCCTTGGCACAAATACTGTATCATTTTAAGTTTATAATATATGAGCACCTTGTTCCCAAGCCTGGCACTGCAAAAAGTAGTAACAGAACTATCCTAACTCGCTGACCAAAGCCAAAAAGAACAGATATTCAATGTAGAGTGTAAATGCCTATAATCACTTCACCAGAGGAAACACACTGACAACCCACAGGCCTGAGTTCTCGTGGAGTACCAGGGAGGAGTGGGCACCATTATAAAGCTTTACAGCAAAAAAGAGTCAGGAGAGATGTTAAAGTTCTCATGAAACCTCTTTTAAAGTCCCCAACAAAGATCACACTAAGCAAATATGCCCTGAAGACCATTTGTCTGTGCTTGGTCCTTACTCAGCATAGGAAGGTCCCCCTGTCCCTTGCAGCTTCCTGAAGACTCCTAACGTTATTCAAAAAGTTTATTTCACTTTACAACATAACATTTGCAAAGGAAAACCCACGTGGAGTCACATCTGTTCATTTGCAGAATTCTTGTTGCTAAACTAAACGAGTTTTAACATGATTTTCAGGTAACAATATGACTAGGCGTACGACAACAGAGACTGTGCCGCGCTCTCAGGAAATGCAGCAGAAAATTTGTAGTTTGAAAAGGAAGTGGGAAACGTTGCTGGAAAGCCAAGCTACAGGCTGCAATCCCGTCACCAAAATACCCCCTTGCAATGCTTGGGACTTTGACATCGCTGTCAGAAGGTAATCAATCAGACAGCAGTCTTTGCATTGCCTCTGCTGATGAAACTGTCCAAATACCAACTTTCAGGTAAAGCAAAACCCATCTTTTTCTTTTTTTCCCCCTCTTGCTTTCATACTTCAACCCTCTTCTTTTCCCTTTTCACCTTAAACAGCATTCAGAAATTAAATCTTTTTCATCAGCATCTAGTCCACAGAAATCAGTTACGTGGCAGAGGGTGAAAAAACCATGAAAATGCCACTACAAATGCTCAAAAACTTTTTATGATCATTAAGGGGTTTACATCCAGGGATAGGACAAAAAGCAGCCTTTTCTTTACTACATTTAAAGTCTTTCACTTCAAAACACTTAAGAGTAACCACTCAGGCATAGAGTAACCAGAATAAAACTGCCATCAAATATCAAACTACTGAAATGGCAAGTGACTAGATACCGAATAAAAATTTTGCACTATAGTGTCCTATATTCTGGAAAAAAAAAAAATCACTCGAAATTTCACTAAAATTTTAGGCAAAGCTGTTTGAAGATGTTTAATAAGCATATTCTATTTGCAATATAACAGTTACTACTGACTAAATACTTACTATGAGACTGTTGAGAGACAACTACCTCCTATATGAAAGAAAATAAAAAGCACATCAAACCATTAATAAGAAGTTCAAAGGCCTTTTGAAATGCTTCAAAACCAAGCCTTTACACTTTCTTTTATAACCTGATCCAGACAATTCATTTTTGGCCGTTAATATCACTGACACAGAGCCTGAAAACATTGTCATGTCACAACCAGAGGACAAACCGCAGAGGTCACACGTCCAAAACGTACGCAGGATCGTAGGGCGACTGCGGGCAGCTCCATGCCGCTGCCCATTTTGCATACCCTGCCTGCTTCCCCTGCCTCTCCACGTAGCCGGCCCCAAGAAACCCACATCCTCCACCGCAGGCTGGCAGGCACCTGGGCTACCTCTTCACACAGGATGACAAAGCCCTTCAAATTTACCAATGTCAGGTGGACATCCTCAAAATTTGTATAGTGCTTTTAAATAACAAAATTACCACCTCCTGCCTGACCTTTCCTGCAACAAAGGTAATGCAAAAAAATTAGCGGCTCTTTCCCTAACCCTTCCCATTGCATTTGAAAAAAGGGGACTGTCAAGGTGGGTAAAGCAAGAGTTTTGCCTACTCTTCTTCAGCACAGATTTAACGAAGACAAACGACCACTTCATGATGTGCCTTCTCAATACGCTACATGTTCTTAAGACTCAGTGACACTCATCTTTTATTCTCTTCATGCAACCTTGCTCGCACAGCTGGGGGGCTAGATGGATTTGAGTGTGCACACACGTTAAGAGCAAGAGGATATTTAAAAGAGGAAATATCAATGAATCTCCTTCCATCCTTTCACATCCATCAGCAAAATATACAGTTAGGAGCTCTGACGAAAGATTGTAAATTATTGTTCGCACCTAGCTTGAAAAATGACACAATGTTATCTTTTCTTCTGGAAAGTTAAAAATGTCTGCTACTGAAGTGGCTGATTTTTAACTGGTCTTTAACTTCTGAATTTCCTAGCTTGCTGCTGACAAGATACAAAAATTTAAAATCCTTGATATAAACACGCAGCATTATATCTTCCATCAGCGCATAATGCACAAGCAAATATGTAGTAAGAAATCTGCTTTTAATTGGCTTGATTGAAGCAGTTTTGCAAGTAAAGTATGTTATTAGTTCTTACTTCAAAGGCTATAAACAGAAGTTGCCAAAAATAGTTTTCATGACGGCAAATTCTGTCAGCCCTCACACATTTTACTGAAAAATATATAGTATTTTGTTAACTTTCTTGCAAAAACAAAACACAGCCAAGTGTTATCCTTTGTTATAAAGTCAAAGAATCAGATTCAAAACCCTTCAGGAAATCAAAGAGAGGTTGAACTTTATTTTACTTCAGACCCTCTGGGTCAGAGAGCAAATAATAATTTAACAATAAGAATTAAATGTATTGATTTATTTCATGTTATCAAGTAACTTTCTTACCTGGCCTACATAGGTCCTTCACTTTTATATTTGCCTTCACAGAAGCTATAAAAGCTTTCAAGAATAAGACTTCTGCTTGGCAAAAGTACACACTATAGATGATATCTCTCACGTCTTATCCAGCCTAATTTTTAAAAATTAAGCTGGGACATTTCATCTCTAAAATGAAGGTTTGGGAGCACATTAATTTGAGCTTGAAAAACAGAACTTACCAGAAATTGCAAATATTTGTAGAAATAAATTTGAAAAATTATACTTTAAAAAAAACACTTATTTGATGCTAAAAACGTTTCAGCTAAATCTAAATAAAGATGAGGACTTAGGGTGTTTTTTAAAGAATAACCTGTACAGTCCTGTTAGTGGGGAAATAAATAAAACTGCTGAGAGATATTTTTTTATTATTATTTTTGAGCTAATTCAGTTTTCCAAACTTCCTTTCAACAAAGCTAGGTTTGCTTAGCTTCTCAATGCATGAATTTTGTAATTGTACTGATGGTTACATATAGTACTACATAAGCTTTATTTCACATTTACAATATATACCAGCATTTATTAAGTGCCTATTAATTCTTCTTTACATGCTTCAGTCACAGTGAACCTATTAATATGGATCTTTATATTTCAATCAGCAAAAGAAACATCCCCTGGAAATACACAGAGACGTTCCATTGGTCCAAACTCAGAAAGAAATCTCTCTCCACTCATACATATTTCATATTTGGGGAGGATTGTCAGAAACAAAACTGCTAGAGATGAGGTTTTGTTGTTGTTGTTCTTCATTTCTAGTCATCCTCTGCCTGCAATTTCCCCCAAGTAAGTCCTGCTCTTCTTACCACACTTTGCGGTACAGAAGTGTCCGATCAATGTCTAATCTCTATTTTCATAGACGTAACCTCAAAAGATGCTTATTTTGAACTTAGTCTGTTATACGTTCATAAATGTTGAGGAGTATTCAGGATCATATGAAGGAACTAATTAAAAGAGGTGACATTTCTGCAGAAAAATGCTGATGGCTAATTTAAACTGAATAAAGTAATTACAAGATTATAAACTCATTAAACTACTACTTTAACAAAACCATGAAGATCACCAACACAAACATTCCTCACCCCTCTAAAATACAACCGGCATCTCAGCCACATCCTAGATCTAGGTGGCACACCACCACCGTACGGCTGTGTTATTTAAAACACTTGTTCCTTTTTAATATAACCTCCTGCTAGCTTCTTCACTTGTCTTTTGGGAGAAACTGCAGAGGAATAAACCACAGGGAAACTTCTAGCCCATTAACACTCAATGTTAATTCCCTTGGCCCACCTGGGAAGAACGTCCTTGCAGAACGATCATGCTGGCCAACTCATGCATTGCGAATTTACATGCTAATCTACTTTCTTATGAACTTTTTGCACAAATAAATTCAAAAGGTGTAAAACGTCCCCCCGGTCCCCAAACACAACTCTCTGTGAAGGGCCAGAATTCGTGTATTTTACACTGGCAAGCTAAAAACTCCATAAGATTGCTTATTCATAACTGAACATAGGCTCTGCAATTGAAGAACAAAATTAATCTTAATTATGGGCTTTTTCCTAAACAATGGTCAGGAGTCTGAGCTGGATTAATCTTACATCTGCCATGTACAAATATATACATCTTCATTTTCTGATAGCTTTATAACAACATTCACAATCTCTTTCTACCTTATGCTAAGGAATGCAAAATAACGAAACACAATCATTAAAAAAATCCCAAATTCCCGGCTGAGGTTTTCTAGCTCCTGCGCTACCTGAACTCCATTTGGACAGGGCTGCTACCACCTTCCTATGAGACTCCCTACGTGCTGCATTGGAACTCGAAGTAATTAGGCAAGGAAGTGATGGAAACCAGCACAGAGCCAACGGCACAGCCCTGTGGAATCAAACCCCAGGTTTTAAAGAGAGAAGTATACTTTAAAGCCAGAACACCAAGTCCAGCTACTTAAGCCCCCTTCTTTTTGTGTTAAGTGTGGAATTAAGCTTGAATCCAGAGAGAAAAATCCCAGTGTGGATCCATCGTTTACACACAGGTCATTCTGTATCCCCTGACTCTCCTATTATCATCTGTAGCCTCTAAACATCCTACAACTGTAAAAGAAAGCAAAAATTTCCTTCACTTCCTTCAGTTAGTACTTTTCCGAACAGATTTAACACTTAATTTTTATCAACTGACCATTTATCAATTTTTGCCTCAAAATCCATTTTTTCCTTGAAGTGCATGGGGTTTTTTTCTCAATATTAAGCTGAAATTTACCTGAAAACAAAAAAAATTATAACATCCATTTTAATTAACCCAGTGCTAAGCTTTGCTTCCTTTACCAGGAATGACCTGGTTAGCATAAACTGAGTTCTTAATATACTTACGATTTAATTCATTTTACATTTGTAGGATAGACCAAATGTTCTAAGCCAAAGAAAAAAAGGAAAAAAAAGGACAGCAAACTCACGTATCCAAGTATGCACTTTCAATTTACTCTAAAATCAGATTTACGTAAACAAAAGTCTTGATGTAAGGCATTTCTATAAAAATGGATGAGAACAAAATTGGTGGTTTTTGCAGAGCATAGCAGAACTGGAAACTAAAAATATTATTTTAGGTGGTGAAAACAAAACTTTTTGCATATGTAAGTGAATTATGGTGGGTTTTCCTGTTGCCTGTAATTTAGCATCAGTAATGAACAGCTTTTTGGGTCTGTGTTGTGTTTTTTTTTCCCCTGGGGAAGAGGGGATTTTAGTATTTCTTAGAAGTCAACTGAAAGGAACGGCATCTGAAAAAGATAAAAACAACTACTGATAAAATAATTAATTTAGTTTCAACACAGAGGCTATGGAAATGCTGTTGTAGAAAACTAAGACCAAACATCTGTCTTAATTATAAATCCTAATCTTTTATTTAATCATTTATTTTCCACAAACTTCCAAAGTTTAAAGTACACTATGGAACTTTCAAAATTAATTCAACTAAAACAGCTTATGATTGCTTCTTCCAGTTTCTAAATGATGCTACAATTCATATTTTTACATTGCATGTTTGTCAATATAGACAAATTTTTTATTTTAAATCACAACTCTTGGCAACTACTGCATTTTACTGGAAAGGTTATGTACTTAAAATAATTTCTCTCACCCCCTTTTTTTTAATAAGAGTAGGAAATAATAATGATTGTATCTAACATTTCAATCATGTTTTGTAAATAAGGAAATCACTTATTAAAGGTGAGCAATCATTATCCTCAGTAATCTATAGGAAAAGTACTGCGGAAGTAAATGAAATTACTTTTTAACGATCACTTAATAGTAAGGAAAACAAATTCAATTGCAAGTAATACCCGTTTTCCAAAACATTTTTCCTTTGCCAAACATACGCCATGCGTAAGACCAACGAGATTTTTAATGGCCTTTTTTACACTCCTATTTTCAGCAACATTCCAGGAAGAGGAGCAAGAGTTTTGCTTGAAGTAAAGAATAGGGACTAGGTCCACCGAAACATCTCAGGTAAAGACAACAGTTTCAAGGGAGGCTTCAGGAAATTTGCATCCACAGCAAATGCAAGCTTGTGATTGAATCAGAGTTTGCGACGGAAAATTTATCAAGGGAACAGAATAGTTCATAAGACTATCTCAATAGCTCGGTTGATAGCTAGCAATAAAACTGCACACATTTTACTACTTACTCACGAGAAGCATACCAGCAGAGTGACACGGGGGAATTCAACCTTTTCAATATAGTTGCATCTTATAAACTCCTTAATTGCAAAGCTCCTACTGGTGCTTAATGAGGACATAAGTATCACAGGTTCAATGAATCAAAGGGAGAGGTTCTATACGACTTGCAAGATTTGAGCACCCTCAGCGGAAAAGTTTACATACGAAGAGCAATAAAAAGGTTGACTGAAAGTCAGAATTCAATTTCCTTTTCTGATACTATTTTACAGTACACAGAGAGCCATTAAGGTCCTATAAAACAATCAATAATCAATGTACCTTTTTGTAAACAGAGGAAATAAAAATAAATCGTAATGGTTAGCAATGATATTCAGGAGGTATATCAAAGGTTTTATTTACTACAAAGATGACATTTTGGTGTACCTCAAAAATACTTTGTCTCTAACAGCTTCAAAAGTTGCTATTTTTTTAAAAATTGACATTTCCAGTAATTGCCACATTTTTAGATCCATCGTCCCTGTCCATTTTTATCTCACAGTATATTGTTGCGATTTTCTCAAGTGTATTTAAAATTTTGGTTTAAAGTGACACTTGCTTGTCTACGTTAAGTCTGAGTAAACTGTTGCATGGAGAACCATGTCAACATCCAATGCAAACCTATACTTAAAGAGATGTGCTGCTTATACTCTCGATGACAACAGTGGTTGCCTAAAAATGAATCTGTGTATTGCCAGCAGTGAGTGACCGTTCCAGATTTCTAAGTGGCAATGCTTTTGTATTAAAGTTTACCTGAGCAGCAAAATCCTTACAAAGCTTAAACTACTAACTGCCCACAGGTTAGAGCTAATCTCCCTTTTCTTCTTCTGTTTGATGTATTTTAAAGTGACAGTTATTAAGGCTGCTGATTTCAGTGCAGTGAAGCAAGTATTTCCCTGACTTATTTCAGAAGTCATTGCATGACTTCTGAAGATTCAAGTTTTGAAGGGCATCTTCCTAAAATCTCACAGCTACTAGGAAGTATTAATTAAATAATTTCCATCATTTTCAGAAGAGTAGAGCTATAATCAGAAAAAAATCAGAAGATAAAATGTCGGTTGAGAGTAATTATCCAGATTGAGTAGCCCATATTCATCAAAACACAAAATTTCCCAGCTTGTCCACGACCATCCTTATTGATACTGATTGCTCACGGGTGGCAACAAATGACTTTGTTATAGGTCTTACGCACTGGCTATTTCAGATCCATTTCTGGATCTGCAGCAAATCATTGCTGTAAAAGCAAAACTCACACAGAGCAGTGAAAGTAGCACAAATTGCAACAGTGGCAGGGTAGGAAGTAAAGCTAGGGTCTTAGGGGAGGGTCATAAAGAAAGTGCTAGTGAGTTGTTACAGGCATGCAACCACAGCTAGAGCAGTCCATGAGACTCAGCTCTATAAACTCCTGACTGCCCTAAAGAGCCCGTGAGATTTAGAAGTTCAGAGATGTAGATTCGGAGAAATTTTTCATAATTGTTTATGGTAACACTTGATTTTTAGAAGTTCATATCGTAGATGCGCATCTGCAAAGCTTGCTGCAGCTAAGAAGAATGAAAAATATTAGAGCATCAAAATCTTTAGAGTAGGAAAGGGAGGAAGAAAGGATAGAAATCTCTTGCTCGCATGCCTGATCCCAGACTGATAACAAACCCGGAATGGTTCTTCAGGGAGATCTTTATCCTCGGCCCATAATCTGCATCGCTCATCATGTATCATCACCCAGAGAACAGCATGAAGAAGTCCTGAAAAAGAGCTTAAGCACTCAAAAGCTTCTCACTCATAACCAGCTGTCTCAGTTTATGTAATAAATCACCTCTCCCTACAAATCCTGCTTCACTTAAATCAATCTCTATAAGTACTCAATGATCACTTAAGTCACCTAATTTATTTCAATCAAAGTTTTGGATATAGGCCATGATCGTGACTAATTATTAAGGCTATTAGGGGATGGCAAAAAAAGCCAAATTCAGTATAAAATCACAAACAATTCTTAAGACTCCTTTTATGTTACTGCTATGTAACCATTCTTTTTTTTTTTTTCTTTTTTCATCCCCAATAATGTTTTGGTTAAAACCATCACTGCAACAAAGCAGAGGAAAGGGATTTCCAGGTTGTCAGCTCTGGTGCCCAGCTCTTGCATATCTGTTGCCAGAGGGGAGATACTCTTGAAGGAGATCCTGAGCAAGACACACTCGTTGAACAACGTGCAATATTTGCATGTCTCCAAGTGCAACCCTATCTTCTTAGCACGATCCCATGAGCCCTTACAAGCGACAGAACAGACATGAGCCATCCCCAGCGTACCACAGGTCTCACAGACACACCTTGTAACCTTCTACTCTATGGTCGACACCTTTGCAAAACCAGTCTTCTGGGACAATATTTTAGATTATAGAAGGATTATTATTAGTGATAATATAAAAAAACATCCTAAAGATGAGCATGAAGTTTATTCACAGAGACTAATCTCGGAGGCAAAGCAAGAAAGAGACGAAACCCAATTTTTTAAACAATGTGTAAGTTTTTGCTCATGCTTCCATTTCTCTGATATTTCAAACAGTGGACTCCATGACACATCAGCTGCATAAGCAGCTATCTATCCATCCAACCCTGTCACCTTTTTACCTTTTCCCTGCTAGGCAAGAAAGAGCATGTGCCCCATCTAATCTACTGGCAAGCTGGTGCCACTGGGCTGCTGGGTGCACACTGACCTCTCAGCTTCTGCTGGGCCAAATATCTCTGATATCTTCATCACTCAGCTAAATGTGGTTAAAATATGCCAATGATTTTAGCTGACATTAGCAAAACAGCATAACTACGTAAACGCATCTTCTTAGCATACCCACAATAGAATGGAAATCCGTAGTTACAACCATCGTGCACAAAAGAGAACATCAACACTCAGCAATAAAAGTAAATAATGTTGTCCTTTAATCACACTTTGATGTTATCTGTAAGTAACAACCATCACCAGCGTTACACGCCTTCTAATTTGTACGTAGTGCTTTTCACATACGTGTAAAGTTACTTTAGAGATACGGGCAAACTGCAACGAGCACAGCTGAAAGATTTGCTCAAGATTTCAAATAACTCCAACAGCAACACTGAACAGACTGGGTGTCCATTCTCTTGACACCCAAGCCACCGCTCCAGCCATACGACGTCTTGTCTCCTACACAACGGTTTTCATTGCTGGACCACAAGGAGGTTTTTTATGTGAAGTTTGGCTGGACCCTAGGTACTTGCTTTGAAAAAAAGCATCTATTTTCTCCTTCTATACAGTCTTGCCCTTCATCACTACCCAATTACCACAGTGCATGAATTACCAGTTCTTTTAAGCCTGAAGCCTAATCAACATGGGAAGCTGGGCGCAGAATCAGGACCCTGCACAAGCGCACGATTTCTGATCCTGTACTTTCACCAGCGAGAAGTTTGGAGGCCGGGAGAGCTGGGAAGGGAGGTTGGTTCACTTGGGTTTTAGAACTGAGGAAGATATGATCATATCTCACCTAATCTAATGACAAACCAAATTACAATTTGGTTCCAAACGTTAAAACAAGGGTCTGATATAACTATAGAAACACCGCTGTATTTTAAGTCATCTCTCATTTTTGCTGTTATCATACCAGGTACTAATATAAGCAAAGAAGAATTGCTCGCTATTAAAAATGATTCTAAAATTCCGATTTATGACCAAGTATCTGACTAAAATATACAAATGACTAAAAAGACGGGAATGGAAAAGGGATGTCTGTAGTTGCTATTTCTATGGAAAAAAAGAAAAGTAAGGGCGAGGTCTTTTTTTTTTTTTTTTTTTTTTTTTTTTTTTTTTCCAAACCCTCAGGCATCAGACCACACAAAGACATTTTAACTGGTCAAAGCTCAGAAAGTTAAAGAGGAAGTCCTCTGGACCAAAGAAAACAGCACTCTTTCCAGAAGAAACTATGGTGGGTCTAACTGAGGTCCTTAAAGCTGAGACCCTTTCTAAGATGCAAGACTAAATTGATTCTTAAATACCTTTCTGAATTTAGAGATAAGAAATGTATTGACTTTATAGAATGCTTTGTATCTAGTGAGTAGGGACCAACATAATGCCCTTAAAAAAACCTAAAAAATTACGATTAACTGACCTGCAAATTAGCATTCATCAGATCGTCCCAAGGATAAACACATTTCTGAACCCTACCTGTTCGAATATACCATATACAACAAACACACAAGCAAGGTCCCCTTTGAGTTCACCAAGGTTTGTTTGATCCAGATTTAAGATTCCCTAAAAAAGAAGTAATTAACTAGATGTCTTAGGACAGAGGCCAGGATTTGGGATAAGGTTTGTTTCAATATTCAAAACCATTTGAATATCACTGGGATAATCCTTTTTCAATCACTGCAACAATTCTTATCTTTACAAAGAGAGAAGTAGTGGTCTACTTGGTGCTTAAACTCAAAACAGACCTGGACCAAAGCAGATCAGCTGAACTATAGGATCATAATACCTCAGTGGCAATCACAGGTAGTTAAAAATTTTAACACGAAGTCCTAGTAGAGGGTCACTGTCAGGATCACGCATGTGGCAAGCTACTAAATTTCTCCCTTATCCGTAACAGTGGGATAAAATCCATTTATCATAAGCATTACTTTGAACAATAACTGATATTCACACATTAATCTAAAATATACACATCCTATTAAGATACCAATTCACAGCGTCAGAAATCTAAATACCAGCTATATAACTAATTGGCAATCATAATTAGGAGTAGAGAATATATTATGTAAACAGTACATGAGTTTCTACTGAGTTAGTGCAAGAATTTCTCTTGAAGCAATGACATGATAAACCAATCAGATTTGCACAGTGTATAAGATCATCGAAACATTGTCAAATAGAGCATAACAAAACAGGAATGCCGTATCAACAGAAAAGTTATTTTGATTATATTTATCTTCTACGTATATTCAATTTTTTAAAATTTTCTAAACTGGGGCATATGCAAATGTACTTAAAAATCCAGTTAGAATGATTTTTTAAAAAATCATAAAATATCAATTAACAGCTATTCTTTTCACACCAGAGGAGCATTACCATTTTTAAATGACACGCTTTTAACTCAAGATCCAACTTTAGCTGTCGGTCCACAGAATTCAAGAATGTCTGGATTTTGCCATTCAAGTGTGAGTACAAACTAACATAATTCAAACAGTAGCCAAAACACAGCTGTTCTGAAAGGAATCTCCCCAAAACTTGTTTCTTGTATTTATATAGTTGATCATCTAAAAGGTCATAAAAATTGTATTAACACAACTTCCTGAAAACGCAGCAAAAATGTTTTGTCAAAAACAGCTCTAAAGCTGGTACACCAAGTATCTACTTGATACTAAATATGGTTTCCATTTTTATGGAAAACCTTTCCATTATTTACATTAATTACCATTAAGAGAGTTTTCTGGAGTCTTTTTATTATTTAATTTCCATCTGTGAATAATTTATATTATCTTTTAATGAAAAACATTCACTATGTTTTGTTTCTAATGTATTGTTACACCACCTTTCCATCCAAAGTTACTAACATCTCAATAACATATACATTTGTCTTTGTATACATATATATACATATATACACTTATCATCTAGTAGAATCTTGCGATGGTTAACACATTCCTTAACTACTGAAGGCTTTTTTATTTTTAATATTTCAGGGACAACGATAAGGACTTAATGAACTGGAGTTAGGAGGTTCATTGACAAAGTGAATTCAACACAAACCTGTCAAGTTTATGTCTACACCATCACACTGGGCAGCAGTTCTTTGATAGGCAGAAGATGCAAAAAATTATAAGCGCTGCCTCAAGAAGGCCATGCAGAAAAACAATACTACTTTGTCAGGGCTTAGTAATGATGTGGGTTATCAGGAGACCCTGACAGTAGTGTTAGAGACTACCTAATCTTACTCACAATTTAACAGAATAATCCCTTTCTAGTTAAAACACTTTTGAACAGACGCTTTCAATTGTTTTTCCAAAAAAGTACTCACTGAAACTTTTCAAAAAAGTAACTTTATCAAAGTGCTCTAACTCACATAAGAACATGTTCTATCTTCCTCCACTTGTTAAAAATAAAAAATTGCTACACATCCTTTCCTCTTGTACTGAGAGCAAATATATTGAACACACAGTGTATTTCTTGGAACGGAGATAAACTGCCATTCATTGTCAGAATTTAAAAATAATATGAAATTGACCTTAACTATTAAAAACTACAAGGGCATATAATTTTTTTAAAAATTACAGTATTTTCTTACAGTAAGGTAATTCACAACCTCAGAAAGCAACTGTCAGTGGTATGCTTTATTTTTACTTTGCTGAGTGTAATCATACACACACCCATTTCAACACCATTGCTACTCAATATTTGTATAATTAAATTTGAATATGTCATAAAAACTGTTACAGATAATGTTTACCAGTAGATCCCAAAATACAACAAACAGATCATGTGTTCAGATTAATTGAGTAAAACTCACAATCAAATGCAAGGATGGTCACCTGAAAGCAGAGCTGGAAGCCTGGATTCAAAAGCCAACAGCTCTGCACAACTCGGGACTGCAACAAAACAGTAAATAACCCACTAGGCTGCAGGATCAGGGCAGAACGAGCTCCTTGTAGCCAGCACAGTACCATGGCAAGTACAGAACTCAATAGCATTGGAAGTATAATCGTATTTCTTCTGTACATTGGAAAAAAAAAATTTCAAAATTTGGAATTTTTCAGAGAATGGGTATGTAGTTATAATTTGAATTCTAGAAAGAGTTAACATTTCAAAACTTGATAAAAATCAGAAGTAATTTGGTTTAAAATTTGTATTAAGTAATTACAGTTAACATCCAAGAAACAACATCAGATACTTGATAGCCCCTAATCAGAAGACTAGTTATAACTAAAATCAAATTTAGCAATCAATTAAATTTTTAACCATGTTACACATTATGATTTAGTTAGCAAATTCATCAGCCTCCACAAAGGAGCTGTCACATTACAACAATGAGCTTATACAGAGGGTTAAAACATTCTATCATTTTCAACTCTTTCTAGGCTAAATTAATTATTTAATTTAATTAATTACTTGGGTTGAGTAAAAGAAAAACTTAAGTCCGCTATTTCTGAAAAGTTAGGAGACAAATTATCTTTAAAAGATGGGGTTGGGGTTTTCTTCAGTCAACAAAGAAAAACTGGAATTGTTATTTGTTTTCAGGGCAATATATCCAAAACATAATATGGTATTATCTGTAGCAGGACTATATTCACTATTGAAATGGCAAAGAAATTAAACGTATCTATTTTAGTCAAATTACCTACTAGTAAAGTATTGAACACTGCTATACCCAGAGAAATAATTTACTATACAGGACAAGTTTTAAGGGAAACAAATGCCAAAATAGGCCAGAATTATAACACTGGGTTTCTGGCCCATAGCAACCTTTCATCATCTCTATAAATAAGATTATAGTTAATTACCTATCTCATATGACCTTTATAAGGAATGGTCAAGCTAGAGAGAACTGGATATACAGAATCTGATCTAAAAAGCATTTATAGTAATTTCAATATCCATACAGATAGCATGAAAATATAGGGGTGAAGGTATTCCTCCAAGTAGCTCTACTTGTCCCAGAGTTTGACTACCCCAGACAATACAGATGAAGGTGTGAAGACAACAGAATTCTGATTTTGAAAACCCCTCTGCAGCATTCCTGTGCAGAGAGACACAGTTACAAGTCTGTCTTCAGAAGGACTCCTACCATTCTAAAAATACTGTCCCACAGCTGTTTAAAATTTATTTTTTTAGACCATAGCACCACTGTTTGGTTGTTTCCAATTTCTGAAACCACAAATAGTAAAAGTGTACTCAGTCTACTGCAAACATAAATAGCAAATGCACGCTTCAGCACTTTTAAAAGGATATGGAAATTGGCAACAAAAATGCAGTTCATGTTGAAAATTTACGAGGGCTCTGCCATATTTCTTCAGAAATACAATCAGGTAAAAATTAGGAAGATCTCTACCAGCTGGGTGGCATTTTTGTGTTTTCTTTACTTATATTTTTTTTAACTGAAAGACTTTCATTATGCAACTTCTGGCACTTGATAAAATAGAGCATGGTACCTTTGCTAAAACCACAGTTTCTTTGGTTATGTTTAGCATTACACAAACATCTTTCACCTTAGATATCCTCTTGCATTAGTGTGTTTAATTTCAAATACTCTAAGGCACATTACTTTTTGACAAAATTATTTTAACGGCGATCAGTAAATGAGATGTACAAATTATTCTTTCCCTCCCCCAATTTCACAGGTCATTTAAAAATAACCCAACCCTTCACAATTATACTTTCGTATATTTGGATCTTTATGTACCTACTTCTATTAAAAGCTAAAGTACTCCAATAATATCATATTTTTACATGGATTTATTTCAAGAAACACAGCACATAATGGCAAAGTATCTTCTAGGTAAAGGTAACAGCAGACATGTTAACAAATGTGATTACATTCTTTTGAGGAACATCAAAAGTCTGAAAACCTGAAGGAAATGTCAATATTTTTTCGTCTGAAGTACACTTCTTGAAAGAAGTCCGGATCCCAAGGAAGTTGATGGGAGTTTAAAGTCAACGGGGCTGAGATCTCAGCCCTAGCATGTGTGAATTCAAGTGAGCTCACTAAGAAAATATCTATTTAGAGTGCTATTTGTGAACTATTTTATCCTGACATAAATGCAACTAAAAGTAGAAACAGGTAATATTCCCTTTGAACTAAAGCAGCATTTTGGTGGTTTCTATAGCAAGAGACTGTTTCTATCAATGGCATACCACTATAGAAACCCTAACCTTTGAGATGTAACAGTGCTAAAAAAATAAATAAATAAAAATAAAAATACAGTAATCCATGAGTTCACACCAACAAAATCTTTTAAAGTGTATATATTTAATAAAGGATGGAGAGATTTTTATTTTTTTTTTCTGATCACTTGCAGCTAAAAAGATAAGCTAAAAAATACATACAACTTGTTATAATTTGGGAGGAATTTCTTTTGGTACAGAGGTTACTTACTACAAGCTTTACTAACCACGCAGTTTGGAGGCAGCACAGGCATATATTTATGTTCTTTAAAACAATTCCATACACTTCTGAATTTTTGCCTGAGTAGACATTTTGTGTATTCGCAGAAACTAATTTCCTAGTAACCTTTAGTGAATTGCAGACATATATACATGATTTTGCCATGTACATTAAATAAAAAAAAAAAAAACAAACTAGAGATAAGATGATCATAGTCAGACTATGAAATAAAAATTTGTCCAACAGGCCATAACACATTGGATAGAAGCCACGCATGTTAAATAATCTCTTAGATACATTTTTGCTGTTGACTTGGTAAACTTTTCTTTCCAATTCACTAAATCTGAAATACTACATGTTTCTGACAGTCAGTAGGATACTGTGATTAAAACAGTGCCAGGATAATTCCTCCCCCCCCCAAAAAAAAAAATTGGAAAAGGATGAAGTGCTCCTGTACTGAATTTCCCACTGGTACTTGACCCAAATAAAAATTCCCAAGTTTGGAGTTGAAGCCTCAAGAGGAGATGTGAGTCTAGAAATAACAATGAAATTGGTATCGTGAGCCTGCAAATGATCCCAGCTGCAGACATGGGAACAGGTCACGACCTCAGGCTGGCAATCGCTGCCTGAAGAGGTGGCAGCGTGAGCTGAGCATGACTGAACTTCCTTCGTATTTTTATATGCATGTTAAGATTTATTTTAAGAATGCACCATAGCAATTTCGTGCTCTCAGATTAGTTTATAACAGACAGAAAAAACCCTATATTTAAAATGAAATCACAAATTGGCACTTATCTGTTATTTAGCCTAACTCGAAGATCTTTTATACAGAGAGGGTCTTACAGTTTTTATTTTATTTTTTTCATGTTGATATACTGAGCCTGGTGTATTTTTTTAAAGCTACCATTAATATTTTAGAATGAAAATTACATCCTGCATAACTAAAGATTAAGAGAAAATACAAAACCTTCTCTTAATTAACTAAGAATAAACTGATGTGCACATCACACTGCATTACTATAGAATTACCTGTAGGATTGGGAATTTTTTTGGTCGGGGGGAGCAGCGGAGACACTCGGTAATTGCTTTGCTTCAGAAACTTCGTGTTACGCAGGTATTTTTCACTGGATATTATGCTTTGTGATGGAAAACCCTTCCCAACTGCTCATTAGAAGAAAAATATTAGTTTAAATTTTAAACTGTTTGCGGAGTATAATTTTAACTAGGAAAATTCCTGTTGTAAATATAGAACTGAAATACTGTGATGTGGTTAACTGCACCTGCCACCCAAAAGGGGTTTGCAATATTATGCATAGACTTTAAAGGAAAAATGATTTGAGAGATGCAAATAATGGCAAGAGTATTAATAAATGTTTGATTAAATTTAAAGGAATCATTTCATTCCTTTTTTAAAAAAATACTCCATCCAGTTTACCAATATCTACACATTCAGAATTTAAGTACCTACTTTTGCACTTACATTAAGAATAATATTTAAATACATGATTTTCTTGAAGGTCGTCTTCAGGGCTAAGGCACACAAAAAATTACATTTAACATAGAATTCACACTGTTTGCCCATCTGTTAATAAAGGCTTAAAGGATAAACTACATTTGTAAACCTCAACCTAATATGCTATGAAAAAAAAAAAAATCTTTAAGACAGTAAAAGATACCACCTAAGCCCACTAAACCCAGACAAAGAAAAATTTGATGCTTCTAACCATAACATACTGCACTCTTACACAAGAAAACGTTTTATTCTCCAAGTTGCAGTTAATTATACGCTTAATATGCATGATGCAAAAACTTATACACCTCACATAAAGCAATACTGAGAGAAGCGTAGCAAGCATCAAATCTTTATCTTAACGACAAAAATATTATTTAGAAGAAATAACATAGCAGAAGAATTAAGAAGTAGAATGCTACTGGGAATATCACAGAAAAAAAAAGTTTCAATTCCGCCTTATTTCTTACTGGGAAGCAGGGGAGGAGATATGGTGTAGAACCAGCGCAGCAGGAGAATGAGTGTAGATGCTAGTACAAGGAGATAGAAGACAGCACAGGCAGAGAGGAGACAGAGCAAACAGGAAAGCCATTGGCTTTTCCAGTCCATTTTCTAGGGGGCTTTCTCAATGGAAAACACAATTTTTTTTAACTTAAGTCTTGTTTGGGTTTTTTCTTTTCTTTAAAGGAGAAAAATATTTAATCCAATTGCTTCCTTCAAATCACCCTAAAAAAATTGAGAGAAAAAAAAAAAGAAAAACCAGGAGAAATCTTCATTGTTGTAGGAATAGTCAGAAACTTGGCTTCTAGAAATATGCCTGCTCAAACTAAACAGGCAGCAACAGAAATTGGTCCTTTCTCCGGATACAGTAAGTATCTGTCAGCAATATTTACAATTTAAGAAAATAAGTTATACAGTTTTCCTTGAATACTTTTCAAAATTTCATGAGCAGATTCTTGAGATGCAGAGGGACAGCACTGCAGCTAAATCTGAAAAAGCTGAATAAATGAAATTTATATGTGGCATTGAAGAGCTCTTTGGTGCTGAACGTCGGCATAACTTCTACATAATAAATTATTTCCTTAATTTGATGCACTTGAACATGCATGCCCAGTATTAGCAATGTTCTAACCTCCAAAATGAAAGGAAATAGCATCACCATTCTAACAACAAGCAGCAGGCACGTACTTCCTAATTTTAAGAAGACCCTGTCCTAAAAATTAAAAAGGTCTTCTTCACTAGAAAACTCAAAATGCAGAAGAATTTGGGCTCCAGTCCTTCAAAGACATACATAGGTCTGTAATGGCAAATAACGAGATGTCCGTTAGAATTTACTGGCACAGCTCCAAGTGCTGAAGTTCAGCTTGCTCTTAAGGATAAAAGCCTGCTAACATGTAGGAGTCTGCTTAATTTGAGCCATGTGAGCACACCCACCATCTTAAAAAGGAACTACTCTTGCGCGTAACATTTGGCACATGCCAAGCCTTACGGTACAAATCCTCTGGAACAGGGTCTGTCTTCCTATCTGCATAAAGCTGCCATAATCATGACTGGGCTCTTTGAGCACTACCACAACACAAACAAATAAAATGACACACAAAAAGTGCATTAAACGGCATCTAGAGTTGCGAAAGCCTGCATTCATAAATTGGGAAATGCCAGTCTTAAGATGGACTGCTTGTCTTAAGACGACGCATATTTTTGCCCCTTTCAACTGGAAGAATGCCTGCCTCTGTCCCAGCCCGCTAACGGGGCCCTGGTGCCATGCCGTTATCTTCCCGGTCCCCGGCTTCTTATCTCAGTCTCATTCCCCTCATCCAGCACCGTGTGGTCTCCTCGCCCACCAATCCACGTCTCACGCCCTCCAGGCGCTCTCCAGCTTTCGCAAATAATTGCTTACGGCAAAGAAATGATGAGCATGCAGGGTCAAGCCAAAGTCCCGGGTTCTTCCCCCACACCGTGGAGGGAAGTACGTTCTGCTGCAATTTATTTTGCTCCAGCAACTTAACAGATAGTCTGTGCTTAAGTGTGGTCCCACTCCTCATAAAGCAGATGCCTGCCCTCACTTTCTTTTAATATCCTCTCCATTTTAATCAACCTCACCATTTTAATCTCCCTCCCTGGTCCTGGGGCACCAAGAGAAGGTGTCACTTATAGTCCCTCCGAACTGCCAGAAAAAATATCTGCGACACCCCCAGAGCCCTGAGCTCAAGCACGCTCTGCTGGGACGCAGCCGTGAGATCGTTTCGCTGCCCAAATAAAAGCCTTCCATTGAGTACGTGCGAGCAGTCTCTTCTCGGGACATCTTTCCGTACGGGAGATTTCAATTTAAATGCTTAAAGTGTGGTAAAACTACCGAAACAGAGGAACCACAGCAGGTCAAGGAACCTTTAAACAGGCAACGGTGCTGATCTGAGCCATACTGACACGATGGCTGCGTTATTTATATGAACACATTTATGTATTTCTGTTCTGAGAATTACCACTCTCTTAAATCATTTAACGATAAACAGAACAAACTTCCTAAGTAAGGCTGAATCACATACTTCATAGTTCAGTAAGAACACGCTGGACTATCCAATGTGAATGACAAGAAATATTTCACAGGATGAAGCAAAACTCATGTTTGGCTAATTTTCTTATCTTTTAATCATATGCATCTTCTACCATACAGAGAAGCCTCCTGAAAGGAGCGCCACAGAGACACAGAATAAATGCAATAGCAGAAATACTGTCAAATAAGTATCTTGTTAAAATGTTGGTAACATCGGCAAATTGGGGGTTTTTCTGCTTCCTTCAGGGTGGTAGAAGTTACAGAGCATATTAAATGCCTAATACGATGTGAAAGTATGGAACAGTTCTAATCAAGTAGAAGTCACCATTAAAAAAAAAAGATAAGACTGATAAAGGTATGTAATCATATAACTATTCTGACTATTTTCAAGAAACATCTTAAGACAGAAATGCCTAAATAAAAAATATAAAGTATTGTGCATAACATATACTACATTAAAGTTGTAATTTTTAAGGTAAGTAAACCCTCCTTTGGCTAAATACTAGGAACGATGTCATCTGTATTAAAATCTGTACTCTTAACTAATCCCCTCATACATTTATTTACTCATTACTTATTTCTTCTCAGTTATGCTACAGTTGTTACATACTTCATTACTGAAAGAACATCTCCCATTTCCCTTTCCCTATTTGTCTTTTAAAATTCCATAAATAAAATACTTTTACCTATTAGGCATATAAGGCATATATAAATCAGAAATTCTGCAGAACAGAGCTTTTGAGCTCGTATTTTCAAAGATCAGTTAAGAAATATGTTGCTCTAAGACCAAAGTCTTATTTATATGAGTTTGTGGCTTAACTGACAAGTATTTTTCTGTGACAAGTAAGGGCAGACAGTTTGTATCTTAAATACCATAATCCAGTTTTCAACCCATGTAGACGTCTGGAAGGGAACCAGTCAGTAAAGTAAATTATATTATATCCCACTGACAGTCCAAATACAATCCATGAGATCCATTACTTTTACCAAATACAAAAGAAAAAAAACGGGAGAGGTATGGGAGGGGCAGAAACATTTGCAGCTCACAAGATTGCTTAATCAAAGTAAACAGGCCTCCATTTTTAAAAATACAAATAGCAGTTCTTGGTTTAAATGCAAAGGTGGAATATAAGCAATAGCTTGCTACATTTTTATGCGAGGCCATGGGCTAACTGTTTCTGTTTTACAAGCTGCCAGGAGCTTGACCTCTAATTTGCTGGGAGACATGGAAACAGCACCTCGAAAATTATATTTCTTAGCTAGTATGAATATTTTCTCTCTGCATTTCTTTAACATGAGTTTATGTAGTATTTATTCACAAGAGATTTTTCCAATTCTTAGATAGTGGTCTCTCACACATGACAGACTTCATTGATCTAGAAGCCAAGATGTACAGATAATTGCAGTCAAAGCTGCAATTTAGCCTTTTTAATTCGAAAGTAACATCTGAGAAGGAACATTTCTGCATGAATTAGAATCTGAAGCTAAATAGGACTTTCTTTTCTTTCAGTAACCTCTTCAGTTAACAGCCCAAACTGGACATTTACAAACTGGATTTCACCTTTACCTTAAGTGGTTCCATATGAATGAAGACAAATTCTTTTTTTTTTTTTTTAAACAGGAATTACGAATACGTTATAATTCAATCATTAGTTTATTCATTATGTATACTTCTTTCAAATCAAACTAATCTAAACTTTATGTATACAGAATATTACTTATACTACACAAGATGCAGACAGTCCCTTCTCAGTTCCAAATGAGAAACCAAGCAAATGCTATTTTAAATTATAATACTATATTGAATTTCCACAGGAAGGTCACATCATATTCTACAGAACAAGAAATTGGAAATGAGGTACTAAATATGTAGCATTAATTTGTCTTAGTGAGACTAGAATCAAAGAATATAACAGTACTGTATTGAAAGTTACTCATGTCGTTGCATTTTGCAAAAACTACTAATAGTTCAAAAATTTTAGAATTAAATAATTTTTCACTGAGCTCTATCTTTTCCCCTGAAAACACCCATGCAGCCATCATTTCAGTTTGGTAGTATTCATATACATGCATCAATGGGAAAAAAATCCTTTGTTTTGACTGAAACTGGAAACTGAGGAACGGGGTATATCTTTGGAGCTAGCAATTCCTTTGAAAAAGCTGTAGGCATCACAGCGCTTTCAGCCGTTAAATTGAAATTTATTTTCATAACACACAAAAATGTTCCGTTTTTGTGAAAATAGGAGAAACCTCTTTATAAACTTGGTAGCTACAACTGTAAAAATATTTTTAAGTTGATGCATAAGAGAACATGTTTTTATTCCGTAGGCTTGTATTATGGGAAGCTTAAATACAGATTATCTCATTCCGTAACTCCCCACTTTACAGTAGTAGCAATTCATTCTAATTGCTTGGGTAGCACAGTCAGGAAAAAGAGTATTTTTCCTTTTCACTGAATAATGTTTCATGTTTGGTTAAATGCAGGAAGTTACACCACCTTTGGAATGCGATTGTCTGCAACTGCAGTTACTTCTTATTCATAGGTTTGTGTTTAGCTAAATATTAAAATCCTAGCCATTCAGCATTACTTCTCAAAATATCTTTAACTTCTAACTAGCTAAAGTAAAAAGGAATCTATCCACTACAATCAAAATAATTTTAAACCATGCATAATCATTTTTCACACAATTTCTATCCTCCTGTATGGAGCAGATTATAGTAAATGTAATTCACACATGCTGTTTCTTATTCAGAGGAAAACACAGACTAAGGATGTGGAGTATTTCTAGCCAAATCTTCATTCAGATCCAAGATCCATGGACGCCACTGTAATTGAGAGACATTCACAACCAGATAGCTGTAGACTTCATTTTTGTTTAAAATAATACCTCTTCTACATGAGTTCCAACTAAAACATTAATGTTATTTAACGTCTAGCAAGCTGCCTTGAGCTGAACTTACAACAGATTACAGTTTCTTGTTTTAATTTTGTTCAGAAAAGGACATTGCTTAAAACCGTACACTTATATTCACATGTAGATTATGTAAACGTGCTGTTTCTTTTCAGACTACTATAAAATTATGTGTAACTTGTAACATTCTTCTTTCGGAATTTGACTTGCCTGGCAGTTGACAATGGAAAATGAACTATTCCTCCCATACGTCAATATATATACTTTACTATGCAAGTTATTCAAGTTCATCATGCACAGCCTAAAAATGCCTACTCATAACGCCTAGCCTCACAGAAATTTGAAATGGGTAATTAACTGTCAAAGAAGCAGTTTTATTGCCTTCAGATTTCAAATAAGTTGCGATTTAGTTCCACTGTTCTGACGTTCTGCATCGTATCAAAAAGAATGATTCCAAAAGCCACATTTACAATTTTATAATAAGAGGGGATAGAGTGTTTGAATTATATCATACTAAAACGTGTAAAGTAAAAACAACCCCAAGAAATATTAAAAAAATGCATAGCTGCACAGTGTTTTTTTTACTAGGGCTCCTCACCTATACAAGAGATGCTTATTTTCACTTTTAAAACATTATCTATTTCATATTGGTCATACTGCTAGCCTACAAAGAAGAAAACCAGCCTAAAGCACCAAAATAAGTTGATTTCCAAGGCGAGCTTATTTTAAAATTAACTCTAAAATAACAAAGAGCTGCTTCCTCAGCTATTCCATACATACTCATGTGCTGCTTCTCGGCTTCACTGAAGGACACTCCCCCAAACATCTGCAGCTGACTGAAGTCACTTCAGTCCTTTGATTTCTGATTTGAAAAATTTATACGAGTATTTACTCAGTTCAGTAATCTTACAACTTTAACAAACTCTCACTACTAAGTTGCGATTGGAAAACACCCATAACAACAATCACATTTTAAAATTATTTCATCAGCTTATCCTGTTTCTGATTTTCCGCACATTGAATCTTTATAAAACTTTATTTGCTAAATTTATTTATAATAATTTCAGTTAACCATGCCACCTTTTGTATAACTTTTAAGCAACATAACACACTTGAACGGACACTCAGATGCCAAAAGAAAGGGCTATCCTTTATGCAGTTAAACTTCAGTCCAGTTTCATCTGGCATAACAGAAGGGATCATGTTTCTCGGAATCCATAACAAAACCAGCCTAATACCCAAACACAGTGCTTTCATATATTCAGCTTCATATATTTCCAAGAAAATAATATTTAGAATAAATACACTAATTTTAGAAACAGAATTAACAAACAGCTTTTTGACACAAGGTATCCATACAATAGCATTTAACACTTGGAAGTTTGCAAGAATAAGCTAAGGTGGCATCTATTTCCATGAGCAGAAAGGGTGAGAACTCATGAATGATGGAAGGATCAGTGAATCTACATCTCTGCCTCATGACAACATTTTTAGAAAATAAAAAATAGGCTGCTTAAGTTTTTTCCCAAAAATATTTTCCTGCTGTAATAAAAACCATTTCTCTTCAGAATTTTAGCATTATGTCTAAGGTAGCAGTAGCTGCTAATACACTATAATCTTGGCAAATGTTCCAGTACATGCTTGAATTTGATTTATTAAAAAATTATTTTGTGGGTATTTGCTGAGATAAGTTTAAGTCAGATCACTGAAAAATCTACGCTGCTGACACACTGAAATTCCAAGAAGTCATTACAAAGGAGGAGGATTTTTTCAATAATTTTAAGCTTCAACCACTTCCCTAAAATTTTCTAAATTATCACATTTTAAAAATATATAAATTCACACTTAAATAAGATCTTAGAAAGCCAAGCTAAATCTTAATACTGCTTTTCTATCTTGTAATAACCACTAAAGAACATTTTTCTCCTCAGTGAGCTACAAAGATAAAATTGCAACCATTATATTTTTTTTCATTTCGATCAATGTGGACTCTATTCCTAATCCATCTTTGAAGTATGTTTTTATTATGAGACCAAAAAAAATAAATCTGTTTTTGTTATAAAGTCTCATTTAAATGCATTTAAAATAAAAATACATGAAACTCAGAAGTAGTATTTCTGAGCATAACATCACTATTTAAATGAATAGCAAAGAATAAAATAGTACTTGAAAGTAAAGAATAAAACAGTACTTGAAAAAATAAGTTTCTTCTTTTGCACCTCTTAAGAGAGTTAAGCTGTAAAAATACCTATAGATATAATAAAATAGCTAAAACTGTATTTAAAGTTATTTTCCACTGTGATCAGCGATTTTAAAAGTGAAAATAAATGACACTGTCACGTGACAGGCCAGCATGAGACACGTAGCTTTAATATTGATTTGAAATAGCCATTTTCAAGGAACAGTTGAAATAACAGGGGCTAAACGTTCAATGTTTGAAGTAAGTACTGCTAGAAATGGCAAAAAAGTGTCAATGGAAATTCAGTCACCACACAGACTCTTCATTTTCCAACATCAATATACTGAAGAGAAGGTCTCAACTTCAATACTCACATTCAAAAATTATGTTAACAGCACAGAAACCTATGCATTTTAAATTTCTGTATTTGTTAAATTTGTTTTACTTTCTCTGCAGTACATTGCCCAGGCAGGAAAATAAAATTGGTAACCTCTCAGTACCTTAATTTATGATGCCACAATTCAAATCATAGCAAGTAAGATTTCACATAGTCAGCACTGAAGATCTGTAGACACTAAATGAAAGATGTATTTAAAGAGAAAAGGAAAAAAGAGATACTAGCACAAAGTAAACTTTAAAATTAAATGAAAAGTACATACTGTTATAAATCAGACTAAAAGTATTAATTACAGTATGTTTGACTATGAAACACACTACCCAATGATTTTTAAATTGTAGCATCTCAGAAGAAATTTGAGTTAACTATAACAGAGTAACTTTTACAAGGAGCCATTCCTCTACAGAGAATTAAACTACAAAAAACTCTTTATTCTTTACAGTAGCCTCTTATA
Organism: Haliaeetus leucocephalus; assembly: GCF_000737465.1. Taxonomy (NCBI): domain Eukaryota; kingdom Metazoa; phylum Chordata; class Aves; order Accipitriformes; family Accipitridae; genus Haliaeetus; species Haliaeetus leucocephalus. Next base: position 288,708 of record NW_010973307.1, on the reverse strand, counting down.
CCCCAGTGTCACTCCTGCTCATTAAATCTATTCTATCTTTTCCTCTAGTAATTTTCTGTCCTCTGATGATTCCACACCAGTATGATAATCCTGTTCCCAATCCATGCCACCGTAGACATGTAGGACATTCCGTTGGGAAGGGGTACAAGCTGGTTCCAAACCACCTCCCTACCAAATGTAAGAATACTTGCTTTAAACCACAGTTGGATGCAACCAGCTCTATGAATAGGTATCACAACTCCAGCTTTCCATAATTTCTCCATGAACATGCACCTCATGAAGGGTCAAGTCCTCAGTTTGGACCTGTGACTTCTGTCCCTGGTGACACCTTGGTCCAGCTCAATAGCATCAAGGCACAGAGCAACTCTGAAGACCCTCTGGGTTCTGATACCCAATTCTGTGGGTGCAAGGCAAACCCCTGGGACGCAAGACCCACCCAGCTGCCTGCAGGTCAGGCTACAACTCCTCCCAGATGCCATGAGGACACTCGGAAAAAAATGGGCATCATTAACACTACAGTCCATATTATATTTAACTTTTCTCTGGAATACAAGGGCAGAATTCAAGTGTCTGTCTTCCTAAACCTGTTTGTCGGTAGGAGACAGATGGGAGACAGATGCCCACTTCCCCAGAATAGGCATTTCTGAGCATATGTTGAGGAAGTAAAGCTAAGTATGCTATAAACTATCATACTAAACACAATTATAGAATAATTTAGGCTGGAGGGGACCTCTGATCATCATTCAGTTTAAATTCCCACGGGGGGTGGTAAACTATGTAAGTTATACAAAGACTAGGTAGTCTTCAAAAACTTATGGGACATAACCGCTGTCTGAGCCTTAGGTGGATTTCAGTGTCCAAATCTCAACTCAGGCTGATTAAATTTTGCCTAATACTGACATTAATTTTTCGTTAATGAAATCCATAAGTTCATGTATTGATACTTCCATTTTTCTGCCTCAAGCATTCTTTATGAATGCCACTAATGGAAACCTACCTACTTGCACGGTCCAGTGTCTTGCCATTGCAAATAAACATCAACTATAAAGCCAGCTGCAACTTGAAATGCCCTACCTTAATTTCCAATAGAGCATAGTAACAATTTGTATATTCCAAAATCTTCATCCCTACTAGCAAACCATATGCAATTCATTTTCCACCTAAACTCCTTAAGCTGCTCTTCTGGCTTGTTCTCTTACTCAAAGTTTTCCAAGTGCTGATGAAACCACTGTACACTGCTATCACTTCAAGGCATCATAGGTATTTCAACCTTTCAGCAAAAGATTTTTCCAATGGTTTAACCTCAACTTCGAATTCAGTTTTTCTTTACTTAACTCTCACACTGGAACTATGCTCCTGCAAAAACTTGCAACTCATTTCCTCCTGCTCAACACCTTTTTTCTGTCCTATTCTTTCCCTGGTATAAAACTTTTTAAAGCTTCCTTCCCCGTGGCCACTCTGGACTCACCATTTCCATGAAGACTCCTACACAATACCCTTAGGTCCAACAAACTGTTTGTTCATGAAAATACACTTTATTTATTTTTCTTTTGGAAGGTCATGTACAGATGACACAGTAAGACTAAGAAATCGCCATCTCCTACCCATGGAGTGTTACACTTTCCATGAGTGGCAGAATTACTCAGCTACTTTCTCTTTGATCAGTGACAGGATTTTTTGCCTGTTAAGTCACCTTGGACAGTAAGATTTTTTTTCTGAGAATGCCATAAAGGTGCAATACCAAAATTAGCTTAAATTATTAGGTCTTTGTAGCTAGTCACAATAGGGAATGTGAGAAAAGCCCAGCTTCAATGGACATCATTATGCTGACAAACAACGATCAGGAAGAGAACAGTAAAAATCACCTAACACTTAGCACCTCTGAAAGATATTGTTGCTTACAGAGAACAATATAGATAAACTCAACTATCCTTTGGGATGTATGCTTTTATCATGCTGAAAATTCAAATACCAGGTTTATCACCTGGTTTGGATAGTTTTTACTAGTTAACTATTTAAAATGACTACATGAATAACAGTAATAAATAATACAAAAGCAGTAAGACAGGATGTTTCACCAAAATGATGATGGGATACAGAGACTTTTTACTTCAACTTTTCAAATTTTATTCCATGGCTCAAAACTAATAGGAAGTGATGAGCCTCACTTTACCAAAGAGGTTTATATATAAGAAATCTCAACAGATGTTAAACCAGAAGCCCTATGTTATATCCATAAAGAACATCCTACCAAAAATATGGAAGTGTTCGTAAAAGCCAATATATCTGTCCTCCTTTGAAAAGCAGGTAAGTCAGATACCAAACAAACGAGGTGTCCCAGACCATCCACATCCATCCTAGTAGAGAACAGAGCATGCAGACAAGCCCATGTCTTTTCAGCTTGGTTTTCAGATTACAGATATACCAGCAGGAAAAAAAAAAAAAAAAGATTGAAAATACCAATCTGATCTACTGCTATACTACCTAACAGTACAATATTTTTATGAACCCTCCCAATCACTTGAAAAGTACAGCTGATTAAAAGATGCTGCAGAAAGGTGAATGAAAACCATATTGCCATACATACTACTTAACATAATTTGTTAAGTTAAATTTTGCTGTACCATAATAAATTCAAGCAAGCTGAGAGCACACTGTCAAAAACTTTATAAACCTGAAAACTGAAACTTTATAAGCAAGAAAAATGTCAATATAATGAGAGCAATTAACTGCAGGAAGAGATTTTAAACACTAAAGGTATGTATAAATGAGTGGCATGGCTCATAGTGACAGTATCTAGCCATTCAGTGACCACCCAGGTACAGAGAAGTTTAGAAGCAAGTAACGCATTTCCTACAACAATCTCAAAACTTTCTGACCACACACAGTCTGTGTGGCAAAAAAAGAAAAATATTAAGGAAAACAGTCTAACAATTTAAACAAACAGAAGTTTATAAGTGTGTTTTATTAAAAAATCCTAATTGATAACATCCAAGAGCCTGAAATACGAGTAGAAAAAGCCAGCCATGAAAGAGTGACAGTAACATGAGGGGACACAAACCTTTTCTCACTTTTTAACAAAATCTTCACTGAAAGGACTGAAATGTTATCACCAAATTTAATTACAAGTGAAATTTGACTCTATAGTTATTATATGTATTCTAACTAGATGTCAGGCAGATCAGCCTCAAAATACCTTGAAATAACTCCACATAGATAGAAGTACTATATGTAGAATATACAAGTTTGAAAACCTGCGAAGATGCAAAAAGTAGCATCTCTAAGTGTGATTTTTTAATTTTTTTTTTTTTTTAATTACAGTAACAACCTGGGGACTTAAAGGGATCATAGAATCATAGAATGGTTTGGATTGGAAAGGACTTTTAAAGATCATCTAGTTCCAACCCCCCTGCCATGGGCAGGGACACCTTCCACTAGATCAGGTTGCTCAAAGCCCCATCCAACCTGGCCTTGGACACTGCCAGGGATGGGGCGGCCACAACTTCTCTGGGCAAATTGTTCCAGTGCCTCACCACCCTCATCATAAAAAAAATGCCTCCAGAGCGGAGTAGAGGGGGAGAATCCCCTCCCTTGACCTGCTGGCCACCCTTCTTCTGAGGTAGTCCAGGATGCGGTTGGCTTTCTGGGCTGAAGGGCTACAGTTGTAAGCACAGGCAAGCAGAAGCAAACCATACATGGATAGGCCAAAAGGCCCACAAAATAAGTTTAAGGTAAATCATAATAGGGAACAGCCATAAAAGAGAAGACAGATGGGTAGATGGAAATAGTTGGAGAACAGGCAGATTTGTTAGTATCAGGGAGTAATCACATCTTGTTACCTGCCTAATTACTATCAGCAGTGGCCCCTAGGCATTACAGCTAAGGCAATGAAAGAAATTTAAATTCTCTAAGAACTATGCTTATAAATATCCACACTCCTCACCTTGACTTTTTGCTGCTTTCTAGCACTTCAAATGACATCCTTTCTTTTTCACTGCAAATCTTGGAACGTTTCTCTGTTTCACAAAACACTTCTGTTCCTCCACCTAAATTTCCTTCATTATGTAGAAATAAGGTTCTTGGAGAACCACAATTTCGCTGACTGTTCTAATCACACTTTATCTTCCCTCACTTGTGTGGGATGCCAAGCTCTTTAATGGCAAATACTGTATATCAGTCTTTATTTCTCCAGTGTTGTTAAAATCTACTTATCACCTTAAATACAAACTTTTATATGACAATAGCAAATAAGTAAAATTGAAGGGTAGCATGAAGATACTGTAGATAAAATTATCTTATAAATACTATGAATAAAGAAAAACTTTTCAGTAAGCTATAATTTTAACATACAGTATACAACCGTATTAGAATATGTGATCATATTCTTCAGCTATTTTTAATGGATAAATTAAATACTCAAATTTTGTTATAGAGCTACACGTGCTATGAAACAAAATACATCCATATTATATATAGGATACTATTTGTTTCCAAAGTATGGTACTATACGTGTACAAAAAAATACACCAATGTCGGAGTTTACTAACACTGTAACTATACATATTCACAAGACGTTCTTTTTTTTAGACTTGTAATTTGAAAGTTAGGACTATATTAATCATCTTCTCCAACTACAGACATTTCCTACAACAACATCACACTAACTGTAGGTAACTAAAGCATTTTATATATATTTTGAGCACTTAGAAATGTGTTTTAGTTGATAATTGTTTTTCTAATACATGGAAATGCCTTGCATTACTTGAAGTACACATTAAAATACACCAGTAATACAGTTCTGCTACTACAAATCACATACCATTTTCTTGATTGGCCAAGTCCCTCAGAAAGTATGAAAAGATACCCCTTTTCTGCCAGCATTGTCTCTATGCTTGTAAGTGTTAAAAGAATTAAGCTACAATGAAATAACCCTCTCTTTTCACTAGTAGAAGAATGCCCTCAATAAAAAATAAATAGAAAGGCAGGTGTTATATCTCCAAATCTTGAAAAATAGTACAAGTATTTAGCTTTCAGCCATGAAAGTGCATGAATGTATTGAAAATGACCAGCACCTAGTTTCTAATGTTTTACAGAAATGAACTTCCCATAATTCATTTCTTACTTGTAATTTCCTCAAGTCTCCCGATGCTGACTCATTTAATTGGCTACAAAAAGCAACAGATCAAGACTATTAAGTAATGATTTTGACTCAAAGCAGGTATTTATAGTCATCTACACTTTGCGGTAAACTTGTTGAAAATAAAAACTATTATTTCAAATCACTCAAATGAAGTGTTTGCTTAATTAAATATTTAATCAAAACAATCTCTAGTCTTCCTGAGTTGGCCATAGAACTTTTAACTCCTACATAATACTCTCCACTCCAAACCATTTCTGTCTTGGAGAGCTACACATTCAAAACCAAGTATTAATACATAACTCATCAGCAAGATTCATTTCATGTCGTAAGGAAGAGGCCTTTTAGAAAAGAAAAATCTCTTACTTTGGGATATCTTCTCTGTCTTAAAATTGACCACATACACAACTTGATTAAAGAGATATTTCCATCAGCAATTGACCAACATACTCAACTGTTCAGCATCATAAGGGGAAAAACTAACAACCTGTGGTGTACTATTATCCACTTAAAATAAATTCCAACCTTGAAACATGCAACAGCATCATAAAAATAAAAGTAGCACTCTTTATTATCTCAAACTACCAAAATGAACAGAAAGCTTGAAAGTGCTTGCAGGGTGGTTTCCAAATATCCTGATGGAGACTATTTACAGGTTAGTTAGGACTTTATTGAATGCCAAAATTTAAGGAATAGGAAAATGTAAATAACTGAAATTTAGCAATGGTTTTCCAGATAATGATCCAAGAATGGAAATTTTGAATAAGCCTTTAAATACCAACATGCTGATATGTATAAAATATAATGGTCTCTAACAGCCAGTACAAAAAAGAATGGAAAAACGTAATCAAGCTATGCTAAATAAAGCCTCCTGAGTTAGCAAAACAGATTTTACATAGCCTTCAAAGGGAAGCATTGCAAGAAAGGATCTTTTATTCAGATTTTTTCAAATAAACTATGTCTGGTTAGAAAACAAATTTAATCAAGCTTAAAATAAAGTTTTGCCATAAACTTATAGTGACTCCTCTACAGAATAACTGCATAATATAAACATTTCTAGAGAGTGTCTGATAAGAAGTGATGATCACAAACATGAATTTTCATTCAAGTGTTAAGAACACTAACCATTTATGACAAGACAACAACACATCCCCAGAGTATATTATCATTTATTGAAGGACTGAAGGCACCTAGTTTACATAAGTGTCAATTCTGCATCTTCACTTGTGCTTTTTACCTGATATAGAACATCCTAGTCAGTGATGTGGTAAAGATTTAGCAACCATTATTTCTTTCCTGGTTGTCCCCCATCAGAAACAATTAAGGTTATGGATTCCAGTTAGCAGAGAATTTGGGACAGGCTTTACAGAACCACTCTGTCTTTCAAAACAAGGAGCCTGCTGCTTTAGAAGAATTTGCTGTAGCCATGCTTGGTGACTACCTAGAGTCCACTGACAAGAAGAGAAAAACAACTAAGCCCTACCAAAACTGGAACAGGAACTTGGAAAACCAGTACCTCCAACATTTGGGACTGAAAGAGTAAAATGGCCAGTGTCAGATCTATCTGCACAAGTGGACTTACCAGAATTAAAGGTATTTTTCTGAAGCTGGGGAGCAGGAGAGATGGCAAACGCATCCATGGTCAGATACAAGAAGGGCAGCATTTTTTTGTAAAAAAAAAAATCCTATTCTCATCATTATTTTTGGTATCTGTTTCTTGCAAAAGTTCAGTTTGGAGAACTAGAATAAAACCTTACTGTTTGCATGCTATGAGATAATAGGAACAAGTTCACCTCACTGTTTGGCACAATACTTTTAGTTAAGGTTCCAGATTTGGCAGTACTACATAAAACAAAATTCCAGTATTTGACTGTTTTAAAATAATTCACAAAATCCTTTGAGAGAGGAAAGCCATATGTGAAGCTTATCAACAGTGCAACTGATACCATAAATGGCTTCAGCAAAGGCCTTGGTAAGTCAGCTAGTGAGACAGTATTAATCAGTGCTAAGGAACTGCTGCAGCTTTCCAGGGTAGCATCCTCATAAAATAGAAACAGTAATTAGCACCAGTTCATTCTTCACTGCACAAGGAGATAAGCCAAGGTTACAGAGGTAACCTTTATTGTAGTATTTCCTAATTTTTAATCCTTCATTTTGCAACACTGATGTTCTTTTAACATAGTTCATAAAATGCAATTTGCCATACTTTTTCGAAAATAAAAATAATAAACACACATTTTAATCTCACGGCAAACATTTACTGCATGCATAGATCATGAGCAGTTTTGGAATCCTTAAGAGTCAAGAAATTAATCACTTATCACTTGTTTTAACGCAGTAGCAGGTAAAAACAAAAGGTCATTTATCACCTCTGAAGATTTTTCCATGTGGATACCTGAAGGATCTACTACCATTTAAAACAAAGCAAAGAAATACTGAGACTCAGAACTAATCTTTCCAAATTCATTAACACAGATACGTCAGGAATCAGTTTATTCCCTTCTTTTTGATCCACAGAATTGCCAGGTGCCATCCATGTTTAATGCCTATCTTTTGCCTACAGGCCCAATATTGATTTCTCACAGCCCAGTTCTTGCCCTTATCCACAACTCTATTTTATTTTTTCCCCACCTTATCTTTCTTTTCCATTGCTCACCTGCCACCACATTATGCTATTTTAGGCTCCTCTTCTTAACTATCTTCCTAGCATTTACCCATAACATCTACCCCCGAGTTCAGTCTCTCCAAACGCACACATCACATTGCACCACGTCACATACCGAGATCCATCCCCCTTTGACTCCAGTTGCTCCTCTGGGGCATCACAACCTCACCCAGCTCTTGCTTCCATGGTTCAGCACCAGCAAACATGCAGGGATTCGCTATGATGATCCATATATCCATCACCACATACTTTAATCACCATGACTGCTGTCCAAGAATGAAGACTAAACCCCAAAAAGCTTATAATGGTGCAAAGCTTAGAAACCCATTGCTTATAACAGTACAAAGGTCTGAAGCTCATGCAATTGGCAGTATTTTGCTCTTCTGTTGTGTCTTCTATGTACCCATTCCCACTGAAAGACAATTCATTTCAAATTCTGTTTTCTTGTAGGTTTTCCTGGCCTCCATACTAAATACTCTGCTGAAAAAGAAAATCCTATTTCACTGAAAAACTAGTGTCATCCAACAGAGGGCAGGTGATAAATGAAGGAAATTACTTTCCAGAATCTTTAAAACAAAGATTAGAGCTTACATGACTAGATGAACTTCATAAGAGGACCTATTTCACTTCCTTAAAAATTGGACAAAATTAGCTTACTTCACGTTACAAGCAGAAACTTCTGATGACAAAAATCAAATTTTTATCCGAAAGCTTCTGTTCATTGCATATACTAAACCTTTAATCCAGTCAGTTAGAAAATTGCTTGATTTCACTATCTTCTAAATTAAAATAAATGGAATTCTGTGTCATACAAGTGATTAACATTAACTTAACTCATTCAAAATTTAGCCAAATTCCATAAAGCCAGCTGGTGATAAGACAAGATCTTGAGTTACATTTGGGGGAGTAGACGGGCAGTGAACAACTTTACAAGGCATTGGTCAAAGGTTTTACTTTGTGGTTACAGCTGTACTTTTTTCTATGCACATGGGGTTTAAGGAAAAGGTTACAAAAGGTAAATTTTCTTATGCTAATTGCATTTTTAAAATAAACATTGAGCTTTAGAGCATTGCAGATATTTTTAGGGAATTTATACGATAAGAAGGTAAGCAGAATATATTCTAAGCATAAAGTATTAAGTTTTTATCCTTGGCTTACTGGCAGTGTCCTCCAATTTTTAAAAATATGAGTCTTAAGTGCTGATGTGACTTTTATGATTAAAAATATCCACAGGATGACCCACAGACCAAGTGTAACAGTCTTACTGTACTTTCTTCACATGGTCTAAAAAGACTAAGTAGCTATCAGAGCACTTTCATCCATAGATGTCAGAGTATATCACCATAGATTTAGCATACTAAATATGAGGTTTATGACCATTTCATTTTACAAAAGGAGAAATAATCATGTCTACATTAACAAGTGTAGGAAGTTTTGCACAAGTGTAGGAAGTTTTGCACTTACTCTGCTCAAAGACAGCTGGACATGCGTCAGTCCTGGTTCAGAAAACACTCACCTGCACTAAACACCACTATGAGTCAGTACTAGGATATTATGCCTCATAGAAAAGTGACATAACTTGATCAGCATTGTACAGCTAATCAGCCACTGACACAGGACAAAAAAAAAATCTATTTGTTTGGTCTCACTCTGATGTTCTAGTTACTTTATTTATCATACACCAAATAGTCTAGTAACAACAGTTAATATCTTACAGGTCTATCTTACAGAAATAACAGATAAACCTCATTAACTTTTTCAACCACTCCTCCTATCCAAAGATCAGGGAATTTTTATAACTTTCAAAAGGCATGCCACATAAGCAGGAAAAGGCTTAAAGAAGTAAAGGACTTGCTGCAAGCTACTACTGAAAGTTTAGATAGGTTCAAACAGCAGCTGGATAAACTCATGGAAGAAACATCCATTGAGAGCTACTAAAAACAAAGACACCTCTAGCTCAGGAAGTCTGAACTACACATAGCGAGAGGTTAGGAAAGCATCCTGTGGAAGTATCCCTATGTTTCCCCTTTTCTCATATTGCTTCCTTAAAATCCACTGTTGACCAGCACTGGAGATGATATAATGGGTTAAATGAAGCTTTGGTCTGATCCCAGTACAAAGTTTAACAGTCTTAGTCAGGATGCCTGGGGAATAAAGCTTTAAATTTCTAATCCTACCTTTTAAGGTACGATTAAAACCTATTATTAAGCAATAATTTTTCTCACAAGGTATTCTTAATATAAGCTAGTTGATAGTCTATCCCATTCTTGTGTAATTGGTCACTACCATTTTATGCAATTTAGTGGTATTTCTAAACAGGATTAATCCAGTGTTTGATTTAGTTTAGTGTACTTAAGCTCATGTATCCTTCTGTTTTGTCTTTTTAGTTGGGGTTTCCCTTGTATTTTATCACATTTTGTAGATGAATAATGGAAGAACTGAAGCCAAGTTTTAAACCTGAGTTATGTACATTTTCCAATTTTGTGCAAAAAGTACTGTCATCAATACAGGCAAAATTTGGAGTTCAGATTTGGACTTCATCTTCTTCCAAGAAATATTTGGGTCTCCCAGTTTACACTGGTCCACTACCCAAATAAACTGAGGCAAGGAAACTGCAACCCTGGTTAAGGTTCTCCTCCCAAATGTTCTAAAGCATTGCAAGTTTTGGATTACTGCATTATACATTACGACCAAACAATGTGTTTAAATCAGAGCACAGAAACAGAGCCTTCCCTTCCCCAAACACAATTTTCATTTTATATTCATTACTTCAGCTAAATGCTTTACTGAGCATTTGAATGAAGAATCTAGTGCGCTATACAAAGAAAAAAAATTGTTAAAGATGTTTTGGAAGTAGACACAAAACTAATGAAACCTCATAAACCAGCATCAAAACCCCTTTTGTACTCTAATCCTATCTGTTAACACACTTTCAAACTTCTCTATTTGCAACATTACAGAATCTTCCATTTATTATGTAAATATATAAAGTTTTCTAAACACCAGTGTCAAAGAACATTATAGCTTTATCTGACAAATCAATTTGATAGCAACACCAGATTTGGCCCAGCTATAGGGACACACTGTATTACTCAAATGAGATATGAGTATCTTATGGGTTTGAGTCAAAGGAATTGCTCAATTCTTAAGTGAGTTGTAGTATTGAAAACCAAAAGTCTGTAGATCTAAGCAAATGGCCTTTGAGGATTACAGGTACATCCACTCGCTCAAAATTCTAAATCTAGGATGCTTACATATATGAGCTTCTTTCCCATATACATGGGGAGAAAGAAAAAAAAGAAAATACTCCTTGACTATAAAACACGTGTCAGCACATCACACCAGCGTTCAGGTTAGGACACCCACTCACTGAAGACACATGTATCTGACCACCAGGAAAAGGACGGTGCGATACCGATGACTGGAGAAGGTACCACACTGATACCTGTCTTTCAGTGCATGATCCTATGCATCGGCCAGGACACCAGGGAGAAGTAACAGCACTACTCTGCAAATGCCCAAGATGTTGATACCAACCTGGTAGGGATGAGAGAGTTAAAGGCAGGCTGAATGAGCATCGCATTGAGAGCGCAACACTCTGCAGATCTGAGAACTGTTGCAGAATTACACAAAGTGAATGAATTCCAATGCCAACAGCTCACAGTATTAGCAATCCAGTTTTGGAAAAAGAGCTTAAACAGACTTCATATTAAATACAAGAACCCTTCCAGATATTAGAAAAAACTGTTAATAAAGGATAGGTTAGCACCCCATTGTATCAACATGGGTTTTAAAAGTGAGAAATTGAAAAATAATATCCAATTTACATTTAATTTGTCTTAGATTATTTCTCCTTACTCTCCATACTTGTGGAGCGGGTTATGTCAACTACAGCAGGAACTTGAGTCGATGTGATTGACCTTGTTTAGCCTTTCATTTGTGCTTACAAGAACCTGCAAAACAGCAGTCTCTCCTCTCACATGGCATCAACATGTCTACAATCTTAAAATTACTTTTAAAATAAGAAAAAAAAAATTGAGCCACAAGAAAGTGGCTGTTACTTCTGAGAGCACTGTTCTCTCCAAATGTTAAATTGAATTAATTCCTAGCAAAAATAACTAACGATATATATAAAGCTGATGAGAAAACACCACCAAGGGCAAAGAAAAACATTTTAAGCTTCAACACGTACTTGTGATCTGCCACTCCAGAATACTTTCTTTCAAAGTACCATTTTTGGAGACAAATCACAAACCAAAGTTTTAGAGCTCACATATCAGTTAAATATTCATGTGTAACTGAGATTTTCACATTACTTTTAATACACTGAATAGTTTAACACCACAAAAAATGAGGATTGAAAAGATGGTTACTTGTTACTACATTTATTTTCACAGGAACATCACTTTCACTTTATTAGTTGCTGTCTTCCCTTCCTGCTGATCTGCAAATCACTGTTTTCCATCTCTGTTTCCCCTCCTCAAATCCTCTTCAGAAACAGAGGGAATTCCCTTACCAAAGAGAAATTCTGTAACAATAAGAGGAATAAACATGAAATGCTTTACAGGAATTCATAAATAAAGGTCTTTCTGTTGCTCTTGGTAGGACTACAGCTACAGGATTCCTTAGAAAAAGCAAACGCTTGAAAAAGAATAAAGGACTGTTTTCCATGGCCCTGAAACTATTCCAGAACTAAGCTAACTCTAAATTATTGAAGCTGTATATTCACTAACTTACCTGTGCTTTTCTCAGTCTTAACCACATTTCTTACCCTTAAATTAACACATAATGATTTTTCAGATCTGATTTTAAATCTAGTGCCACACTTTCTGACAGTCTTTTGGATTCAAGTATTCTCCCCACTACCCTGAATCTCTAAGAAAGCTTGCATGGACAATCCTAGCCATCAGAAACTTTTCTCACATATATTTCTGCATTGCTAGTTTCAACCCTAAACTTCAGCAAAGTAGAAAACCACGCAATATCATTTGAAAATCTTACAGCAACATAACCAAGATGCTGGGCACTGCTCAAGTACACTAGTATACACATCATCATGATCAAGGTACCTACAGCAATAGGATCCACTGGTGTTTGCCATCTATCCTCAAGAAACTAAATACAGGCAAGGAAGCTGAAAATTAAATAAACAGGGGAACCAAAATGAAAGGGAAGATAAGCATGTAAATGCCACTTAGTTTTGCTCCAAAGGTTTCTCTCAATTTATGTGGTCCATGGGATAGTTTATTAGCATCCCAAGATTTTGGGCTTGTATTTATACAGATTCATTTCTTTTCCTTCTCCCTCCGAACACTTCCTCTTCTTCTCTAACCCAAATATATAATAATCCTTACTTCAATCGGAAAGGTATTTTAACCTTGCTTTTATCACTAGTGCACCCACACTGGGAATACTATTTCTTGGCCATAATCAGCTGTAATTATCACCTGTTTAGCCAGTAAGCACAGTACTAACTGTGATTTAAACGTATGATGGATACAGAAATAAATATTGTCTTCCAAAAGATCATTTACCCTGTCATAGTAATTACCTAGTTTTAATTGTCACTAAAGTAGTACATAGAAATGAAAATTGGTATTATGTATTACATACTAACAGTCAACAGCTTTCCTAACTAGTACTACTCCTACTTCCAGCTACTGTTAATTTCCTATATTCTCTAAGTTTCTGAGTGCAAAGGAAACCTCAAAATGTAAAGCTTTCCAGGCCTGCGTTCATGATAGATCATTACACAGAGTCACAGCTGGGGAGGAGGGGAACACGAAACAGGAACAACATCCTGTTTTAAGCCCCTGAAGTCAAGTTCTGTCAGAGGGATGGGTGAAAAAATTGGGTCACTACTTAAACATAAGAAAAAGCATTAAATGATATAAGGCAATAAAACTGGTAATGTTCATATAATCACCGATTCTATTCCTGAGTAGTTTCTTTATCAGAACTAACTTCCAATGTAACATATGCAGCCCTTTATTTACATTTGTTTATAAGAATTAGTATTTCTAGAAGGGGTGGGAAAGGACTGCTTTCAAATTAACAATAAAATTGTATAACGCTCCCTACACATTATCTTCTTTCCAGTAACCAGGACAAAATCCAGGAGTTTTCACCTTGCAGGATTTATTGTCAATTAAGTCTCATCATACCTGCACAACCATAGAAAACAAAACTGCCGGTCAGGAGCATTACTTACAAGCATTTCAGCAATTTTCTTTTTTATTTTTTATTTTAACTGTTCCACTTCTAGGTACTAGACAGTGCCTGACCACAAACCAGCCAAGTGGTGCAATTATTCATAGTATTGGTAATAATCACGTCTGCATAGTTGCAGCATAAACCTGTAATTACACAGGCAGGATATCCCCAAGGCTTGGGAAACGGCATTAGTTTTACAATATGAATTTAACAAGCCAAAACTTATCCATGATTGAAAAAAATTTCAAGCTTAAACCTTACCAATTATAACTGAAAAACTAAAAATACATTGGGGACAAAAACCAGAACGTGAGGACAATACTCACAATCTTTTTTTCAAGGACACAAAGCTACAGAGGCATCCAATGGGATACAGACCTGGAGAGAAGAGGGATCCAGAGAGCTGGCTGATTTTCACAGATCACCTCCTCCAAGCTCATGAATGGTCCATCACAATGAGCAGGAAAACAAGCAAAGGAGGCAGGAAGCCTGTTTGGATGAGCAAGGAGCTCCTAACTTAACTCAAACATAAAAAGGAAGCATAGAAGAGGTGGAAGCAGGGACAAGTGACCCAGGAGGAATAGAGAGACATTGTCGAAGCCAACAGGGTTAGGAAAGCCAAAGCCCATCTGGAGACACAATGGGCCTGGACTGAAATACAGGGAATTTCACTTCAACATAAAGAAAAAAGACTCTTTTACTATGAGGGTGTTCACCCACTGGAACAGGCTGCTAAGAGATGTTTATGTAGTCTCCATCCTTGGAAATATTAAAAAACGCAACTGGACACAGTTCTGAGCAACTTGATCCAGCTGACCTTGCTTTGAAAACGCTGGTTGTGCTAGATGACCACCGGAGATTCCTTCCAACTTCAACTTTCCTATGATTCCACTTAGACATGCTATAAAAATTGCACGGTTTTTTTACCCCAAAATAATCATTCATTGCACTGTATATATCCTATATTTTGGGCCATAATGATTAATTTTTCAAAGTTCTCACAAATTAAGCAAGCAGTAGTCAGGGTGATACCTTAATTTGTATCAACAAGGTCAAAAGTGGAATATATCTTTACTTACCAAGCCCTCTAAAGCATGAAAGTTTTGTAGGAAAAAACATGACTACAGAAGAATACAGTCTATTCAGGCTCCTACTAGGCATAGAAAGTTACATTTAAGAAAGTTTAAAAAAGGAGACCAGACCGGAAAAAAAAAAAAAAAAAAATTCCTGCCCCAACAGACATGGGAGTTTGTGTATGCACACATTGCTGGCACACAGTTTTTGCTTTAGGGATGTTTTGAAAAGAGAAAGGAAGGCTACATTCATCTAGTAATGAAAGAGTTTTCAAGAATAAGGAATAATGGAACAAAAAGGGCTAAAATAGGTAAGAAGAAAAAGGAGGGGACAGATGAGGGGAACTAACAATTAGGAACATTGATGCACATTCACTAGATTCCTTAATAATTTATGAAATACTGCGAGGTACATTATTATTCTGAAGCCTACAGCATGGGAAGACAGAGCAGATCTGACGTGCAAAGCCAGAAGCAGCAGTGCTCGCAAACTCAAGCTGATGAAATAGGGCAACAAATTTCTGATCTTTTCACGTACAAGGGGAAGACGAAGTTGATGAAGTATGGGTAGGATGAGCAGTGAGGTGGGTTGAAAATTGTCTGAACAGTTGGGCCCAAAGGGCAGTGATCGGCGGAAGAAAGTCTAGTTGGAGGCCAGTAACTAGCAGTGTACCCCAGGGATCAATACTGGGTCTGACTGTTCAACATCTTCCTTAATGATCACCTGGCTGACAAGAGAGGTGAGCTCTTGTTATTCTGGCCCTTGGCTTATCCAGCAATGAAGCCTCTGAGCAGGCAGTAGTCAGATGTCAGGCATCATGTTGCCTGTGGCAAATTTGTGATTGTTTAACCCCAGCCGGTAACTAAGCACCACGCAGCTGCTCACTCACTCACCCCCACCCAGTGGGATGAAGGAAAGAATTGGGGAAAAAAAAAAAAGTAAAACTCACAGGTTGAGATAAGAACAGTTTGATAGAACAGAAAGGAAGAAACTAATAATGATAATAATAATAACAATAATAATAAAAGGATTGGAATATACAAGTGGTGCACAATGAAATTGCTCACCACTCACCGACCAATGCCCAGTTAGATCCCCGCAGCCCCACTCCTCCCAGTTTATATACTGAACATGACGTCACCTGGTCTGGAATACCCCTTTGGCCAGTTTGGGTCAGCTGCCCTGGCTGTGTCCCCTCTCAACTTCTTGTGCCCCTCCAGCCTTCTTGCTGGCTGGGCATGAGAAGCTGAAAAATCCTGGACTTAGTCTAAACACTACTAAGCAATAACCGAAAACATCAGTGTGTTATCAACATTCTTCTCATACTGAACCCAAAACATAGCACTATACCAGCTACTAGAAAGAAAATTTAACTCTATCCCAGCTGAGTCCATAGTCCTCTTCCATTTATGCAATCAACTGACAGTAGGAAGAGAAAATAAAACCTGATGTTGTGTCTGAAAGCGTATTTCATGACTAAGTATTCTTTGACTGATAGTGACTTTCATTTTGTTTAGCTCCTTTCAGCTCAAACACATTTCTGTCCTTGACCAGTGAATGATCGTTGCTCTGATGCAGTACGGTAAAATACATGTTTCATGAGTACTTTAATTATGTGGATTTGTGATGCACATGAACATCAAAACAGCATTTGTTCATGGTGGTGGAACAATAACTGAATCCAAGCAGCTCATTTCAAAAAGATGGAGATAAACAGACCACCAGTTGACAGTAAAAAATTGCCTAGTCAATTCAAAGATAAAAAAAAAAAAAACACAAAACAAAACATTATCTTCATCAGCAAGACTTGCAGTAACACACTTGTCCCCAAGAAAGGCCTATTAAGCCAATGTATATAACTGCAGTAAAAGTCATGCAATAAGATATACCTTTCACACATTTAAAAGCTCCTCTGATTTTTCCTGACTTTTTCCTCATGCTAAAATTCCATTGATTAGCATTGATATTTATCAACTACCTATGACATAGAGGAAAAAAAACACAGCGTATTTTGTGTTAGCGCACCATAGACCCAGAAAGTCTAAAATAACTTTACATAGCATAACTCTAAACAGCAGCATCCTCAAAAGTTACAAAACATAGGTGATTGTAAAAATGTAGGAATGTATCATTACCACTCTAAATGACATAAGTATTATGTCTGACGGTACATAAAAGCTGTCCTCTTATCTTCATTGGATTCTCCTCCAAAATATTACTTAATTATTGTACATTCAAGTTGATAAAAATACACAGTTAGCAAATTCACCATAATAACCAAAGCGTATTACATGCCCTCCAATTCCTTAAGTTCAGCAACATCTTTTAAGAACATTAGCATGTCTATATTGTTTCTATGCAGAGAAATACTTCTGTATTTCAGACAAAATACATGATTAAAAAAATGCATTCCATCTTATCTAAGTTGAAACAACAGTAAATATCAGAGGATTGTGAGTTTACAAAAAAAAACCCTATAGAGTATTTCAGCAAAAATATGTAACTTTCTCAGGGTTAACTGCTCTAGCTAGTATGTCTGACATCATTTCAAGAGGCGGAAAGAGAAAATTAATCTATGTGTGATAATGTGTCATTTACCAACTGCATGTTGGAATTAACTTTTTTTTAAACAAGGAATTGGTATTTGGTATCAGCCTTTTTTAGTAAAAAAGGCCACACTGAAAGTTGAGATGAAAAATGAGTTTTTGTCGTTTCATCAAAATTCTTCCAGCAAACCGCATTTAAACGATCCTGAAACTATGACCCTTAAAAAAAAATAATTCACAGAATTCAATGGAAAATATAATGAAGTTAAGAAAGTAAACCATCTTTAACAAGATCTATTTTGTTCCCCGATACATACACACTCTGTCCAATTTGGCAATTTCTGCTTAGAGTTCAGGTATCTGGCTTACTATAAAACAGATATCAAGTAAATCAACACACAAGAATATGTTTAAGCTGTGTGTGATCATATGGAGACTTATACCCCAGCTCACAGCTCCTGCTCAAGATATATGGTTTGATCAGTGGTGTAACAGGACCAAGATCAGTTAACTTCTAGTACAAGGATACAAACAAAACATTGACTAATCCTACATACAGCCACTCTGAATTTACAGGAAGATATGATGCCATACTTCACTACAGATTTGCAGATAAATTCACATGGAGGGTTTGGAACAGTATTCAGATAGTGCTTCAAAACCAAAATCTTTCTGAAACTTTCATGAATGTGTTTCAGTACTACACATGTTGTATTAATACTTAACACCATTTATAAAACCAGATCAAAAACATTTCTAAAGGAAACCAACTTCTATAAAACAGATTTTACAAGAATTTCATTCTTGCAAAATTACATGTGTAATGTACAAAAATCCTGCAAAAGAACAAATTGGTCTTAACAGACTCATTTTTGTTATATTTTTAAAACCACTATATTGATACATGAGTAGTTTCTGTCCATAGCCTGTTGCTCTTCTATGCACTATAAAGTGAACACAAAACTGCTGGAGAAGAAGTATCGCTTGTGTTAAGATTTTTTTTTTTTTCCCCCCATATTATCCCCTCTACTTTCTATCAGGAAGTCCTAAGCACCTCAGAAATCTTTAGAGAGTATTGAGAGAGAAATTACTATTTAAATATATGAGTTTAAAGTGTCTTCAGTATTGCTGGAAGGTAAGCACACAGCAGTCCTTATATTAGCAATATTGGTAGGTATCTACACTACGGAGTTTAAATTTTTAAAGCACTGAAGAGTTTTGGGATGTGGCAGGTGCCAAAGGGACAACTAAGCTACCAAATTCTACCTGACTATCATTTCTCAGCACTGAAATAGCATCACAAAAACCTTCCTTTGTTATCGCTTAAGTCAATATGGAAATATTCAGGATAAAAAGATTATAAACACAAGAAACTATTAAATGACAAGCACAACCTACAGAAAAAAAAAAACCAACCAAACAACCCTAAGCCTACAGATACAAATATAAGCTTCAAGATGTT
Organism: Haliaeetus leucocephalus; assembly: GCF_000737465.1. Lineage (NCBI taxonomy): Eukaryota > Metazoa > Chordata > Aves > Accipitriformes > Accipitridae > Haliaeetus > Haliaeetus leucocephalus. Next base: position 269,611 of record NW_010973307.1, on the reverse strand, counting down.
ATGCTGAACATAATTTACACTAAATACAAATACATTTCAAAGCATTTCAGTAGTGATTCAGAAAATATTAAAGTAATTCACAGTTCCAGGCAGGTGATTTTTTCCTTATCTTCTCATTCTGCGAGATGCCTGAGTGACTGTGAACATAAAAAATACTCCAGGTAAATCACATAAACCTAACCAACTGCAGTTTTTCTTCACTTATAAAAAAAAGCTATTTTTCCTGAAGTTTCTATATTCAATTTTTAACTTCTTCTATAAATCACTACAGACTGCTTCATGTAGCTGATCTGCAGAAATGCTGCTGCTACAGCTATGATACAATGGCTTTTTATGGAACTGGGCACTGCCCAATTCCATAAAAACGTAGAAATAGTGGTTTAGTAGACATAAAGCCCTTCTTATTAAGATGGAAATAGCCAAACACAGTAGGCGTCTTGCAAAACTCTGTCCTAAACTCCAGAATGTGAAAATTTCTCTCCTGGGAATTTTCAAGATTTAGGCATAAGGACAAAGAAATACTTTTCGATTTAAAAAAAAAAAATTAAAAAAAAAAATCCCACTATAATTAACCCAATGAGAAAAAAAAAACTCAGAGCGATTTGAGAACACCAAGGACTTTAAATAACACTGCAAATAAGGTGCTGATCCATACCTTTTAAATACTTGTGAATATGAACTTTAACCATTAAAAAGTTGAAGAAAATAAAACCAAGATTTCAAAGCGGATTTTCAGAGGGCCTTAGGGTCAATAGTGAGTTTTTATGGGGCCACCAAGCTCTGCCGTTGCATGTATGTGTGTGGCATGGAGGAGGGTAATAGAGAGGAATCTGTGGAACTAAATAGATTTAAGATATCTTTAAATACTTATTTATGATCTCCAACTTCTAAGAAGTTGGGATTGTTGATACAGACGGGAGAAAAATGCTGGCTTCTGAGATGGAGTGGGATGGAGCTATGATCAAAAGCTCTTCAGGATAAATATAAATATTTAATACTGCCTTCCTTAAATTAGCAGTGACTACCACCATAAACTTTCTGAAAGTCTTAGGGCAACAGTTAATCCAAAAAGTTTCACCTATGAATTCAGAAAACCAAAAGGAAAAATATCAACATCAACTAGCAGTACCATACTGGGACAAAATGCAAAGATACGCTTGCTTTAAAGGGAAAAGCATACTCCTTTTTCTTAGCCTGGCAGTCTTAAAACATCAAAGGTTAAAAAGTATTTCTTGGTATGTACCTAACTTTCAAATATAAATCTCAGCAGTTTATACTGTTCTTTACATAAATGATGATTTTTTCTTGTCAAATTCTGCATTCAAAATCCACTGCATGGGCCAATAGGTGTACCTATTCTAAAATTACTGATCTGTTGCTATTGGTTCAAGGGTACAGATACCATGTGTACAACCTTTGTCATTTTCACTATGGAATTAGTATAGTTAAAATTTTAGCGACATCCTAACAGTAAGGAAATAATCTGTGCCTGTGACTATTAAAAAAAAAAAGAAAAAGAAAAAAGAAGGAAAGCTAAAGATGGAAAGGGAATTGGATGTTCTTTGCTTCATCCTGTTGAGACCTAAGAATTTCTTATTTCCAGGTTTTCCTCCTTCCCTCAAGCATGTATTTTTCCATAATCAGTATGTTACAAAGTTAGTGGTCAACAACTGGCATTCAAGGGCTTGGCTCTCAATTAACCCACACTTCACACAATATTGAAGGAAGAATGCAAATATGGTATAAACACAATCATGTAGCCTTTTCACTGTTTCATTCAGAGTTGACTTAGAATAATTTGAAAATTGCAAAAACATTCCAAAAAAGGATATCTCCAGCAAGCTTGCTTCTATTTTCAAAGACAAAAGACCATGTAGAGACTTTGTTTCAGCCCTCCATGGAAAACAGACTGGCTTGGGAAATAATAGAGTCAAAGCCATTGCCCAGATACAAGTTCAAGGGAACCAGACCGTTCCCTAAATGAATGAACTTTTGAATACCTTCATCAGGCACATAGAAGTATGAAAGTATACAAATTAGAAGAAGTAAAATGGTACTAAGAGTGAAGAAATAATAGAAGGATGAGTATCACTTTCTCCTGGTCTGTCTCTCCTAAAATATCACAGGTCTTCATTCCGAAAAGTCTTAGCTGCACTTCTTTTCTTCTTCTCTTCCATTGCTGCATGCAACTCTCATTCAGTAGATCACTCCCTTATAATATCCAAAAAGTTATTCCATTTATTCATCTGAAATGTTATCTGACTTTTATTCAAATCAAGTACTAACACATATTTTGAGTATTAGATGCTACTACCAAAAGATACCATCATTATTGTTCCCTTAGTACTATTTATGGGCCAGTTCCTTACCAAGCACAAAGTCGTTCACCAACAAATAGATTAAGGGACAGATGGGCAAATTCTCTTCTAAGCCCTTCATTAACTAGTTTTTACGTACTGAAAGAGTATCAATCAGCAAAGAGTCCCTACCATAAAATGCTCCCAGTGTCTGCTGAACCTCAGAATGCTGCAACAGCAACAAGCAGCCAAAATCTGCAAGGTAAGTCATGTAACTTAATAAGCAGCACAATGCACCAAGCTGCATCTCCCAATAAAAATTCAAATTAAGACAAGAATTCGTATCAGATTAATTGAAGGACTGTATTGTCAGTGCAATATCTGTGGATGAAATTGCGTTCTGCTAGCATTAATTACCCACACTGTTCTTAAAGGAGGTGAACATGAACTTCACAGCAAAATGGATCTCAACACATTTTTAGAGTTTGTCATGAGTGAAAAATTAAGTTATAACTCAAGGACTACTCCAAATTGATTCCACTTCACAAACAGGTCTGTTTACAGTTTGATGGTACTTAACCAATGCAGCTATCCACAGTAAGGTGTATGTTTTGGGGATCATGCTGCTGATCTCTGGATCAGATGAAGATGATTCTCTATCTCCTTCCCCAAACTCTTCTGAGTATTTCTGACTACCTATTTCACTGTTGTTTTCAAAACTTCAGTGCTTTCCAGATTGGTCTACAACTTGTTCCTATATTCAGACTCCAGCTTAGCATTGATCTACATCTTTAACATCTTCAGCCTAGTTTTCTAAGAAAACAGATGATAAACATGTTTATATTATCATACAGTTTATCTACCAGCCTCTCCTTAATGACTTGCAAACCACAAGCTCATTACCATCTTATTAAAGAGGTAAAAGACCCAAATAAAATTAAGTCCTTCTATAGTTTAGGTTAAAAAACCAAAACAAAACAAAAACAAAACAAAAAAAAACAGCAGCAGGACAGAGAAGAGAGATCCAATAACAAAACTCCCAATGCTAAGGGAGGGGCAGGCATTACTCTTTACTCATTTATTTAAACGTTTTGGTTCAGCTGCCCAAACTTTGGTAGATAACATTAGATACGTGTATTTACATTAACATTAATTGTCCTACACTCTCAGTGGAAGAAAATAAGCAACTCAAGAGATTCACTTTATCCTTAGATAGGCTATGTGAATCATCTAGTAGAGGGTTCCTCCTTTCTTTGTCATAGATCAGAGAGCAAAATGCAGAGGTATGGATTGTTTGTGTTTGAGTTCACTTATCTAGATCCACCTCTTTTACCTTATCTTACTTTTAGACAGTAACAGGATGCAGTTTTGTTCTTCACAGATCCAAGTAACTGTGTTCTGGTCCATAATCACAAATCCAAGGTGCTAGAGTAAAACAAGGTGCTCATACACAACATCTATTTATAAAGCCAAGAATTATCCAAAGTAGAAAACAAGTGACAGAGAATGATTTATTTCTAGCATTATAGAGGAATTTCAAAATAAGGAGGAAAAAAAAAAAAAAGCCTGCGCTCAGAAAATATTAGAGGAGGTGATGCCTGAAGATTACATTGCTCAGGAAGTATCAGAAGGGAGAAGAAAGCCACGCTTAGAGAGTTCTATTTTACCCTTCAAGTGTTTTTTCTCTACAACACTGCTTTCCGACAGCAAGAGGCCACCCCAAAAGGTCTTCTATAAAAGCTTGGTTTACACCTTGGGTTTGTTCTGACATTCCATTAACATTACAGTCATTACAAGCCTTTACACAAAAATGTGAGCACATGTAACTGGCTGTGTCATTCTAAAATTCATTTCCATGCTAACACAATTTCTACTGATAGACACAATCTCTCATCACGTTAACAAGAAAATACTTCAAAGAGCTAGAAACAAGGGTAACCACCTCTAGACAATTTATAATGTCTTATCCAGTTCAAAGGCAGCATCAGAATGCATCCTCTCACTTGTACAAAATACAAATGGAATAATTTAAATTAATTCTATGCCATACACTATCTGACGCCTACTTTCTGGTCACCAAGAAATGCATTTATTCACATGAACAAAAAAATAAAGATTTGTTGACCTTCTCCAGCAAACAGAAATCTGAAAATGTTTTCTTTTCCTGAAAGCAAGTTTGACATTAAGGCAGGTGGCCAGACTAGCTTATACTATTAGTTAATGCAGCTGTGATAAAATTTTGTTTTATGGAAATTTAGAAGAGTTGAGTACAAACTTAATAGTGAATTTCCTAGATATTTCAGTCACACTCTCTTTTTTGTTGCATTCCATTGCTGGGCCCTGGTTTAAAGTATGTGATGATCCCTATAAAAGAAACATTACTTAGATTTAACGACATAAAATGGATCCAGAGAATGTAAACAAAGTTCCCTTTATTGTAACCACAATTTGATTCCATTAAGCCCAGAAGCGATATATATGGGCATACATCAGAGTAATTTATTTTGTCTTTGCAATTCCTGCACCACCTTGACCCCAAGGACCTCTCATGCACTTCTATTTCTGAGACAACTTAACCTAGCAAAAAAAAAAATTTTTTTTAAATACCTCTGTTCACACTAGAGTTTCAAGGAACCCTGCAACTGAGACCTCCTCATCACATTCTGGTCTTTTTTTTGCTGAGGAATGAGGCAACTTCAACTGTTCTTAGAGCTCCCTTCTCCACCTCTCCTTTTTTACCTTCTCCTTTCCCTTCACATTTTATTCACCTCTCCTCCTTTCCATCCAGCCTTCCTTTCCATTCTTCAATTCTTCCATCAACTTTTCCTGTATCCTCTCTCACCCTGCTTCATCTACACAAGTCTATGCACCTGTTTCAACCTTTGCCAAGGGTTATAAGTTGGGAGACTGAAAAATCCGAAGATGATGTGGCGGGTTGATCCCAGCCAGCAACTAAGCACGCACACAGCTGCTCACCCCCTCATCTTCCTCCCAGTTCACGCTGCCCCCACAATGGGATGCCATCCCAGCACCATCCAGTACAAAGGAGTAAAGTCATTTAATGTGATGTGGTTTACCTAGCAAATAGAAGTCCTTTCACACTGAGCACACTTTGATATAGATCTCAAAGTAAAGCTACATATTTCAGAGAAAAATACACACCATACCTGCAAAATGGACAACACTCTAGAAGAAGTTAGAAGAAGTTAGAACTTGAAAAGATTTACAGCAGATATTCAATTTAATAGGAGTGCCCACTACAGTAAGTCAAAAATGTTTTGTAAGATCACCAGGTGTAAGAATGGAAAGTTATTTCACCTCTCTATGCCTCACTTGTGATACAGATATTAAAACCGTGTGCCTTGTCCCAGGATCCAGTTTAAAAGATAATAGAAACAAGTTATTGACAAGAAAATATAGCAAAATACAGAGAGAATCCAACTTGTCTAGCTTAGCAAAAAAACTCCACACATCAAGAGGTGACTCAATATCCTAATTAAAGTATATTTCCTGGAGAAGGACGCATGAAAGAGTGGAGACAACCAAAGTAACTGGAAATCAACACAAGATACACTCAAATTTGATTTAATACAACTACTTCTTATTAAGTGATTGATTAATTAATTAAACAGAATAGCAAGAGACATGGTAGATTCACTACCTTTTCATTTTTAAATCCAGTCTGGATTACATTCTGGAAGAAAAGTTTTAGTCAAACATTCACAAACATTTTTTGGCGGAAGTACTTTTTAACAGGGAGAACTGATATAATAGGTTAGGCACATAAGCTAAAATACCCTTTTGGTCTTCAAATGCATAAACCAAAGACATGTCCAATGACCGAGTTAGAGCATAAGGAAGCCTGAGAGATCCTCGGATTAATTAAAAGACATTCAGAATGCATGCAATACTGAAGTTCAAGGAAATGAAATAGAGTATCGCTTGGGGAAATCAAGCTGTACAGAGGAAACAAGTAGGAGGAAATACGTATTGGGTTACCCAGAAAATGCAAAGGAAGCACCTCATAAATATGGCAACTAAATGAAAAGGTGGTGGTAAGGTCTGCTTTCCATAGAGAAATAAAAAAGATGATGCAGACTGACAATGGAGAGAAGTAGGAGGACACTACACAAGCAACAAAAGTTGCTGACGTGTAAAGATACCTTTTGACTGCGGTCACTGTACTGGAAACACAAAGTATTTGTAAACTGGAAACGGACTGTTTAGAAATCATAAAAGAATTAACCAACTTAGTAGTAGTACCTTTATTATTACATTGTACATTTGATAATTTTGGTGTATGTAATAATCTCAAGAAACAGCAATTTTTATGTATTTTTTTTTTCTTTAAAGAACAAGATTAAAGGGTGTTTTCATATAAATCTAAGTAAACAACTGTTTACTTAGTTTCGGTGTCAAGCAAAACAACAAGCAAATTTAGTCAGAAAACATGTTAGCGATAAACATATAAATAAAGGTTTCAAAAATTCCCACTAAATTTAGTAGGAATTGGATGAGGCCCAAACTAAATCTAGCAAGAATTAAATTTAACAAATTGAATTAAACTATCTAAAAAACCCACCAGAATTTATTCTTCAAAAAGTAGTTGTTCTCAGTTGTATAACTCTTAGCATCTTTAAATCTTTCTCATTTTTTAAATATTAGTGTCCATATTTAGAAACCTAAACAGATTTGGACTCATTTGCAAAAGTGCTGAGCATTTGCAATTTGCCATGAAAACAATATGAAGTGCCAGAGCTCCACACCTACGAAAGTCTTATTGCATTTCTGTCCAAATATGGATTTATCTGTTGAACTTCAGGCACCCGCAACTGAAAAATGTGGCTTTCGTTTATAATTTTATTATTACATATTAATTTTTATTGCTTTGATAATGTAATTGTAGTTATTACTTCAGCATCTCTCCTACACTATGCTATCCTAGGATAATCACTGGTTTAAATGTCACTGGACCAAACTGTTTTCATTCATTCCAATATTTCTTTCACATGTTAATACTTTTTAAATTAAATCATTCCCCCTAAACTGACATCACAGATTTAACAGTTACTTCCTGATTAGAGAGAAGAAGAAGATGAATAACTAAGAATTTTCAGATATGTATGAGAAATTTTTCAAAGTATACCTCTTGAACCCCCAAATCCCAACAGTTAAATAATTATAAACCAGATAGGTCTTTACACAGAAGTTTTATCATATAATTATGATGCTGATCATTTAGAACTATCCAAAATGTCTCCAGCATTTTTAAACAGCTAAGCAAAGTTATTTTTAAAATCAAACATATGTGCTTTTTTCTGTTTATGTCTTCGGAAAGAACATTCTGTATAATGAAAAACATGACCAAATTTTTCACAGTACATCACTATAAAACCCTATAATTGACTTTTTGGGTTGGTTTACTCTATATCTATTTTTGTCCATGTAGAAAACAGCAATGATGTGGCGAAAAGACCAAAATGTAGGTCCCATTGCAGGATAAGGCTCCATCCTGATTAGTGAAGAAGTATCATGTTTTCCCTGGGAAACATGCCCATTTTGTAAAAGGGAATTCAGTCCACATGAACCTCCTCTTTAGGGAAAAAAAAAAATCAGTCCTTTTAAGCAGCACAGACTCTAGTGATTGCTCTCAGCTTTAGCTGAGAATGACTCAACAGAGCCTCTCCATTAAACAGAATGCAACTCTGCTGATTAAGTTTATTATAAGTTGTCCCAATATGAATTTCCTACTTTTCAACAATACTCTTCAAAGCTTAGAGCTAAGATTTTCTTGTATTATTATTTTAGTTCAACCTGAAATGGCAAAACATTTAACAACAACTATTTTCTTTTTTCCAGAATAAATAAACTTTCTAAAGCCCACACAAACACGGGGGTGAGAATATAGTCACCATTTCAGTTGCTACTGAGATGACTGGGCACATAACTCAGTGCAAATGAAAGTCAACTTGAAAGAGTAAGTCAGAAAAAACAAATATCTGCACTAAAAGAATTTCTCATTTTAAGTATTATTCACCCACAAAAAAGAATTTAGATTATGCATTTTATTTTACATACTATTCTCATTCCTCTAAATGGCCTTTAAGATCTATTATCACAGATTACATACATGCCCCAATCTCAGAGTATAAAGAAATTGTGCAGACACATTTCCAAAGGAGTTCACATGCCAAAGAAAAAAACCCACCTCCTTCTACTTTCACAGTTAATTAAAATAAATCACATGGCATTAAACTTCGACTTAAAAGTTTGAAGAAAATACTGTTATCTTGCACATTGTTTAACAGCAAGATATGCCTTAATTGCTCTGAGATAAATCTTACAGAAATTGAAGATGACATCTAAATCACAAGCTTGAGAAACAGGGAACATACCATCCACAGTCAAAAAGAGAAGATAGAGGAATACTCTTAAACTGATAGCTTAAGAGGAAAGCTAAGTTATTTCCTTTAGCTCAGAGACTAAGTTAAACTGCAGCTGCAGTCACTAACATTGTCACTAATACTAGATTCTCCCAAGATTTCAAAGTATCTAGGGTCTGATCCCAAAAGGAGAAGTTCCAGTAAACCAGTTTAAAGTGCTGGAAGTCAGGTGTAGTTTCTCTGTTGGGGCAAGAGTCTCTTTAACGGACAGCTCTTACAAATGGAATACCTACAGGAGATTATCCTACCCTAGCCAAGCCCCACTGAATTTTTTTCACAAGCAAAGATGCTGATATACAAAAGTGAATGCAGGCTCTGTTTCAAAGATGAAAAGTGATGAATGTCATATAGGACCTTAGGATTGACTGACAGTTTGTTTTCTGTTTGGTTTTTTAATTACTGAAGGAAAAAGAAAGATGACAACGTTTGCCCTAATAAAATTAAAAATTCTTAGCTATACTTATTTGAGAAGTTTTAATGATACAAGCATCATACAGAAATGTAACAGAAGTACACAGTCAATTTTAACTAAAATATAATAAGGTGGTTGTACTCTAAGAAAAATCAATTAAGTCAGCACATTTAAAAAGAAGAGAAAAAAACATATCTGAGATTTAGGTCCAGCTACGGAGCCTAGAAGAGAAGCTTTGATGCCAACAGCAACACTATTTTACACCATTCACACGAAACGATGTAAAACGACTTTAAAGTCCCTGCCCCAGTGACATACACTGCACAACAACTACAGCAGCACACATCTACGGCAAAGATTCTGACACTAACATCAAAGTAACAGACTGCACTTCATGGCCCTGTTCTCCATCAGTTTAAGAGTATGAAATATTTACACTGTGGATGAAGCATGATGTTTCTGAGGGGGACCAATTTTCTACACCTAAAGTGAGTCAACATATGCTTCCTTCAAAGGCAGTGGAGAGAAACATGTTATGATTCATCTGGCTGATTTTAGACACTTATATTCAAGTGAATCACTAACTAAAATTGCCTATTTTTCTCTGCTGGCTACTGAAAGAAGGTTATGCTTACTCCCTCAGGTGCATACACTGACAATGCAGACGTGAAGTTAATGAAATGAATCCCTCTTGCAACAACTATTTAGCCATAAATGAACAGGAAGAGAAAATTCATGCCTGGTTAACATGAGAAATGAAAAGAAAATCTACTTAGAGTTACAACAGAAGTTTCTGCCATCAGTGAGAGGTTTCCCACCAAGGAGGGACGTGCACTTCAACAAGACCCATCCTCTATCCAGGGGATGCTGTAATGAGTGCTAGCAAGGCTCAGACATACACTTTCCTGGAACCTGAAAGCAGTCAAAGCAGTAGTCACCATCAGACCCCAAAGGGTCTTGGAACTAGAACTGCCCAGTATTTTTAAAACTCTATCCAACTCCTGGGGTTTAAAATATTCTGGGTAACAGAAGGATTCAGAGGGGAAACACACTAAATCTTTCTCTTTATCCAATGGAAAGATTGCACTCAATCCTGCTCTTACACAGAATACATTTCTGTTGGAATTCACAACAAAAATCTATTGATCTGTGGATATTTTTAATCACTGAAAACAGCATAGGTCTTTAAAGCAAATCTCTCACTTCTCAATATCAATCTGAAACAATTGAGATTGCTTACCTGTGTGGTGGGTAAAATACTGAATCATTCAATCAACACTAGATATAAGTGCCATAAGTCAAGAGGAGAAGGGTCACAGAACTATTCCCTCTGTCAGTGCAGAATCTTTTGATGATACCATCAAAACCATGAGATACCATGTTGTCACACAACACCTGTATGTCATGGCCCTGATAGAATGCAGAAAGACTTCATGGAGCCTATTCACTCTCTCCATTGAGTTCCAAAGAATGGAAATGCTTATTTCCTTCCAGAGTTATCCACTAATTGAAAGAAATAATCTTCCCAAAGAACATATTTACATTGTATAACTCATTTGCAGTTGATGATGTTGAGGACAAGGTAGCAAGACAAAAAGATAAGCAAAGGGCAGCCTTAGAAAAGGCTAAATGGGAGACTCTAAAATTTCCACTAACCTGCCTTACAACTGTAGTATCCACACTTACAAGTGTAGGTAAGTACAGTTGCTACTTAAAAAAGGAAGATGAACTCACTGATGTCTCAGTATCCCTCTCCAGCACTGCTTACAGTGTTAAGAAAAAGCACTTATGCAATTGCCCTGAACAGCCATCTACCACCCCCAACCCTCTTAATTTTGTCAAATTTTGCTGAAATGGGCCAATGAGCAAAGGGGTAATAGTAATACAGAAGTTTTGTAAAAATAAACTGTTGTGTAAATAAAAGAGCCTTAAATTAGCTGTGATCCAGTTCCCTTGCCAAATCCAACCAGTAAAGACTAAAGCTGGAGCTTCCGGACAAGAGAAAAGTAGGACTCAAATATCAAGAAAAATAAGTTAATTGAATAATTTGTTCAATGGTTTTACAACTGAATGCTTACATGGACAACAATTATCTGTTAGTACTCAAACACATCTTGGATCCTTGAAAGCCAGTATTCAAACATGTTTTGGAAGAAATATAAATGTCAGAATCTGAGGTTTAAAATTTTATCTCGTTATTAAGGATTACAATGAGACCTTCTTGGAAAGCTGATTATCCCATATATCTAGTGCAAAGTTTCTTTCATCTTTCTCTAAAAGATGTGGTGATGGCCATCATACAACACAATACCTCAAGCTGAATTAAAGAATTCCTGAATTCCTGTTACATATAACTTTGTGAAATACGATTGCATTTCACAAAGTTAAATCATGAACTGATGGTTGGGGTTTTCTTTCCCGCATATAAGCAGGCTATTGCACAGCTGTCCTCTTTCACAATTCTTACACTTTCTTCTTAAGTAACTAATTCTGTCCACTGCTATAGACAAAATACTGAAATATGTGAACAAGAGACTCAATATGGGTTTGTTATAACAAGCCATAAATAACTCCTGATTAAACAATTTGTTTACATTTTAACAAAGCTATTCTCTTGCTATTCTGAAAAAAACAAACAAACATACAAACAAATCCCACCCCTTATTTATATTTGCATGATACTTACTTGAAACTACTAATGATGTCACATGTCCCCATATTATGCTACTTGTCCTGCTCAACCCATATTGCAGGCTTTTCCAGAGATTAGCAAGCACATCTGGCTACAGTGTTTTCTAGTTTTACATGCTTTCAAAATATTCACACTGCTACAATTAATCAAATTTTTAAAAAGTAACAGCATTCTGGCAAAATCAAAATGAATTTGCTATTTAAAAGAAGGTTGTGTTTGGGGTGGTTGTTGGGTTTGGGGTTTTTTTGGTTTTCTTTTTTGTTGGTCTTATACTATTACCAGTAATGTCAGACACTTAAAAGGTGCATAAAGTCTATGCATCGAAATAAATGTTATTTTCCTTTTAAATAAGAAAGAGAATAGTTTCACCTCAAATGTCCTCCTCAGTCACACTGTAATGCCAGTCCACTTTCACCGAATATACAGATAAGCATGCATGTACACTGCGTTGGCTATCCCCCAAAAGTTTGTCATACAATGAAAATTTCATCTTGGCATCCAGCCCTGTAAAGTAATGTGTCATAATATAAAAATACATTTGACAATTGCTGACCTGAATTTTCAGTGTCACTTGAAAAAAATCAACAGATCACCCTAAAAAGTTTTTGGGGGATGGGGGGGGTTTGCCGGCAGGAGGGGGAGAAAGTAGTCTACAGTTAAGCATGCCTTACTACAGATACTCTATTTTAAATCTAAGAAATATAGATAGGAGAAGCAGTTCAATTACCTTATCACATTGGTAGAAGCGTAGGCTTTTAAATAATCACATGGCAATGTGGAAATCAACAGTCAGGCCACAAAACTGCTACCTCACAAAACTCTTTAATGGATGAGAAAGAGGAAGGGGAAGTTAGAAATTTTTACCTACTACCTCTGGAAATAATCAGGATTCAGTGAAAACAGGACTGAGTTTTATGCAACCATTAAAGAACCACTTACAATATGTGTGGTCCTTCCGTAATCCAAAAACACGGTATCAACGCTTTTGAATAGAGTTCTGAATATACTTTGGATGTGATTAGATACATTTGCACCAATCAATCTTTCAAAAGGAAGTTTTGATTTACTAGTCTACTGTGTTGAAATGTTTGAAAAAGAAAACATTAAGTGTTTGAATATAATCATCATAAATCTGTGATGATATAAGGATAAATCAGTCCAGATGGCAGTGTGATAACATTTTGTGTTTCTAATCTATAAAAAGATGTATAAAGTTCACCCTCAGGCATATATAAAAGCGTGGTTGAAATTTAAGATGATAAATGCTGGATTCAAAACTGAAATAAAAAGAAGTCTCAAGTAAGTGTTTAATAACAGATACACACATTACGGTTTTAGTCTATTTTGCCTATCATGTTCGGAGTTATATAAATTATCATCTACAAAGTTACATTTTGAAACTTTACTGAAGCTTTTTTATTATTAAGAACACCTTAAGGCTTAATTTTGTTCATACCTAAGGATGAAATGGAACCAAATTTATGCCCAAAGGGTTTCATCAAAGCATGCTTTTAGGAAATAAAGTAGGATAATAGTAAATACACAAGTGAATGTCTTCGAGAAGTCAGTCATTTTAGAGAAGTTAATAGAATTTTAGTAGGCTTAATACCATGGGTATTCACATAGATTTCAATTGGGTCATTTCCTTCAGAAAAGGACTGTAAGACTAAGGTGCAGATTATCAAAACCAGTATTTTCCAGACTTTAAGTGGTAATCCCTTTCCCATTTGAAGCCTCACTTTTATAATACACACAGCTACTGAGGGTAGTCCTGTAGCTTTCAGTAGGCCAATTCTTCCAGAAAGACCAGGCAAGGTCATTAAGAAGATCAACAGCTGGAGCACAAAATACCATCATTCAAAGAACCAGGCTTAAAAGTGTTAACAAAATAAAGATGACATTTAAATGGGGGCGGGAGGGAATCCTGAAAATCCTCAGGTTTACTACCCCGATAAAACAAAACTGGAAAATACCTTATTGTTTTAAAAATTCATAGTGAAATATTAACATTTGGATGACCAATAAATTACAAATCAAATTAATACTGAGGGTTATATGCTTTTGAAAATACTTCTACAGAAGTACAGCCTATTTACCTTCAAAAGCAGAAGCAATTAAAGTTCTTAAGTTTCTGCATCCTAATTTCACCCTGGTTATTCATTTATATACTAACATCAGGTCCTTGAAGTTTGGTGACTTTTTTCCCTGTAGTTATACACTGTTACACAGTATGTAGCACTATAATCTAGATACTGTTATCAGTCTATCTATACACAAAACCTTCAGAATAGGGATCTGTACAGAGATCAAGTACTTCTATAAAGGCCAGTACTGAATTCTCAGGGAAAGCCCCTACCTGGTTTTCTCTCCAACAGACCTGAAGTTTAGCCTAAGGTTATGACTAGACAACTGTGTTTTATAGCTATAGATAAACTTCACCTCCATGATCTTCTCTTATTCTTTTTTAAGCTACTATAATTTTTGGCTTCTACAGTACCTTGTGGCAATGAATTTATGAATTCAACAATTTAATTATACACTGTTAAAAAACTACTTCCTTGTGTTCATTTTGAGCCTGCCATCTGATAATTTAATTAGGTGCCCCTAGTTTTTGTTATGAAAAAGGGAAATAATTGTTCCCATTCACTTTCTCTACATTGCTCATAATTCTAGATTTCTATCACATTCCCCTCCCAGTTGTCTCTTTCCAGGCTTCAGCACCCTGCCAGTTTAGTATCTCCTTGTACAGAATTCATTCAATTCTTTTCTACTTCTAGAATATTGTTTTTATTGTAGGGTGAGCACAACAGCAGAACTACTATTAACACTGTTTTCCTCATATATTCTCAATTCTTTTAAAATCTGATCCATTTTTGACAACCACTAAGCCTCAACTACTAAGCTTTGAGAGCTATCCATTGTGAATCTCAGGTCTCTTTTTCTGTGAAAATAAACAGCATTTCAGCTCTGCTCATGCACATGACTTCAGGTTTATCAGCAATGGATTTCACCTATTTTATCACCCACTCAATTCTGTGAAATCTTTGGGTGGCTCTACAAAAATCAGCATTTGATTCAGTACTCTAACTCTGCCATTAGCAAGCTTTCTTGCTTCTCCAAGATCCTTGGTAGATCTCACAAGTAACTTTGCTCTAGTGTGAAAATAAACTATTCCTACCCTTAATTTCTCATCTTTTATTTCGCTGTTATCTTGTAAAACGATCTCTTCTTTATATCCCATAACATTTTGTAAAGCTACTGAGACACTGAAGCTACCAAAAGGCCACTAAGCAATTTACTAAAAAGATTAAAACTACTGGGGTTCCACCAAATTCCATGTCAATGTTGCAATTACTTACTTCCTAGCACTAAGACAGAATGTGAAAACATGCAGTTTTGCAGTTCCTTTTTAGACAGGATGTTCAACAGAAATTATAAATAATTTTGTGTTGAAACAATGTGCAGTATTGACATTTAATTGATAATCACTGATTTTAGATATTCATTCATTCTTCCAAGAAACCTTACTTTTAATCAATAACTACAGTCATTTCATAAATCCTTATTTTGTGCTATCTGCATAACAAGCAATAATAAACTACACTGAATACTGTTTGAATAAATTAAGTAGCAATACTTGAAAACAATAAACATTTCTGCTCTTCACATATTTTTATTCAAAGCACAGAAAAAGGAGCTACATATGAATAGATACAAAAAAAAGGGTAATCAACTCTCACATGACAACTGCATTTTGTATTAAGCCATGAGTGATCTAAATTGAAGTTACATAAACAGAAAACTAATGCCACTGGCAAACAGCCCCGTTCTGTAACGTTCTATTTGAGAATCACTGGTTAAAGAAAAAGAGACGCTGAGCTTTGACAAAGAATGATATGGGAGATGACATCAACTTCTTTCGGCAAATGAGCTCAGCGTGCCAGCTAGCTGACAAATTAGCTTCTAAAAACCACTAACAGTAGCTTACAAAGTCACAGCTGTTATCCTGTTTTGAACAACAAAATGTTGATCTCAGTTGAAATGTCTAGTTTTACAGAAGATTTGTAAGTGCCCTGATTTATTTTTTTTTTAAAAAAAACAAAGCAATAAGTTATACTGAGAAAAGCACAAGGGATAGGCAATGACTGTACTCTGATGACTCCATGGTGATGTTTAATAGATAAGATTAAGTATAACAGTTGTTTATGTCCTGTACCCTCCTTGAATTTAAAAAAAAAAAAAAAATCCCTCGTTACAGGCTCAGCAGCAACATAAATCTACAAATATGGAGGTACCATAGTCACTAGCAATTTCTTTACCTAACTCGAGCAGTTGCCAGGATATTGACTTTGATAGTTGGAAGAAATGCATCAGAAAACTTGTAGGACATTCCATCAAGGGAGTTAAATCAATTGAAAGATGCTAATACTCTACTAAACAAATATTCTACAATGCTGACTGGCAGACAAAGTCCAAAACAAAAACCAACCCCAAAATATTACTTAGCACTTCAACTATTTAAGTAGTGTAAATCTTCACTTTTATAGTAAAATATCAGGCAGTCTTCTCTATTTCTCAGAGTTACAGGGAACTAAAGACTCTATTAAAAACAGAAACAAACTCAGTCTTAATGTTGGTACTCCTATGATCTTCACCATTGGTATCTGAACATCAAATGACATAAATTAAATTTACTGACTTTAAAAAAAAAACACAAAACAAAACAAAAACAAACAAAAAAACACCCTATCATTCCCATATTACAGACGACAAACTGAAGGAGAGAACACTTTACCTAACTTCCTGAAGGTTCAAAGAGAAGTCTGTGGTTCAGCCCCATAGCTAAACTCACCTCTCAGGCACCAGACTACAGCCCTTTGCCACTGCAGCATTCTCTCTGCTTTTTTACAGTTTTTTTACCTCCATAAAATTGCAATAACTTCAGCATAATCAATCCTGATTTATGGTAAATGAAAGGAATAATCAAGCCAAGACAGATGCATGCCAAGTGCAAGTGACTCGCCCAAAGCCAACAAAAACCCACTGGTCAAAGCCTGGATTGAAACTTCTAAGATCCTATGTTTAGACATCTAAGAACTTTATTTAACAATGCTACATAAGGCCTGTTTCTATCAACATATCTTCGTATTTTTTCATCTTTAACTAAAGTAGAGATAGTATAATAATGAACTAAAGACTGTAAGCACGTTAAGAGCTGAAAACAACCATGTATTTTCAACAGCAAGTCTAGTACTTATTTTGGAACAGGTACTACCAACTCCCAAATTCAGACCCAGAATTGGTCTGTCTCCCTTATGTACTTGTAAAACAGAAATTAACTTGTTTACCTCCTAAACAAGTGTGAAGGAGGATGGAAGAAGCTAATAATTAATATCTGAAAACATAAAACACAGCAAGTTCCTTTAACAAATACCCTGTTTGTTAACAAGGTGAAAAGCAACAATACAGAAGACATAAGAAACATTCTTCTCCTTATTTTCTTGGTTCTATTTCCACAGAAATATGAGAATTCTGGAAAAGAAGAATTATGCTGTACAGACTTCTATACAGCCATCAAAAGAAATGCAAAAAAGAAAAAAGGTGGATACAATGTATAATGATCTTTCCACAGTCTCAGAGAAAGAGTGGCTTTGTTGTTTATAGAATTCTCTGTCCTTAATATTTCAGCCACTCCCCACCCCAATTTCACAGATCAGTAACTTGCAAATGAAAAAAAAATTACATCAGAGTCCCTAAGAGTTATTTTAAATACTCTACTTCTCACTAAACCAAATACTTTTGAGTATCTTAATCAAACATCTCAAAGTAAGACTGGTAAAATGTATCCATGCCTCTTGACAGTACATCAGTGTCCTAAACAGTGAAGCATCTTTTTGATTCTTGATCTGCGTACAGCTTAGTTCAAACACAACTCCTGTACATGAAATATGTCAAATCAAGATGTCAGTGTTGGCATGAAAGCTGCTGAAATAATCAGATCCTTAAATTTTTTTTTAAGCAAGACACAAACCATTCAGATGGAAACATCATCTCAGGACCCATCAGCTTACCTCACCTTGCCCTGTTTTACACTGAAGGGGACCACAGGGAACATTGTCGTCATCTACCCATGAGCCACCTGCAAGTTATCCAACAACCTACATGGCCAATGTGTCAGGAGTTTAGGCCACAAGAAGATTCTGGTGTTCAGCTGAAGGAGAGTCATAGCCTCAATCTATTACTTCCAGTGTTGTGATGAAACCATTTGGTCTCCATGAAGCTACCCACTGGAACCTATAAAAAGTTGCGTATGTTCTTGATCATAAAAGTAGACATGCTGAGTTCCAAATTGTTAATTTTATGTTTGAAGAACACATACAATGAAGCTCATCTACGTACAAGCATAAAGAAACATCATACTAGATCAGAACAACACTCCATCTAACCACGCTCCCTTTCAGGAAGTGATCAATAATTATCCATTCCTTGTTTAAACCATGGTATTTGATTTGTAAAAGCCCATACATCCATCACTGAAAAAATGAGTTGTTTAAACTTAAAGATGTCTAGATAAAGCTAAGCACTTTCACAAAAAGTACACCCTAGTTGTGTACTGTACAGTGACTGAGAAGTTTGGGGTTTAATTTGGGTTTTATTTTTTAAATTTTATTCTCTCTGTACCTCCACTAAACTATGTATCTGATATAGAGAATAATCTGTCTCCCAAGAGTACTGTGAAGAAAAAAAAAATTAATATTTGTTAAGTACTCCCATAGTGTGACGTGCCACAAAAGAGCACATGAAAGTTAGTAATTCTTCATAGTAGAGTTTGAATACTGTGCAGGAAAGATGGCAGACAGCCATCTAATGAGCAATGAGTGGTAAAAAGAAAATCACTGAATAACACTCTGAAGTGAGCAGTATTCATTCCATGCAAAGAATGAGTCAGGAGTTCTAGGGATGAAAAAAAAAAAAGCCATCAATTAACACTATTATAATGTACCACATACAATGGGGCTGTACTAAGGATCACTGGAAACCTTAATTCTAGCATAGCTAGTTAGTAAGAATCATAGCCAGTTTCATCAACTTATTCTTCCAGTGTAGAGTTCAGCTAAACTTACTTTTTTTAGCAGAGGAGCACAAATTTAAGGGGGAGATGGGGAACGGAGTGGGGGACAAAAAAAAAAAAAAAACCCAAACTATCAGTTGGGAATAGTTCTATTTGCAAGTTCTTCAGATTTCACCTCTAAATTAGAAGGCAATCTTGTAGAAAATCTTTACCATTTCAGCTGCATATCTGTCATATGTCCAATCTAGAAATAGTTACTAATGAGAGTTGAAAAGAAAAGCGCTCAAAGAATTAGTGTTCTGCAAAATTCATGAATTCTAAAAATGTGTCTGGGCATAATACTGTCATGTAATGGATGTCTGACTCTTTCAGTTTATTTCAGTTATTCATAAGGAAAAGTAAGCTTGAATTACTGTAGCTCCTATACACAGATAAAACAGATATTTTCCACCCACATTAGAAAATGAGAAGGTTGAATTGCATTCAGTTATGAATTGGATTTGTTCTTCAATTAAAAGAGAAGAAAAATAAATCATACTGAAGCTAAATGACAAACCAAATGCTATTCCATTGTAATTTTGTCCAAAAGACAACTAAATTTGTTATTTCTTCAACTCTTTGATCATTATGTTTAGCTTGTAAAGATGCCACTTACTACTGCAAATACTCCATTTCTGAACAGACTGGTATCATTTTTCCTGAAACTGAAATATAAACATTCTGTTGCAGAGCTACTTCAAACCCACACTGGGCAAAACTGGACTTAAAAAGCAAGAAAACATTTAGATTTTCATAAAAAATAAAAATAATAAAAAAAAGACTTTGAAGAAAAGGACAATTACAAATCTTACAGAATGAGCAGGATAAAGATGGCAAAATAAAATTGCATAGTCTTCATATTCTGCCTTATTCCCAAACCCCAACAATTACTGAAGTTTCTTCTTAAAATAAGAAAAGATAAACTCCACCTATACAGATGTAAAGGCACAAAATGTGAAAGATAAAGTTTAGCTCATTTTACACTTTATAGAGTATACAGTTATTTCTGAGGGCCCCAACCGTAAAGCCCGTGCCATGAGAATGAACTCTGGCTCACGAAAAGCCACCCTTCCTTTAGCGTTGGGGTTTTTGGCAAAGCAGCGAAGTGCCCAGAGCACTGCTTGATCTTACAAAATGGTCTGGTAGCATCAATCTGTACATCCCCAAGGGTTCCCCAAGCACATGGAGAAGCCTGGCTACAAGGACCTGCTCTGGCAGCACGATTACAGAGTATGAAATCCAAAGGAGACGAACGTCACAGAGGATGTAACTCTTGTAACTGACCTCATCTAATGGATTTTAGTACAAAGTAAGTGTTATAGGACTTAATCTACAATGTAGATCCCACACCCCTAAAATACAGCTTTCTTTAAAATACCAAGCTTATAAAGTACAAAGAAATTTTATTACTCCACGCAAATATTAACGAATCAACATGTTCTTTAATATGCAAGTACATGAAACAGATTTGTTTGATCCTTGAACAAATTTTCAGAGTGATAACCTTGAGTCCAAAGTCTTTTCAGGCCCAGAACAACTCAAAAACACCACTCCAGAAGCAGAATGCTCTCAGGAAGGGGATCTAGAAAATACTAGAGAACACTCTTTATTTTTCAGCCTGGATTAATTTGTGACTATGCTGCCAAATTTTCCAACAAAACTGGTTTTTAGTGCTCCTGTGCTAACATACCCCTATTCCAATGACTAACAAGGAATTTGGCTGTACAGTTCCAAAAGCAGTTTGAGTACTAAGTGTCGATTCATTTCTATAACCTGGCCTCATAGATGATGTAATCAGTAGGCAATACTCAATAGTCTTTAGGCTGTCCACCATCATCTTTTTATGCCATAATGCAGAATTTCATCCTGCTTAGCACCTTTCACCCCTGACAGTACACACAGTCAAGTGGCAGACCCAGAACCTGCGTTTGCTCTTGAAATGGAAACATAACAATTGACTTTGGTTACAGGCTGGGTCTCCAACTTAAAAGCACCCTGTTTACCCAACTGTCAATACTTCACATAGCTAATTGGTTTGGGTGCTTACTAGATACTTCCCTCATGCAGCTAATGAGTATACACAGTGGTGTATCTTCTTAGAACAGATTATTATTTATCCATGTAAACAGGACAGAAATAAATGGTTAAAGTAATAAAATACCTAAGTATTAAAAACAAATAGCATAGATACAGTCTTACCCACACAGAACATTTCCTCAAAGCTTGCATTATTTATCTTAGAAGTTATAGGTCTGGATTCTGGCAACCAAACCACAGAGGAAAAAAAAAAACAAAACCAGCCCTGCTTCCTCACTTTTGGGGTTGGAAGGTCAGAGGAGGAGGTGTGAGTGGAAGAAATGATTGTAATTCATTTTTCTATTTTTTTTTTAATTCAGTACCACTATTCATTCAGTTAAGCAATCTGTTACCCAGAGCATGACACCTGCTTATCTGAACATCGGTGAATGGACTATCTATAAATACTGCCTGCTTTCTCCTCCAGATGTGAAAAATCAACCAACCAACTCTCCAGCACAGAACACATCGCACATTGGAAATTTAATACAAACATCTCCCACACTCTTCCCAACCACACTTAAGTTTGATTCTCTTCTATTATTCTTTAGGCATACCTATACAGGCCATTTTAACTGCTATGCAGAGACAGCCTAATTCACTCCAAATGAGCTCAACATTTCACTCAACACAGCTAGGCTGCTTCTAAACTGGCTATTTCAGAACAAACCGAGTTTCATTTTGCCTGGGAGATTGGAGGGCAATTTTCTCCTAGGTATGCCATGAAAAGGGGCGCATGTTTTTGTTCTTCATCCTGTTTCAGTGTCTTCATTTCTCCTCACCTTCAGTATTCCTTCTCTACAAAATGGGAACCATACTGTTAAAAAAGAAACTCATTAAAAAACAAGATTTTCTTTTTAACTCTCCTCCTTCCAATTTTATTCCTTCCAATCTCCTCTCATCCTCTTTTCAACTCTTTTTCTCATGAATGATCTTCAGATCTCTTCTCCAACAAAAAACCACAATACATTTTTAATTACAAAGGAGAGCTTGGACTGTTGACAAGGTGTGGAAAAGAAGTAGATCCAGGTACTAAATACTTTAAAAAGAAATTAAAAACGACATGGAGACATAAATGGGCAAAAGGATGAAACTACCTCATTTTACTATTTTTTCTTCTTCTAAAAAAAAAAAACCTGTTTACAGACTGAGGATCTCAAACTTCTGTAAATGTCATAAACAGCACAGAAATATTTCAACTTGCATTCATTGCATACGGAAATGTTACAGGGTTGGGGTTTTTCAAAAAATACAGAGAAGCAACTGTGATGATCAGGCATCACGCTCAAGTTCAAGCAGATAACAAGACCAGCCCATTGCACACAAATAACTCACACTCTTCATACTAGAATATGTGGAGAAAGTTAATAATAAAATTAAAAGGAACTAGTACCCCTTCTCCATGAAGTTCTTCAAATCACTCTTTTATTACAGTTCATTATATGGGGTTTTTCCCCTCCCTCTTTTTCATACTTTTCTCTAAATGGCTAGCTGCATATATTTAATTGTATACTCCTCAGGGCAGTGACTATTTCCTTAATTGTCTGTAAAGTTCGCTGCTATAAACAACGGTACTATGCAATGTTAAGTAATAAAAAGTGAGCAATGTTTTGTTGAGAAACAGTCATGCATTAATTATACAAGATAATCTGGAAAATACAGAAGCAGGGAAAAAAGCATGTCATTATGAATCTATAGCTTTAAAGCATCCCTACCCAATGAATGGTTTATGATATTCCGTTTCAGTAGTATATTTAATTTCTCTTGGGGTATTTAAAAAACATCTGTTCTGAAAGTTACCAAATGGGTATTGTTTACTCAGAAATTCTACAGGGTGCAACCCCCTTCTATACTGTCAGTTAAACATACAATATTTTAAACACACATTATGGAGCCAACTGTTGAAGCAGACACTTAGAACGCAAAGAATATTCTACACATTAAAATACACATGAAAAATACTGTCCAGGAGTTACAACATAAATCAAATACAGATTCTAAATTCAGTATTTAATAACTACGCAATTTAAAAAAAAACATTTCGTTTTTATTACTTACTGAACTAATTTCATGTCTTAAATCTACATTGCTGCAAACTTATACAAGCACAGAAGCTACTGAAACTGGTATAATTTTAAAAGCAAAAGCAAATTTTTATTGCTGAACTATGCCCCTGAAAATGGGGTTTAATATAAAAACACTGACACCAAATCTGAAGAGCGTGAATACTCTGCTTTAATATTTTTAAAAATCTGTTCTCTAATCTTGACTGAGGTTTGAAGGTAGCAACTCTGTATTTTTCCAGTGTAAATGTTGTGCAAAAGCTTTACAAACATAGATCTAAATCTGCAATTGCCATTACTAAAATAAATGAAAAATCTATAAGCAGCAGTGAAACTGGCATGCAAATAAAAGAACTGTCAAGACATATATTGCCTAAAAATAAGCTTACAATAACTATTTTAAAGACTGTGTGTGGTCTTACCCATATATTTTGGCAAGATGCACTTTCTCCAACCACAGCTAGATTCATCCAAAAGCAGTGGCACTGGAGAGTCTCTGTCTCACCTGTCAAACTTGAAGAACGTTGTTCAGCAGACCACCATGAGTCCATGGATAGGATCCACAGCACTACAGCAGCTGTTCTTGATAAGTGTTCTCTAACTATAGAGGCAAATGCTTCAAAAACGTTCTGTGAGAGGATCACCCTTAATATACGTGCATTTAAAACCAAACAGAAACAAAAACATATCTAGAACAAGACTTTCAGGACATTTATGGCAGAGCAGGATCAGTGACTTCATACATATCTCTGATATTTGGAAACAATCACTGAAGATTCAAGTCTATTAAATTTACCTTAGAATTTACCTAAATTTATTTACCCCTCAGAAATTATTACACTCTTCACATTGCAGGCAATCAAATAAAACAACTAGAACCCTTAAATCTTCACATAATCTATGAAGATGAACTTTCCTCTTCTCAGATCCTTTCCCACATGTGACATGGAAAATATTTTCACACCAGCTACAAATAGTTTAAGTGGGAAGGAGAGGTAAAAGGCTGCTTGGCTACAGTAAAGGTAAGATTCAGTGAAAATGGGATGAAGCAAGAAAAGCTGCCAGTTTTAAAACTACGTAAGAGGATATTTTGACGACCAGAAAAATCTAAGGAGAAAGCTTATCTGAATTCTGTCTATATAAAATAACTTCAACTGTCATTAAAAAGCATATAATCATTAATATCCAGAGCAATGTGAGTATTTTCTAAAAATAGGTCACTGCTTTTAACTACCGAGATCTGCTCTGCTTTAACTACTGGTAGCATTGTATCCTAGAAGGAAGAAAGGCTCTAGAGAGATTACTTTCACTTTTCCCTAGATATATTTAGTGTACTAACTAGCATAGTTAGGATATTATTTTTCTTTGGTTTTGTCAGTAGCATGTTTGAAATAAATTTTATTAAGTGGTAGTGTATGTAACATTGCATTGTGGGTAGCAGTTTCCTGCCTTAACCTAGCCACATCCTCAGCTGTTATATGAGACAAGTTTCCCATATTTTCTGCAAGTTGACTTTAAAAAAAAAAAAGAAAAAAGGAAAAAAAACAGACAGGAGAAAATAGCTAGAAGGTTAGGATGATCTTAAACAGCATATATTGACTGTTTAGAATGCGTGCATCTAATCAAAAGGGCTTTTTTCTCAATTACTGTATAGTCTACAAGATATGTATTTGAGGAACACAAGAAAATTAACACTTGTCAGGAAAAATGTCTGAGCACCAAGAATATCAAGATGAGACATATTTGACCATTAAGATGTAGCCCCTTATTCAAAGCCTGATCAGGGGTTAGATTATTTCACTGGAGAATATCTTTTCTATTTTATGAAGAAGTGAGAGAGCTGGCAACTCAAGATGAATGAAAACAATTTATTGCTACTTGCTATTATATGATGTACTCACTGGTTAACAGAAGATAACCATCCTTTAAATTTAAATAACAGTTCAGTTTAAGGTTTAATTTGATCTTCAGTAGCCTGATTCCACTGTACAGAAAACAGACAACATTTGTTTACACTAGAAATGTAACAGCATTTTTTTTTTCCCCTCTATATGCTTAGTGGTCCCAGGCACTGTCTACTTCAAACCATATCTTACTTAGAAAAAGATTATAAGGCAGAGAACAGAAAGTCATAAAAAGGCAGCAGTAAAACTCAGATGTTCGATGCTACTCTTTGCAGACACCAATAAGTAGCATTTTAAAATTAAGGACTGCTAAAATAATTTTTAAAATTATAACAGCAAGGTTAACAGGCAGTTTTAACTTTTGCTTTAACAGATTAGTATATATGTGATATCTGCATACTTGAAGCTGTTGCAGAGATGTTGGAAATTAGAAGTCTACAAGATACCCAAGTCTAGCAACAAAACTTCCATAAAATGTGCAAATATTTTAAATCAAACAGTACATTAAATATGTTAGCTAAGAACCATCAGAAAACACAGTACTCTCCCTCTAAAAATTATCATTACTTCCAAGTTACAAAAAACAGATTCAAGGAGAGACACTTCACTCCTTAAAACAAACAACAAAAACAAACAAACAAAAATATTGCTCTAGTGGAAACAGATACGTTAATAACACCTACAATTAATACCTGCATGTGAGGAAACTGCATTAGGACTTTATTATAAAACTCAGCATCTTGTTATAGTATATACTGTAAAACTTGTAAGTGGAATTTAACACGTTTCTCATCATACTGCTTAAGCAGAATATTTATATCTCTCCAGTTGTAGCATAGAAACAAACATTTAAGTACAAATAAACTTTCAACAGGGTATCATACTGTTTATATACTGTATGAACTTTGAGTGGCATAAGGCAAAATGTTTGGAAATAAAGCATGGCTTAAAAGTTTCAAAACACATTTCAAAAAAAGTGAAAGATGTAATTATCTTTTAGTGTTGCATTACAATTGACTTTAAATAAGATTTCATTTGTCGTCAAAGATCAAGCTCATAGTTTACCATAGAAATTCCTTAGTATAATACTTCCTTTGTAAGTGTAATTGTGACTTAAAGCATCCCCTATGGAACATGTAAGTTAACTTCGAATTTTGTAGATCTACCTTTTAAACAAAAGGCTGTCAAGTGTAAGTCTGCAATCAAGACACTAGTTTATACAGTGGATTTTCAGGATTCATGCATCTGCTTCATTAGAAGTGCAAACTATACTGAAAGAAGCCATCATTTTCACAGGAATAAGGTCTGCATAAAGTTCAGCTTTATAATGTCTCTATACTAAAAAAACTAGCATTTTTTTCACTGACAGTTTCTGCAGACTACATCTAGATTACTCAGTTAAACTATTTGTTTTTCTGCTTTTAATGGATTTTGTCTTAATAGATGAAGACTTTACTATAGTGGTCTTGATCTTGACAGCACAGGTGAAAAAGTATGTACAGTAAAAAAGAAATCTTATAAAGGTATCATATCAAAACACAGTAACAAAGTTATTCTCTAACTTTGTGTACACAAGTGAAAGCATTAAAGAGCCATTCCAGAGAAAGCCTGAGCACAGCATTTCAATGCAATAAATTTTAAAATTCAGACTTTGTACGAAGTTCAATATTCTAATATTAAAGATGTGACTAAGAATAAATTCTGGAATTAAAAAAAATAAAAATCAAACAACTGCGTTCATAAGAATGAAAATAAGTACTTAAGATCAAGACATGAGTTACCTTCTATATAAAAATAGTGGATCTACCTACCATCAAATAGAAGTTGATAAATAGCTTCAATGCATAACTGTAGTTGAAGAAACATTGTGCTCACAATTAAGAGTTCCACAAATAACGGAGGCAGCAACCCCCATAGGCTTTTGCTGCATCAAAAGTTGATTAAAACTGTAATGCACACAAACATATTTTGTTTATATGAAAAGATTACCATTCTTTCAATCATTTTTATACTCTTTTTTCCATTGATGTTCTTAACCGTACTGTGAAAATATAAAGAAATAAAAGCAATCCATCATTAGGAGAATTAAGTATCACCCTTCCTTTTATGAGACGAGTGATTTGCAGAATACTCCTTTTTCATTTTATGCTAGAATTCTATAAATTTGGCACTAGCTAATAACTTTCCAAGTACTGAATTAGGAAATGCCATTTATCTTACAATAAATATTATGAAAGTAGTTCTTATGAAGAGGGTTTTCTGTTGCTTTGATAAATATATAAAAAAAATAAAAACACAATCTGTAATTTTTACTGAAATCTCCTTTCCCATTTTCTCTCCATCCTCGCAAAACAGAGAACCTGCTCTCTATCCACACCTCCACCTATTCATCTCACATCACTCCTAGCCAATTTCTTACTGGGAAAGCTGAGGACAAAGAGAAAAAATAAAAAAGGAAGGATGGCAGCTTCAAAGATATGTATTTTATTTTACAAATAAAAGTTGAACAATATCTAGAAAATGTTTTACACAATTCTTCTGCTCCCAAAAACATATATGACAAAGAAAAAATTTAAAAATCACTCAGCTAAACTAAAAAAATACAGTACATCTGTGATATAATCAGGCTAATAAGAAAAGTTCTAGACATAATGTCCAAAGAGGCAAAAAATAAGATACTTTCTCAAAGATGTTTCCAATTTTGTTCTGAATCTGAGTGAGCAAATCAAGGCTACTAATACACACTGTCTGTGCACATTATTCCTTACTACACACAGCATTTTGCAATTTATTTCAAAGCTTCTATTATAAACAAAAAAATACTGCTTTTGTTAACCCACTCTGTACTGGTACAGTAAAGGCTTATATTACACAATCAAAGTCAAAGTTACAATATGTTAAGTATATAAAAAGTATTATACACACATGCACACATATGATATTAAGTATTTAAATCTTACATATGCATCAAATTTATGTTTCATTTTAAAACTAAGTGTTAACATTAACTGGTGAATAAAGTTATTTATAGTCTCCCCAAAAGTCTAAGACTGTTCTATTTCTCTTAAACAGTGAAACTATAATAAGCAATTAGTGTAAGCACAATCAAAACCTCCCAAGTCTCACAGTTCATTCTGTTATGCAACATCTACATAAATCCTAGCAATACCAGTATTCAAAAGCATCACTTAGACTGCAGTATACAACTAGTTATGATATCCAAATGACATATTTTGCCCCAAATATAAAAGAAAAATAATTGCCCTTAATTTGCATTACATAAAACTGCCAAGTAGTTTTGAAGGCATGTAAAGCAAGGCAGACATGATTTAAGATTTGCAAAGGAATCCCCAGACTAACACTTCTGTGACAGCCAATTACAGTAAAAAACACAACCCCAACAAGCAGTCTGCTACTAGACCTTAGGAAAGGTAAAGTTTCTTACAATGAGTTACAGATTCACAAGTATAGGAAGACAAGGAGAAAAAGTAAAACAGAAGGAATCCAGCCACCCAGCAAATATGAAGCAGACCCAAGATCGTGATACAATCCAAAGATGTAAATTATTGTAAATCATCACTGTTGTTCAGAATTTCACACAGCCACTTGTGCCAATTTTGCTCACTTTTCCACAGACACAATAATGAAGTAGGGAGAGGGAAGGGGAGGGGAAAAAAAAAAAGAAAGAAAAAAAAAAGGAGGGGGGAAGAAGAGTGGGGGGAACCTGAACTGAGAGTACAAATAAAGTTCTGCTGTCCATATGCTTTAACTGTACAGAAGTTTGGGCTCTTACAGCATTTTGTACTCTCTCCAAATCCTCATGAGTCACAAAAATTAAAAAGCTATATCCTTCTGGATGCCAGGAAGAGCCTTACCACGGGCCTTTTGTCAAAATAAAAAAAATAAAAAAAAAAGGAAAAAAAAAGAAAAGGAAAAAAAAAAGGGGAGAGAGAAAGAAAAAGCCACAGTGTAGGCAGTCCTACTTGGAGTCCTCTGATGTCACAGCCACATGACTCGCTCGCTCCAGTAACAGTGCTTGCAAAAAAAAGGAGTTTTAAAGCTTTTGCTTTTTTGGATTGTGTGAATGCTTCATTCGCCTCACAAACAACCACAGAACCACAAGTGCGGTGCAAACTTTCTCCAGGAGGACAGCAAAGAAGTCTCTGGGTTTTAAATGGTTAATCTCCGCAGGTCACTACCAGCCACTGAGACCAACAGAGTCAGTAAGTGCTCTCTAACCACAGTCTATGCAGTAATAGTAGGTCCTTCAAATATTTGCTCATTCTCTTTTTTTTTTGTTTTGTTTCCTTGCTTTTCACATGTTACCAGTGCTACACAATTTTTTGACAGGGAAAAA
This sequence comes from Haliaeetus leucocephalus, assembly GCF_000737465.1. Lineage (NCBI taxonomy): Eukaryota > Metazoa > Chordata > Aves > Accipitriformes > Accipitridae > Haliaeetus > Haliaeetus leucocephalus. Next base: position 240,256 of record NW_010973307.1, on the reverse strand, counting down.
ACCAACTATAGAGTCTATGCAATCCAGGAACACTGTAAAACTAAAACAAGGTTTGGCTATGGTTTGTGTTTTCAGTTTGAGGATCCAAGAAGTATTTACACCAGAAGGTGAAAGCTCTGCGTGAACCGAGAGGGACTATGGCATCAAACAGCCTGTTCAGTTCAGTGACACCATGTCAGCAAAACTTCTTTTGGGGTAAGTACTGCAATATTTGAGCTTCTGTTTTCCGTTGTCGGGAGTTTTCTTACTTTTAACAATGCTGGTTATAGCCCTCTAAGCAAAAACTTGCTGATGGGATGTTAGGGTGTTAAAATAGCATACCTGGTTTGAGGGGGGGGTGGGGGGGAGTCCTAAAGAACTTCTGCAGATTTATGAACAAATTTGTTAGCTGACAAGCTGAGCAAAATGAAGTCGGTGGCTTAGTCCTTAGTGTTTGACAGCAGGTGTGCTCAGCTGTCACCTGGGTCAAGGCGTAGCTACAGAAATTTGGAAGAGTCTGATGGGGTCTAGTATAATGTTTAAAATTATGTTAGGGAAGAAGATAAAGTATTCAGTGAGTTAATCAACAACAGCACAGACTATCTTATTCAGAACTCTGGTGTAAAGCGTAACACTCTTAGATGTATCCACCATGACTGGTTAACAAAAGATATTGTACAGAAACTTAAGTTATGTGATTTAAGACTGCTTGCTCTCTAAACCTGATGAAAATGAGTAGCATGTAGCACATAGCAGCCTATCCTACCCGTAACTGCCCCAGACACCTTATTTTAAAGCATATTTATCAGATGAAGTTATCAGTGTAAATCTGCAGTTCTCTAGTCCTTTGTTGCCCTCATTTCACAGCAAAGCACGTTTGATAATATATTCATTTGTAAAAGCAAATTCTTCTTGTTACGCTTATTATGAACAAGGCAAAACATTCATGCATAAAAACATTAAGCTATGAAATAAAAAATACATGACTTAACATGCTGATGAATTTAAGCTTTAATTGAAAGTGGGACTTAAAAAACTCTGTAGAAGAGCACTGCCAAATATTTACTTCAATATTCTGAACTGTAAACACAGATTCCTTTAAGAAATCATATATGTATACTGAGGTAATTATATATATGCACTGCATACATACATGCCCATAAAAATCATAAATATGCTATAAAATTGTACCTCTATCATTGCTTACTTTGAAAAGCTTCTTCCTCTCAGATACAGTCTCAAAATCAGCACAGAGCACCTCACTCACAAAATGATAAATAAAACTGAATATGACTTTAAGTGATTTAGCTGCAAGTAAAGTTATATTTTAAAGCGTGTTGTAAATGCTGTGCTCTAGTCATCTTTGATGAGTAGTAAGAAGTATATTCAATATTTTTTTCAAAGCATCTTTTACTGAGACAGATTAGGAAGAATTACTGAAAATTCTGAAAGATCAAGAAAAAAAAATTCCAAAAACTTACAAGATTTTCTTAATGGTGTCCATCATGTCGAAACTATGTTGGGACCGTAGCTAAACCTATTTCTTTTCCTCCCTTGCCCCCCTTCTAAGAAAAACAACAATGCTAGAACCATTTTCGGTATATACATCCCGATTAAACTTGTATTGTAATGAACTGATGACTGGAGTTCCTTTTACCCCTCCTACTTCACACGCTTTGACTGGTTCCCAGTTAAACACATGAATAAGCTATAAGACCGTGTGTAGGAAAAGAAATGAAGAATAGCTTCTTCTAGAAGAGACACCAATTTAATTTATGATCTACAGATAGCAGAAGAGATAACATAACCTGTGGCTGGTCATGTAGCTGGTATACACTGAATGCTGAGCTGAAATACTAATGCAAAACTGGTAAGCAGCTTTTCCACTGAAACTGCTGTCTTAATGAAGCACAGCAGAAGCGTAGCCAGACCACATTATCCCAGTGTTTACAACAGGAAATACAGTTTACATGTATAGAGACTTTCTTTTGCTTTTACTTCCAAAAGAGATTAGAAGAAATTTAGTTGGCTAAAATTATCAAAACATGGAGCGCTGACTGCTTAATTCATCTACTTTTGATCATTCCTAAAGCGAGTGAGAAGTACTGTAACATGAATAATACTTTTCCCCAAACTTTACTAAATAGACTTGGGTACACAAATTTCACTTTGGATATGAACAATGGATGCAAGGAACTACAAAATCTCATCAACTCTATCAATATGTAAGCAATATATCTTCAGCTAAAAACAAAACTAAAAAAACCCACCTTTATAAAAAGACGACAGAGTATATTTTAAAAAGAATAAAAGCCAGAAGACCCAGGTTACTCATGAATTTGCCATTTCCTAGCAACGGCGCAGCAGTATGGCAAAACGCACGATCTCTTCCTCCTTTCTCTACTGTCTGTATCTCCTTCTACTCCCATCTCCACCTTATTCCTCTCAGGACTGTTGAATTTAATTATGTTTCTCCAAGAATTAACTGATGAAATGTAATGACGAGTAATAATAGGGAATGAAAACAGCGCTGTATTGGCTAACTCGCACGGTTGCTAACCTATGCCATTAGCCATATATCTGAAAATCCTTATTTCACTTATTTTTGTCTACGTGTTTTTGACCTCATATGAAAGGGAAAAACAAGAGTAATGAAGGGGAAGGAACCTTTCCTAACTAATGCAAACACATATATTCCTCTACAATTTAGTAGAACTGAATTAACTAGATGCTATGTTTTATATCCAGAGTATTTCTACTTTATGCGAGTTGTACACAGGTTTTGACTGCATCATGCCTACGTAAACTTCCTTAAACTTTTTAATATAAGTGCATTCATTTCAATCAGCAAAGGATATTATATTCATATCTATATCATTTAAAGAAAAAAAGGCTCAAAATAAACACTATGCAAAAAACCAAACTGCATATTTATTAGAAAATTTGGTAAATATTGTTTATACAAGGTATTTCAGAGAATTAAATACTTTTGAAATGACTCCCACAACAGTTACAATTTAAAAAATTAAAAAAAAAAGGCATTTTCAAATACTTTCTGTGCATCTTTATAAGAGGTTTTCACCGAAGAAAGTAAAACAGGTCAAAATTTGGCTGATAATTTAATCAATTATTTCACATGTAACTTTTGGAAGCTGATCCCAATAGACAGACATGGTAAATCTAAATGAAAGTCTTCAAGTTAACAACAAAAAGTTTACCCTGCTTATATTAAAACACTCCTCAGTATCTTCTCATTTATTCTCAAAAAAACGAAACCTTTTGTAGATTTCAATTCTCAGCTGCTTTTGTTTTTTAATCTTAGTTTTTTATTTTAATTCAGATATTGATAAGAGAGAAACAGATCCTTTTTGATTACCTATGTATATAAAGCAGAAATTTTCCCTATGTTCCAGCTCTGTTTAACATACTCATATAATTGTTAATGCTAAGAAAAATCTCAGGAATTACTACCCTTTCTATAAAATATAATTCAAAATACTAGGACTTAAAAAATAATAGTGAAAACTACGCAAGAATGACTATTCTCATGTGCATTAAGCAAGCTGTAAGCTTCTCACTAAGGCTTTCGGTATATGAAACCCCTAAACCACACAGAATTGCACTACACCACTTATAGGATTCTTAGGCAGCAAAATGTACTGATCTGTTTAATTATCTGTCTCATATGAACTATTAATACCCAATATTGTTTAAATCAACTATACTGATATAAAATTTGTGAAGATCGAAATGTTCCAGTTTGTTAGAAGAACATCGAAACATTTGATGGTTAAATAAACTGGGGAGAGAAAAAAAAATACCTAACTCATTAGGGACACTAAGATTTTTATCAAACATACAGGATTAATCTCTATTGAATAGGACCATTCACAAATCAAAACTTACTCTACTTCAATACTTCCATGCAGTGCTAATCAATTACAACCTTTTCTAGTTATTCAAAATCCATGTGCTTTTAATTTTATTCATTGGTGGTCTAAAATATAATATTCAGGCCAAGCTAAGTCATTCTGTATTGCAACTTTGCTTTTTTTCAATAAATATTCATCTAGAGGTTTTCTTAGAGAGAACTGCTCATATGAAGACTGTGGTAATATTTTTATACTGTACCTCCTTGTTGAAGCAAAAGGTTAGGGGTTACCTAAATACCTCAACTGTATATACAAAAAAAGGAAAAGGTAAGTATTCACATGAAAAATCCAAAGGGACTATATTATTTATTTTTGCATTTCCTATGATTAATGATGCACCAGTGCATACTTGAAAACTGAAGTCAAAATAGGGTAACACCTCAAATTCCTTTACAAACTGTACAAATATCAAACTTCCATGCTGTATTAACTACTCTACCAGAAATATTTAAAGGCTCTGCCACCCCACATTAAGAGCATAACAATAACACTGAAATTCCTCTCAAGCAGTGTGATTTCTTGGTCATGGTCAGACTAGTATTAATCTTAAAATTGCACCTTATGCCTTTATTTTTCCCGAATGCTTTCAGAACACAGCTGGACTTTCTATGAATAAAAAGCAGCTCAGAGGAGTCTTAAGTAAATAATGAACATCTAATACTGTATCCATTTAAGCATAAAGGGAAAGATAAAGCAGTAAATAATTCTTCCAAGAGATGCTAACTATACAATGCAGACAGTTCAAAAGATCAAACAGAAGCTAGATAATAACTGTGTTTAAGGACCTGTCACACCTCGTGGCACACATTCATCAGCACTAATAACAACTAAGAAGAAATACTTTCTAAAACTGTAAGTTAACTCAAGAATCTGAAAACACAAGCAAAATTTGGTATTCTTCTATGCTCAAGTCTAGCACGCTCCGGTGGAAATTAAAGCGGAGAGGGAAGGGAGGAATGATCCCATGCTTGCCAGGCTGCAAAGGTGCTGAGCACCCGCATTTCTCCTGCTTGGCTACTACAGGAGCCAACAGCAGCTGTCAGTGCTGGGTACTTCTTGAAAATTAGACCATGTGTATGTTTTACTCTATGTACCTAATAAAAATCAACATTGTGTGTTGTAGGTGATGGAGTTGGTTCTGAAAACTCATTAAATACACTCCATTAATAAGAATTACAATAAATTGCCATGTTTAATATGCCCTAGAGTATATAATATTTTAATTAAGGCAGCCTCAAGATAAACAGTGAGTTTAAGATGGTAAAACCTGAAGTATTTTAAGGTCTTAACTTCGGCACTGAGAGAATCCAAGTTTCATACAACCAGTTGGGAAACTGCAACATGAAAATATTCAACTGTTATATTAAATATAAAAAGCTAATTTGCCTAAATGGAATAAATACATTTGTTCTGATAAGTGTACTCAGAAATAAATTAGCAAACTGTGTGCTATTTCAAAGAGATTTTCCTTGTAAATTTTGCCAGACTTATGAATTAACCACAGATTTTCATCCGCAGACAGCAGACACCCACAAAATGCAGAAAACATCTACCTCCTCCACCACAGAACCCCCACAAGAAACTACTGTTATCGACAAAATTAATTTTTGCTCACATTATACACAATAGCTTTAATTTCTATTGTATACATTTATCCCAAACTGCCTTCTAAAGTCTTAAGGGGAACAGACTAAGGAGGTCTATCTTCTGCTCTCAGGTGTTTTTGTTTTTAAGTTAATAAAGCTTAAATCTAAGAGCACGTTTCCTTACATAAACATGCTCTCTTCTACAAATAAATATAAGACCTGCCACTTAACATACTGAAAAGCACACCCTAAAGAGAATATTTTAAAGATGAGCACAAAGACAAAATAAACTCTGCTTACTATATCATAAAACAGTTTAACACTTCCAATAAAAAAATCCATTATTCATGCATCTGTTTCCTGTATATATTTTTTATTCTGCTTGTTACCATACTGTGTACTGTTCTAGCCTTCCTCACGTAGCTATAAGTTTCCTATTTCATGTATGAACTTGCCCCAGGAGGGAAAAAACCATAGGTTTTCTACTGACTCACTTTAACTGCTGAAGTCATTTTAATCAGAGCAATTAAATTATTCTGCGCAACCTACTCCTTATTAAATATTTTTATTTATAAAAAATAATTTTAGCATAGCAAAAGATTAAAGGGAAAAAGGGTACATTTTCCTTTAAATACACATGGTGCTTTAAAAAGGTATTTTTGTATCATATTTACTGTATTCTTAACAGTTTAATATTCTTTAAGAATATTTTTTTCATCTCTAATAAAACTACCTTTATTTTTACAGTAAAGGCTAAAAACAGTTTCTTCTGCTGTCTGTCTCTTAAAAATGCCATATTCATTAAGGTCAGGCAGTTCTAGAATTAACAACAGTTTTAAGTTTTAATATGTTATAACTAAAAACCCCATGGCAAAAATATTTTGGCAGGAATTCATTCAATTATGGTTACTATATTTCTGATAGACACTAGCTTATTTCACATATTATATTTCATCAGAATTGCTAGCATTTCATAATGACTTAAAATTTATTATCATTCATTTTCTTGATTAAGGAAAGTTAAAAGCTGATGACCTTACATACATTTATTTTCCCCAGAATTTATTTGAACCGTAAGTGTGCCAAACCATTGTTTACTTATCCCTCATGGTCAGATATCTTACATCTAAATCCACTCTGTGGTTTACTAAAACAGAAAGACAGAGCCACTGCCAGTTACATAATATTTTATTGTTCAGAGGAAAAGGACCCAGCCTCAATCACAATGAAGATTAACTATAACACTAATAAGATGTGTTTGCATCTATATGCATGTATACGCATATACACCAACGACCATACGCTGGGTGCAGTTCTTCTGAAAGTGGGTCTGATATAGCAAATCGGAGCAGGGTGACGTTACAAGTCCTTATTAATTACGGAATTGAATTACTTCATCAAACACATTTAATATGTATGACCCTATACAATAAGCAAAAGAGAGGGTTGTTTGGTTTGGGGTTTTTTAAGGAACAACAATATAGACAAATAATTATGCCTAAGTACATTCACTTCCAGATAGTGTTAATCCCCCAAAACATCTGTAATTCATTTAAATACAAATCAGAAAAGACAGAGTTAAAAAAGCATGATATTTTAACATATCCATGTGTGGTAATAGAACAGGGTATTCTTTAAGAAATGTTAATGAGCTGTGTATGTGCAAACATGCACGTGTGTACAGTTCAAACCTCTAATTCCTACTAATCCATACTTCCAAAATTTTGAAATTCCTCAGGTAAAAAGAAATAAACAAACAAAAAAACCCAACAAAAAACAGTAATAGTGTAAATTCAGAAAACATCTCTATTGGTACAACATTTTCTACCCTAACACTGAAGTTATAAAAGAGAATGTGCTATCGCATTCAGATTTGCCAGCAATACAAATACCCAAAGAACATTTACAACTCTTCACATATCTCTGCTTTGCTAATATGCAATGTAGGAACTTGCAGCAAGGGTCTTGTCTTAATATTTGTAAAAAAGAATGTCTATTAACACTATTATAGTGTTCTACATAAATTGTAAGCGTTAGTGCTAGTATTGAAATAACAGATGGTAGAAGTACTTATTTTAGAATACTTGGCAATAATTGAGGAAATAGATGTTTGGGAGTAAGTCTCTTCGTATCTTCTTGTTCTTCCCATAGTCCCATGAAGAGAGAAACTGCCTTTCTGGACATTAGACTGACCAATCTTAACTCACCTCAACTTTCAAAGTGAAACCATGCATTTTAGCCAAAGTAGTCTTATTTGTAGGTCAGCTGCTGTTTTTGACACAGTGCAATATATTTCTTCTGAAAGTGATCAAAAAAAAAAAATAAGGCACACCATATTTACGTTGAAAGAATGCTAATGTAAAATGCAGAGTTGTTCTGCCAAGAACTGATATTACTTCACAACATTATTTTTATATTAATATTATAATACATCAATAATTTACTATAAATACCAACCTTCCTGTAAAATCAGCAAGAGTAATTCTACACAGATTAAATAGTTAGAATGCAACAGAACTTAAAAGGCATTTTAAGACATGACCAACAAAAACAACCTAATCCTGAAGACTGTGTTAGAATTTGCTATTTTAATTTAGCATGCCTCAAAAAGCCTTTTAGGTGAGCCGTAATACTGAACTGCTACACTACGTATGCCCTTGCTGCATTTTCTGTATAAACTCCACGAGTAACTGCTTTCATTCAAATACATCTACTCAACTGAGAATCGTCCACCTTTAAACAGAAAACTTTTCCTAAGTGTCACATTTGCTCTTTAACATTGAAGGGACACGTACTGTCTATCTTAGTGACTTTTTATTAACAAGCACTTGATGAATTAATGCTACTAGCTATTGTATAATATTCAAGCACAGGAGCAGCTTTTGTAATAGCTTCAATAGAGTACTTAAAAGTCTGCAGTATATTTATTTCCTAACACAATCTGCAAAACTTGTTTCCTCTAAGTAAAGACCACCAGTATAAATTCACATTAAGAGAGTTCATCAACTCCATTTTTCCAATCAGTGTTATCAAAGTTTAACTCCGCTGTGTTTGGTTATTTGTAGAATAACCAAGCCATAACAATGAACAGTTTATTTAAAACTGACAGGACCAGAAAGCAGCAACTATTTACTTAGGCAGCATACCTTAGTATACACCAGTAAAAATGTTCTCGTTTCCCATAAGGATTTTCTGCATAAAGGGCATTCACTTTGCTTCCTTCCCACCCCTCTTAGTTTTGAATGTACAGAGTTGGATGTAAGTGCTATATTTTTCTTGCTATTCAGTATATTTTTATTTCCCCCTTTCTGATTAAAAGGCATAAACAGAAACACTAAAACAAATTCAGAGAGCACACTCTTTATGCTGACATTTTATTAAAGAAACCAACATTCAGAAAAAAGTCCAGTCATTTGTGGATAATAAAATAACACCATTGAGGTAGAAAAAAAAATTAATTTAGCATCAAATGGGAAGAAATATATCTTCTACAGCACAAAAAATTTTCATACTGTAGCAAGAACAGTTTCACTCTAATGCAACACTGTATATTGCATATGCAAACACTAGAAAAACTTCTAATTTTACAGTATTTCAGGGAGCGGACCTAAAATCATGCTCTATTATTCTGTATAGCAATTAATTCTGTCATGACCTTGTAATAATTTGGGGTTCTAAGCTCATTAAAGTAACATTTTAATATTACCTTTAAAAGCAAAAGCAAAATCTTAATTACAGCTGAGCCACCTAAATGCGTACTAATACATCTTAAAATAAATGAAGACTTGAGCTTGACCAGAGAGAAAGATAAATTATTATAATACTCATTAGGTACAAAACAAAGGCTTGAAAGAGTATCATTTTATTACTTTAAATTATAGTATTAATTTACTAACTAATTTCAAGGCACATGTGTAGTGCACATGTGTAAAACCTACTTGATGGAGCCAGCTTACATACACACACACACACACACGAGTTGGAATGTTCCAATTCTGATCAAAGATGTATGTAGCCGGATGTGCGGTTAATTCACTGATCAAATTTTCACAACTGAAAAACATCTTGAAACATATAGTCCTAGTTACCACTAGTGTGTGCTTTTTACTTTATCATCAGAATTATTCTCCATCATTTTACATTTTAGGACGTATCTTAAAAATAATATAACCCCTTTCTCATACATTAAAAAAAAAAAAAGAAAAGGAAGAAACAACAAAAAAGATAAAAAGGCACTGGTTTTCAGTTCCAGCATTTTTGAAGGGCAGAGTAAGACGTGAGTGGAATAAGTGTAAAATACCCATACAATCTGAACTCTAATCTTAGTGACATGTTCTTACAGTAAGCTTGTGCTCCATAAAACCTATATAAAAGTGTCAAGACCGTAGATGCATAGCACATGCATGCGATGTAAGACACAAATCTGCCCTGTAACAATAATATACAGTAGCTCCTCAACATGCATGAAAGATTTTAAAATGCACTAAATCTATAAAAATAGTCTACTGTCAGACTTCAACATCGTCTACTGAATCAACCAGATGTATTGAATAAACACTACTTAATGGCTACTAAATTTTATCAGCTTTGTATAAAGTTAGAAGAATTTCAACTAGCAATTGTTTGAAGTCTTCTACCACCAGATTTAATAATCTTACTTGCTTACTGAACTGGCTAGATACAGTAAATATACATAATATAATGGCTATTCCACTTGATCAGATATGCATAAAATAATAATAACCTAAACAGACTAATACAGATACTGAGATGGGCAACAATTTTACTAGTCTCAACACTGATTTAAAAACATGTCTCTCTTTCTTCTTTACATACCTGGTTGTTATCAATTACTGATGTGTCTTCACCCCTTCTTGTTGCAAAACTTCCTTTAAAACTTACAGCACACACAGCACAACATTTGAGACCTATATACATAAAAATACTTTTTTTTCCAGTAGCCCAGAAAATCTGAAGGTTTTTTTAGGCTGACGATATCTTCACATAGAAACACAGAATGTCTGCAGACAGTAAGAAGCCTTTAGTAAGCCTTTTTGCTGCACCATAATAATCTGATCCAGAAATTCAAGGGTACCTTAAACAACGGGCTACCTGTTCTAGCCATGCTTAGGAATGTGGCCAAATCATTTTTATTGATTTAACCTTTATAGGAATGCTACATATCCTCAGAGCAAAACATTTCTAATGCATTTATAATATGATATACCTCTGAGAAGTTATGAAAAAAAAAATAAAAATCTTACGACAGATAAGCTAGCCCCCCTCCACTATTATGTTTTTTCTGATTTAGTGATCGATAGGCATTCGAGTGTTAGAATATTTTCTGAGTTTGTAGTGTCTGTATTCATAGGATGAAGTCAGAAACTGTGACACAGAGGACAAGACTAATATCTGACCTGTCTTTGTTTAAGGAATAAGAACTGGTGAACTGATAGCCAAGACTCTAAATACTCCTTTCATTCTAGAGTTACACATCAATCATGTTACCTGCAAACATATCAAGTTAAAACTTCCAGAATTTACAGTCCTTTTTGAATAAACTGAGCAGCATGCTAGTTATGTTCAGAGAGCTTACAGAAGGTGGTTTGTGTATCTCACCAGAATTCTTAAAGAAGTACTTCTCAAATTCCCTCTTCATCAGAAATCTGTTTCATACATATTTCAAATCAGTATTTCTCAATGTCAGATTCATATTCTATTATTTTGAAGTTAAGGAAAAAATAGTATATTTCAGTATTTGTTGTTCTTTGGAATGTTACAAACCACACTTAAGCATTACTAGGAGTCACTTGTTTTTCAGAAAGTAAACTGTTCTGAGTTGCTCATTATGGTAAACTTCTTAACAGTGTAAAGCAGAAGTGAACACACTGACTGAAGAGTTAGTCAAACAAAAGCAAATACACTTATGTTACGAATTACATTAGTTACATTTCTTAAAAAGAAAATCTGGGGATGGGAGGGGTGGGTTATTTTGTTTTGGTTTTTTTTTTAAAAAAACATAAATGGAGAAAACCTGGTAATGAAAATTATTCTTACTCCTAATAGCTACTAGCATGAAATACTAGTATGTTATTCTTCACAAGAGGAAGAAGCATAGCCAGGCACAGTTTGGGTGGGCAATACGCTAACACAGATCACCTATTTTAGTAAGATTTATATGTACATTTTTAATGAAGACAACAATGTCTATAAACCACTGATATTAAGATCTCTCATCTACAAAGGAATATGTAGCAATTCTACAAAGAAAGAAAAATATTAAAACAATACCCAAGTGAGATAAGTGCCTATCTACACATGTATGGTAGACAAGTTAGTACATCAAAGCAATGAATTGTAATCAGAATGTACAGCATATCAAAAAATATGTATGCAAATTCTCACAGATTTTTTTTTTAATAAGAGATTGTCTTTCAGAGAATACATCACTAATTTTGTTTCTTCCTCCGCTCTTTCTAAGAAATATTCTAAAGATGAATCCATACCCAAATACACAACATCCACACCTAAACTACCTCTTAACACGAGCCTTACACTTGCTAAACTAGATGAAACTAAGACCTTAATGTGACAAGCAGCAGTGATTTTTCTAAGGACAGACTAGTTCTACCTTCATTCACGCCGCACATCAATGATCTGACCAGATGAGTGCTTACATTTATGCAAACCCAGTTTGCTTTGTACTACAGTAGACTGAGAGCTTCCAATCAATTATCACATGCAGACTGGGTACAATATCCGTGAATAAATAACTAGTAACTCCAAACAAGATCCTAGAAAGATCACTGAAGCATATCAGATCATACTTACTTGATTCCAACTTTAGTACTTGTAGAATAAAAGTTAATGGAGCAAGAGGAAGACAAAACAACCTACAGATTTTAGAAAAAAAATCCTTTGGATGATACATGTTTGAAAATCTTCGTAATGACCAGCCTGGTGCTGAGAGCTGTATCTCTCTTCTGCTGTTATGTTACAGAACAGAACTTGTTGTCACTTGCTATTACAGTGCACCTTAAGGAAGGACCTAGGCAATACTGAAAAGTAGTGGAATTTGTTAGAAATGCAAATTTTTACAGACAGTGATGATGGAAAAAGGCGTAGTTTAAATGCAGTTACACTAATAAAACCACTTTATAGTAGCACACTTTTTTTTTATAACATAATAGATATATTTGTACAAGGGGATTTATTAGCATAGTTATCTTGGCAAACAATAACATCTTTTGATGCTACAGAAAAGCTGCTCTGTGCTGGCGTGTGAGAAAGGTCAGATGGTGGAAAACTAACTTCATGCTCTTAACCTGTAAACTCTTTCCTTTCCTGACTACTAACAAATGTCCTAGCAGGGGAGATCCACAGCCTTTCCCAGAACTCACGTAGGGAACCTTCTGCTCTGTTCCAATGGAACAGAACATGTGCACGTTTACCTTCAAGAGTGCTGGCCTCCGTGGCAGCTCTCTAAGTCTGTCTGCACAGGTTTGCCACAGGAAAATTGCCTCCAGGTTTTCAGTTCATAAAGGTTTTATATATATATGCATATACACACACACACATATATCCATCCATATATGTCTGTAAAAAGCAACATACTCAGACTATTCAAGCCTGCATACTATTAGAAGAGCAACTGCAATACTTCAGGAACCCTAAAGCTTGATTTCAGTATTTTGAATAAGGGAAAGCAAAGTAAGGAGACAGAAAACTCTGGGAACATATTTTGCAAGGCTGTGTTATAGGGGGTCAAGCAGGAAAACTGTACCAATAAAGAAAAGCTATCTTTCTGACATGTGACTGGTATTACACAACAAAGAGAGGAGCACCAAAAAATACTTGTCTGTGGTGACATACAGAGAGGCTTAGGGTGATGGGAGCATTAAGGGTCAGGCAATGCACATGTGTTGGCAATGTATAATTTGAATAACACAGCTTGTTTTCATGGCAATTCTGATAATTCTTCCACATTTCCCAGTGGATTTATTTTTTGGTTTAATGATTCTCCCCACATTTTCTAATGGTGAAAGCAGTAGGAAAATGCCATTTCACAGCCAAGTATTTTGATTCTGGCAAACTTGTCTCTTAGCTCTTTACTACCTACCTCTCATACTTCCGACCTTCTCAATCTCAGGTCATGAAAGTAAGGAGTATAGGTCTGGCTCCATTTTCAAATGCCATTGGCCATTGATCTTCTCTTTCAAAAGTATTTCTATACATCTTCACACTTGTCTACTATTCTGCTGTCTCCTCTATTTTCTGATAGAACAGGGCATAGCTCCCACAAGAAACTGATTCCAAACTTACTTGAATGTGCTATGATCATAAATCATATTCTTCTACTTTCAAAATCTGCAGAAAGAATACAACCACCTGACTAAAGGTCTTTCAACAGTCCTATTTTCACATGGCAATGGTTATCTGCTATGTCTTTTAGAGGTCCTGGTCCCATGCAGAAGTCAGAGCTCCCTGGAAATTCTAGACATAGGAACAAAAAAACTTGTATCCTTCATTGCTTTAGCAGGAATTTTGAAGATTATATTTTTGTTATACATTTGTTCAGTGCCTACCATAATAAAATACTGATCCATAGGTATGACCCTTATATGACAATATAAATCAATAACAGCAGAACTTTTATAATCAGCATCATCAGTTCAGCCTTGCTGAGCATCTGTTTGTTTTAGCCCAAAGTGAAGCTGTCTCCTTCAAGGTTAACTTATTTTGATGTATATTTGAGAAGTCTGTTCTAACAAAAAAAAAAAATTAAAAAGGCATACTGATGACTCACATCATCAGGACTTGGTAATTTTGGTTCTTGCTGGAAAAATGCTTAGCAAATATTGTCAGCAAAATGCTTCAATTTTCTTTGTGTAAGCATATTTTAAACCTGAAAATAGCAATGCTAACAATTGTGCCATCACCAAATATAGCTGTTCCCTACTTTGGGTAGGATCCTGAAGATATTTTCAACTAGAAAACTGGTTTTGGCTGCAACTAAAAATTCAAAAAATTCAAAGCATTTAAAAACCTCACAGATTGACTTTGTTGTGTCAACAGCACCACACAGGATTCTGATTAAAAGGAGCTGATTATTGTGTTCTTTAGAAAGTTGATGAAATACATCCTCCACATTCAACCTATTTTCACATTATGTCCAGAGTCACTAACACTGATCAGTCCTACTCTCTCTACAGTCTTGTACTACCAAAAAAGTCAAGTTATCACAGCCATCATTTCCCTAGAGAAACAGGGAAGTAACTATCAGAAAAGAAAATAAGTTCTACTGAAATTGCCCAACAATCTCCTTTGTTAGCCTTTGGAGCAGATGAGACAGGTGGCTGTCAGGAAGGTTTTGGTAATAGAGAATCCTGCCTCAGTGACCCAGACCGGAATAAGTGGATTCTTTTAGTTCCCTCCCAGCCCTATACCTCTTGTATTCAGTGACTAACAAGTAACAATCATTGATAAAGGTAAGGGATTTGGTACATAATCAACTTTTCACAAGATAAGGTAGGATGGAAACCTTGCAGTGACTCAGCTACTCTGAAGGATGTGCTCAGGTGCACACATTTATTCTTCAGTTAGTTATACTATCCCTGAATGAAAAGGGAATGAACAACTTCCTATTTAGCATGGGAAAAAACATGCATACATGCAAGTATGACAGAGTGTGTAAGGCTGTACAAGTTCACATCCTAGTTTATATATGGGGAACCTGTCTGTATGCCCAAAACCTAGCAATAATTCATACCAGAAAGTAGCACAAGTCTTGATATCTCTAGATTTCAGTGAAAAGTTTTATCTATAAATAAATAGGCCTTACTCAGCAAAACACTTAAGTACATGCACAACTATTTGCATTTCATTCCCAAAGTCAAAGCTAATATCCTGCTCAAAAACTGAAATCATCCAGATAATCTGCTCAGTCTGTTCTTGATGTGTAAAGTACATATAAAGAGTTTCCAGTTCCTGTTACTGAATTTGGTGATGCAAAAATCATTTTTAATTTGCAATTACAACAAAAATGTCAAATAAGAATAGGAATCACTTCCACAATTTTTGCTTTCCTGTTGAGGGTAATATTTTTTACTTCAGTCAAGTTTAAAGCACCTGAATATTGACTCTGCAAACAAAAAAGGGTGGGGAAAAAACTAAGAAAAAAGTGCACATCCTAATTGTAAGAATATACTGAACAGTGGAATTTTTTTTTTTTTTTACATTGCGCATTACTAAAAGACAAAACTCAAAAACTCAACAAAAAGTTACTTGGTAGGCTTTGTCCTGCTTCAGTAACACATAGTAGCTGAACTGTCAGTTTAAGTAGCTAGTTAAGGCAGGTTTACAGCTGCTTTTTTTTTTTACAGTCCAATGGCAGAAAGGGGCAGAGGACTCAAATAATGGACTTCACTGCAGAGTGGTGCTCTTCTGGTTCAGATAAATTTTAAAACTCATGCAGAAAAAAAAAGTGTGTTTCATCTTTGATAAAGGACTATCCCTTGTAAATTTTAACAAAGTAGCATGGATTTCTGAAAAGCGATAGCTTTGCAGATAAATTACTTTCTAGCCTTACAACTCTTAAGTAGAATTGAATTTAGTTCACCTTACTTTGGCTTATAAAACAAGTGGATTACTTTAAGATAGAGCTCCTGACCAAGACTTAGAAGATGTGACTCCAATTCTTAAATCAAAGACTGATCATACCAAGGCCCAAGAAGATACTAAGACAATCATACAGATCCCTCTACCAACAGTCTCAAAAGACCAGAACCGAGACATACTGACAAGCAGAAAGGAAAGACTTACCAACTCATCATTAACTCTTCGAGAAAAAATACTTGGCCTTTCCGTTTGGCAAAAAATAAAGACCACTTATACATGTTGTTGCATGAATGATAAGCAACAATATAAAAAAAACTTCAGTAATTTAAATTGCAACTACTGTACTATGTGCAAAAACTAAACTGCAGAGTTTTAAAGTATGCTGATACTTACTCATTCCTTCAGTTCAAAAAACACTTCTTACTTTGGTTTTTTTAAGTTTAAAACTCCCTGCAATAATTTTTTCTCCAGCTTTGGCTGTAATAGGTGGACTGATTTTTTAATTTCTCAGCTGCATGAATGATAGCTAAGTTCTTGCGATCAGCACTAAAATATTCCCAATATCTCTGTTTTCATCTACAACAAGAAAGAAATGAGTCTTTCACCAATCACAGAAACAAACACATTAATATTACCTCTCTTGTAGTATCAAATAGCTGCAGCTGTTCTTCATGCTTTTATCAGCCCACATTTATAACAAAAGACTACCAAAATAGCAATCACAGCTATCATCAGCTGGAGAAGATGTTAGTTTTTCAGTTTAGTGCATGTGAATTGTTAGTGATACTAGCTACTAACACTTGTCTTTAGTAGTAGATGCTTAGGCAAGAAACGTAGCATGCATGGAAAGCCACATGGCAAGCTTACATGTGGCAAATAATGACACAAGAAAAAGTCTAATTCCTATTTTATTCGTATTCAATAAGACAACTATCTTCACTTGTGTGTGAATGGAGGAAAAAGTGTTGCCAACAGAAAAAAAAAAATCAGACATCCTTACAGACATCAAACACATTTCACTATATCACGTACATCAATCAGACTAGAGAAAGCTTTATTAAAACAGATAAGGAGAAGACAAAAGTCTCCATTAAAACTAAATGGTGTCCAGGAGTTTCTGCCCAGGGCCTCAGTTTTCAACTGATAAAACAGTGTTATGACTTCCCTGTTTCAAAAGGATCATAATGATAAATCAATTAATATCCTTCCCTCAAACCCTATGTTGCTACATAGAGAAGTCTTTTTAAGAAAGAAATTAAATGCCCCATACATAGTTCCTCAATCCATGTTTAAATAAGCAATTTTCAAAATTTTGGTCTATTTTTCTGGATTAATCTAAACATTAAAAAAAAAATAGCTGGTGGTTTGGGCTTTTGATTTTTATCTGTCTTAAGAATTCAAAGCTAAATATTGCCATCCTAACCCTGGCTCCAGAAATATACTTGACTTTGATCACTCAAACACTGCAGCACTTTTTCAAAAATAGTTCTAGAATTCATTAGAAAGAATGCCTAGAGATTCACCTCTCCTTCTATAAATTGATCACTTATCCTTTCAGTCATCTGAGTTGTCACTTTAAAAAGTCAGCACTGGGCACATAACTAAAGCAGTATGTGAAGGGTCCTACCTGGGCATGCAGAGTGGAAGATCCTGCCAGTGCAAACTCACAGTCAGAGCTTGTTTTAGTACATTTCTTTCCAAGAGAGTCTTATTCTTGAAGGAATAAAACTGGCATTTAATAGAGAAACAGAGAATACAGCTTTGCCAACTAGCTACAGAGTCTTTCTCTTGCAAGTCACCAGATATGCATCTAGCCCTGTTTAACATGTATTAAATTTGGTTCAGTTTAGATTTTTGCTGTTCACTACATAGGGCTACTTTACTTGCCATTTCAGTTCAGTAGGCATAAACAGACCTAGAAGTGCCTAGTCCAGGATCAATAACATTTCTGTAACTCTCATAATACATCCCATTCAGAGACAATCAGCATTTATACCTCCATGGTTTTTGAAGTTAATTTGCATACAGCTAAATTTAATTACATTATTTGTATTACATGTTTCAGAGTTACATAAAATTTGATTTCCACAACTGATCTGTCCACTATCAAAAGCAAAATTGGAATTACTGGGACATCAGCAGAGACTTAGGAAGTTAAACAGATAAGAACAATATTTTTGTGCATTAAGAACAAAGCAAAAGACTACCCTGACCATCTTCAAAAAGTTTACATTCCCTCCTGTTAGGTAATGTAGATAAAACTGGTTTCTCTTACATCAAAGCCTGTAATATGAAATCATGCTCAATTCTACAGTTCTCACAGTCATACAATCTTTACAAAGACAACGTATTAAAGTCTTAGTCAATAATCACCCCCTTATATCTACACACCACAACTAACATGTTTTTTCTTCTCTAAACTCTGCAAACACGCAAACATCCATACGTTGCAACAAAAAACCAAAACACCACCAACAAAAAAATACCACATTAATTTTTTTATACTACCCTACTGGATGAAGTCCTCATCACTGGGACTATAAATCAAGAGACAAAGTTATTCAGCAGCCTTCACTGCTATTGACTGAACTGCCTTACCAAATTATTAGATGAAATGTAACTGTAGAAGAGAGACCCGGCTGTAAGGAATCTGCCAACTATATAGTTACACGTTCAATTTAAAGTTAGAGAAGAACAAAACGCTAACTTCTTCAGGTAGCTTTTTTTGAGGAGTGGAGGGATGTTAAGAAAATGCATTCTTGCAGATGAACCTCTTCCTGCATGCTAACATTTTTATCCCCAAGTTTCTTCCTAGATAGCTAGACAAATAGATTAATATTAACTGGAAGTCAGCAAAATGTTATGGTTGTATACAAGCCTATATATACATATGCTATATACATATGCATAGAAAGAAATAGAATTTGATTAAAACATGAATACTTTTTTTTTTTCCTAAAAAGAGGGAGGAATAGAAGGGTATTTTTTACACCCTTTCCAATACTTTATCGAGTCTCCAGGTTCGCTCAAACTCCTTACTTAAAAAAAAAAATCCTTCATAGCAAGCTTCAGCACTGTAACGGCCATATAAAATAAACTCCAGTTTTAACAGTAACACAAAGTGTTTTATCATAACTGAGAAGCAGGTCTGTAAAATAGTAATTAGTGATTTCTTGCACAAGTTCTCCAAAAACTAGAAACAGATAATGGAGAAGGTTTGGGTTGGGGCGGGGTATAAACTTTAAATCATATTTTTTCAGGGAAATAAACAGAATTACTCCGATGTGTACATTTTTGAAATATAGATTTGCAGTAGCTTTGCGGTTTAGCAGAAAAAGCAGTCATAGGTATGGAGTCACATATTAAACCACATTGATACATACCTTCCATAAGGACCATATATTTTCTCCTCTTAACTTGGCTAGTGAAAGGGACTTTCCAGAAAATCAAAATTAAATATTATTTAGTAATTTTAGATGCTGCTTAATATTAAGGTCTAGTCTACATTTAAAAGTTTTTCCAGAGTAATTACACTAGCTTACTATATTGGAAAAAGCAGTTTACTACTGTAGGCTATAGCAGTTAAACAAAGTAGACTATAAAATAAAAACACATTTTTCTCATATAGCTGTGGAGCAACCTGATCTAAGGTCTGAAGCAGGTAGGTTGGACCAAATGACCTCCAGAAGTCCCTTCCAACCTAAATTTTTCTATGATTCCATTCTATGGTATTATTATTCAACCGTTGCAGAAATACTGCCAAACTGTTGAGAATCAGTGTGTGTGCATGCACGTGTGCGTGTGCGCATGTACCCACTTAAATGAAAACCCATATAATATGAGCACACAAAAAAAGCACAGGCCTACGCCTCAGGTTCTTGATTTCCTATGAATAACCCAGAATATAAAAACTACACAACTAAAAACTACAAGCTTGGTTTAGAGGGGACCTACCTTATTTACAGAATTAACCTTTTTGACTAGAAAAGTATGAACTTTTTTAATAGGAAAAAAAATAGTTTGCCGTGAAATTCATTATTTCTTTTCTCCCACACTTAAAATGGCCAGTTACATTTATTTATACTTTGTGGGATTCAAATTTATTTCTGTAAGGCTTTTTTGCCCTTTTTTTTTTGATCAGTGTGTACAAATCAGATGTTTATGCTATTGTGCTGTACTTCAAAAGCACAAATAACAGTACTTAGACTTGTACTAGATATACTGAAGGCTTTACACACAAACAAGGAGTCAAATATAGACTGATTCATAATGAAGTATTGCTATAGTTTCAAAATGGATAGTCATGCTTTATTTCAGGACCAAAATATACTCCTTCAAGATATTTTACCCAAATGACTCTGAATCATAGTTAAAGGAAAACAACAGGACATCTGCTAGCAATATAACATTGGTACAAAATTAAATGAGTACTTAACACATTGTCCTTTCCAGGGTCACAATGCAGTCTACCAAGGGTCTATAGTATTGCATCTTCTTTTTTCAGGGTGTGAGACTGTGTCATGGCTGTTGCCTTTTTAAGTATGAAAAAGACCCACTCATAAGCAAGCCAGTGCTTCTTCAGAAATACTCATTCAGTCTAGAAACGGAGGATGATTCAAAACCACAACTACTCAATTTTCTAAAGGTTGTACAAATCATGTTGGGGGAAAGGGGAGAAAAACAATCTGAGCTAAAAATAAGTAACAAAGAAACATTATCGTTCAGAGAAGGGTACATTAGGTCAGAAGCTGCTGCTTTAACACCATAAAGTGCTTTTAGTTTTCTGTTCAAAAACCGAAGCAGAAAAAAAAGTCACCAAATCAGGAAAGCAAATAAGTTGTTTGCTCAGCATTTTCTGCAAAAAGAGGTTTAAGCACAAACTACATGTTCTGAGTAGTGTTGTTTTTTTTAAAGCTAAAAAATCTCATCATTGCTAACATATTAAGAAACCGCCAATATTATTTTGTAGACTAAACTAACGTATGCCATTAGACTATACTCCTTCTTGTCCTTACTCCACCCACCTTCCAGTTAGCCACTAGCCTTATTGACATTTCTGCCATCCAGTTATATCACAACTGCTAAATTATTATTTACCATTTCTACAGCCAAGCTAAAATAAACAGTATTCAGTTATTTCACAGCCATGGGAGGTGTGGAGGGGAGGATGTGTTCCCTTCTAATCACTGCAACGCCTTAGTGCGTCATTATAGAAGGTCCTACAGAAACACAGAAAAAGATCAAATGCTGGTCTATGGGATTTAAAAATCAACTTAATAAAAAGAGACAGTGAGATTTAATATGTAGTATACTATATACTACTTATATATATCTATTAGATATATAAAAAAGTCAAATGGAAGAGTAAGGAGAATAATCTGATGGAAATTAAGAGTATGATAAAGCCATTTATACACTTAGTTATATTAAAAAAAATTGATATTACTTATTTATAAAGTCTAGAAACCATGCAAGAGAAGAAGTTATTCCATCTATCACTATTTAGCTGGTTTATTGTAAGTCCCAGAGCCAGTGTGGGATTTGAGGATAAACTAATCACCTTACAGACCAATTTAGGGAGAACGTCATAATCTAAATTACTATGTTGAACTCACGATGATAGAGAAAAACACATAAACACATTTCTCTAACCACTAAGGCCTATCTTGTACCTCCAAAGAGACAGCCATGTACCAGGGGAGGCAGACTTGAGCATCAGTCTAGCAAAACCTGGAAAACCTGGGAAGGATTATGCAGCCTTTGCGCCTTAGGAAAAGAAAAAAAGAAAAAAAGAAAAAAAGAAAAAAAGAAAAAAAGAAAAAAAGAAAAAAAGAAAAAAGAAAAAAGAAAAAAGAAAAAAGAAAAAAGAAAAAAAGGAAAAAAAAGAAAAAAAAGAAAAAAAGAAAAAAAAGGAAAAAAAAGAAGTATTGCTGTCCAAAGCCACATCGCAGATAGGCAAATGAGCCAGAAATAGCACCTAGATGAGAAAGACGCTCCAAGTTAGCTACCCAGGACACAGTACAATCTGCAGTTTCCTTCTGCTCCTTCTAACTCTGGTCACTTACATACAATCTAACTGTAGATTTTCAATAAATTATCTGATGCAACTGGAAATAATTCCATGAGGTGGAATGACTTCAGAAGAATGAAAAAGCCAGGAGTAATTATAGTGTCTACCTCCCTACTGTTCTGTATGGATGAATAATGTTCTATAACAACACTGCACACTGACACATACAATCTGTACTGTCAAATTAAATGTGACTAAAACAAATAAACTGAGATTGCAAGTTATGCAAGCAGCTGCAGTTTAAAGACTTCAGCAGTTAAGAACAGACACATCTGCCAG
Source organism: Haliaeetus leucocephalus (assembly GCF_000737465.1). Lineage (NCBI taxonomy): Eukaryota > Metazoa > Chordata > Aves > Accipitriformes > Accipitridae > Haliaeetus > Haliaeetus leucocephalus. The sequence goes on along the minus strand of NW_010973307.1, from coordinate 217,793 downwards.
TTATGGTCATAGCTGTAGTTAAGCTGGATTTTCAGGTTCGGTCTGCTAGAACTAATGTATTACAATTTATTACACTGGGGGGGGTAGAAAATGCTGAACTTGATCAACGTATTAGTTTATGGCTTAATCAGTATTTGGTTACAATACACATGTATGTCTTCACTTAAGTACGACAGATTGTTTCCAAATTTTAAAATCTTTTACTTGAGTATTAGATAATACCTTAAAGCAACTTGTCAAAACCTGAAACCAGAAAGATTCAGGAATAGGCTCAGAATCCTGGAACAGTATATCTTAAAATATTTCAATCCATAACAAAATTTCAAACACAGGATCTACTTGAGAAGTTGTATGCAACTTGGAACAAATTGAGTAGAACTGTATGCATTGTAACCTTACTTAGAAGAACTCTTCTCATACTTATCAAAACTGATTTCACAAATTCACTGCAAAACCTACATTAACTTTGAACTGGCAAGAGAAAAATATAGTACTAGTAGAGCAGAAATACAAGATACACATAACCCAGATTAATGCTAAACTTCAGTTAATTTTGTTTATAGTAAAAACTGTTATCCAGATCAATCTCTCCAGTCTTTCCTCATAAAAACATCATTTATGTGTTTCTTTTGCAAGCTGAGTACAAATGTAATTTTGAAATTAGTTACAGGAATGTTCCTTCATAAGTCTGTAAAGAGACTCAGATATTTATTTGCTCTACGTAAAAGACTGCCCGGGTACTACTCCTTATGTTAATATCCCCCATCGCCTTTTGCCCCCTTCAAAAGTAGCAGCAGGATACTCAATAGCAAAAAAACAAACCAAACAAAACAAAAAGAGAGAGAAGGAAGAGATAAAATGAGTGTATTTCAGACATGATGTTTGACACCAATAAGGCCAAAGTTCAGGCCGTCTGTCAAGTGAACTCCGCTACTAAAAGGTAAAATGAAACTGCAATATGACAAAAGGGAGGTCTAAAATAACTACACTCTAAAATGTGGTACAGAAATGTGGTAGCCTGAAAGAATTAATTTTGAAATAGTTTTTTTAAAACTCACTCCATTTTCAGCTCTTACATCTTTTATTACCAGTTGTGCAAACCCTATCAGGCCTCCTCAGCAAAATCCTGTTGCACTAAGCACTGTACACAGAAGAGACTCTGCCTTTAAAATCTGAAAAGTATCACATCAGCAGCAGAAAGAGCTGTAGTAATTTCTCTCTCTCATGAATGTCCTTCCTGTACTTTGTCCTACTTATAAAAGGAAAACTTAGAAAACTAGGAGCAGAACTCTCTCATACCACTCTTGCCTGATACATTTAATCAGGTAGATGAAAAAAGCAACACACACAGTCTGATACACAAGTAGCACACCTGGTGCCACTTCCCTTCCATTGCCTCTCTACTGAAGTGGGGGCGAAGACTTCTATGCATGCTTGCAGAGAAGGATTTCAGCTCAGTAGGCTAAGTGGGTTATTTTGGAACAATGCAATCTCAGCACAATTCTGGGTTCAAATATGGTAAACAAGTATGAGACAGAATAGAGAAATTCTTTACAATCCCAAATTACAGTTTGGTTAACCAAAGCACTCCCTCAGCCAGGTTATTATTGCTGTTTTCTTCCACTATCATTCTAAACGAACTATCCAAAGTCAGATGATTTTACTGATCAGCTTCAAAGCAAAGAGGGATAAGCATATGACAAACTGAAGCCATAAGGTAACAGTCATAAGAGGCTTCTGTGAGTACTACCATACCTCATCATACAGTAAGATAAAATAAATTATTATTAACATTCAACTCAAGCCCACGCTCATTGTGTATTGCACGCTAGATAAATTCTGGACCATTTTATTAAAAACAATCATCCAGAGTGTCTATTCAGCATAATTTCCTAGTCACTATAATCATTTACTTGTTTCAAGTAGAATCAGGGTCTGCATGTGCTCTGCATTCCAAGAAACCTAAGACATATGAAAGCCAACACTCTAAAAAAATCTCTTCTTCCTGGGAAAGAACTGAACCTGGCATGAGGGGAAACCTCATGAGGAACCTGGCATGAGGGGAATGGCAGCTCTCATCTTTATGCTTGTATCTGCCTCACAAGGGTGACTCAAGCTTATAAATTTAGGTGTAATAGGAAAAAAAAAAAAAAAAAAATCAGGAAAACACGAAATAATCAAGGCCATGGTTTAACAACTGGAAACTAGACTTACCAGCAACAAAACCTACTGTCACAAAGAGATGTAAAAAAATCCCAAGTGTGTTTTGATGACTAGGGTTACAAAATAAGATGTTTATCAAAAACCAAGTAGCAGGCTAACTGTAACAGCTAAAAAGAATGACAAAGATTTTGGACAAGAGCTACAAATCAGAGAATGTATTTTAAAAGTCTTCTTTTTAAATCATATAATAAAACACTTTAGGTAAAATATTCAACAGTAAATTATGTCTTGCAAACAGCACAAAATGCATATTGTGCATTTTTTTTTTAGTTAGTATGTAATCTGAATGACTCAAAGTACTTAGATTATAATTATTCTAATATTCAAAATTGGATTAACACACAAACACAGGCCAATCTGGCAAAGCACAGCTGTATGAATCACATTTCTTTACCATTGCATATGGTGTGCATTTCTTCAGCAGTGAGCAACAAGTTCCCTGAACTTTCTAACTGATAAGAAAACACTATTTTAGCATACATAAGTACTGTTATTATCAAACAGAATTTGCATTTCTGTATTTGAAAATAAATTTAACATCTAATACTAGAAGAAATCAGTCAGATCTTCCAGGGCATTCAACACTGAACAAACCATAATCCAACTCAGGTCAGCAAGGGTTATCCAAATACATCAGTGGGAGAAAAGATTAGTTCAGAGACCATACTTCTGATAATTTCGTTTCACATTCAAAAATTTAGAATGTTATTCCTTAAGATGTTGTCATCTCTGAAGGGATGAGAAATCCTAAATAAGTAGAACCACTCCTACAAATAATTTATTTGATTGACAAGGTTGCAAAAGACAATAAAAAGAGCAGATTTTATAAGATCACATTGTATACAGGAAAGAAAATATACCATGCAATGTCTGTGAGTCAAGAAGAAAAGTATGCTCAACCTAGACACTCCACAGGTGACCAGAGGTCTAGAACCACTCTCTACTAGCCTGTTTGAACTGGCAAATATTATTGAAAGTACTACAGTGGGATCATGAAAGTTGGCTCCATTACACAGTGAAGCCCCAGTGCATCAGAAGTTAGTACTGAAAGAGTACTCCAGCAGAAAGCCTTCATGTTCAGCAACATATATAGATGTTATTTTCCGTAACATTCCATTTTATATTCCCAGAAGTATTTTGATGCAAAAGTAAAAAAGGAAATGAAAGGAACAGAAGACACATATCATTGTATTAAGCTCAACAGGGAAGTCTTCCATTTGTTTTAGTTTCTTATGCTTTGCATATACACACAGAGTATTTTCTATTCCTTTCCTGTGGGCAATTTGTGCAGCACAGTCAGTAGCATTAGAAAGATCAAAAATACCAGGTTACTCTTAGTAAGATGAAATAACACTAGCAATACAGAGACAAAACCTAACTCACTTTCCCCCATTTTTCTTAAGTACAATGAAATACACACCATGCCCCAGCAGAACTGGCAGTCACTAGTTATCAGCTTTACAAACTTCTAAAGGTATTTTATGTTAGTTTACACAGTTTATTAATCTGTTTTAACAAATGGTAAGAGAGAAAATGAAAAAAAGGGGGAAAAATACAGAGATAGACAATATGAGCTTTGTATCCTCTATTGCTTCTGAATAACTACCTGTAATTGTGATGCTTGTAAGCTGAAAATTAACAAAGCCAAGAATAGAAATATGATTGAGTTTTCCTTCGAGCACTGCAACTTCTCCACTAACAGCAATGCCACAGATTCACAAAGTCAGTCAAAACAAGCTTCTAACTTTATTTTTCAACTGTTGCAGTAGGCATTTATAAAAGAACATAAGCAAATACAAGTGTTTTTCCATGCTGTGATAACTTTGAACTGCAAAGAACTTGTCCAAATTTGCCTTTTAGCATAAACTACTGAAACTTTTTCATCACCAGAATTACCTTACAGAGTTATAAGCATCTGAAAAAGAAGCTTTAAAAAAATGGAATGCAACTCAAATGTATTGCCTAGCCATACCCTTCTACATAAAATGTTTAAGATGTTGCTAGCATCCACTATCCTCATGGCTATAAATGTATCTCCAAACATACACATACATGTATATATATATATAAAAACAGGACTGAATCGTGATTTCTCCACCTGATATAGCCTTCATTAAATTTAGGAAGGACCTTCTCTGCAGTTTTTTTTAGATACTAAAGGTATTCACACAGGAATTTAATCTCTGAAATGATTCTTCATCACTTTCCCAAACTGAACACTCGAAGTTTGGGTTCTTATTACCAAACTTCTCGTCCTACACTCAGCAAGCCTGTGCTCAGTATTAATTGCTTATTCTACCGCTGTTTGCTGGAGAAAGAGACACTGAACAAACAGAACTGTCAGTAGATTGGTTATGGATCATATGTAATCTTTATCTTAATGAAATACGTTAATTCAACAGAACGAAATAACCACTGTGTTAACAAAACTGAAGTCCGTAGCTTAGTTTTTCTTTACTTGATCCTTGTGATATGTAGATGAACAATGACACAAAATGCACATGCATACCAGTCCATGAAAATAGAGAAGGACAGGAGAAAAATTATGAATATTGAGAAAGCATTCAGATACTTTAGTAACAGGGATCACGTAAATATCCCAAGAGCTGCACAGACATGTCCAAGAACTCTTAATGAAATAAAGGTTTAAGAACTAGCCCAAATTCTTACCAAGTCTCTCCCATACTTTGCTGTATGTTAAAAAAGAAAAAAAAAACAGATCATAAATAATATATTTATAAATAAAAAGAGAATATGAAGATTTTATTAAGACCTCTACTGCACACTAAGACAACGTTGGAGTATATAGAGATGGGTATAAGCTACAAGCTGGAGAAAGTTGAAATAAGAACTGCACTTGAAATAACTGAACTGACTTTCACTGTCTGGAAAGAAATAATCAATCAATTAGCAGCAATACTAAATTGGATATTATATTAATGGATACTATTGTTTTAATACTAACTATGGCAAATATATTGAATAACCAGAAAGCCTTACATAAACCCTATAAAAACATTTTCTCCATTACCTCCATCATTAAATTTATCTTTATAACCTTGAAACATCAAATTTTGATTTTTTATATGAAGCCTACCTTATGAGCTAATTAAGAAACTTGGTTTAATTTATACTATATATATTCAAGTTACACACAAAGGGGAGGGAAAAGGTAGCTTTTAATGCACTTCATTCAGAATGTTACCAGATACAATATGGGCATTACGGCTGAACATAGTTCAGCCTCTTAATTCAGTTTAAGTAATGTATTATCAAGCTGATGATTCATGTTGCCACAAGCCTGAAAGATAAATATGGCCACCCATTTACTTGAACTATGTATTTTTACAAAATTCTGATATCAGAAAAGCATCCAGTTTAGGCAGATATTTAAGGTTTTCTTCCTACAACTGTGTCCTCACAGCTACTTCCCTGCACATCAGATGAATTCCAGTAACTTCAGGAATGCTGTACGTGGCCCATTCCTGCATCCACACTGATGGTCTTCAAGGTACAGGCTTCAGCCCACAGGAACAACAAAAATAAATCAGTTCCTCACATATTTGCATTTTGCTCTGATTTAAAGCTAACAGCATTTTCAACCAGCTTGCATTAGTGTGGTAATATAGCCTACCATTACCAATGATGCTGCATGTTTGAGGCACAAAAAATGCAGTAGACAAAAAACACACTCTTCAATACAGAAGTTTAACTAACTAGCACTTTATACAATAGAATTCAAAGATTTATTATCAAATTGGAGCCCAATCCTACAAATGTTTAGCTCTCATAAAATTACTGAAACATACAAAGCTAAACTGGGTCACCTGCAGGATCAAGTTGTAGGGTGTAGGAAACTGAAGTGTTTGATTCATGTTAGTTTTAAATACACGTTTCCCCACTGGAAAATTTTACTCACATGATTTTTAAAAGTATTCTATTGATAACTTTAATCTTGAGTATGGCTTCTGTTCCGTCTGTATATGAGTTTTCAGGGGAAAAAACCACACTGAATCAATAAAAACAACTTCTCAACTTCAGATCACTGTAGTTAGTATTTTTATAAATAGTTAAAACAGCTTAGAAAAAAATAAAGATATTTTACTGGGGGGGGGAATACCTCTTCATCTGCAAATTGCTCAACGTAAGTGTTTAGAATGTCACGGTTTCCAGAAATTCACTCTACAACTACTGCTTATATTAAAAAAATAGATTATCTCAACCAAATTATGAATTTTAATGGCTACTGTGAAATCATCACAGTTGTGAATGGGCAGAACTATAATTTAAGTGCAACTGACCTAATGTTAGCAGTTAGTTTGGAAACAGGTTGTAGATCAGTCAAGTGAAGCTATGTAAAACAAACCTCAGCAAAATGCACTAGACATGCTGAAAACTTTTTTAAATTATTAACACCTACTGCTTTAAGTTCTATGGTAACATAATAAAATATCCAAACACAAATAAGGGATGCGGGAGTCAAAGCAAGATCTACATAGCATTATGCTCTTTTAAATGATTATAAGATAAATATCAAATAATCCCAAGGTCATAACAATTAAAAGCCAAACATATACATATATACAGTGCACTGTAAATTGACATGTGTTTGGGTGATCTATGACAGTCTAATACTTTTATTTAACTCTGTATTCCTCTCAAGGTAATCAGTATACTAAGTACTATCACCAGTTTTACTTAATATTATTTACACAGGCATTAGACAGAATACAGAACAGATTTTTTTCTGACAAAACACAAAAATTTCTTCAAATCCAAGTAAATATTTTAAATATTCTTAATGGAAAAACAGAATCATTTTATTAGGTAAAAAAATATATACGTACACCATGAAAAACCTTTACACATTTCAAGACAGCTTTTCTGCAGTATTTTACAATTTCAAGACTCCTATACATTTCCTGCCTTCTCAAATAAATCAGAAAAATATTTGTGACCTTATCATAAAAACACAATTCTACAAAAGGATTCAGCTCATTCCCTAATGCTGTGCTTAAAAAATAGGTATAGCGTATGTAACAGATGTAGCATATGAATAACCTCCTCACCTTAAATGGGATTACTCACAAGCTTAATGTTACATATAAATTTAAGCATTCCAGGGAGTCAAACCCTGACTCAACACTTCAGTGCTGTAAATTATAAACTAATCAAAGATACCACCTTCAGACTGTAAGGCACTGCTATCCACAGACTTCCAGATCTCACTACTGGGTTATAACAGGATTTGATATTCTACTTCAAAAAGACAGTTTCTCTGCATTCCTTCTGCCTTTTAAGTCCCCAGAATCCAACAGCCCATTTTTTAACATCAGCACAAACTACCAAACACCATTCTGGATTAGCACCCAATGTCCCTATATGACTTAGTTTTCACAAGCTCATCTTCTTGGGGCACCCATTTTTTTGTTAGGAAAGGCAGAACAAGTTACTCTTCGTATTACTCCATATGGATGACAATCCATAGGAAATAGGTGATCCTACTCAACTTCACAATAACAAACTATGAAGAGAGAACCTATTTTCTTTTAAGAAAGTTGTTACCTCTTTTGCACTGTAATGCTCCAGCCTTTACTGTTTCCCAGGATCTTAAGAGGTCAGCATGGATTTGTTACAAATTGCCTAAACAGGAGAATCTGTAACTTTCTAAATTATGTAGTTTATAAAAAATGTCAGCTTCTGTCAGAGCCTGGAAAGTTCTTTTAAAGGGGTAACTTCATTTTGTGGTCCTGGCCAAAAGAAACAGCTGTCATTTTTTCTCCACGTGGTTCATCCCTGGCACTTTATCATTCCAAAAGTCTCCTTTTTTTCCCAGCAGACAATAAAAATGTAACTTTCAATGTGCTCATTACATTCAAGGAATTTCTTCAGTTCCTACTAGTTTAATGAAACTGTGAAAACTGTTACTCTAAAGCACAGAAGATCTGTTTGCATAGCTCTCAAAGTGTAACTGCACCGGTTCTGAAGCAAAAGGAAAATGTCTATTTCTTCCATTTATATGGCCAACAATAACTTCTACATTCTGACAGAATCATGTGTATACTGGCGGGGAGGGTCGTTTCAAAATACTTTATCAGGAAGTCCACAATTAAATAAAATGCAGGCTCCCCAGATACTGATCCAAATTGATGCACAGGCTTCTTTGACTCCAAACTTCACAGCTGCTCTTTTGTTTTTTAAACACAGTTACAGTTATTTTCTCCACCAAAAACAACTCATATTTTCCAGTGTAGATGACTATAATAGATGTGAACAATAACTGAACAGAATTCTCTTGAAGGAGAGAACTAATATTTTTCTATCTGAAAAGAACTCAATAGACCAAACCACTGGGTTTGTAACAAAGTACTCATCTACTTCAGAAGAGTCAGTGCACAGGAAACAGTTCATTATCCCATTCACATTTTACTGAAAAATACTCCAGTGGAATGTATCCCATGCTCCACTTCACAACAATCTAGTAGTCTCTTAAGGACATTTCACTGAAAACAAACTGTTATCTTCTACTTTTGGACAGGGAACTCTGTAGAATTTAACAGAGGCAAGCAATTCCTTTCACATCTACTGCCCATACAGCAGTTCACATCAGGAATTGTTACATGACAATGAAGATGGATCTACAACACATGACAGAACAAGCAAGACAGCATTGTTCTCACCACCATTTAATCTGCACAAAATCCTGTATCTCCTAAAAGGAGCAGCAAGGAGCCAGAGGGGACCGTTAGGAACAGGCTGAGTATGTGAGAGCAGGGAAGGTGGGGGACTTGGCACAGGACATTCAAAAGATACACCATTTTTCTTATATAACATTGTCATGTCCATAACTGACCAAGATGAAACAAAACAAAAAAAAAAGGCAGTTCAAATTTAGTCTGAAGTGACCTAAAACACCTTTTTGCTCCTAAATGAACTCCTTCACAAGTGCAAAGAAGTAAAAACAAAGAGCATATATAATATGACACAGCAATACTAAAATGTTAAATATTCCACTACGTTAAAGGGCCAAATGCAGTTTTTATGCAGGTAAATAATTATCATCTGTGGAGGCTTGAAATACTTTAACTTCTTTATGGTTATGGAAGGCAACTGGCAGAAAAAAAAATATTTATATGTATTTATAAATAAAAATAAAGCTTTAACATTCTTCCTATCCTAATCTTCAGCTCTAACACAATGGAAAGGGGAAGGAGGAGAGTGGAACATTTCAGATAAGACTAAAAATTAACTCACACAAATTAATAGATATTCAATGATTAATGACCTAAAGTAGAATGATCGAAAGGATAGTATCATGCTAACAGTCAGGACGCATCCATAATTTTAATAAATAAAATTTCCCTGTCATTAAAATGTAGTTCTCCATCTATGGGTCAGAAGGTGGATGCTGTAACTATTTTGATTTATATATAGCTGATTAAAAATTAATTAAAAAAAAAAGAAGCTTTCAAATACTAAGTGTTTTCAATGATCTTGCCAAAGTAAAGATCAGTAGCCCAAAATCCCTGGTTCAGTCCATCCTTCTTTACCTCATCCTATCTTAAACAATATCCTGGACAGTCTTCCAGAGCCAAGTGAAAAGAGCCAATGATTACCACTATCTTTTGAAACCATGGATTTATGTCTCAGTACTCTGGGACTAGCTTTCTCCATTTCATTTTCAACTCTGACAAATGAACACAGAGAAAAATCCTTTAAGACACTTTTGCAAGATTTCATAAAGCAAAGCTCCCTTTTATGTGCAGCTGACCTCAGCAACTGGCAAATGTGCATCCTCTCCCTCCGCTCCATAAGTAACATTCACAATCATATATTTTTAAAAAATGTACAATTTAGACATGAGCCTCTACAGCCTAGCTCTCTATCTACCGCCTTAAAGGTTAGATTTCTCTTAGCTCTAGGTTGAAATACTCTTTAAAATGTTTGATAAATCAGGAGCACAAATCCACAGGGAAACAAGCTCATTACTTCCCCCCCACCCCCATCCTGACAGTGCAGTGACTTGGATACACGTGGGGGGGGGCTGTGTAGTGGCAGGTCAAACTTTTTGATGAATGTGTTGCTTTCCTACAAAATGAAGATTTGCAGTCAGACCAGTGTAGTAGGTTACCAGTCAAGATAAAGACTTCTACAGAAGGAATCCTTCTGATTATGGAAGTATCTTTAAGACTGACAAAACCCACCTGTTCAAATAACATCCAAGGTTTTATAAGTTGTAAACTACAAAATCATGTAATATCACAGCTTGGAACTGGGTTTCTAAGAATCCACTGTTAATTTACAACAACAAATAACTTATCTTTTTAACAACTTTACTTCCTATCTGCCAAAACCCTGTTATTTACAAGCGTTCCATATCTTAATTTCATCAGCAACATTATGATTTCAGCCGTCTACTGCTCTGTATTAGTGCTGCAAGATGTTAATACAAAATATTTATTTAAATAAGTATATATGAAAACAAGAAGCTTAGCTTTTTTTGATGAAGGACCTATAGAGAAATATAGGTCTCTAAAGACTTCTAAAGTAATACTAAAATGCTTTTCTTTACTCAGCAGGATTTTCTCTCCTTTCAATACAGGATATGTTCTTTATTTATCCAAGTCACCTCTGAATGTTTTACACATCAGAAGTAAAACACTAACAGTTGCATCACTAATACCTGCTCTTCTTTCCCCCATCACCCTTATATACACATTCTAAGAAACCAGCTAAAAGATGCATACAAAATGCAGATATTGCCAGATACTTTGACCGATTACTTACATCATACTTTGCAATTCAGGTGTAAAGCTTGTTGATTTCCTTCCACTGCTTGAAGAGGCAACTGTTGACATCGGGCTAGCCACAGTGCTGCTCATCTGAGTAAACAAAGAAATAACAGCACTTACAATACTTTTATTTTAAAGAGAGCACATGCATGTTTCACACTAGATATTCAAAACGGAAGAAAAGCTATTTGGGGTGGACTTGAACATAAAGGCACTGCATGCAAAAAGAACCCTGAGACATTGCAGAAACATAAGAGAGTTGATGTTTACTGTAACCGAAGTATTAGAAGCATCCACTATTTTTGCAAGAACATTTATAGGTACCCTAGGAGCACCAATGGAAAGGTGTTAAGATACAAACACTGTTATTCTGGAATACATGGTATTCCTAGGCACTGGTATCTTACTACCCAAAACATCCTCTTATATTCCTGCAGTAACCTAAGCACTAGTAAATCACATCCATCCCATCTCCACTGAGACTAAGAGAAGTAAAATAGAATCTCAGAAAAAGCCAGATAAAATCTGATGAGCACTAAGATCACAAGCTTCCTTTCTAAAACACCAGCTTTACGTACACATACTACTTAAGTCTTTAAAACAGAAATGCATTAGAAAGAGTGGGACCTGAACATCATCATAATACTTATATGACTGAAGGTATCATCTTTATACAAAATGTTTTACAGCTTTTCTATACAAATTTCTCATTAAAAAACTCCAGACCAAACCCAGGACAATTCTAGTCTTATTGTATGAGGTAATTAACACACTACATTTTCCTTTTTAACAACAGGCAAGTCAAATGCCTTTAAAAACAATTTCATTTTTAAAATAACTTAATTTACTAAAAGACTGACACACCAAAATTAATCTAATTATGGAAAACTCCATAAATATATAATGGGAATTTCATTTTTCCCTTCACATAACTTTTTAACAAAGAACTGCACACACTATGTAAGTCTCCTGATAAACAGGGTATATTGCCACTACATTTCCTCCTCTATCTAGTTTGCTGCACACTATTAACAGTTGAGTTGTACTGCTTATTTCTTTTACTATTAGTAGTAGCAGTGGTAATGACAATGAAATCCATGTTAATACAGTTTGCTTTGCTGTAAGACCTCTAAAGAGACCCTACCTTTCTCCACTTTTAAATTCTAAAGTTGAGACACTTCTTTTCTTAAAAACAAACTTAACGTACATGACCAGATTTATATTAAATGCCACTAAAAGCATTGCAATCAATCACAATTATGCTTTGGTTTAAGAAAACTTGTAATACTCTAAATACAAAGCATAAGATATTTTCAAAAAATAACAAAAGAATTAGTGCTTTGAAAGGCTAATGACATAACAGCATATGGATGAACAACAGAAATAAGACGTTTATGCATTTAGATATAAGTTTAATTTTTTTTAATGCTTTCAAGTAGATTTTCACAGACTTCTGTTCATCTTCAAGCAGATTGTAATTTAGGTCCCCATCCTACAAGCACTTATGCACATGTGTAACTTTAAACACAAGTTTATTCCCACTAAAGTCTGATTTTAATCACGAGTAGTTACACACCAGGCTTAAGTATTGGCAGGATCCTGTCATTATCAGCAGTTACCAAAGAGTCATATAATCTAAACAGTCAAATTAGTCAGTTAAAAAAGAAAAAAGGTAGAAAACATCTATTAACATGAAGGAAGGTGACAGTATTTCTAGGAAAGCTCTACAGACAGTATGGAAGGGACTGAAGAGGAAGCTGCAATGGTACCCATGTACCAGGAACAGCCCAAAGATTTGGAAATTTATATGTATTTTACTGTTCATCATTTGATTGGGACTGATCATGATTCATTTTAGTAGCTACATATTTATATCTGATACCACAGTACCAATACTCCTAAATATAAATTAATATACTGTATATTCTATATTTTACCCAGACCCTAGAAAAAGTAGTTAAGGGAACACCTCCATTAATACTTTCTAAAACAGCTGTAGAAAAAATCCTGAAACATACCAATCATATGTGCCTTAAAAACTGAATAACATAAAGACTTAAGGGGGTTTTAAGTTTAATTTTTTTTAAACTAACTACGTAATTTAAAGCATATGGCTATTTTCTTTGAACATCCATGGCAGACATTTTGTTTTATCCATGAGGTTCTATTCTGCTAATTTATGAAGTATAATCCCACAATTCCCCCAAAACATGGGACACTTCCACAGTGGCCTCCTCACAGCATAACACTTGTGATTCATGCATGTCCTATTTTGGAGTAAATACTTTTTATGGTTCCTGCCCTCCATGTGGACAAGAATAGTTTAATTAAAAAAACTTGAAGGGCTGTACATCTGTATAAGTATGAGTAGGTTTGAGAGCTGAAAGCTTATCAGCTACTGCTTCACTAAAAACTTGGTCTTCCTATTGCAACCAAATGATTTAACTTTCAAATCAAGCAGGTGTACAGCATTTTCTTGACCTAAAAAAACAGCAGCTTGTCAGGCTTTGTCAGACCCTTTACAATAATTACTTCCACAGCCCACATTTTGTTTGATGGTTTAGATAATTAACTTCTTTACACATCAAAGTCCCATCATCCGTATGTTCTATTTCCTTTCTTCCGGACATTAAAAAAAAAAAAAAAAATCATTCAAAAGCAGAAGCACTCTCAAATCAATTTTCTTCAATAAGTACAGCTAACATGGAACTGAAAAGCCTACTGTAATTTTCAATGGGTCAATATACTGTATTTGTTTCAGCTCCAAACTGAAATGCAGCTGTTTACCATATTCTACAAAATGAATTCAGATGTTTGGATTAGGTCACCGATTATTTCAACATGCCGTATTTTAATCATGAACTCTAGCAAGGAGAAGATAACTTCTGATTAACACTGTTTGGACTAGTAATTATGAGTTCCCATCCAAATAGGTCCAGCTTTTACAAATTCTTTTCCCATAAGTAAAATATTGCAATCAAATCTTTAATAAAAAAAATATACATTAAAAGCTATATATATATATAATCATAGAATGGTTTGGGTTGGAAGGGACCTTAAAGATCATCTAGTTCCAACCCCCCTGCCATGGGCAGGGACACCTTCCACTAGACCAGGTTGCTCAAAGCCCCATCCAACCTGGCCTTGGACACTGCCAGGGATGGGGCAGCCACAACTTCTCTGGGCAACCTGTTCCAGTGTCTCACCACTCTGACAATGAAGAATTTCTTCCTTACATCTAATCTAAATCTACCCCCTTTCAGATTAAAGCCATTACCCCTTGTCCTATCACTACATGCCCTTGTAAAAAGTCCCTCACCAGCTTTCTTGTAGGCCCCCTTTAGGTACTGGAGCCTTCTCTTCTCCAGGCTGAACAACCCCAACTCTCTCAGCCTATCCTCATAGGGGAGGTGCTCCAGCCCTCTGATCATCATATAAACAAATATATATATAAAAAAATATATACAGTGTAAATATGTATTATATAGAACATTATATATATTATATATAAATATAAATTACATATATTGTTCATAATATATTTAAAAGCATCTACTCAATGCCCTTTACACTAAAAGTAACCTCAATGCCTTTTACACTAAAGAGTCCCAACAGAAAATAGTACTTGTTCCATACGAATCAGCAGAACAAGAGAGTTCTCAGTTGAGGGAAACAAATTCTAAGTAATTTCTCGTCAAGTTTAGGCCCATCCTTCTCACGAGGTAAGATACCTGGGCAGACTTTTCATTTCATAGCCATCCTTCATATCCATATCCACTCTGAAATTACCAAGCAATACTAACTCACACTGATGTTTGTACAATCAACAAGCAATCTGTATAACCCATCTACTCAAGATCCAGTTGAGAGAGTATAAGAATTTAAATTCTACTGCTCCTAAAACTTGAATTTCATATACAGGCTATACATTTATCCTATAACTGTAGCGCACTAAATCTCTAAGCCATTTCATATCATTTGGGACATATATAAGCAGTCTTAAAATATGTGTACACACACAGTCACCAACTCCATCTTTTGAAATACTACTAAAATACTTTCACCAACCACCACTGACAAGATGTCACATAAGGATCTAAGAGAAAGGTGCATCCAAACAGTCACTACAGAACAGCCCTCCAATATATCTGTTCAAAAGTTGATCTAAACTCCATTAGGAAGAGCAAACACTACTATTACCTACAACTTTCACTTCACAAAAAAAACAAGCCAAAAACAACCACAACACACCAAAGTCTAAACTGGGTCAGTTTAAAACAAAAAAGGATTCTCACAGATTTTATCCAATGTCTCTGTTATAGGCTAAAGAAGTTGTGGAATTACTAAAAAAAAAGTGTCGCTGCATAAATTTTTCATTAAATAACACATCACAGTAGAACTTACTGTTATGATGACTTAATTCATCAAACATATCTCTAATGTGGTTACTGCATCAGTCCTCTTTTCCTGCCTTTCATAAATACATTTTGCATACAACCTGAAATCACGCAAAAATTTGAAGAGTGACATATTTTCATTTATATAAACCCAAACAAAACAGGAAGGAAATAAAAGCCAAGATGACTATGAATCAACACAAAATTAAAATTAATGCTTTTGTTTTCACACCCTCTACTTCAGAGTAATTAGATTAACTAGTCTGTTACCACTGAGTATTTTACTGCATGCATGACCTCACCAGCAGATAAGAGTGTAAGATAACAGTCTTCTAGGACTGGAGATGCAAGAACTTAATTAACTACAGGAAATACAGATTTTTGTTAGTGTACTTCTTAAAAAAAAAAAAAAACAAACAACTGTAAACCCTGTTGAACACATGCAAGATTGACTAAGTGTATGCTCAAAGTTATATTAAAAAAAAAGTTAAAAACCCAATAACCCATAACCAAATACTGAAGTACATACATTGTTTTGCTGATCACCCACTCTCCCAGTGGTGTGGAATAACTGAAAATTAAAACACTAAGTATTAAGTCCTTAAGCTCTCCTGAGCTGTTCAAGCAGGCTGGAACTAGAAACACTCTAAAGGGTCTCAGATCAGCACAATGCACGGATGACCAAGATTCTACAAAAAAACAGCTTTTGTGTAACAATTAAGAAATGGATTTGCTTATACGCTATAAGATGAGTAACTTCCATACTCCCTGAACACAGCCTCTTAAAAGCCAAACAGATAAAGCAAAGGCACAAACTTTCAAGGAACAGCCAGACCGAATCCAGGATTAGAAGCAATCTGTGGGCAGGCAGTGACACATCTGCATCAGGTCTGCACACAATAATATTGTTCAAAGCTAGGGATGCAATCTCAGCTTTCTTTCATTTTTTAATTAACTAACAAAGTATCGCAAAGTGGCATGCATGCGCTATTCATGCTAAGGATAACACATTACATCTGCTACTGCTGCTTCCATTTATTACCGATAGACTATATGCTTATGATAGTTTTATTTTAAAGTGAATACCAGAAAGAAATATTCATCTTAAAGCTGTCAATGCACAGCCCAGCTTTCACCACCCAGACAAATAAGCATCTCATCTTTAACTGTGACACTCTTTCTTGGAATGAAACAGGCTTGGAATACAACTGAACATCATTTCCCCCTTTCCATTTGTAAGGCAACTCAGTCATTCATTCCCATTTAGAAGTTACAGTAGAAATACGCATGTCTGATAACAAAGGGTAAAACAAATTTTCAAATACATACAGGCATAGATTTTGGTCCAAAGAATAAAATGCATCTTATTGATTTTATCTTTAAAACTGTCCTGTTTGACATCCCTGGAGATAAAATAATCCTTAATGTTCCATTTCTACATCTCGTAATAAAGTATCTTTGCGCATTAATTTTACTAAAGACCTTAAATGAAAGCAGTAAACAAGAACAACTCTCTCTCACTGACTTTGCAGGGAAAGAAAAGTTACTAACTACAGACTAAAGCATAACCTTCTGACTCTATTCTGCTTAACAACCACTGTACTTTACTTGAAATGACTCTGCATGTCCTCATATTTTAAGCTATTATTTGTCCACCCATGAGTTAGACATGACAGTTATTTAAGACTTTTCTGAAACAGACCACAAAATGGTCTGGACTACTGAAAGAATATTAATACACAGATGTGAGTACTTTATTTGAGACTGAGAAACATACAGCATAATCTTACATGAGAGGTATGCCTCCACATCTGGAGATGTTTACAAACACTTCTCTCAGAGTTTCTAACTCGAGTCTAATCAGAGCTCTGTCCTTGCCCAGAAGTGATTTATTTATTTTTAACCAAGAAAGCAGGGAAAATTAATCTAATGTATATGCCCACCTCCCTCTGATCTGAACATGCAGCACTTTTTTGCAAACTCCATGACACATTTGGCAGTTAATGGCACTGCAAAATAAGCACCAATGACTTTTTTCTTCCTTCCTAAAAATGCTTTAACAGCGTAAAGACCAGACAACCTGTAACTAACAGCAAAGTTTCCATAGCTTCCAGAATCTGGCTCTTGTAACCATAACTTTGTTTGAACTAGCAATTATTTTCTCAAAATGCATTATTTTAGTAGCATTCTGAATCTTCCATACCAATTATTTAAGAAATGTATAGACATGCAATTTAGTGACCATGACCTTCCTGCAGTAACCACTGACAATTTTCAGTGAAGCAAATATAAGGTGTGCTTGCAAGTCTTGTGATAAAAAACAGCTTCAACTCATTAGGAACTTACATACTTGACTCCAGCATGCAAAGATGAAGAGACCCCAAACTATAACTTAGCATTTTGCTTTTTCTGAAGAGTAAACCATTCCTATACGAATATGCAGATGTCAAGTTAGTTCTGCCAGTATGCTTTACTGCTCATTTGCCAACAAGCAAATCCATTAGTCATCATAGTTCCCATCCACCTTTAGTTCCACCTAAAGTAACTTAAAATTTAAGGTTTTGCTAATGCAGCTGGATTCTCTGTAAAGCACAACCAAGTTTACCCCCTTCTTACTATTAGCTTTAAACTATACTTTCCTGGGTACAATTTCTCTCTCTAGGCCTTCACCTGTCTTCATCTGTTCAACTCCTTTCAAGATAGCATTATCTTCCCAACCTATCACACTGATTACATCAATCCTCCTCCTTTCACATCACCTCAAGCTGTGTTTAGTTCACTGTTTGAAATACAACTAAAATAATTTCATAATACAGTTCCACCCCGACCTTAACTGAACATTCTGACATATCAGGAATTTCATACTTCACCCCATTGCTGCCCCCAACTTAGGGCATCAATGTATGTATCAAAAATTCCTAATCAAGAATGACTAGCCAAATACATAGCTGACATGATAAGAATTTTCTCCAATTTTTATTGTTGAACTGTTCCTCTCCTTTCTGAAATCACTGCTTGCCATCATAAGTCTAAATTCTCTAGAGCAGAAAATGCCTACCTCCTTTGTTGCTTATTTGCACAACACCTAACACTAGGAAAACTACAGGAAAAACAGCCATGGCTTTAATATAAATTACAACAATGAAAATTAGCTCTTAAGAGGTAGGTCTAACAGTAAGTCAGTAACATTCAGGACACCAACCGCCTTCAGAGCTCTCACGGTTGCAGATGATGTCCAACAGGTTTCTGCTATAAATGTATTCTTGTTTACTTGAAAATACACATCTTTTCTTCATTACTTAAGCACATGATTTTTAAAAGCACTTAACAATGGAGAGCTGTATTGATAATTCTTATGATTTATCCCAGAGACAATAGTAAGAATTAGGCCAATACCTAGGTGCTTCAAATCACCTCTTTCATACAAGCTCCCAGCCTCTTTTTACCATTACTGTTACTCCTTCTATGATAGTTTAAGAAGCTGTGTGAACCAGAAACTTTGTAGTTGACACTGTGAACATGTGATTGTAATCAAACGTAATACTTCAAATATATGCAAAATACAGGGGTAGAGGAAAGCCAAAGATTATTTATAAATAGAAATTTATTCTGCGTTAGCTTGCAAATGAACACATATTAAGACTACTTCAAATTAATAATGATTACATGTAGCACTACGAATGCCAAGTATCTGAAACACAGACTACAGATCTAATCAATATCATTTCCAGTACCTTTGACATGCAGTTTTCTGATCAGCTCCAGATAAGGTCATAAGTGAGTGACTACTGCCTGGTTCCATGAGAACATAGGCCTAAGTAGTTTCCTTTTCTTTACATGCTTCGTGTATCTACACATTTGGCTATTTCACAACTGCAACTCGATTAGTTTCTATGGTATAATTACACTACTTGGGTTTGGCCTCATGCCTTCGAACACCCTTGCAATACAGACCTAGAAAGACACTGTCTAGCTGGTCTCATTGCTTGAGGGCATCACATAAGAACAGCAATAACAACACGAACAATGTTGAGTGTTGCTCTAGACTATTATATGTAAGTAATTCTTAAAACACTTGCAGCTTAGTAAATTACAGCTTGCTTATGCTGACAAGTTACTAATTGACTAATCAAATTTCAGACAGCTCCATTCTAGCTATTCAGAATTGAGCCCATGAGAGTAATTCAGTTGGTTATGACACTCAGAGGCTTAGCAAATAATCTAAAGGCTACTGAATCCTGTTAAACCTTAAGCAACGTTTCCAAGTCCATATATTTGAAAATCACGAGTAAAACGCCAGTAAAGCATAGAAGGATTTCTTGTTTACTCCTCAGAGATGTGACTTTGACTTTTTCCTCCTGCCTTTTTAGCATATTCTGGTTAGACCTCAAGCTTTTCTTCAGAATCATCATGGCTAAGAATTTCTTCATCTAAATGAAAACTAACATTTTCACACTTTCAGAAGAATCACAGAGATGGAGCTTTCAGAAAACCATAAATAAATATTGTTACAATTGGAAATGCTACTTTTAATATCAGCATTCCCATCTACACAGCAACAATACACAGGAGAAAAAGGAACCAACATAAAATAAAATCTGATTTGCATGTTATTAACATGCAAATGTGAGCCTGTGCAAAGTCCTCCAAAGTTAACAGAAAGACTGACACTGCCTTCCATGCCACTTGGATCTGGCCAACAATGAAGAAAGATATGCAAAGAGGGAGAAAGGGAGGGTGCACTGCAGCCTGCCAAGTAACTCAGCACTACACAGGGTGCAGTGCCTTAAGCCAATGGGAAAGAGAGGCCTGTACCAAGAAAACAGAATGATGTGGGAGTTAGATCAAAGACTTCGAAAGAAAATTTAAGCCTATCACCAACACCACTGCAAACCTTGAAACAGATTCACTCTTAGGAAATCAAATGTCTCACAATAAATCACTAATACTAATGCCATACAGCAAACTTGGTTGTCCGCAACATCAGGTTCTTACCTCCCCTTCACATACACAGTAATAAATATTTTGCATGTATATTGCGCTTTGCATTCATAGATTGCAAATCATTCATTTGTATAATTTCTAGGAACTTATAAGCAGTTGATCTGTACATAGGACATATAAAAATATAGTTAGTAAGTGGCAAAACCACTTAAAGCCTACACAGCGAAGTATTCTTCTGGACTAGCTGTTATTCCTAGGTTTTTAGCATTTACCAGTCATTTCTGTGAGGACTAATAATTTCTGTAAGGAATATTAAAGGATTCCTATTAATAAACCACCACACCTGTTTGTGCAAAATAAATAAAATCCACTTCTCCCAGAGAAAAAATTCAAACTACTGACATTTCACTGCATCAGAGCGACAAGAAGAAATTAATAACACCCAACAGTACGTGACATACTGCAGGCCAAAGCCTGGCCTCCGTCACACCATTTTAAGCCTGCCATTAAATAAAAAAAGTTCTAGAAACACCTTCGGGATTAGCTGCAAGACAACAGAACGAGAACGGGGCAGGGTCAACGCCTGTCACAACACCGCAGGCCACGGGGAAACCCGGGAACAGCTGCTGGCTGCGACCTCCCAGCAAGCAAGCGAGCCCAGCTCTAGCGTTTCCACCCAAAATCGCACGGTTAGGAGGCTGCGGAGCCGGGCAGCCGGGTACCAGGGCAGCATCGCTGCCGGGCTTGAAGGCAGGGCCGCTTCCCAGCGCCTCGGCTTCGATGCCGGGGGCGGATGGCTTTATGCGGAGAAGCCCCCTCCCAAGGCTGCCGGCCGCAGACCCCCACGGCGGGGTGACGCTTCGCACCGCGGCTGCTCGCATCTGGCCAGCGCGACCCACGGAACGCAAAAACCGCGGACACGGATGGAGTTAGCAGAAGCCCCCTCAGGCACACACGCACGCGCCCCCTCACACACGCAC